>NC_045787.1:71769618-72379618 GCF_009873245.2 Balaenoptera musculus
GTCAGAAGCTTTTTCTGCATCTGTTGAGATGATCATATGGTTTTTATTGTTCAATTTGTTAATATGGTGTATCACATTGATTGATTTGCGTTTATTGAAGAATCCTTGCATCCCTGGGATAAATCCCACTTGATCGTGGTGTATGATTGTTTAATGTGTTGTTGGATTCTGTTTGCTAGTATTTTGTTGAGGATTTTTGCATCTATATTCATCAGTGATATTGGTGTGTAATTTTCTTTTTTTGTAGTATCTTTGTCTGGTTTTGGTATCAGGGTGATGGTGGCCTCATAGAAAGAGTTTGGGAGTGTTCCTTCCTCTGCAATTTTTTGGAAGAGTTTGAGAAGGATGGGTGTTAGCTCTTCTCTAAATGTTTGATAGAATTCACCTGTGAAGCCATCTGGACCTGGACTTTTGTTTGTTGGAAGATTTTTAATCACAGTTTCAATTTCATTGCTTGTGAATGGTCTGTTCATATTTTCTGTTTCTTCCTGGTTCAGTCTTGGAAGGTTATACCTTTCTAAGAATTTGTCCATTTCTTCCAGGTTGTCCATTTTATTGGCATAGAGTTGCTTGTAGTAGTCTCTTAGGATGCTTTGTATTTCTGCGGTGTCTGTTGTAACTTTTCCTTTTTCATTTCTAATTTTATTGATTTGAGTCCTCTCCCTCTTTTTCTTGATGAGTCTGGTTAATGGTTTATCAATTTTGTTTATCTTCTCAAAGAACCAGCTTTTAGTTTGATCTTTGCTATTGTTTTCTTTGTTTCTATTTCATTTATTTCTGCTCTCAGAACAGACTATTTCTATGCTTTAACTTGCTTTTATTTCCTTTGAATTTTGATAATGACATACAAGGGAGGGGGAAGGGGAAGCTGGGACGAAGTGAGAGAGTGGCGTGGACATATAAACACTACCAAATGTAAAATAGATAGCTAGTGGGAAGCAGCTGCATAGCACAGAGAGATCAGCTCGGTACTTTGGACCACCTAGAGGGGTGGGATAGGGATGGTTGGAGGGAGGTGCAAGAGGGAGGGGATATGGGGATATATGTATACGTATAGCTGATTCACTTTGTTATACAGCAGCAACTAACACCATTGTAAAGCGATTATACTCCGATAATGATGTTAAAAAAAAAAAAAAGAGACACATTCTTATTCCAAAAACAGAAATTGCTTTGCCAGAGTTTCCTTCCCACAGGTATTGTTACAGAATGGACACATATTCTGTGCTTCAAATAATTGATTCTAAAACCAGTGCATTGCTTAAAATAATGCCACTGTATCAGTGACATTTTTCCGTTTTCCCTTTGTTGGATGATTCAGGACTGTTCTGTTTACTCTTCCTGTCTGTCCAGTGGAAATAGAAAAAGTTAGGATATTTGAATGAGCTTTCCTTGGATTCTTTACAAATTCTTTATATAAATATTTCTGTAGGACTTTATAAGCAAGCAAACAGAACAATTATACTGAATGACTTATACAGAATCAGGAAAATAGAGGAAATACAAATATATCTGATAATAAACAGTAAAGATGCAGTTATATTTGCTTTAGATTAATATTACCTTTTCAGATAATTAAGACATTAATAGGTTATTCAATGAGGTGTTTCAGTTTGGTGGTTAATTGCACAGGCTACATGGAAGCAAAAAGCCATGCTCTGTTCTAACTCAAACAAAAGCCCAGAGAAAGAGAGGAAGGATGATGCAAAGCCTGGAGCCAGCCAGTTTGAACCGGCACTAGTTGGTAATGACAGGGAGAGCCGAGGTGGGACCCGCAGAGAGGAGGAAGGCGCAGAAGGGGAATTACATTCATTCAGCCTGGGCTCGTTTCAGGGTTCGCTGTGAAGGCCATTTAGAAGCTCTCATTTAAATGTGTGGTTACGCGGGCATCATGTTCTCACAAACTTCTTATTCTTCTGTGAAAGAAACACAGAAATAGCTGTTTGCTCTAGAGCAGAGCTGTCTACATTTTCCCCCCCGGGATTTGCCCTTTTCTCCCCGTCCTGTTTAGAGCAGAATATGAATACTGATAAAAGGGAATCCTTAGTTTTGAACATTTCCTGAGGAAAAAAAACACAAAAGCAAAATATAAATAGAACCTGCTTCTAGAGAATTCCTAAGCAGGCTGTGCCAAGTAAAAGCACTTCTTTTAAATGTTGTAAAAGCAGACGTCACCATGCAAAGCAAATGAAACTTCACTTCAGACCATGTCTAATTGCAATGTTGTAGACTGTGCATCAGAGACGCCCATTTGCCGTCAGTCAACAGACAGGAAATCACTTATAACCCTCTGTGAGGATTAAAGTGACAAAAGATTTTAAGGAAATGAAATTGGTTGATGGTAAATGATCAGTCTTGTGAAAATGTGTAATACACATAGCTATTTTTTAAAATGAGAATGACCTTTAGGAATGAGTTAAATTGAGTGGGCAAGAGTGTGGCTGTGGGGCTTCTGGTATATTTCAAACTCATCATTCTCAAATCAGTTCTGTCTCATTAATTTTGGTTTTACTACTACTAGGCAACAATCCAAAACCATTTAAAACCTGCTAGATGGTTTCCACTCTAGGAGTCACTGCCAGCATGGTCCCCCAACTGAAAATACAAGAGACAGAATTGGGAGAACGGTCTAACCCCCAATCTCAGCCACGTGCATATCTTAGGAATTTAAAGATGCGACTTCAGAGCAGACTCTCATGCAGAACAAGGGTGGTCTAAATTCAGGTGTGCATGAAATAAAACCCATAGCTAACTTGACATTGCATTTCATAGAAGCCATCCAGGATGAGCTCATAGTGTTATAACGATTTTGGAAGCTAAAATATGATGATGAAATTGATTTTTAATTTTCCATGGTAATTGTGATCACAAAAATCCTAGGTAATCTAATTATCTTATTTTAGCCATTGATTTCTATCTTTCTCCTCATAAAGCCTTATGTTAGAGCATTCACGAGAAAACCATACCCTTCTTTTTATTCTCCCCACTCTTTGATAGATACCCATCGAGTAAGGAATTGTCTAGAAGTAAGAGGGTGAAGCCAAAAGCCTAGCTAATCTAATCCAAAGTGTGAATAATTAGAATTATTAACTAGCCAAGTCACTAACACCATTCACTCGTCAAGCAGTTTATGAAACTAACCACGAGTATTGTGTTAAGTGCCAAGATGATAGCAAAGACATTCATGATGACCCTATATAATCTTTAGCTTAAATACATGTATTTGACAATTAACTAACAATGGCAGTCAGCATTCAGTTAAGAAAACTCTAAGTAGCAGACACAATAAGGAGTTAGTTCTAGAAAAATAGTGGGCCAGGTATATTTGGAGAAGATGCCATAACTTATGTTGTTGCCTGGCGGAGGGTAGATTTGACTAAAAGAGAGATGAGGAGGAGAAATGAATATGAAATATTTACGGAAGAGTTGAGGAATTTCTCAGAGTTAGTAGTAGGTTCTGAGTTTGAGACTAGTGAGAAGTTTAAGTGTACAGATAAAGTGGGGTCAGGTTGAAGATTGTAAAGTTAATCTTTGTGGAGCAAGGCTCACAAACCGAAATGCCTGCAAGAGACCAGAAAAGCTATTTAAGTGAGTCTCTAGGGACTGTGGTAACCCGTAACTGCATGCCCTTTCTAGGTGGAAGCCATTTTCCAACTCAGACCAATCATCCCCTATGGCAAGGACTTCTGACTTTTTAAGAAAAATTGAGTATCTGAACTGTTGTGTGAAATATCCGGATTTTTAAAACACTAAGCAGATCAAACAAAACCTACCTGGAAGCTGATTTCAGCCTATGACACTACAGCTACAATTTGTGTAGGAAAAGGTGAGCCTTGCAGCTTTTTCATCAGGCCAGAGAACGTGATGAATATTTCAGGAAGGTTTCACAATGGTTGCCTCTAGGTGGTTTTGAATAGGAGAGAGCTACAGCCTCCACGAAGTCTTTTCTGCCCCTTCTCCAACTAGGAGCTACAAATAATCACCAAGACTTGGAGATTGATTAGGCTAGTTTTCACATGTGTTTCTTGAGGGTGCTTTGGCCTGGAGGGAAAAGTATAGATTACCTCTTTAATACTAGCCTTTTCCCATCCCTCATAAAAATGTCCTTTGTCAGCAATATCTGCTCTGCCTGCCTCTAGCCATACTTCACTTTTAATTGCCAATAAAATTGAACAGTGAGGGGTGAATGGATGGGTGAGTTGGCTGGTTGGTTGGTTGTTCTGAGGATGTGCTGAGATCTGGGATGTAGAAGGAAAGCTTTAACCCCTGGTCTTTGAATTGGAAGTCTTGGAACCAAGTCTCAGTTCTTCTCTTCCTGGCTTTATGACCGTGGACAAATCATTCAGCTTACTGAACCTGACAGACTCTTCTCCAGCCTGGGGCCATAGCACACGCTGTGTTTCCTTGGCCTGCAAAACCTCTCTTACCTTTACCCGGCTGCCACTTTCTTGTCTTTAAGATGACAGCTAAAATGTCACTTCTTCAAGGAGGCCTCCGATGACCTTCCCATCTAAAGTGGAGCCTGTACTCGTTTCCTAGGGCTGCTGTAGCAAAGTACCACAACTTGGACAGTTTAAAACAACAGAAATTAATTCTCTCACAGTTCTGGAGGCTAGAAGTCTGAAATCACAGTGTCAGCAGGACCGTTCCCCCTCTAAAGGCTCTAGGGAAGAATCCTTCCTTGCCTCTTCATAGTTTTTGGTGATTTCCAGCAATCCTTGGCATTCCTTGGCTTGTAGCTGCACTACTCCAGTTTCTGTCTGTGTCGTCACATGGACTTCTTCCCTGTATGTGTCTATTTGTCTTCATATTTTTTTTAATATTTATTATTTATTTATTTATTTATTTAGGCTACGCCAGGTCTTAGTTGCGGCTCGCGGACTTCGTTGTGGCATGCGGACTCTTAGTTGCGGCATGCATATGGGATCTAGTTCCCCGACCAGGGATCGAACCCTGGCCCCCTGCTTTGGCAGCGTGGAGTCTTACCCACTGAACCACCAGGGAAGTCCCCATATGGCCTTCTTATCAGGATACCAGTCATTGGATTTAGGGCCCACTCTAAGCCAGTATGACCTCATCTAAACTAAGACCCTGTTTCCAAATAAAGTCAATTTCTGAGGCTCCAGGTAGATCTGAATTTTGGGGTGACACTATTCAAACTAGCACAAGCTCCCCTTTTATTTTTAAAAATGCAATTCCAAAATTCCTAAGCAAAATGGTACTAGGCCTTACCTGGCCAACGAACTGAATTTCTTCGTATTCAAAAGACAGATTTTTCTTCTTTCTTTCTTTTTCTTTAGTATTCTAAGGAGGCCTAAAATACCAAAATTTAATAGAGGTAGGAGGAAGAGAATGCAGGTTCTGAAACAGCATGGAGAAGGTCATGGTAGTCTATTCTTGTCACAGGTATATTTATCCCCCGGATAAGAAGGACAGTGTTGCAGGGTGAATGAGAACCCATATGTCTGTCCTATCTTCCTGCATCATCAGTTATCAATGTTATTTTACAGCATAATAAAATTAATATATAGTTAAAGTTAAATAAGCATGATGATATTAAGCAACATGTAAATTCACATAGTATTTAGGATTAAGTATGACACACACACAAAAGAAGTCTTTGTCAAGGATACAGCCCCAGACTTCCCAAGAAGAGTCAGACATGCATATTCTTCTCCAAAAGAGGTACATGAATAGAAAAGTTTGAGATATGCTAAATGTGTTATAACTTGACTTCACAACGACCCCACAAGATAAATATAATTTTAAAGATGTAGATACTGAAGTTCAGAAAGTTGAATAACTTCCCTGACATCACTGTTAGCTGTTGGTAATATTAAAATTTGAATCCAGGACTCTGATTCAGAAGGATGAAATCTTTATGTTATATAAGGAAGAGATTTAGGAGCAAGCAAATGCAAAGGAGGGCATGCCAATAACATAAAATATCAAACAGATCAAGTTGGATGAGGACTGAAAAGTAGTTTTGGTGGCTACTTGGTGACTATGGAACCTAGATTAAAGAAGGTTGAAAATGAATGTGAACCAGAACGGTATACAACTGTTCATCAACCAGAATGACTAAAATTAAGAAAAAACAAACATACAATTCCAGGTGTTGCCAGTGGGGATTTCTGCTAAACATATAAATCACATGCCTATCCTACAACCCATCAATTTTACTTTTAAATATATACCCAAGATAAATATGCCGTAGAAGACAAGTCTGTAAGATATTTATTGTAGCTTTATTCATAGTTTTCCCAAATTGTAAATAACCCAAATGTCCATAGGAAGTAGAATGGATACATTTTGGTATATTCACTCAGTGGTATACTACACAACAATTAAAAATGGAGTGAAGTACTATTACATACAACAACATGGATGAATCTCACAGACATTTGTTAAGAGAAATAAACCAGACATGAAATAGTACATACTATAGTTCAAGAACAGGCAAAACTAACTGATGGTAATACAGGTGAATATGGTGATTTCCTTAAAGCTGCAGGGTACTGACAGGGAAGGGTCACAAGTGAACCTTATAAGATGTTAGAAGTGTTCTATATCTTGATCTTGGTGGTGGTTTTGTGGGTATATATAGATGTAAAATTTTATCTAATTGCAATTAAAGATTCCTGAGATCTACTGTATGTAAGGTAGACTTTAATTTTAAATATTTGAAATGAACATTTTTCTTACGGTATCCTCATGAGCTGGATGGGGAACAAGGAGGTAGTAAATAAAGAGAATATATTTTTTAAAGAAGAAAGAAAGAAGGAATCAGGCCAGAAGGTCCAATATCTGGATAATAGTAGATCTAGAAAGTATGAAAAGAGAAAATAGAGGGGAGGAAATTATCAAAGAAATAATATAATAAAAAGTCCCGGAATTGAAGACTGTGATTCATAAAAGCCCTTCAAATGCTTAGCAAACAAAACCAAACAAGGCACATAATCATCATGACATTTTAGAACACTGTAATAAAAAAAAAAGGTGTAAAAGTTTCCAGAGGAACCCACGCCCAGTGTCGCACGTTAGGGATCAGAATGGTGTCAGACTTCTTAACAGCAGTGCTGGAGGACAAAAAATTAGTAACTTTAGAATTCTGACAGTAAATCGTTTCTGTATCACAGCTACTTTCCCAGCTAAATTAGTATTCAATTGACAGAAAAAGTAAAACATTTTCAGTCATACAAGACCTCAAAAAATGATCTCTGTGTACTCTCACGTAGCTACTGGAGATGTGCTTCACTAAAAGAAGGAGGGAAACAGAGGGAAATATGTAATCCAGAATGCAAGGGAAATCTCAGGATGATAGCTGCACAGCAGGCCTTAGAGAGCAGCTGGTCTGTTATGAACCTTCTAAAACAATTTTTCTCTTAAAACCATGTACATGAATTTCTTTTAATGAATTTAAAAATGAATTGGGCTTAGATGGTAGAGGTAATAAATGGGAGAGCAGAGTCCCAGAATAGGTTACCAGAAGAGGGATTTGGTTATGAGCACAGGTGTAGAAAAGAGATGGGACATGCCTTTCCCTGTTACAGGGAAACTCTAAGGGTTCTTTGCATAATAAGATGTCCGTGCACATGATGGCTAGATTTGGTTTACAGTTTGACCCAAGTATTTTGAGATGCTTTTATATAAGTCAGAAAATGAAGAAAAAAAATCATGGTATTTTAGAGCAATGTGGTAAGGTATGTTCGCTTGCATCCAGCCCAACCCTCTTAATTTTAAAATGGATTTTGTTCCATTGACTGTTTGGAAGTGACTCAGTAAAGTACACGGTGCTCTGATGTGGAGTTTCTTTGACAAAGGAAGGATGACTTCACTCATGCTTGATTAACCATTTCCAGAATAATGCATTGTTAAACATGGACTTGGTACAATGGCTGGTCCATAATTCCTATCAGTATCTTAACAATCAAATGTTTCTGAATATAGGAGAGCTGGCAATCAATTCATAATTATGGTAGTTATCTCAATGAAAAATATAGTAATGAGTAGATTTAAAAGTTTCATGCTTCATTTTAAACTGTTTTTATCTCCTGGATCCAACTGAATATATATATGGAGAGAAAGAGAGAGAGAGAGAGAGAGGTATAGAGTGTATATATTGCTGTACATTAAGGGAATCACACCACCCTGTTCACCATGGAGAGGAAGTAGTCCAGGTGAAAGATAATAATAGAAGGAGGGGGAAGGATTGACATATTCCAGAGGTACTTGAAAAGTATAGCTGATAGAATTTGAGAATTAATTGCACAGGATGAAAAATAAAAGGAGTCAAGGTCTTGAGTAACTGGATGAATGGTGGAGCCATTGACTAGGACACAGGACACTGGAGTAGTAGGAGTACTTTTGATGGAGAGGATCAGAATTTTAGTGTGGAGCCTTGTAGGGAGAGGTTATGCCTGAGTATATATCTTGCATTAATTCCATAATCATAAATAATCACTTTATAAATAATGTTCTGTTATCTGTATCTCTCTTCCTATAGATGAGAGGCTAATTGAATAAAACATTAATGCTGACTATTTCATTTTACTCTCATCAACAGAAATAAGCCTCAGTCTTCTTTTATATCCTTATTCCTACTTTGCAGAACAAAGAATAACCCCTTTAGAACGTTTGTGGTTAAGACATAAAAACAGTAGGAGGGAGGGCATCTGGTGTGTGACCCAGCCTTGATATAGATCGGCTCATCTTAGCTTCTAGATGATCCACTGTTCCCAACTAAGAAATGTTTCTTCTGATCTTTAATCTCTTCCATAGCGCCCATCTCAATGCTAGTTATTCTCTGCCTGCTAGGTAAGAACTAGTTGGATTGGGTTGTAGAGAGGTAATGAGACTGCTAGTTTTTCAACGAGTCAGAAACAAGGCAGAATTATGGATTCTTTTTAACGTAACACAAAATTTTGAGGATGCCTGTTCCTCCTACTTTATTGAGGAAAGAATGAATAAAATTTCATCAATTACTGTGGATCCTTGAAAATAGACTATATAATTTTAAACATTTCCTTGAAATCTTAAGTTTTAAATTTAGTACCATTTATCATTACTTATCTCATAAGATTACTAAATTCTATTTTATTTTAGTCACTGCTTACTCGTAAAAATTAGAATTTTACTTAAGTTAATGCAATTTCTGTTTTATTGGAAACAAAGACTGTGAGTAAATTGACACATAGTTAATATTTAGAAAAAAAAAACCAAATAACTTTAAATGGTGCAAGCAATCAAATGAATAGGTCTCCAATTCAAATTTAATTTCTAAATCACAGATTTGTCAACATTTCCAAATGAGTTGATACCCTACATGAAATAAATTCAACAAATATTTTTAAATTAAATAATAAGTAATATTTTATTTTATTTTTTTAAATTAATATTTTACTGGGGTATGGTTGCTTTACAATGTTGTGTTAGCCTCCACTGCACAACAAAATGAATCAGCCATACACATACAGATATCCCCTCTCTTTTGGACTTCCCTCCCATTTAGGTCACCACAGTGCATTAGGTAGAGTTCCCTGTGCTATACAGTATGTTCCCATCAGTTGTCTATTTTAAACATAGTATCAATAATGTATATGTGTCAATCCCAGTCTCCCAATTTCTCCCTCCCCTTTCCCCCTTGGTATCCATAAGTTTGTTCTCTACATCTGTATCTCTATTTCTGCTCTGCAAATAAGATCATCTATACCATTTTTCTAGATTCCACATATATGCATTATTATGTATTTGCTTTGCTCTTTCTGACTTCACTCTGTATGACACTCTCTAAATTATTGCTTTAAATAATAAATATTTCTTTAAATTAAATACTTAACAAATATTTATAAATTCTCACTAGATCTTAGCCAATGTACTAAGTATTAGGGATACCTCAATAAACAAGACATGAGCCCTGCCCTCAAAGTGCTTAAATCTGAGCTGAGAATTTATTAAATCCAATTACATGGAGTTGGACCTATTTTTAAGGATATATATTATGCTGTATATAAAGCTATATTAATTTTTCCACACAATGGATTATTTGCTGTAATACTCTCATGCCAGTCAATGGCAATATAGATAAAGCTCAGTTATTTGTCATTATTGAAGTAGAAATTTTCTCTAAAGATGAAGGGTTGAAATTTCTATGCAGGCTTAAAATTAATGAAAATTTTGTATGGACATCCAGAGCTCCATTATACAAAGAAGTGATAGTTGCCCATAGTCTACACTGAATCTGTAAAAATTCTCTCTCTCTCATTTTAGTGCTGACTTTGCTGCCAAGATAGAGCTCCACTTCTAACCTCTGTCCTGCTGCCACCCCTCCACCTCAATGTTTTCTCTCTGGTTTTCTTTTGGTTTCTGCCACTTCTCCAGAGAATCTTCACTTTAGTTCCACACAGCTGACTGTTTATGGACATCATTTGGCAGTTGGCATGCTCTTTTCCTTGTGATCAATCATGGGCTACCATTTATTCTCTCTGAGCCCTTTTTATTTTTCTTACAACTTTCTGTTCAAGGGTGGTCATTGTGTTAAATCTCATTTGTGCCTCAGGGTGGGACCATGGGAAAGATTGGAGTATGTGGGAAGGTGAGCAACTTTGAAGTTTGACTCAGCCTGGATACCTGAAGCTGCTATAAGACTGATCTGTAGATACCCAACATGTAGAATATGATCAAGTACGATTCATCTTCCCTAAGTCCTTGTCTTATTTCAAATAGTATTTTTATAACCCTCTCAGGAGAATAAGATTTTCTCCTTTGGGGGACGAATTCTCTGTGTGGATAATAATAAGAGGATAATACCAAAATATCCCCTCAAATGCCTACCATTTAGATACAGGAGTAAACTTTTATGTAGATCTTGATCTGTTTATGTTGACTTGCCCTGTTTTCTTATACATAGCCTTCTTTTGTGTTATTTACTTTATGCTGCTGAATGGTCTATAGAAGGAATTCTTCATTTTTAAAAATTTTAAAAGAGAGGCACTTGGATTTTATGTTGATAATTGTTGTGTCACCTAGTTTATCAGTTCAAGAATATAAATTTTAGTATTAATATAAATTTAAAACAGTTTAATAAAATTTATTCATTGAAAAGAACAGTTTGAAGCACTTGTGAGAGTCACTAGCTTTGACCAAGTATATAAGAACACTGGTATTAACAGAAATATTCTTTAAAGCCATGTGGCAAATCTCAATTCTGTCTCCACATTCAAAGAACTAATGGCAGTCCTTGCCTGAATTTTAGCAGTTATCATGGAACAGCATAAAAGCAGCAGAGAATAGCAAAAAGAGCATCGAGTTAGTGGTCAGATAAGCCCAATCCAAATTCTGTCATTGGTTAGCTGTAAAGCCTTGGAGTTTCTGTTTCCTTAGCTATCACACAGGGGTAATAACCTAATAGGACTGTTATGAAGATTAAAATGAAATAACCTATCTACAGAAACCACAGAAAGCCCACCACACCTGAGAAACCCAATAAGTGTTGATTACTTTCCTCCTGGTTTATTTGAGTCAAAACATTGCCCAGGGACTTCCCTCGTGGCACAGTGGTTAAGGATCCACCTGCCAATGCAGGGGACACAGGTTTGATCCCTGGCCAGGCAGATCCCACATGCCTGGGAGCAACTAAGCCCGTGCGCCACAACTACTGAGCCTACGCTCTATAGCCCGCGAGCCACAACTACTGAAGCCTGTGCACCTAGAGCCCGTGTTCCACAACAAGAGAAGCCACGACAGTGAGAAGCCCACTCACCGCAACGGAGAGTAGCCCCACTCGCCGCAACTAGAGAAAGCCCGCGCACAGCAATGAAGACCCAACGCAGCCAAAAATAAAATTAAATTAAAAAAAAATTAAAACATTGCCCAATGTCCCCATAATACTCAGTAGTTTCAGACAGTTCTGGGGTTTATGTACTCACTTCTAGACCCAGGAATACTGGGTCTTCTTGGAGGAACTAGTTTATTTTTAGTGCAGGTTTTGGTTTTGGTTTTATATTAACTGACCTGCTCAAATAATGAAGACTCTCGACAATTTATAAACATCCTGATGTTTCTACTTTAAGAACAGTTATGCAAAATTAAAACACAATTCAAACTGAGAAAAATCTGAGAAACTCGTAGGAAATGTGACTTTATTTATACAATAGTATCCTCTATTTCTTTAAAATATGATTTTATTGACTAACAAGTTATTTACCAATTGGAAATAACTGGAGTCTTTAGTTGCTAGCTGTTCATCAACTTTCCAATTTGAGACTCTCCTTAACTTCAATTTTTTGAAATTAATTTTAACTTGCCCTTTAACTTCAAATATTAAATGTCTTTAACAGATTCTCATGACAACACAGATGAAATTTGCATTTGTGGCTTCACTTTTTTCCAAAGATTTTTATGAACTGGAAATAGTAAAATATGCTAGCCTAAATTCTACAGTTCTGGCCCTTTCCTTCATCCCATCAAACAATGAGCTTTGTTGCTTGCAGTGTCCAGAGCACAACCTTGTTGGATTAATGGTACAGTGGAGAAATCTAGGTACACACACTTATTCTTCTGATTTGAATAAAATGTATAATCTTAGTTTTTGTTTTCATCACAGATTTATGCTGTCTGATAAAAGAACATGGCTTGTTCATATAATACTCAACTTCTCAGTTTCCTTATGAGCAGGTGATTAGATGCTTTAGTTCTTGTGGGCTGGCTAATGAGATTATAAACTGCTATAATACCTCAGGAGCCCTCACTCTGTATCACAGGTATCCTGTTTCTTCCAGAGGGCCACATGTTCTACACGTAGAGCAGGCTTCATTTATTAGAGCTGTCTTTTTCTAAATAATACATATCCCTCACCAGAACTGATTCAGTCATGTCACTTTCCAGGTATGCTGTTGTTGCTTTAGACCCTGCAGATGCATCTATTTTGCTATTAATGAATCTAATGACCTCTGTGAAATTACGGATAAGGTCAAAGCAACTTGCCCAGCATTTGAAGAATAGCAATTCAAGTGAAAAGTTTAAAAAGTTGTATATAGAAGTTTAGCTATTTGATTTGATTTGAAGTAAAAGTATGAATTGAGACTAATTAACCATGAAAATAATGTATGCCTTTCCTTTATAATAATTGTTATAATTTTCTTGCATAATTCTAAAAGGGTAAATGGTGCAAAGAGTAACATAAGAACTTCAGTTAGATGTACAGTAGAAACTAACACAACGTTGTAAAACAACTATACCCCAATTAAAAAAAGAAAGAAAGAGAGAGAGAGAGAGAGAGAAAGAAAAAGTAAGAAAGAGAAAGAGAGAGAAAGAAAGAAAGAAAAGAAAGAAAGAGTATGGTAATGGTTGTAGAAAATGTATTTGGTTGGCCAAAAAGTTCGTTTGGGTTTTTCTGTTAAGATGTTACCCGAACGAACTTTATGGCCAACCCATATTTCATTTTTTTATTCCTTAAAAATCTAGATGAAAGATAAAAGCTTCTTTCTTTAAAGGTCTTTAAAAATGTGTTTAGTTTTTCTAATTGTGAATTAAATTTCTGCCATGCTCATTTAATTTTAACTATGCCAATGGATTGATCAAATAATTATCAATAGTAAACAAAAAGTACTTCATATATTTAAACAAATATTGGGGTAACTAAGTGTTAAGCTGACATTGATTTTTAATGATAACAGAATATATTAGATACCCACAAACTATGTAAAATCCTAAAAAGTTTTTTAAAACTTTTATAAAGCCTCAATGTTCTCCTCTATAAAATGGAAGCAATGATCTCTAAATTCCATGGATTATTTAGGAATAGGATGAAATAATATCTTGTAGGGCATTTAGCATAGTACCTGGCACATAATAGCCATTCATTAAATGGAAATTATTATTATTGTTATTATTACCGATAAAAATAAGTTAGTACTTCTTTGACTATGTGCCAGATAAAAAAGACTAGTCTTGGTGTTAATGAATGACTCCTAAAGATATGTTTCTCAGAGAGATTACTCTTTAAAGAAAAACAAAGAAAAAAAAAACACAATAAAACAACTCAAAAAATATGAAATGAGGACTAAGAGAGTGTTACATCTTTTGGAAATTCTGGTGTCTTTTACAAGATGGCCTTTTTTTTTTTTTAATTTTATAGCTACTTTATTTATTTATTTATTTATTTTTGGCTGTGTTGGGTCTTCGGTTCGTGCGAGGGCTTTCTCTAGTTGCGGCAAGTGGGGGCCACTCTTCATCGCGGTGCGGGGACCGCTCTTCATCGCGGTGCGCGGGCCTTTCACTATCGCGGCCCCTCCCGTTGCGGGGCACAGGCTCCAGATGCGCAGGCTCAGTAGTTGTGGCTCACGGGCCTAGCTGCTCCGTGGCATGTGGGATCTTCCCAGACCAGGGCTCGAACCCATGTCCCCTGCATTAGCAGGCAGATTCTCAACCACTGCGCCACCAGGGAAGCCCAAGATGGCCTTTTAAAATGTCTTTTTCTCTCGGTGGCATATGTCCCAAGCAATCTACTTTACCAAAGATGAGCTAGGACCAAAATTAAGATGTTTATAGATAAGCCATAAGGTTTTTATTTTTTAATGATAATTAACAACATTTTATAGACCAACTTTTTTTAAGTCATATACCTGAACAGATAAGCTGACTGTGTCTGCAGTTTGAGTGAACACTCCCAATCTCCATCTGCTTCTGACTAAGAGCTGCTGATTTACTTGTGTTCTGACAGTACCATGCAGCATGAGTAGGAGATCTGTGTTATTTACAGCAGTTAGGGACAAGGATACACTGAAGACAGAACATGTACAGAATGTGCCACATGAAAACTATAAATATGTTGATTGTTTTTTTAATTGTATTTTCACTATGACAGCTATAAAAAAGTAATAATTATAAAAACCTGTTCAAACCAGTTTGTGACATTCAGTGGTTGCCAGAAACTTGCATAAAACACCTTCCTGACACACCTAGGCATTCACAGCCATATTTAGTTTATCATTCCAGGGTCTTTGATTCCATACATTTTATATAATAGTCAAAGTAAGTATAAAGTACAGGGAGTAGGGATTTGTTTGAGATGGAAGGAAGAGAGGGAGGGAGGGAGGAGGTTGGGAGGAGGGAAGAAAGGAAGGGAGAAAGTCATGAAAGTGAACATAATAGATTTTGTATTCCTTGACATGAAGACCCTAAGAAAGCTATTCAAGAATGTTTAAAGTCTTCTAGCCAATGTACGAAAAGAATAGCTGTGTGAAATCGGTGAAAAGAATTAGAATGTTAAGTCAGATGTTTTTAATAACAGTGAAAATTAAGATTTGGTATTGACAGAACATTCCTGACACTTAAACACTCTCTTAAGGGATAGGGTAGAAATACAAGTGAAAAATATGCTAGCCCAGAAAAAAAAATAGTCGCAAACATACTGTGTGATCACAAGGTAATGAAGAAAAGATATAAGAAATTAAGTATGGCATTATTCCAAGTGCTGTGTTCTTAGGGACATCGTCCTGGCAATCTCTTTTGGGCACAGTCAAGCAGGAAAAAAAATTGATAACCTTTCCTCAGAGTTACTTTTCCACTTCTGGCTTCTATACTATTGCATAAGGAATTAAGGATTGTCACTAAGTTCTATTGATATTTTATGTTTAATACTGTGTTAAAGTTCTTCAGACAATTTTAAATGTTTTTTCAAATAACTTTTAAAATTGCACAGGTAATGCTGATAAAAAGTTAAACAAAAGGGAGTCTGTTACCACAGAATGCATTAGTGTCATGGAAATGTCATTACACTTGTGATGACACACTTGGCATTGCCACTGTGGCCAGTGCATCAGCAGCATGTCTCTAGCATCAGATTAAAGTTATACACAATTCTCTATGAAAAGGTATTTTGCAGACATAAATGATTTACAAGTAACCGAGATAATTCAGAGCTCAGCATTTTGTGATTTTTTTTGAACTTAAAATATCTTGTTTTTGTCATTGAAACTAATGTTTAAAATAGCTTACTTACCAGCTAACTTTGAAAGAACAGAGTGTAAAACTTTTTGTGGTCAAGAGAAGCTGAGTAGGTTAGAAAAAGTGAGCTGTAAAAATTCACAAAAGAAATTATATTGATAATTTAGATTTCAGTGCTTTTTAGTTGAGCTTAAGACTGAGCACCATAACAACAGAAAAATTTTAATAAAAAAAAAAAGTATACTAATAACAAGATCCAATGCCTTGAATACCTACTGGATTCTGCTTCAAGCTAAGATGAAATGACAGGGATCAGATTTACCCTCGAATCTGAAACAAATAAAAAATTAAAAAATATTTTTTAAATTTAAAAAATGAAGTAACAGTTTTCAAGAGACTGGAGATAAGGCAGTGAAGTATAGTGATTCCTGAGGTGTGGGAAAGAAAGTGAGCTTAACAATTGTCCTGAAATACTGCCTTATGAGAGTTTCCAGCCTGTGGCAGAAGGAGGAGGAACCCAGGTGGAGTCCAGCAGACTCACAGAACTTTTTTTAGCATATAGTTTGATGAATTTATATATATATATATATATATATATATACACACATACATATATATGTATATATGTACATATATACACACATTTGTGTAATCAGCATCTAGGTTCACAAAGGATATTTCCAGCACCTCAGTCAATATAAGAGATAAATATAAGATATATGATATATGATATAATATAATGTAATATATGAGGTAAACCCTTGCCTTTTTTTTGTGATAAGCACTCTTCAGATTTACTCTCTTAACAATTTTCACACATAACATAAAGCACTGTTAATTATATTTACCATGTTGTACATTGCATCCCTAGTACTTACCTTATAATTGGAAGTTGGTACCTTTTGACTGCCTTCATCCAATTCCTCATCTGCCCACCACCTGCTTCTGATAACAACAAATCTGATCTCTTTTTCTATAAGTTTCTTTGTTTGCTTGTTTTTGAAATATAATTGACCTACAACCCTATGTTAGTTCCTGTTACAAAACACAGTGATTCAGTATTTCTGTGCATTTCAAAAATGATCACCATGATAAATCTGGTTCTGATGTCACCATAAAATATATTACATTTTTATTGACTATATTCCCCACACTGTACATTTCATACATGTAACTTATTTATTTTGCAACCTCTTAATCTCCATAACCTACTTCTTTCCTCCGCCCACTCCCCTCCCCTCTGGCAACTGCCTGTTTGTTCTCTGTATCTATAGTTCTGTTTCTGTTTTATGTTTGTTCATTTGTTTTGTTTTTTACATTCCACACACAAGTGAAATAATACAATATTTGTCTTCCTCTGACTTATTTCACTCAGCCTAACATCCTCTAGGTCCATTCATGTTGTTGCAGATGGCAAGATATCATTCTTATGGCTGAGTAATATCCCAATATATATCACATCTTTATCCATCCATCTATTGATGGGCACTTAGGTTGCTTCCATATCTTAGCTATTGTAAATAATGCTGCAATGAACAGTGGGCTGCATATATCTTTTCAAATTAGTGTTTTTGTTTTCTTTGGATAAATACCCAGGAGTGGAATTGCTGGATAATTTGGTGATTCTGTTTTTAAGTTTTTGAGGAGCTTCCATACTTGCATTCCCACTAACAGTGCCCAGGGGTTCCTTTTTCTCCACATACTTGCCAACGTTTGTTATTTGTGGTCTTTCTGATAGCCATTCTCACAGGTGTGAGGTGATATCTCATTGTGGTTTTGATTTGCATGTCCTTGATGATTAATGATGTTTAACATCTTTTCACGTGCCTGTTGGCCATCTATATGTCTTCTTTGGAAAAATGTCTTTTCAAATCCTCTACCTATTTTTCAATCAGGTTGTTTGTTTTTTTGATGTTGAGTTGTATGAGTTCTTTGTATATTTTGGGGATTAACACCTTATTGGATGTATCATTTGCAAATATTTTCTCCCATTTAGTAGGTGACCTTTTCATTTTGTTGGTAGTTTCCTTCACTGTGCAAAAGCTTTTTAGTTTGATGTAGTCCCATTTGTTTATTTCTGCTTTTGTTTCCCTTACAAATGAGGAGACACATCCAAAACTATATGACTGAGACCAGTGTCAAAGAGCTTACCTATGTTTTTCTCTAGAAGTTTTATGGTTTCAGGTCTTATATGGTTTCAGGTCTTTTATGGTTTCAGGTCTTATATTTATGTCTTTAATCTTTTATATTTATGTCTTTATTTTTGTGCATAGTGTGAGAGAGTAGTCCAGTTTGATTCTTTTGCACATAGCTGTCAAGTTTTCCCAACGCCATTTATTGAAGAGGCTGTATTTTCCCCATGTATATTCTTGCCTCGTCTGTCATAGATTCATTGTCCGTGTAAGTGGGTTCATTTCTGGGCTCTCTATTCTGGGCCATCCATTTTTGTGTCTGTTTTTGTGCTAGTACTGTGCTGTTTTGATGATTGTAGCTTTGTAGTATAGTTTGAAATCAAGGAATGTGATGCCTCCAACTTTGTTCTTGTTTGTCAAGATTGTTTTGGCTGTTCGGGTCTTTTATGTTTCCATACAAATTTTAGAATTATTTCTTCTAGTTTTGTGAAAAATGCTATGGGTATTTTAATAGGGATTGCATTTGAATCTGTAGATTGCCTTGAATAGTATGGTCATTTTAACAATAATAATTCTTCAATCCATGAACATGGTGTATCTTTCCATCTGTTTGTGTCATTTTCCATTTCAGGTCTTTTACCTCCTTATTTATATTTGTTCCTAGATATTTTATTCTTTTTGATGCAATTGTAAAAGGGACTGTTTTCTTCATTTCTCTTTCTGATAGTTAGCTGTTAATGTATAGAAATGCAATAGATTTCTGTATTTTAATTTTGTGTCCTGCAACTTTACTGAATTCATTGATGAATTCTATTTTTTGGTGGCATCTTTAGGATTTTCTATGTATAGCATCATGTCATCTGTAAACAGTGACAGTTTTACATCTTCCTTTCCAATTTGGATTCCTTTCATTTCTTTTTCTTGTCTGACTGTTGTGTCTAGGACATCCAATACTATGTTGAATAAAAGTGGTAAGAGTGGGCATACTCGTCTTGTTCCTGATCTTGGAGGAAATGCTTTCAGCTTTTCACCCTTGAGTATGATGTTAGCTGTGGGCTTGTCATATATAGCCTTTATTTTGTTGAGGTGTGTTCCCTCTATACCAATTTGTTGAGAGGTTTTTATCATACATAGATGTTGAATTTTATCAAAAGCTTTTCCTGCATCTATTGAGATGATCATCATATGTTTTATGTTCTTCAGTTTGTTAATATGGTGTATCACATTGATTTATTTGCAAATATTGATTCATCCTTGCATCCTTGGGATAAATCCCACTTGATCATGGTGTGTAATCCTTTTAATACATTGTATTTTGTTGAGGATATTTGCGTCTATATTCATCAATGATATTGACTTGTAATTTTCTCTCTTTTTTTTTGTGATATCTTTGTCTGGTTTTGGTATCAGAGTAATGCATTCCAGTAAGTTCAGAAGCATTCCTTCCTCTGAAGTTTTTTGGAATAGTTTTAGAAAGATAGGTATTAACTTTTCTCTAAATGTTTGCTAGAATTCACCTATGAAGCCATCTGTTCCTGAACTTTTGTTTGTTGGGAGTATTTTTATCAGTAATCCAATTTCATTATTGGTAAGTGGTATGTTCATATTTTCGTTTTCTTCCTAGTTCACTCTTGAGAGATTGAACATTTCTAGGAATTTATCCATTTCTTGTAGGCTGTTTTATTGGTGTATAGTTGTTTATAGTAATCTCTTGTTTTCCTTTGTATTTCTGTGCTGTCAGTTGTAACTTCTCCTTTTTTCGGATTTTATTGATTTGGGCCCTCTTTTTTTCTTGATGAGTCTGGCTATAGGTTTATTAATTTTGTTTATCTTTTCAAAGAATGAGTTCTTAGTTTCATTGATCTTTTCTTTTGCTTTTTTAGTCTCTATTTTATTTATTTCTGCCCTGATGTTTATGATTTCTTTCCTTCTACTAACTTTGGGTTTTGTTTGTTCTTCTTTTTCTAGTTCCTTTAGGTTTAAGGTTTATTTGAGATTTTTTTCTTGTTTCCTAAGATAGGCTTGTATCACCATAAACTTCCCTCTTAGAACTGCTTTTGCTGCATCCCTTAGATTTTGGATTGTTGTGGGTTTTTTTCATTTATCTCTGGTAATTTTTTATTTCTTTAGTGATCCTTGGTTGTTTAGTAGCATACTGTGTAGCCTCCATGTGTCTGTGGTTTTTGCAGGTTTTTTTTTCTTGTAGTTGATTTCTAGTCTCAAAGCATTGTGGTTGGAAAAGATGCTTGATATAATTTCAGTATTCTTAAATTCACTGACACTTGCTTTGTGGTCTAGCATGTGTTCTGTCCTGGAGAATGTTGCATGTGCACTTGAAAAGAATGTGTATTCTGCTGCTTTTTGAGGGAATGTTCTATGTATATATCTACTAAGTTCATTTGGTCTAATGTGTTATTTAAGGCTAGTGTTTCCTTATTGATTTTCTGACTGGATGGTCTTTCCACTGATGTAAGTGGGATGTTAAAGTCCCCTACTATTATTGTGTTACTGTCAATTTCTCCCTTTATGTCTGTTAATATTTATTTTATGTATTTAGGTGATCCTATGTTGGGTACATATATATTTACAATAGTTATATCTTCTTGGATTGATCCCTTGATCATTATGTAATGTCCTTCTTTTTCTCTTGTTACAGTCTTTGTTTTAAAGTCTATTTTGTCTGATATAAGTATTGCTACCCTGGCTTTATTTGCATTTCCATTTGCATTAATACCTTTTTGCATCTCCTCACTTTCAGTCTGTGGTGTCTTTAGATCTGAAGTGAGTCTCTTGTAGGCAGCATATAGATGGGTCTTATTTTCATATCTATTCACCCACTCTGTGTTTTTTGAGTGCAACATTTAGTCCATTTACACTTAAATTAATTATTGATAGGTACTTACTGCCATTTTATTAATTGTTTGGGGTTCTTTTTTGTTCCTTTCTTCTTCTTTTGCTCTCTTCCCTTGTGATTTGATGACTACTTTAGTGTTATGATTAGATAAAAGTGAGTATATAGTATATATTGTATACTATATATATTTGATTAAGTTGCTGATCTCTTAAGTTCAAATGCATTTTAACAACCCTACATTTTTACTCCCCCTGCCCATTTTTACTGTTTTTGACATCATATTTATCATCTTTTTGTTTTTTGTATTTATTAACTACTTATTATGGATACACATGAGTTTACAGTTTTGTCTTTATCCTTCCTACTAGCTTTATACATGGTTGATTTACTACCTGTACTATATATATGCCTTTAATGAAACTTTCTCTTTTGTTATTTTCATGTTTCTAGTTGTGACCTTGTCTTTTCCTCATAGAGAAGTTTCTTTAACATTTCTTGTAAAGCTGGTTTGGTGGTACTGAATTCTTTTAGCTTTTGCTTGTCTGTAAAACTTCTGATCTTTCCATCAAATCTGAATGAAAGCCTTGCCAGGTACAGTATTCTTGGTTGTAGACTTTTCCCTTTCACCTTTTTAAATATATCATGGCACTCAATTTGGCCTTCAGAGTTTCTGCTGAGGAGTCAGCTTATAACATTATGGGAGTTCACCTGTTTGTAACTTGTTGCTTTTCCCTTTCTGCTTTTAAAATCCTCTCTTTAATTTTTACTATTTTAATTACAAGGTGTCTTGGTGGGTTGCTCTTTGTCTTGATCCTGTTTGAGTCTCTTTGTGCTTTGTGGACGTGGATGTCCTTCCTAGGTTAGGGAAGTTTTCAACTATTGTCTTCAAATATATTCTCTGCCTCTTTCTCTCCTCCTTCTGGGACCCCTATAATCTTAATGTTAGTACACTTGATGTCCCAAACTGTCCTTATTTTTTTAATTCTTTTTTTCTGTTCAGCTTCAGTGATTTCCACTACTGTGTCTTCCAACTCATTGACCCCATTCCTCTGTATCATCTAACTTTTTGATTCCTTCTAGTGTATTTTTTATACCTATTACTGAATTCTTCATCGCTGTTTGGTTCTATTTTATTTATGTTTTCTAACTTTTTAAAAAAACTAATAACTTTTCACTCTGTTCCTCCAATCTTCTTGCTAGTTCTTTAAGCATCTTTATGATGATTGTCTTCAACTCATTATTGGGTAGATTGCTTATCTCCATTATACTTAGTTTTTCTTCTGGAGTTTTATCTTGTTTCTTCATTTGGAACATGTTTCTATGTCACCCTATATTGTGTGACTTGCTGTTTTTATTTCTGTGTATTTGGTAGGTTGGTTTCATTTCCTGATCTCAGAGAAGTGACCTTTTGTAGGAGATGTCCTATGTGTCCTAGAAACACATTCACCTCTGGTCACCAGAGATGTATGTATTAATGGTGCCCCCTATTTGGGCTGTGTGGGTTCTTCTGTTATGGTGGGCTGCCTACTGTGGGTAGCCTGGTCAGTGTGGCTGGCCCTGTCCATTTCGTTGCCAAGCCCTGCCTTGTGAGGAGGCTTCCAGCCACTGGTGGGTGGGGCCGGGTCATGAGGAGACTGACTGCAGAGCCCCAGGGGGTCCTGGGGCTAATGCCAGCTGGCTGGTGGGCAAAGCCAGGTACCAGAGTCTCTGTCTACAGAGCCCTGGGGGTCCCAGAGCTGGTGTCTGCCTGCTGGTGGGTGGGGCCAGATGTCAGGGCAGCTAGCTGAGGAGCCCAAGATGTCCCAGAGCTGATGTTGGCCTGCTGGTGTGTGGGCCATGTTCTAGGTTCTCTGGCTACAGGGCCTAGGGGTCTTGGAGCTACTTTTGTGTTGCTGGTAGGTTGGGCTGCGACCCAGGGGGTCTCAGGGCTAGTGTCAGCTCACTGGTCGGTGGAGCTGAATTCCAGGCTCTCTGGCTTCAGAGCCCTAAGGGTCCCAGAGTTTGTGTCAGCCCACTGGTGTGCAGGGCTGGTTCCTGGGCCCTCTGGTGGACAGAGCCAGATTCTGGTTTGGCGGGGCTGGGTCCCTGTGCTAATAAGCTGGAGTGAGGTTTGCAAAATGATGCTTGCCAGAACCAGTGTTCACATGGTAGAACAAACTCCCAGAAGGAGCTGCCACCAGTGTCTATGTCTCCAGGGTGAATTTCAGTTGCTCCTGCTTCTCTGGGAGGCTCTTCAAAATCAGCAGGTGTGTCTGACTCAGGATCCTTTCAAATTATTCCTTCTACCCTGTCTCCCAGAGCATGTGAGATTTTGTGTGCACCCTTTAGTAGTGAAGTCTCTATTTACCACGGCCCTCTGGGACTCTTAAAATTAAGCCCTGCTGGCCTTCAAAGCCAAACATTCTGAGGTCTTTCTTCCCAGTGCAGGACCCCCTGGGCTGAGGAGCCCTGTGTGGGGCTTAGACCCCTTGCTCCTTGAGGAGAACCTCTGCAATTGTAATTATCCTCTTCCATGTGTGTTGCCCACCTGAGAGTATGCAGCTCTGCCCCTCCTTCCCATCTCGATGTTTCCTTCTTCCTGTCTTTAGTTGTAGAAGATCTTTTCTGCTAGTCTTCTAGCCTTTCTCATCAATAGAAACTTTGTAGATTGTTGTGATTTTGGTGTGCCCATGGGAGGAGGTGCGCTCAGGGTCTTCCTATTCCATCATCTTGGCCATTCCTCCCAGACCCACAGAGTTAAGGAGACAAGATGAGAGTCTTGGGAAACCATGACAGCTAGAGTTTGCAGGACAGAGTACTGGAGAAGAAAAAACTATAAAAAAGAACTCTGGAGATATGCAGAGAACTTGGGGAAAAGCATTTGAAATAATAATGATTTACAAATTTTCAAATTTGTTGAAAGTGTAAACCTACAGATTCAAGAAGTTGAAAGAACTGCAATGAATCACAAACAGAAGAAACATAAAGAAACTATACGAAGGCACATCATGATCAAATTGCTTAAAACCAGTGATAAAGAGAAAATATTAAAAACAACAAAAATTACAAAAAACAAATTTCAAACAGCAGATTTCTTGTCAGAAATCATGTAAGTGAGGGGATAGTAGAAACCATGTTTAAGTACTGAAGGAGAAAAAAACCTGTTAACCAAAATATATTTCAAAGTAAAGATGTTTTCACGTATACTAAAGCTAAAATTATCACCAGATAATTTTCACAGATGTGACAACTAAAAATCAAATAATGAGATGATAGATTTAAACTTTAGCCCACAAAATCACATTAAATGCAAGTGGTCTTAAATATGCTGTTTAAATGGAGATTTTTCAAAATGAATAAAAAGCAGGGCACAGCTATATGCTGCCTGCAAGAAGCATACTTCAAATGTAAAGCCACATATATTTAGGTTAAAAGTAAAAAGATGGAAAAAAATTGGATTGACTATATTAACATCAAAGTAGATTTCAGAGCAAAGAATAATATAAGAGAGAAAAAAGTTTATTCCATAATAATAAAAGGGGCAGTTTATTGAGAGAATATAGTAATTCTAAATATTCACGTACTTAATAACAGAGCTTCCAAATATATACCATGTAAAACTGATAGAATTACAAGGAAAAATTGACAAATTCACAATTACAGTTGGTAATTTAAAGACCTCTCTTTAATAACTGAAAGAAAAAGACCCAGAAAATCAGTAAGAATATAGAATATCTTTAAAATGTTATCTTTAAAATGAATATAGAATATCTTTAAAATGTTTATAGAACACTTCACCCAGCAACAGTAGAATATACATTTTTATCAAGTGCACGTGGAATATAGGCTAGTAAATTTAAAATGATTAAAGTCATACAGAACATGTCATGTGACTACAGTGGAATTAAATTAGAAGTTAACAACAGAAAGATTGATGGAACATCCTCAAATATTTGGAAACTAAATAGCTTACTTTAAAATAATTCATAGGTCAAAATAGAAATCAGTATGAAAATTTCAGAGTATTTTGAACTGAATGAAAATGAAAACACAATATAACAAAATTTGAAGGATTCTGTTAAAGCAGTATTAAGAGGAAATTTAAAGAACTAAATGCCTATATTAAAAAAAT
Organism: Balaenoptera musculus; assembly: GCF_009873245.2. Lineage (NCBI taxonomy): Eukaryota > Metazoa > Chordata > Mammalia > Artiodactyla > Balaenopteridae > Balaenoptera > Balaenoptera musculus. The sequence goes on from NC_045787.1 coordinate 71,794,664, forward strand.
ATGATTGCATAAAAAGAAAAACAATTTTTAAACTCAAAATAAATAAATGATAAAGAGGAGAACAGAAATTACTGAAATAGAAAGCAGGAAAACAATACAGAAAATCAGTGAAACCAAGATCCAGTTCTTTAAGAAGATCAATAAAATTATCAACCTTTAGCCATAATGATCAGGGAAAAAAAGAAAGTAGATCCAAATTACCAATATGAGGAAAGAGAGGAATGACATCACTACAGGAAAGATCTTAAAAAGATAATAAGGAAATATCATACATGACTTTACATCAAAAGATTTCCCAATTGTGGTGAAATGGACAAATTTTTTAAAAGACACAAATTACCAAAATTCATTCAAGAAGAAATAGATTACCTGAATATCTCTATGTCTATTAAAGAAGTTGAATTTATATTTAAAAATCTTCCCACTAAGAAAATTGTAGTCCAAGATGGTTTTACTGGTAAATTTTCTCAAACATTTAAGGAAAAAAAAATACCAATTTTACACAAATTCTTGAGAAAATTTAAAAGGAGGAAATGATTCCCAACTTACTCTCTGAAGCCAATGTTATCCTGATACCAAAATGAAACAAAGATATTACAAGAAAAGAAAACTATCAGCCAATGTTCCTTATGAACATTGATGCAGATATTCTTAATACAATTTTAGCAAATCAAAAGGATAATACATCACAGTAAAGTGGTAACTATCCCAATAATGCAAGGTTGGTCTAATATTCAAGTCTCAATCAATGTAATTTATCATTAATGAATAAAAATAGAGTAATATTTTTCAATATCTCAATAGAGAAATAGCTTTGTCAAAATTCAATATCCATTTCTGATAAAAACTCCCAACAAAGGAGGAATAGAGGGGGGAACTTTCTCAACCTGATAAGGGCATCTACGGAAGAAAAAACATAGCTAACCTCATACTTGTTTTAATTTGTTGGGGCTTCCATTGCAAAATCACAGACCAGATGGTTTAAATAGCAGAAATTTATTCTCTCACAGTTCTGGAGTCTGAAGTCTGAGATCAAGGTGTTGGCAAGGTTGATTTCATTTTGACCCCTCTTTTCTTGCTTTTTAGATGTTCATCTTTCTCCTTTGTCTTCATATGAATTTTTCCTCTGTATGTCTGGATTGCTGTATCCAAAATTTTCACTTCTTATAAGGACACCATTCATATTAGGTTAGGTCCCACCCTCAAGACCTCATTTTAACTTAATTACCTCTTTAATGACATCATATTTGAATATAATTACATTCTGAGATACTGGACTTTGGTACTTCGACATATGCATTTTGGGAGGACACAGTTCAGCTCATGAAAATACTTAATGGTGAAAAACCACATGTTTAGCCTTAAGATGAGAAGTAAAACAAGGATGTTCATTTTCACCACCTTTGTGTGTATATATATATACACTATGTCTGTATTTGTATCTATCTACCTATCTATCTATCTATCTATTCGTCTGTCTATATCCAGTGAGTACAGTAAGGCAAGAAAAAGAACTTAAAGCCATTCTGATTTTAAAAAATAAGTAAAATTTCCTTTATTCAGAGATCCTTTATGTAGAAAATATAATGTTTTCTACAGAAGAACTATTCAAACTAGTTAAGTGTGTTCTATAAGTTTGCAGAATATATATACAAAATCAATATGCAATCAAAACTTACAATCAATACAATATATAAAATCAATATACAAAATTAATTAATATGTACAGTCAATATACTAGCAATGAGCAATCAGAAATTAAAGCTTAATGAAATACCATTTATAATAACAGCAAAATATAAAATACTTAGGGATGAATATTTTTTAAAATATATGAAGGACGTGTGCGTGGAAAATTATGGAACACTCCGGAGAGAAATTAGAAAAGACCTAAATAAATGGAAAGATAAAATGTTCATGAGGCTCAAGAGTCAATATTGTTAACATGTCAATTCTCCCCAGATTGAGAGTCAACACAGTCCCAGTCAGAACCCCAGCAGGACTTTTTTGTAGAAACTGAATACCTGGTTCTAAAATTCATATGGAATGCAAATGACTTGGAATAACCCAAACAACATTGAAAAAAAAGAAGAAACTAGAGTCTAGCACTACCTGTTTTCAAGAATTACAGCTACAGTAATCAAGATGACGTAGTATTGTGTAAACATAGACAAACTGATGAATGGAAAAGATTAGAGAGTTTAGAAATAGATCCCCATGTATATAGGAAAATATGCAAAGATAATTCAGTAGAGAAAGAGTAGTGTTTCAAAAAAATTACACTGAAAAAAGTGGTTATCCACCTGCAGAACAAAAAGCTTTGGACCATACTTTGCGATGTATTCAGAATACCTCAAAATTTATCAAAGACCTAATTTTAAAACCGAAAACTATAAAACTTCTAGGAAACATATGAGAAAACCTTTGTGAATTTGAATTAGGCAAAATTTCCTTAGATATGATACCAAAAGTATAATCTATAAAAGGTCAAAAATGTATGACACAATTCGTAATTGGGTTTCATCCATGTTAAAAAGTTGTTTTTCAAAAGACAGTGTTTAGAGAATGGCAACACAAGTCACAGACTTGGAGAAAATATTTTCAAACAAGTATCTGATGAAAGGCTTTTATCGTGAATATAGAAAGAACTCATAAAACTCAATCACAGAAAAACAGACCAACTTTAAAAGTGGGCAAAAGAGTTAAGTGGGAATTTCTTCAAAGAAGAGATATGGATTGCAAATAAACACATGAAAAAATGATCAACGTCATTGCTGATTAGGAAAATGCAAATTAAAACCACACTGAGGAACTTCTGTGTACCTATTAGAAAGGCTAAAATTTTAAAAGCTAACCATTGCAAGTTTTAGTGAGAATGTGGAGTATCTGGATACATACATTTCTCATGGGAATGTAAAATATTACAACCACTTCGGGAAAATAATTGATCAGTTTCTTAAAATATTAAATACACATTTACCATATGATCCAGCCATTCCTCTCCTAGGTATTTACTCAAGATAAATGAAAGCATATGTCCATACAAAGACTTGTACGTTCATAGCAGCTTTCTTTGTAAAAGCCAAAAACTGGAAACAACCCAAATACACATCAACGGGTGAAAGGATATGTAATTAGAACACTATTCAACAATAAAAAGAGAATGAACCGTTGATACATTATTTTGGATGAATTTCAAAATAATTATGCTAAATGAAATAAACTAGAGAAAAAAGTACCTATGATTCCATTTGCATGCAATTCTAGTAGATGAAGCTAATGCGTAGTGACAGAAAACAGGTTGTCTGGGAAGTGAGAAGTGGTGGTGGTGCAGGGTGGGTACTGCAAAGGTCATGATGAAGCCTTGGGGATGATGTATACGTTAATTATCTTGATTGTGAGGATGGTTTCATGGGAGTATCTGTGTGTCAAAATCATACACTTTAAATATGTGCCATTATGTATTGTCTGTCAATCATACTTCAGTAACGCTGTTTAAAATAACACTTAATATGCTCAAAATCATGATAGGGTCTGTAGGGGATACTGAATACTTGCTATGTTTTCCTTCTTAAAAAAATGTAGTTCAGGGCTTCCCTGGTGGCGCAGTGGTTGAGAATCTGCCTGCTAATGCAGGGGACACGGGTTCGAGCCCTGGTCTGGGAAGATCCCACATGCCACGGAGCAGCTGGGCCCGTGAGCCACAACTACTGAGCCTGCGCGTCTGGAGCCTGTGCCCCGCAACGGGAGGGGCCGCGATAGTGAAAGGCCCGCGCACCGCGATGAAGAGCGGTCCCCGCACCGCGATGAAGAGTGGCCCCCGCTTGCCGCAACTAGAGAAAGCCCTCGCATGAACCGAAGACCCAACACAGCCAAAAATAAATAAATAAATAAAGTAGCTATAAAATTAAAAAAAAAATGTAGTTCAAAATAATAATACTAGAGAATACGATTGAATTGTTGCCTTTAAGGAGTTGACAGTTTTCCAAGAGATTAAGGCTGATTTTTATATAAGAATTGGGAGAACTGGATAGGAAAATCAATCCTTATGTTCATAAAATCCTGTTTTAAAAATTCAGAGGAGGGAAGGGTTATTTATGGTTGAAACCAATAGCCATATAGTCATGACAGAGTTGACATTTCAACCACACCTTGAAAAATGGACTTTCAACAGAGAAAGATAAGAAACAATTCTAGCAACACGGAAGACAAAGAACAAAGGCAGAGCACTGAGAGATGATGGAACGTGTTTTAGGGAATGGCAGTCAATGCAGTTAGAGTAGCAGGTTTGGAGTATGCAGGGTCCTGTGGAAGGTAAGCTTAGGAAGAGAAGGTGGGGCAGTTGGGACTTGTAGACAAAGCCACTGCAATTCTGTTTCTTTGAATATTTCTTTGACTTCCACAAGCAGAACTACTCAATCTTGAGTTTGCATTCCCCTGATATTTTACCCCATATTCTGTTACAACATCTGTTACATTTTATTGCATCATGTGTGTGTCTGGCTTCACCCATACGCACTCTCCTATTAGAAAGGACAACATTTGGCCCATTATAAATACTCGACAACACGTGCTGTTAGCACTCTAAAAAACAGGAAAGTCTAGGAGTCTGTCACGATCAGAGGAGGCAGGTGGAATTTGAACTGCTCCTGTAAAAACTGAGTAGGTTCTGGGTAAGATGGAGAGTAGAGAGAAGGGCATTTCATAGAGAGAGGAGTGAGAATGTCTATAGTAAAGTGTCAGGGAGGGGTGGGAAGTGTATATTAAGGAGTACTGAGAATTGAGGTTTATAGGAAAACCAATTTTTATTATTTGTTATTATTTAGCCCAAGTAAGAAGAGACACGTGCTATATGTATTTTTTTATGCTTTTATATCTTTATTACAGTTTTGTCCAGCAGTAAATACTATATAATGTTGTCTCTTGTGTCTAAAAATTTTTTAATAGATCTTTATTGGAGCATAACTGCTTCACAATACTGTGTTAGCTTCTGTTGTACACCAAAGTGAATCAGCCATATACATACATCCCCATATCCTCTCCCTCTTGAGCCTCCCTCCCATCCTCCCTATCCCACCCCTCTAGGTCATCGCAAAGCATGGAGCTGATCTCCCTGTGCTATGCTGCTGCTTCCCACTAGCTATCTATTTTATGTTCGGTAGTGTCGATGTGTTGGTGCTACTCTCACTTCGCCCCAGCTTCCCCCTCCCATCCCGTGTCCTCAGGTCCATTCTCTATGTCTACATCTTTATTCCTGCCCTGCAACTAGGTTCATCAGTACCATTTTTTTTTAATTCCATATGTATGCGTTACCATACGGTATTTGTTTTTCTCTTTCTGACTTGCTTCACTCTGTATGACAGACTCTAGGTCCATCCACCTCACTACAAATAACTCAATTTCGTTTCTTTTTATGGCTGAGTATATATGTGCCATGTCTTCTTTATCCATTCATCTGCCAATGGACATTTAGGTTGGTTCCATGTTCTGGCTATTGTAAATAGTACTGCAGTGAATATTGTGCTACATGTCTCTTTTTGAATTATGGTTTTCTCAGGATATATGCCCAGTAATGGGATTGCTGGGTCATACGGTAGTTCTATTTTTAGTTTTTTAAGGAGCCTACATACTGTTTTCCATTGTGGCTGTATCAATTTACATTCCCACCAACAGTGCAGGAGGGTTCCCTTTTCACCACACCCTTTCCAGCATTTATTGTTTCTAGCTTTTTTGATAATGGCCATTCTGACCGGCGTGAGGTGATACCTCATTGTAGTTTTGATTTGCATTTCTCTAATAATTAGTGATGTTGAGCATCTTTTCATGCGCCTCTTGGCCATCTGTATGTCCTCCTTGGTGAAATGTCTATTTAGGTCTTCTGCCCATTTTTTAATTGGATTGTCTTTTTGATATTGAGCTCCATGAGCTGTTTGTATATTTTGGAGATTAATCCTTTGTCTGTTGTTTCATTTGCAAATATTTTCTCCCATTCTGAGGGTTGTCTTTTTGTCTTGTTTATGGTTTCCTTTGCTGTGCAAATGCTTTTAAGTTTAAGTAAGTCCCATTTGTTTATTTTTGTTTTCATTCCCGTTTCTCTAGGAGGTGGGTCAAAAAAGATCTTGCTGTGGTTTATGTCAAAGAGTGTTTTTCCTATGTTTTCCTCTAAGAGTTTTATAGTGTCTGGTCTTACATTTAGGTCTTTAATCCATTTGGAGTTTATTTTTGTGTATGGTGTTTGGTAGTGTTCTAATTTCATTCTTTTACATGTAGCTGTCCAGTTTTCCCACCACCACTTATTGAAGAGGCTGTCTTTTCTCCATTTTATGTCCTTGCCTCCTTTGTCATAAATTAGGTGACCATATGTGCGTGGGTTTATCTCTGGGCATTCTGCCCTGTACCATTGATCTATATTTCTGTTTTTGTGCCACACCATACTGTTTTGATTACTGTAGCTTTGTAGTATAGTTTGACGTCAGGTAGCCTGATTCCTCCAACTCTGTTTTTCTTTCTCAAGTTTTCTTTGGCTATTCAGGGTCTTTTGTGCTTCCATACGAATTGTAAAATTTTTGTTCTAATTCTGTGGAGAATACCATTGGTAGTTTGATAGGGATTGCATTGAATCTGTAGATTGCTTTGGGTAGTATCGTCATTTTCACAATATTAATTCCTCCCCTCCAAGAACATGGTATATTTCTCCATCTGTTTATGTCATCTTTGATTTCTTTTATCAGTGTTTTATAGTTTTCTGAGTACAAGTCTTTCACCTCCTTAGGCAGGTTTATTCCTAGGTATTTTATTCTTTTTGTTGCAGTGGTAAATGGGATTGTTTCCTTAATTTCTCTTTCTGATCTTTCGTTGTTGGTGTATGGGAATGCCAGAGACTTCTGAGCATTAATTTTGTATCCTGCAACCTTACCAGATTCATTGATTAGTTCTCGTAGTTTTCTGGTGTCATCTTTAGGATTTTCTATGTATAGTATCATGTCATCAGCAAACAGTGACAGTTTTACTTCTTCTTTTCCAATTTGTATCCCTTTTATTTCTTTTTCTTCTCTGATTGCCATGGCTAGGACTTCCAAAACTATGTTGAATAGGAGTGGTGAGAGTGGACATCTTTGTCTTGTTCCTGATCTTAGTGGAAATGCTTTCAGTTTTTCACCATTGAGTATGATGCTTGCTCTGGGTTTGTAATATATGGTCTTTATTATGTTGAGGTAGGTTCCCTCTGTGCTCATTTTCTGGAGAGTTTTTATCATAAATGGGTGTTGAATTTTGTCAAAAGCTTTTTCTGCATCTGTTGAGATAATCATATGGGTTTTTTTCCTTAATTTGTTTATGTGGTGTATCACATTGATTGATTTACGTATATTGAAGAATCCTTGCATCCCTGGGATAAATCCCACTTGATCATGGTGTATGATTCTTTTAATGTGTTGTTGGATTCTGTTTGCTAGTATTTTTTTCAGGATTTTTGCATCTATGTTCATCAGTGATATTGGTCTATAATTTTCTATTTTTGTGATATCGTTTTCTGGTTTTGGTATCAGGGTGATGGTGGCTTCCTAGAATGAATTTGGGAGTGTTTCTCCCTCTGCAATTTTTTGGAAGAGTTTGAGAAGGATGGGTGTTAGCTCTTCTCTAAATGTTTGATAGAATTCACCTGTGAAGCCATCTGGTTCTGGACCTTTGTTGGAAGATTTTTAAATAAGATTTCAATTTCATTACTTGTGATAGGTCTGTTAATATTTTCTAAGTCTTCCTGATTCAGTCTTGGAAAATTGTACCTTTCCAAGAATTTGTCCATTTCTTCATGGTTGTCCATTTTATTGTCATATAGTTGTTTGTGGTAGTCTCTTATAATCCTTTGTATTTCTGTGGTGTCAGTTGTGATTTCTCCATTTTCATTTCTAATTTTATTGATTTGCATCCTCTCCCTTTTTTTCTTGATGAGTCTGGCTAAGGGTTTATCAGTTTTATCTTCTCAAAGAACAAGCTTTTAGTTTTATTGATCTTTGCTATTGTTTTCTTTGTTTCTAGTTCATTTATTTCTGCTCTGATCTTTATGATTTCTTTCCTTCTCCTGACTTTGGGTTTTCTTTGTTCTTCTTTCTCTAGTTGTTTTAAGTGTAGGGTTGCATTGTTTGTTTGAGATTTTTCTTGTTTCTTGTTGTGAGATTGAATTGCTATAAACTTCCCTCAGAACTGCTTTTGCTGCATCCCATAGGTTTTCGGTCGTCCTGTTTTTGTTGTCATTTGTTTCTATGCATTTTTTTATTTCTTCTTTGATTTCTTCAGTGATCTCTTGGTTATTTAGTAGTGCACTGTTTAGCCTCCATGTATTTGTGTTTTTTACAGTTTTTTCCTGCAATTGATTTCCAGTCTCATAGTGTTGTGGTGAAAAAAGATACTTGATACGATTTCAGTTTTCTTAAATTTTTGGAGGCTTGATTTGTGACCCAAGGTATGATCTATCCTGGAGAATGTTCCATGTGCACTTGAGAAGAAAGTCTGTTCTGCCACTTTCGGGTAGAATGTCCTATAAATACCAATTAAGTCTACCTGGTCTATTGTGTCATTTAAAGCTTGTGTTTCCTTATTTATTTTCTGTTTGGATGGTCTATCCATTGGTGTAAGTGGGGTGTTAAAATCCCCTACTATTACTGTGTTACTGTCGATTTCTCCTTTTGTGGTTGTTAGCATTTGCTTTATGTACTGAGGTGCTCCTATGTTGGGTGCATAAACATTTGTAATTGTTATATCAATTCTTGTATTGATCCCTTGATCATTATGTAGTGTCCTTCCTTGTCTCTTGTAACATTATTTTAAAGTCTATTTTTATCTGATATGAGTATTGCTACTCCAGCTTTTTTTGATTTCCATTTGCATGGAATATCGTTTTCCATCCCCTCACTTTCAGTCTGTATATGTCCCTAGGTCTGAAGTGGGTCTCTTGTAGACAGCATATATATGAGTCTTGTTTTTGTATCCATTCAGCCAGTCTGTGTCTTTTGGTTGGGGCATTTAATCCATTTACATTCAAGGTTATTGTCAATATATATGTTCCTATTACCGTTTTCTTAATTGTTTGGGGTTTGTTTTTGTGGGTCTTTTTCTTCTCTTGTGTTTCCCTCCTAGAGAATTTTCTTTAGCATTTGTTGTAAAGCTGGTTTGGTGGTGCTGAATTCTCTTAGTTTTTGGTTGTCTGAAAAGCTTTCAATTTCTCCATCGAATCTGAATGAGATCCTTGCTGGGTAGAGTAATCTTGGTCGTAGGTTTTTCTCTTTCATCACTTTAAGTATATCCTGCCTCCCTTCTGGCCTGCAGAGTTTCTGCTGAAAAATCAGCTGATAACCTTATGGGGATTCCTTGGTATATTATTTTTTGTTTTTCCCTTAATGCTTTAAATATTTTTTCTTTGAATTTAATTTTTGTTAGTTTGATTAATATGTGTCTTGGTGTGTTTTTCCTAGGGTTTATCCTGTATGGGACTCTGTGCTTCTTGGACTTGGGTGACTATTTCCCTTCCCATGTTAGGGACGTTTTCAACTATAATCTCTTCAAATATTTTCTCAGACCCCTTCTTTTTCTCTTCTTCTGGGACCCCTGTAATTTGAATGTTGATGTGTTCAGTGTTGTCCCAGAGGTCTCTGAGACTGTTTTCAATTCTTTTCGTTCTTTTTTCTTTATTCTGCTCCTCAGCAGTTATTTCCAGTATTTTGTCTTCCAGCTCACTTATTCGTTCTTCTGCCTGAGTTATTCTGGTATTGATTCCTTCTAGTGTATTTTTCATTTCAGTTATTGTGTTGTTCATCTCTGTTTGTTTGTTCTTTAGTTCCTCTAGATCGTTGTTAAACATTTCTTGTTTTTTCTCAATTCGTGCCTCCATCTATTTCCGAGATTCTGGATCATCTTTACTGCCATTACTCTGAATTCTTTTTCAGGTAGATTGCCTATTTTGTCTTCATGTATTTGTTCTTGTAGGTTTTTAACTTGCTCCTTCCTCTGTTACATAATTTTTTGTCGTGTCTTTTTTTTTTTTTTTTTTTATGAGTGTGATTGTGTTCCTGTCTTACTGGTTGTTTGGCCTGAGGCTTCCAACACTGGAGTTTGTAGGCTGTTGGGTAGAGCTGGGTCTTCGTGCTGAGATGAGGACCTCCATGAGACCTCCCTCCGATGAATATTCCCTGGGGTCTGAGGTTCTCTGTTAGTCCAGTGGTTCAGACTTGGAGCTACCACCCCGCCCGACCCCTGGCTCATGAACCAAGATCCTGCAAGCCACGTGGGGTGGCAAAAAAAAAAAAAAAGAACAATAACAAAGTTAAAAAAAAAATTAGACTAGGAAACTAACAGGTATGTTAGAAAGAATATAATAGTAAAACTATAGATGAATCAACAACCGGAAGGTATAACAGTGTCACAATAGTAAAAAAGAGGAGGAGGGAAAAGAAAAAAAAAATGGGGAGGGGGCCCTTGGCTGTGGAGGGTGGGGCCTAAGCCAGGGCAAGGTTTGGGCCTGGGCAGGGCCTATGCTTCGGACCCACAGGGCTGGAAGAAGCCCTGGGGGCTGTGAGGGGTGGGACGTAGGCTCAATGGAACAGAAGGGGCCCAGGCGTGCCCCTCACCCCTGGTCTCAGAGGGCAGGGAACTTCACCTGGGAGCCCAGCAGGCTTCCTGGGCTCAAGTGGGTGAGGCAAATGCCCTCCTCTCCGTTCCTGCTCCTCCAGTCCAGAGGGCCTCTTCCGCCTGCCTCTCCTGTTCTCCCCTTGGCCTCCTTACTATGCCCCCAGGACCAATGCGGCCAGGGGCAGTGGGGGGTCTTGGAGGGCAAGGGACTGGCCTGGGAGCTCATCAGGCTCCCTGGACCTGCGTGGATGGGGGAAACGCCCTCCGCTCCTCTGCTGCTCCTCCGGGAGGGCCCCTCCCGCCTGCCTCTCCTCATCTCCCCGGTCTCCCTCTTATGCCCCAAGACCCACATGGCCTGCACGGGACTTTGGAGGGGGTGTACCAGCCTGGGAATTCAGCAGGCTCCCTGGGCCCAAGTGGGTGGGGCGATTGCCCTCCACTCCTCTCCCTCTTCTCCTGGATGGCTCCGCCTGCCCGCCTCTCCTGATCTCCCCGGCCTCAGGGATGCTGAACCTGTCTGGCCTCCACTTCTTCTCCCTCCCTCAGTCCCCCCACATCCTACTGATTCACTTGGGGGTTCCTCCCGTCTCCTTGGGTGTCAGAGTACCCCACCAGCAGCCAGCTCGTACCCTAGGTGTGGGGAGACGCTAACTCTGTGTCTTCCCACACTGCCGTCTTGACTCCGCCCCCTGTATATTTTAAATGAAAAAAAAATTAGGTATTTCTTCCCTTGGTTATTACAGCAGAGCTCTAATCAACCAGAAGAAGAAAGAATTTTATAAGTTGTTAACAAAATATATCAGATACTCTCTTCTGGAAATATATATATATATTTTTTTTAGTTAAGATGTACGTATGTTATATCAATATAAAATTAAGAGTAGTATTATATTTGCCACGAGCATTATGTTCTATTGCCATTGTGAACCTCTAGGGGCCCATGGGTTAAAAAAGATTGAGAAACAATGAACTAGAATTTCGGCACTTTGAGACAGGACTCATGCTGGATGTAGCTTGGTGGGCAGCAGTGTGATGTTCTAGAAAGAACTCTGGCCTCTCAAATCAGAACACCAGGATTTGAATCCCACTTTAAAACTTGTTCAGTGACCCTTAAACAAGTTAGTTCCCCTATCAGATCTTCTTTCATCATTAATTAAACTGGGATAAAACAATAATGACTTCACATCATTAATATGTGGCACGTGTGCATGCACACACACGGACAACAAAAAAAAACGAGAAAACATGTAGCACCTTGCTGGTACATGGTACACAGTTTTCCGCCATCACATTCTTCATCTTGCATAGGTGGCATAATGCTCTGTAGATAGCAGGTATGCCAACACTTGCTTACTGAATGAATCAACACATGAATGACTGAGAACCATTGAAAAATTCCTTATTTTCTGTTACGGTGTTCAACTTACTGTATCCAGAGAACTGACTGAAAACCTTTTTCCTGATCATCTCTATGTGTTTGAGTAAAAAAGCAATGGTAAAACTCCCTCTCTTCCTCGGTTATGTACCTTAAGAATATGTGAGCTAAATATGCTAGGAGATCTTATTTTATTTTACTTTAACCATTTAATTTATATTTTAATTCAATTTAATTTTAGATAGGCCCCATGACACATAATCTCTGGTTTTCCAAGTATTCTTAGCTCATCCCTGTTGTAGTAATATGTATTGAGAGCTCAGCCCTGTCTTGCTTACCAACCTTCTCCCATACAGAGAGAAGCATTTCTCATAGTTCAGAGAACATTCTGGAAGAATGTTCATAGTTTACAAAAGTAGGTATGTAACTGGTCTTATGATTTAGAAAAAGAAAACATAATCAAATATGAAGAAGCCATATTTTAAGAATGGAATTTTGGGTGTTAAAACTGTATTCTGAAAATAAATATAGTTTTAAACAATAACTTGTACTAATTTGCTTCAAAGAAAAAATATTGAAAAGAATAAGAGTTATTTAAATTAGCATACCATTTATAAATAGTTTCATAGTTAAAACTAAACACATTCAATTGCAGTTTGGATTACACTGTTGTTTTACCTAGCAAACCATTCAGGTTGATTCGTACAAAACTAGGAAATAAATTCAACACAATCCATATTATAGAATCTGAATTAGAGAGGCTCAAATTTATTATAAGTACACTTATAAAGACTTTATGAAAAGATGCCACTTTGTGAAAAGAAAAAGCATAAAATGTTAAAATTATTCTTTTTGATTTTTGGATTTTTTATTTGGCTGAATCTCACAGTTCTGTGTTTCTAAGGTCTTTTAAGGCATAGTTTTCGGTTATTTAGTGTTCATTGTTAGTGTTTTGGTGAAGGTGTTCAATGAATATTTGTGGAATTTAGGAAGTTTAAATGTATGACCTATAATATATTACAATTCAGAAGTTTGAAGCTAAAATCTAGGGAAATCTAAGCGTGTTTTTAAAATAAGCTCTAATAATTCAAAAGCTATTTGTGATACATTCTGGAAAGGCAAATTCGTTGGCTTTATTTTTTCCAGGGAACTAATTTGTACCAGATTGTTAGGATATAACGAGACATGCATTTCTAGTGTCTACTTTTTTTTTAATTGTGTGTTACAAATACTCCAAATCTAGAGTTAAAATAAACAAAAAGTTGAGTCAGGAATACTTCTTATTTAAAAAATAATCCTGGAATTTTGGAGTAGAAAGAGACTTTAGAGTTTATTTTTTCCAACTTCCTCCTCCTACTGATGAGGGAATTAGTCCCAGAAGGGTAAACTGACTTGTTTAGCGTCCATAGCTTGAAAAAGAAAACAGAAAAAAAAAAAAGGAAAAAGATTTCTTTTTCTTCTATACTTGGTACAGGAAGTACTCAGTAAATAATTCCCAAGAGGGAAGTCAGCATGGCATGAGATACATATTATTGTGAATTTATTAATTAGCATTTTGGTTCTTCTGTAATTGACTAAGGAGACTGGTTAAGGTAAGTCTTTCCCCATGAAATAGAGATGCTGGGAGCATGCAAGTTCTTATCCCAGATCCTGACATTCGCCACAATGATGCCATCCTGGGAACACTCCTGGGCAGAAATTTTCAGGAAGATTTAACGTACACACCTTTGAAATAAAAGGTTTGGGGAGGGGCATATTTCATTTGAAAATAAAATCAATGTTCTGATTTGATTTTGAGCACAGTATTCATTTTTTAAAATCCAAGAAATATTAATGACATTTGCATTTCCTTTTTAGAAGTTGAGAGATTTTGAGGCATAAGTCAGCTAGTTTTCTCCTTACAACACCCCTCTGTTTTTTTGGAATCAATCATTCTTTCTTTCAACAATTATTTATTGAACATTTCAGGCATATTCCAGGCATAGTGGTAGCTTATTAAAATATTAAGTTAAAAAGACTTGGTCTCTGTCTGAAAGAGGAAGGGAATTTATTCCTTGAGAGGTTACAGTACACTATTATTGCTCCAAATTTTCCCTTGCCATCTATACTTTCCATTATAAATTTGACATAGTAGTCATATAGTAGAGAAAATGATAGATAGAAATTACAGGAGTGTTTTACTGCATTTATTTATCCATTTATTCAACACGTATTTATTGAGTACCTCCAATAGAGACTTTGAGAGTACCTACTGTGTTCTAGACACTGGGCTGTGTGAGTGTGGGGTACACCAGTGAGTAAAACATTCAGTGATCCTGCCTTCATAGGGATTACATTCTAGTGGGTGACACTAACAATGACCAAGAAACATAAGAAATAAACAAATTACAGAGCATGTTAGAAAGTGACAAGCACTGTTTAAAAAAAACAGAAAGGTAGAGTAGGGAGATCATATATGTGGGAAGGAGAGAAGAAAAGAGGGTGTAATTTTAAATAGTGTGATCAAGAAAGGTCCCATTGTGAAGGTTACTTTTGAAGAAAGACTTGAGGGTAGTCAAAATAAAAATCCAAGAATTAGGGTAACCGTAGGGTTTGAAATTTTACATTTATTTTAAGTCTATTTTGTTATATGTGTACTTCCTGACCAGAGGATGCAGATGATGGTAGACTCAGAGCTTTTTTCTTCTATTTCTTTTCTCTCCTATTAGCTTTGACTTACACAAGGAATGGTATTTCCACTCTATTTTCTCTTTTGTACTGAACTAAAATAAATGTATTTCATATGATTTTTGTCCATCTGTAAGAACAAGGTTTACTTTGAGAATTTCCTCTTGACAGTCCGATGCAGCGTGTAGCATAATTTCGTATAATTCATTGTTTCTTATAAACATAAAAATCTGTGTATTGCCATTTTAAGAGTGACTTAGTCATCTCATTTTGGGCAACAAATCAAATTCTTTTCCCTTTGAGTCATTGAATCATCGATTCAGATAAGAAAATGGTTTATTTTCTTAATATTCTTGATTAATATGATTTAAAAATAAAAGTATTTGTTTCTTACAGATTGCATTTCTGGCATCTGCATATGCAAGTCCCCAACTCACGGAGGAGAGCTGTTCAGCCGTGGCTGCTGTCATACATTACCTGTATCTTTGCCAGTTTAGCTGGATGCTCATCCAGGTTGGTACCTCATTTCCTCCCTCTGCCCCCTTCAGCTTTCCAGTGTGTCTGGATGGAGTGGCCTTTATATCTGATATTCTTTATACTGAAATGGAAGTAATTCCATATATCCATCACTGCATTCCCACGAGATCAATGCATGAAAAACCTTATAAGCTGTACAACATTAGAAAGTGTAGTGAATTTGAGGAAATGAGAAGAAATCTAGTAGAGTTGGAAATAAGGGAGTGGTAGGAGATGAGGCTTGTGATGCAGGCCCTCTAAAGCACAGTAAGAAATTTTAACTTTTTTTCTATGAGAAGTCATAGAATTATTTTTAAGCAAGAGAGTGACATGATGAGATTTGGATTTTAGAAGGAACTCCCTGTTTGTAGTGAATTGAGTTCAGCAAAGAGTTGACATGGGAGCCAATTAAGTAGCTTTAGCTGTATTCAGGGGAAAGAACGTGGTGGTATGAACCAAAGAGGGAGCAAAAGAGGCAAAGGGAAGTGAACAGCTTCTAAGAATTGTTTTTTTAAACTAGAACTATAGGATGTAGAGATTGGTTATAAAGAATGCAGAAGGTGGAACCAAGGATGTTACCCAAGTTTCTGGCATGAGTGAATGGGTAGATAGTGGTGCCTTGAACTAAAATAATGATCCCTGGAGACTGGGAGAAGATGATGAGTTTTTTCTAAGGACATGCTGAGTGTGAAGTTCTTGTGAGATCTCCAGTGGAGACTCAGGGAGAAGTGGAATATGCAGAGCTAAATCCCAGAACAGAGGTCCATGCTAGAGAAATACATTAGACAGTTACTGACTTAGAGTTGGAAAATGGAGCCATTGCTTTGGGAGAGAGTACAGAATGAAACCCATAGAGACCTAGCATACTCTCCTGAGGAACTAGTAAGGGTTGGGGAGAGATTTGAACTCTCCTTTTCTGACTAAAGTCCCAAATTCTCTCTATTGTCTAATGCTGATTTGCTTGATAAAGAGGCTAATGTGAGAGTTGGATCCACTTAAGCACTATTAATGTCAATAATTCAATAGCTCAACTAAGATGCTGCCTTCGAAAGTGATTTCTACATAGTGGTATTGTTCAATCTTTCATGTGATAGTAATAGTTTCATATGTGTTTCTGAGTATGCAGGTGAAGTATACTATGTAAACAGATGCATTCAGGCCCTTGCATATTCTTTTTTCTTGTTGAATAAGAAGGATGTGGGATTTCTACCATCTGGCAGTATTGGAGGAAGGTGAGATGATACCATTAGTAGAGAATACCATACAGATTCAAGGAAGGGATCTTTTCCCAAGTATGATATTATAGTTGGCTCTGAAGGAGAAGAAAACTGAACTGTTTAGTTAACAGAACTACTTGGAACAATTGGAGGCCTGCATCTGGGTTTGAATTCTGGCTCTGTTATTATCTTTGTAACCTTAATCAAGTTATTGACTCTCTCCAAGGTTTGTTTCTAAATCTGCGTATGGGGATAATAATTCCTACCTCATAGAATTATTGTTTTATAGCTCTTTGAGCAGCTCTAATTATGGAAAGTTTATGGTGTTCTCCAGTCCCCCACCAAACAATTAAAAAATAAATCTAAACCTTACAACATAAAACAAATACTTGCTGAAATTACAATAGCATTTGCAAGATTCTCTGACTCTCTTTAGCAGTTTATCTAAGTTGAACTTTTTATGTGCACCCTGTGTATGTTGTCATTTATCTGCCTGAACTGAGGTCCATAGCGGTTTGCTGAAGGTCTTTGTCCATGTCCTTGACCTATTCAGTTTTTGATGAATGACCTGGATGAAAACACAGGAAGCCGTCTTAATCAGGTGTGCAATGATACAGAGCTGAAACAAGGTAAAACAGCAAGCTGCCTGTGTTAAGAGTACAGGTAGAACGAGTGTAGAAAACCTGTACTGTGACAGCTTGAAAATGAGAGTGAAAGAGACATAATCTGATGGAGGTTAATGTAAACAACTTGAAACTTTAATTTAACCCAAACTCAGTAGCAATCAAATGTGTGACCAGATGCTTAAACATAGCAACTACAGTAACTACAAAAAACAACACAGACCTGGGTTACATTAATACATATGGAGGCAGCTGGGGGAGCCATGTTTCAATTATAATCTACAATAGTCAGACAACCCTGGCACCCTGTAACCACTTTCACCAAGGAATATTATTAACCAGCCAATGAGAAGTTGGAAGACAGTCCTATAGAAACTTGGAGGCAGCTGGAGACAACTAACCTGGAAAGAACTTAGTGAGATGTTATGCTGTCTACAGATAACTGGGAGGGCTGCTACAGGAAGAAAAATGGACTATATAGCTCATTTGGAAAGAACCAGAACAAATGGGTCAAAATTAGGGAAGCAAATTTTGAATCACGTTAAGAACTTTTATAGTCAGTGAGAATTTCAAAGTTGAAAAAGGTATGTCTAAAAGTAGAGAGCGTCCAATCACTGAAATATATTCAAATGGGGGAAATGACCAACTTTCAAATATGTTGTAGATAGATTTCCTGCTTTAGGGGATGGCATATAAAATTTCATCCAACTTAATAGAGATTGCTGTATTCTGTATGTCTTCTTCCAGTTTTGAGTAAATATGATTGTGGATGATGCACATTTAGTAAACTAATTAGATTTCTGTATGGCTAACGGTTTAGGAAAACTATTTAAAGTACCAGTGAAGTTTAATGTGTTTCAGATGGTACACCACACACTTTCATGGTTTGTGGTGTGACCACAAGGGAAAAATTCAATAACTTCTGATTCTAGGTAGGTTACTTCTAATGAGTTACTTTGTGGTCAGAGGCTGTCGCCTTTACTAACCTGTGTTTTCCTGTTTATAAAATACTGTCTGCTAAAATCTTTTTTTTAACGAGAATTCGTTTTTAAAACATTATGTAAAAGATAAGACTACTGTTAATCCAATCTTGTTCGTCGAACAGTTGAAAAAATTGAAAGAATATTAACATTTCAATAATTCTACTTCGTATTTCTAGCAGTGTAGGAGAGAAATTGATATATGTATGTGTGCATAGCTTATGATGAAAAGTTAATCACTAACTTTTAATCATTGAGCTAAGCATGCAAGAATTATTTATTTTGATCTGCATTATATCTTCAATCTTAGAATAAATACATTTAAATGAATTTATCTTGAAAAGTTGTTTTACTTTTACATCATACTTTTAATACATTGTAGTAAAAAGGGACTCTATTTTAGAGTGGGTAAAGAACAATTTTGTTGGTAAACATGTTACATAACTTCTCTGAGCCTAGATTTTCTTATTGAATGATTAGATTTGTAATAACAGTACCTCTCTTTGAGGATTGTAAAAAGCCAAAATGAATGAATACATGGAAAGAGCTTGGAATGATTCCTGGTATAGACTGCACACTCCATACGAATTTACCCATATTATCAGCTAAGCAAATATGTAGACTAATAATTCTTAGATTTTGAAACATGTTGAAATACTCTGTTTTTCCAGTATAATTTACATCTTTTTTTGCAAAAGAGAATTAGCTTGATATAGGGGAACGAGAGGGCTGACAGTGTAAGGCAGACGTGAGCTGAAAAGCTTTAGCAAGCTGATAACCTCTGACCTCTTTACTGAAGTGCACGTGTGGCTTATAGCAGGCT
Source organism: Balaenoptera musculus (assembly GCF_009873245.2). Classification (NCBI taxonomy): domain Eukaryota; kingdom Metazoa; phylum Chordata; class Mammalia; order Artiodactyla; family Balaenopteridae; genus Balaenoptera; species Balaenoptera musculus. Next base: position 71,813,488 of record NC_045787.1, read on the forward strand.
CCAGAGCTGGTGGCCTTGACTGTTTCTTTAGACTTCCCCTTTCTTGAGTGTTTCTTTAGGCTTCCCCTTTCTTTGACAGGGAGGTCACACTGTGCATGATGGGAATAGAGTAACAAATTATTTTACTTATTTTTAAGAAGTATACAGCTCACAAATTCCTTTTTGCCCATGGAAATTGAGTTATCCTGCTGTTTGCTCTTCATGTAAGATCACTCTGAAATTACTGAAACAGTAGGGTTATGTCTACTCTAAGAAAAATTGACAGTGAGAATTTAAGCTCTCATAGTATGTTTGCTCTATTTTCCTAGTTATTGTTCTAATTTTTGTTTCTTTTTTCTGTTTTGATTTGCTTTCATTTTAGAAATAACATATACTAATTGTACAAAACATAAACACTATAGAGAAATATTAAATGAAAAATACATCTATTTCTCCCTTTTTCATATGCTCTCCACCCTCTGCTCTACCCTCAACCCTACTCCCAAAGTTAAACACTGTTAATGGTTTCCTGTGTATGCCTCCAGATATATTCCACAAATATATAAATATTTATAAATATATAAAGAAGCACATATGTGTGTTTGTGTGTATATAGTATATATATGTTTACATATAGTGTATATATATATATATATATATATATATAGTATATATATAAATTTACCCCATACTGATATACTTTTTTTTCTATTCTATAATATGGTTATTCCATAATTTTTTTCTGATTCCTATTAATGAAATGCTGGTTATTTCCAGTTATTTTTGCTATTATAAACAATGTTTCTTGGAACATCCTTACACTCTGAATATTTGTTTACTTACAGAATATCCATAGAATAAATCCCTAGAACTAATGTTTTTGCTCTTAACATCTACGTGAAACATGCTACCAGATGGATTGCCAGACCATGAGTGAATTCATGCAGGAAATAAATCACAAGTAAATTATTTGAGATATTAGTATATAATATAGGTAAATAGAAACTTAATTTTGCCTGTATATTCATTTGGCCCAGTTTTATGATCGTTTCCTGTCACCAAGTTAAATTATATAATAATCTGCTTCAGTTATGATCAATATCCAAGCCTGGATTGTCCTTGCAGTCTGTTCATTTCGTGCCGAGCGACACAGCTTACTCAAAACTATAATGTTTTATTTTGAAACTAAAGCTTACATGAAGAACATATTTCTTAAATGGTAGAATAAAGTTAGAAATCATTTCACAGTTGTACTTGAGCATTCATATCTTGTGCTTTAATCTCTCCTTAAAATCTGGCTATGAAGAAGCAAATGTATGTATATTTATTTCTTGGTAGAAAGACTACTTAGTGCCAGAGCATAACAACAGGAAGGGAAATGCTAATATTAGCTGTGTTTTTCCTTTGTCATTGATTTAATTTGAGGGGACATCAAAGGTATTAAGGACAACAGACTGGTAATTATCAAGATAAAAATGATATATCCAGGAAATACTGCATTCTCCAATCCCCACAAAGCCTTGTAAAAATTGTTAAAAGGGAGAATAACTGGAACACGGACACGTGGTAACATTTCTTAGACTCTCCTCTGAAATGAATGACTAAGAACGTATGGTAATGACAGAATTAATAGCATCTGTGATCTCTGACTGAACTTGATGCTATATATCAGTGCAAGATTTCTGGTGACACAATTAATAACCAAATATTAAACAACAGGCTAGATTCCAATCTTATTCCTCATATCATGAAAATGTATGGGATTCAAGCAGCCTATTTTAACTTAAAAAGAAAAGGTAGGCTTCCCTGGTGGCGAGGCAGTGGTTGAGAGTCTGCCTGCCAATGCAGGGGACACGGGTTCGAACCTGGTCTGGAAGATCCCACATGCCGCAGAGCAGCTGGGCCATGAGCCACAGTTACTGAGCCTGCACGTCTGGAGCATGTGCTCCGCAACAAGAGAGGCCGCGATAGTGAGAGGCCCGTTGCACAGCGATGAAGAGTGGCCCACGCTTGCCGCAACTAGAGATAGCCCTCGCACAGAGAAACAAAGACCCAACACAGCCATAAATAAATTAATTAATTATTTTTTTTTTAAAAAAGGTATTTCTCCTTTATATTTTATAAATATAATATGTATTATATTAGCATATATTATATGAGCAAACTAATGAATCTGTGTTTATGGAGCATAGGAAAGCATTTATGACTTATTACCATCAAACAGTTAACGCAGTATAGCTTCAATTTTCCTGTGCAGACACTTGGAAGATAGTAGCGGTAATCACTGAAAATGTTACTGTAAAAATAAATAGACATGTCCGTATACGAATGTTAAGTAAATATGCTTATAGACACACCATCTTTTAGTTTATTCCTATCTGTATTTGAACTAAATTGTATCTGGTAATTCATTTGGTTGGTTTGCATCTTAATCAGAATCAGTTTAAATTCTAACAGCCTCAATTCCCAATTCTGAGAAATACGCTTCTCCTGTCCTCAGTTTCCTCCTGTAGTAATATAATAAAAATAAAACTTAGGAGAGCAGTTGTCTTTATTAAATGAGATATAGCTTAATGTGGGGTCTACATTTATTAACCAATTAGTAAGTACTGATTCCATTCTTCTTCTCTTAAACTGTTGTATTAACATTTGTAAGTTTCCACCAGTTAACGTTGACCCCCTTCATTAGGAGTTCAATCAAATCAATTCTACAATTCTTTCTGGCAAGGTAGTATATAAATGAATAAACTGAATAACTATACCAAATTATGAAATTGTTATTAAATTCAATGAAAACTGTTAAATATTGAAATTGTGTACATCTTCGTTTATTTGATATTTCTCAATAAAGATTGTATGCAGAGCATTTTACTAGGTACTACAAGGTATACAAAAATTAATCTACCATAGCTCACAGATATGTTTCAGCCATTTCTGTTCTGATTAAGGCCTTTATAAGTTCTCATTTAGTGCTGGCAAAAAGTGGAGAGGGAGAGAGAATGGGTTATCTCCATACTTGAACCAGGAAAATACATCTCCATTGGCACATACAATGAGTGTGGGAAAATGAGCACAAAAAATAAGCTCTCATGGAAACAGTAATATTGTCAGTATTTGTGTGACTTTCTATGGAAATAAATCTTAACCTTAGTCTTCACAAGATGCTTTTATGAAAAAGCTATGTTTTTCTCTCGCTGCTTCAGCTTCCTTATCTCTAAATAAGATGTCTTGAGATGGTCCATAAGATGGTTCTATCAAAGTGTTTAAAGCCTAGAGATAGAAATGTAACTGGAGACCTAGATACTGAAATTTCGATTCACATTTAGTCTTTAGCAAGAAATATGTAAGTGTGGTAAGCTGTGCTCAGTCAGTATGAAGCATGTTGGTGAGAGTGACACCTTTAACTTATACTGAATTTTCATAATTCTTTTAGTTCTAACATTGGATAAACACAGATACTGAGGCACATATGCTATATATCTGGCAACATAAAAAATATTATGCAAAGATAATGGTCTCTTGATACTCTAACCTTCGATTACAAAGGAGGAACCACGATTACAGGGAAAGGAATGTATCTCAAATGCTCCACTCCCACCTTATTGTGGAGAATGGCAGTACTGGAGCTTTTAACCCAAGGGCTTCAGGGGAGCAGTATATGCCTCAGTGTTTTTAGAACAATGAAGAAAAACTAAGTTAATCTAAGCAAACGTTCAAATCATAAAAGGAATAATAAGCATATAGGCTAACTGACTGAACCCAAGTTCTGTAAGTACAGTTGGACCTCAAGGAGCTGTGAGCAGGAATGGATGGCTTTGTCCCTTCTTCTCTGCAAACACACTTTCTCTCTTCACTGTGCTTTTTGGCTACTCCAACCACTAAAGTTCATATGTTTCTTTCTCAGTTGACCAGCTTAACTATCACAAAATTTCAGGGAACTCAACGAGAGATGATTGGTCCAGCCTGGGTCAGGCTTTGTCGCCAGATCCAAGCTGGGGCAGAGGAACAGGATCATGAGCCCATGCTGCATATGTTGGCAGGGGTGGGGGAAGGTGAGGAGGGAGACAGGGCTTAGAGAAAGAGCGCTGATGGCCTAGGCATACATCCCAGAATATACCTACCATGCATACTATATTAAATAATTTAAAAATCAAGTAAACTTGAAGTGGTTCGTCAACACCAATCTTAGGTTTAGGCCATATGGTATTTCCAGAATAATTAGATGTTGTTTCATTACATAGTGTTTCCATTCTTTAGCAAAAAAAAAAAAAAAAAAAATCATATAGTGGTAAATGCTGTCCCTAGAGTATACCTCAATGATTGGATTCTTTTGAGAAGGAAAGAGATTTTTTTTTTTTTAATTAACAAAAGCTTATGACATTTGGAGCTTGATTTGCTTAACTGAGTATTCAAGAATCAGTGACCCGGTACCTTGAGCTCTTTAGAGCAGAAGCATTGCGTTTGTAAATCTAACAAGCAGTTACATTTGTCTCATCTTATCTGAGGCTGTGTAAAGGTCAGACAGTTGCTGAAACGTTCAGTGATTCTAACTGATGGAACTAATGTTCATCTGTGTAAAAGCGGACATTTTGGAAATGGCCCCAATCTTTATCATGATGAATCAACTAAAAGTCATTTACCAATCTGTGCGCTCCTTCCCTGATTCTTCCACCGACTGCACCACTGAGTTACCATGTTATAAGGATACACACAACATCGATTTAAAATAAATAATCTGTACTTTTATTTTGGGAATGGGTTAATCATCCTTACTTTGCATGGATTTTCATTCTCTAAACAGGCAGTATTGACCACTCCAGCATCGACGCTTGATACAGTCCCACCTATTTGAGTCATGTCCCTACGCTAATAATAGAAAGGAGGAAAAACGCCTCTTGGACCTAATAATTTTTAAAAAGAAGTTAGAACAAATTTACATAAGCAGCAACTCAAAACATGCTTCATAATTACAGATAAATGCAGATGTACATAAGATATGGAGTGCTGACAGGAAATAAAATTCAGAGACAAAAATCTTAAAGTAACCAAACATTTTATCCTTTCCTGGTTAGGCCAATCATATACTAATCCTTCAAGGTGATTTGGTTCAGATAGAATCTTACCTGGAGGCCTCAGCAGACTATCTGAAAGCCTTCCCAGGAACATTAGGCATGTTGTTTTCCACATAGAAGAGTTTCCATTGTATCACTGCTTACTTTTGTCTTTATTTACCTTTTGTTTTTCACACTGTCTGACATTCTAATAGGAGATTTAAGTGAGGTGGTCACATTTTTAATGCTGACTATGTGCTTAGCACTTTATATGTAGTGTCTTATGTAATCATTTATAATAGCTTTGTTGTACACATGAAGAAACTTGAGATTGTTGTCACTTGCTCTGGGATGTTGTCACTTGCTCTGGGATTGTTGTCACTAATGTATAAAATATACACATATGATTAATCTGTACTCACAATCCACAATATGAAATGAGAAGGGGGATTTATCTAGTGGATAAGCATCATTGTGTGAAATATGTATGATATGACTTTCAATGTTGTTTCTGTAATAAAGGATAATTAAACATGAGTGATCTCATGGGAAAAGAACATTAGAAGGCAGAATATATTAAGTTCTAGATTTGGCTTATATACGCGCTAGGTGTGATTTAGGGCCAATAGTAACATTTCCAGGCCTTGGAGTTCTTCTTCTATTATCTAATGTATCCCTTCATCCCCCTCACTCTTTATATTACACTTGTCCCTTTTATATTTTATCTTAAGAAGATAAGAATAACAGATATAAAGTATGATATAAATATAAATGTTTTTCCTTAATGATTTCTTCCATTTGTTTCGAAAGTAAGATTCAAGAAGGTAAATACCTCTACCACCTCTGTTACTGTTATAGCCCCAGTGCCTGGATGGGCCTTTGAAATTTAGTAAGCATTCAATAAGCATTTATCAAGTGCTTATCAAATGAATGAAAAGAGAGAGTGTAAATTGAGAAAGGAGAATGGCCGCAAAACCTACCCCATCACAGTACATTTGCACATCTCTGTGCAAACGTTTTCTGTTTACTTGTCTGTCTCCCACTTGGGACTGAGACTGGGGCTGTTGTCACAATATATCCCCATTCCCTGGAACGAGTGTCTGACTCTACCACATGATAAGCCTCAATAAGTAAAAATTGTTTAAAAGTCTGGACATAGGACTATTTACTTCATTATCATCATGAAGCTGTTCACATGGAAAGTAAGTTTGAGTATCAGTGTGTGTTTCTTCAAAGACATTGACAGAACAGTCACAGTCGATTATGACTGAGTAAATTAAACAATTAAGCAAATATAAAGTACAGTAAATAAAGTAAGTATTTCCTAATGTTTTCGGACTTTTGAGATACCCTGAATTTTCTCCGGTATATGAAAAAATGAATGTGTGAACTGACTTAAAAAATCAAATCAAAACTATAGTTATTGAGTAGAGCCTGGCCCTTTGTTGATCTGTTGTCACTCTTTATGCCTAAGCCAGGTGAGTGTGTCTGTGCCACTAGACCAGAGCCTGTTCATCTTATGCTCTGCTTCTCTCCTTAGTCTGTGAATTTCTGGTACGTGCTGGTGATGAATGGATGAACACACAGAAAGGCGGTATCTGCTGTTTTTTCTTCTGAGTTGGGGACTTCCAGCTTTTGTGGTGATTCTCCTCATAGTTATTTTGAGAGGGAATCTATCATCAGAGCATGCCGCAGATCTATGGACTCATCCACGGGGACCTGTAAGTACATCCAGACAGAGCACCACTGCTCCTCCGCCTTTCTGTATCCACGCAGCTTTAGTGGTAGAAGGTGGGAGCAGTTGACTAAGGGGTCTGACTGAAGGAGCACCATGAAGACCTTTGCCTTTCCTGCCACACCTTCTAATCTCTACTTCCTCTAATTATCTCTATAAATAAGAAGCTATTGCCTCTCCAGTTCCTTTGATAGATGCAGTTTTCTCAGGTGAATTGGTGTATCAAACAGTTCACAGTAATTTATACTTTACCATAATTTAGTTTGTTAGATTGGGACAAACAAAAATACCTAGTGAAATCAGGGAACTATGAAAATTTTGGTGAAGAATAGAATCAGTGACAAATTTGGGGTGTGGCATGTTATCTAAGGAGTCTGATATTTGGGGGGGGGGGTGGATGGGGAGCACGGCAGGCACCATCATTCATAAAATCCCTAAATACCAAAAGACTATCAGAGTGAATGGAGAGTGTCTGCAAAAGTACATGGGAAGGAGGCAAGGTCAGCTGGGTCCTTCTGATAGATTCTTATTAAAGTACACTGTAGTCTTGAAATCTAACAGATCTTTATACACACATATATATGCATGCCTTAATCCTGAATCTGGTATCTTACAACTTTGAGGACCACTCAGCCCCTTTTATTGACTCCACATTAAAAAAAAAATAACTTTGTGGTAATAAAGCTTAATCAACTCCCTTGGTGTAATGAGGATTTAGAGGAAAAAGTAACATTTCTAAATAAGAAAGAAAAGCCTAGTCACAATCTTATGAAGACAATATTACCTAATTATCTCACAGGTTATTGTGAAGATAAAAATTAGTTAACAGATGTAAAGAATCTTTTAAAGTAAAAGTACTATATAAGCAGAAGTCATTTTCATATTATTATTGCCTCTGATCAATTATGATCATCCATTATATACTTAATCAACACTTGTAATTGGTGTATGCAGATATACTTAACACGTGGGCAATCACAGACTAATATCCCATACCACATTAAACCAAAGGAGATGAGCTATGTAATACACACACACCCATTGAGATACCATATATAGTAATTTAGTCTTTTTATTGCAATTCAGTAGGATTCCCTCATACTGATTAATTTATAGCATTACAACAATAGTATTGAAATATAGTATTATATTTTGTTGATATAAAATTCTAAAAGCCTGATCTTCTGGAAGGGAATGGTTGTGTCTTTTCACAGTTATATTATGACATATTACTACTCCTGGCATTAATTTAAATCTTGGGCTGCCAGGATTAATTTCAGAAAGTTCTGCATCTTTCTTTGTCAAGTACAAAGTAACCATGAGACAAGTCCTGGTGGCCAGTAGCCATCTCTTTCATGAGCTCCCTGGCAAGATCAGAGTTATTTGGCAGCAGTTTTAGCATCACATGTATACACACCCAGTCTGGATAAATGGGTGTGTATCACCCGATGAAAGTGATGAAAGTGATGTTAATTAGAAGAAACTCTCTCTTGATGCTTCTAAGAGGATTTTTAAGAGAGAAATAAACTGTTATACAAGAATGTCCAAATCAACTGACTCTTAAAATATTTGCCTTCTGAGGCTTTTGCAGAAAGTTCTTTATTACCAGCTCAACTATAATACATGCAATGTAAAATATATTAACCTTTACCCAATCTTAAAATTATAGGCTTATTCAACCAAAAGTGACTAACCTTGTAAGTAGTATAGGTTACTTTCTTCTTCATTCACATAGAATATTCATGTGAATTTATTCCAGTTTTTAAGAAATTCTGTATTTTGATATTACTTTAATCTCAGTGTAAGAATAAATTACTATGTTATTTTGTAAATATTGTATACTTATATCATCATTTAAAAAACATGCCTTTTCTCTGGAGATGGTAGGATTTGTGGTTGTAAAATAACTGGACATCTGTTGTGCAGTGGTTGTTTGCAGTAATAAAACTTTCTTTTTAGTGAAGAATTTTCTCTAAGTAGATCTCTAATGTATTAATATGCTCAAGTTGTTATATTTACAGTGTTTTTGTCAACTTTTGGAACCAAGATTATGATAATTTCATAAAACCAGGAAGTTGATTGCTCTTTTCCTATTAGCTGAAAAAATTTGCAAGTTCAGTGTTATTTCTTCTTTATTATTTTGGAAGATGTCAACATGAAGCCAGCTAGGCCTCAGCTTCTTTGTAGGAAGACTTTTAATTACAGATTCATTTTCTTATAAACATATAGAACTATTCATATTTTCCATATGCAGTTCTTTCTGTGTCAATTTGATAAATTGTCTTTTTTTCTAGGAATGTTTCCATTCCATCTAACTATTCAAATTTTTTAGCGTTTGTAAGATCTGTAGTAATGAATCTTTTTTCGTTCTTGATATTGACAATAGTGTCTTCTTTCACTATTTTTTCCTCTCCTCATCAGTCTGCTGGGGTGTTTATGAATATTACTGTTTTTTCCCAAATTCAGCTTTTGACTTCTTGATATTCTCTATTGTGCATTTTATTTTCAATTTCATTTCAATTTCATCAATTTCTAGACTCATCTTCTTGATTTACTTTTACTTTTGGATTTTATCTGACTTTTCTCTTTTTTTTATTTATTCTGTTTATATTATTTATTTATTTGCTTTGCTTACTATGTGCCAGGTACTATGTATTTATTTTGTTTTATTTAAAAAATTTCCCCAGCTTTATTGAGATATAACTCGCATATATAATTTTGTAAGTTTAAGTGTACAATGTGATGCTTTGATACCCACATCTATTGTGAACTGATTACCACAATAAGGTTAGTTAACACCTCCATCACCTCACATAATTACCTTTTGTGTGTGTGTGTGTGTTGTGTGGTTAAGAACATTTAAGATTTCTTCTCTAGCAACTTGCAAGTATGTAATATATTATTGTTAATATAGTCACCATGCTATACGTGGATCCCCAGAACTTATATTTGTCTTATGCTAGAAATTTGTGCCTTTTGACCAATATCTCCCCAATTCTCCCCATCCTCAGGCATGGCAACCACCATTCTAATCTCTGTTTCTATGAGTGCAGCTTTTTTAAGATCCTCATATAAGTGAGATTTATACAATATCTATCTTTCTCTGTCTAAAGTACTTCACTTAGCATAATGGCCCCCAAGGTCTAACCATGTTGTTGCACACTGGCAGGCTTTCCTTCTTTCTTGTGGCTGAATAATATTGTAGTGTATTGTATATATTGCAATATATATCTCACAATCTTTATGCATTCATTCATAGACAGACACTTAGGTTGTTTCTATATCTTGGCTATTGTGAATAATGCTGCTGTGAACATGGGGGTGCAATATCTCTTCAAGATCCTGATTTCATTTCCTTTATATGTATATACCAAGAGGTGGGATTGCTGGATCATATGATAGTTCTATTTTAACTTTTGAGGAAACTTCCATACTGTTTCTGTAGTGGTTGTAACAATTTACGTTCCACCAACAGTATGTAATCTTTATTATTTCCTTCCTTCTGCAACTGTGGGCTTAGTTTTTTCTTTTCCTAGTTCCTTGAGGTTTAGAGTTAGGTTTGTTTGAGATCTTTCTTTTTTCGTCATGTAGACTTTTTAGCACTACAACTTCATCCTTAGAACTGCTTTTGCTGCATCCATAAGTTTTGGTATATTGTGTTCCATTTTTGTTTGTTTCAAGATTTTTTTTATTTCCCTTTTGATTCCTTCTTTGACCCGTTGGTTGTTTAGGAGTGTATTGTTTATTTCCACATATTTGTGAATTTTCCAATTTTCTGCCTGTAATGTGATTTCTAGTTTCATACTATTGTGGTTGGAAAAGATACTGAGTATGATTTCAATCTTTAAGATTTGTTAAAACTTTTTGTGCCCTAATATATGATCTATCCTAGAGAATGTTTCTGTGTGCACTTGAGAGGAATGTATATTTGTTGCTGTTGGATGGCATGTTCTATATGTCTTTTAGGTCCATTTTGGTCTCAAGAATAGCTCAAGTCCAACCATTTCCTATTGACTGTTTGACTGAGTGATATATCCTTGTTTAAAAGTGGGATGTTGAAGTCCCCTACTATTATTGTATTCTAATCTACTTCTCCCTTCAGATTGGTTAGTATTTGCTTAGTATATTTGGGTTCTCTGATGTTGGGTACATATATATTTATGATTATTATATCCTCTTGAGGATTTGACCCTTTGTCATTATATAATGGCCTTCTTCATCTCTTGCTACACCATTTGAGTTAAAGTCTATTTGTACGATATAAGTATAGCTACCCCTGCTCACTTTCAGTTCCACTTGATGCAATATCTTTTCTCATCCCTTCACTTTGAGCCCATGTGTGTCCATAAAGCTGAAGTGAATCTCTTATAGGCAGCATATATTGGACCTTTTTTTAAAAAATCTATCCAGCCATTCTATGCCTTTGTATTGAAGAATTTAATATATTTACATTTAGAGTAATTATTGATAAGGACTTACTAATACATCTTATTGTTTTTTTGCCTATTTTATTGTTCCTTTCTTCCTTTTTCCTCTCTTGCTATTTTCCTTTTTGAATCGGTGATTTTCCATAGTGATATGCTTTGATTCCCTTCTCTTTATCTTTTGCTGTGTCTACTGTAAGTTTTTTGCTTGTTGTTACCATGAGGCTTACATAAAATATCTTATTGATATAACAATCTATTTTATTGGTCAACTTAACTTCATTTGTGTACAAAAACTGCTCTTTTACTCCTCCCCTTTTCTTTTTTGGGTCATAATTTACCGCTTTTTATATTGTGTATTTATTAACAAATTAATGTAGCTATAGTTATTTTTAATACTTCTGTCCTTCAACTTTTTAGTAGAGTTAACTGGTGAACACATCCCTAACTACTGTATCAGAATATTCGGAATTTGACTACATGCTTACCTTTACATGTATTGTATATTTTCATATGTTTTCATGTGACTAGTATCCTTTCGTTTCAGCTTGAGGAACTCCTTTCAGCTTTTCTTGTAAGGCGGGGCTAGTGGTAATGAATTCCTTCAGTCTTTATTCTCCTGATTTCTGAAGGACAGCTTTGCCAAGTAGGGTATTGGTTGGTAGGTTTTTCTTTCAGCACTTTGAATATATCATCCCACTCTCTTCTGGGATACCTCTAAGGTCTCTACTGAGAAATCCACTGATGGCATTATGAAGGTTTCCTTGTAAGTTACAAGTTTTTTTCTCCTTACTGCTTTTAAGATTCTTTCTTTGTCTTTGATTTTTGACAGTTTTATTATAATGTGTTTTTCAGAGAAGATCTCTGTAAGTTGAGTTTGTTTAGGGACTTCTATTATTATTCACAAGTCCAATAAACATCTTTACCAGAATGACATGCAGCTATCTTATATTTAACAGGTTTAAAATTAATCTCTTAAATGTGTGCTTTGACCTACATTCCCTAGGAAAAGTCCACCATCTACCTAGGTACCCATGCTGTGAACTTGAGAGTTTTTCTACTATTTTCCCCTTACATTTCACATTCATATTAATCACAAATTGTTTCCTAGTCTAACTCGTAAATGTCTTCCTACTACTTTCTCATTTTCATCTCTTATTTCATAACCATCTCTTCAGTTCATTAGTGTCATCTTTGTCTTCTCTGTTGGGTTGCCTCTTAACTTGTGTTCTTATCTCTAATTTCTTCCTTTTACAGTCCATTCACTAAATTTTGAAAAATGGAAATAACCATATCACTCTGGTGCTTAAAACCCAGGAGCTGCTTTTCATTACCGTCAAGGTCATGGACTGTTAGGTTGTCCACAGTTTGACTCTAAACTATTGAACCAGCTTCTTTTAGCATCCTTCCCACCCATCCTTTCCAGTTATCCTTTGTAACTGAATCACTTGATATTCCCATGGTCTCCCTATGCTATACCTTTAACTAGATCTTCTATGTCTCAATAATTTTCTTTCTTATGTCTGCCAAAAAAAATACCTATTTTTCCTCTAAACATCAACTTAAATATCAACTCTTTAAAGTGTCTATTTTCAGATTAAAACACTACCTCTTATATATAACCTTGGTAGACTCAGAACCCTGTCATAAATGCTATGATTGTTACCACTCATACTATATAATGAATACTTGAGTAAGTCAGCTATGTAAATGGAAATTCATCCTGGAGGTCAGTGATTAATTACAGAATATATGGTAAAAATAATAAATTTATGAAGAATGTGGGGCTTAATTTACCCCTTGATGGAAATATCTGAACTGGAAAAAAGAAAAGCCTTAACAACCAAGGCAAGTTTACACAAATGTAGGTTTAGAGAAAACTTTCATGCTTTCTCTATAATATATACATAATAAAATTTTACACAGTATATGGTTAGCAAAATGTATCTAAAATACCTGGAAGTCACCAAATGATACTAATGTCTCAACATTTTAAATACTGCGTGAGGCATGTCATATCTTATAAGAAAAAAGTCTTCTTATACATATATAATAGATAAAATTCTAATTTACCAAGAGTAATGGATTTTTGAATCACACAACATGATTTAGAGAAAGGTTTTAAAGAGCCTATAAAATTTTAAATTTACTTTTGTCTATGAAGTAGAACACCCAATATAGACTTGTTACCCCTTCTTTGTCACTGAGCCGGTTAATTCTGTGAAACTATGAAAAACTATACTATACTCAAAGTTAACAAAAGAAGGCTTCCTATACCTTTAAAAAATTTTAAAGACATTTTCATCACTTTTTGAAAATTGTGCTAGAAATTCTTCTAGCTTTCTTTTTTATCTTATAATTGAACAGTGTTTAACTAAAGTAAAGCTAAAGTAAATGAAGTCTGTCCTTGATTGATTTCCATTGGTTACCAGAAGTAACTCTATTGAGAGTACCTAGAGGTAGTCTCTATTGCATGGTGTATATTTAGTGTCTTTGGAAGTAGCCACCGATTTTTCTTGGGTTGGCTTCTCAGCTGCTCTAGGAAAAGGAACAATCTGAAGAAAAATCCCTAGCTTTATCGTGCCAAATGCAGAGGAAAGAGAATACAGAAGGGTCAAGAGCCAGGGTAGAAGCCAAGGGAATATGGCCCTGAGACATTGTCCCTAAATAGATAATATGCTATTAATCTGGGGCCACAATTATGTGACTATGGAAGGATAGAGTGATTGAGAATGAGTGGCAGAGTCATGTCATACAGAGGGGAGGAGAGTGAAGACTTACTTATCTCCATATTCCTACCTCTGAGCTGTAAGACCCTGACACATTAATAAATGTCAGTAACAGTAAAAATGATATAACAAAGACGATAGGTTATTTTGTACTTCCAAAACACTTGCTTTTTTCTCTTTCTTGCTAGGTCATATGAATTCAACCTTAAAGAAAAAAATCAGCAAATTGCTTACTGAATAACTATTATGTGCTAAGGCCTAAGTGAATTCTCTTCTATTTAAGCTAAGAATTTGTTTGCTCATGATGAAAAAATGCATAACTTAATTTAAAAATTCATTACAGTTTTTTAGTTTTTCAGTACTTTAGTTTCTTAATATTTTGGCATCATGTTTTATTTTAGATATTCTTAACAAATCTTAATTATAACCTATTCTGATTATCCTGCTCCTGAACTGAATTACTTGTTTTATAAATAACTCAATCCTCTGAAAACAATCTAATTTTGCTAGCTATATTAGGAGAAATGTTGTTAACATAGAGGACAAATCTGTGTATTCTAAATTAGAACTAAGTAGGAGATACAGCTCTGTATGGGAAGTATGATATCATATGAGAGTCTTTATTTTCATTGAATTACTTAAAAAGAGAATCATGAAAAATGTTTATAAATACAGGGAGCCTATTTACCTATCGTCTGAGGATTAGAGAAAATTGCAGTAAATCTATGGAAGAGAGATGTTGTCAGGATCTCTTCAAGGATTTTCTCAGGTGGGTGGTATGTTATTGCACATGGGTGTGTACACACACACACACACAAATACATGAATAGAAATAGCAGCTTTCGACTCGCATTTTCCATTTATCTAGAACTCCAAATAAAAAAATATTGAGAGTATGCTTCTCCACAAAGTCTTAGAATCATAGAATCAAAGGGTTGGAAAACTTCCAGGCATGTCCTCAAAGGCATATCATGATTCAAACCCCTGTTCAAAGACTCATTAGCTTCTTGAACTTCTTACTCTAAACATACTCAGTTTATATGACCTTTTATAGCTACTGATTATACAACTCATTCTACTACCCTTACCTCATTCTCTTAGCTTATGTTAGCTTTAGCTCTCCTAGCACCAGCCTCAGCTTTTCTGACTACTGCTGTATCTCTCTGAGAAAAATTCCAACTGGTGCTTTGACTTATACCCCTCATGACTTCTCTTAAGTCCCTGGATCCTCTTCTTCACATGCAAGATGGAACCTAGGTGAAAAGAGAACTTTATAAAGCATTGGATCCAGTCTCCATACAATCCTTGGTTAATCTTTACAGCAATCCCTGACAAATGTTCATTCACTTTCTATTTGAACTCCTCTATGAGAAAGCATGTATTTCCTCCCAGGACTTTCCACATAGAGTAGAAATCTTTTAGATTCTGGCTCAAAATCTAATTGCTGGATTCACACCAAAAAAACCCCTAAACATTTCAATTTAATAATCCTTCATTTTGTCACTGTTATTTTGTTTCCAGGCTAAACATTTCTTATTTGTTCAAATATTTCCACATATAGCATGCTTTTGCGTCTTTTCACTATCGTAGTAGCTCTCCTCTAAACTTGTTCTATCTATCCATCTATATCCATCTTCTTCTCTTACATTTTATTTTGGAAAGAATTTTAAACACAGAAAAGTTGAAAAAATTGTCAGAGTTCACATATATCCTTCACTCAAGGACATATATATACATACTTATATAACCGTAGTACAGTGATCAAAACCAGGAAATTAACTATGATAAAACACTATTAACTAAATGGCAAACCTTCAGATTTCACCAGTTTTTCTCCATCTTTGGAGACAAACATATGATTTTATTAATGTACATCAATATATTAATGTGATGTATGATATTATTAGATAGAGCATACCTACCATTCCTAGAAGAAATCCCTCTTGGTCATTGTATTATTTCTTAATATGGAGTTGGATTCTCTTTATTTATATTTCACTTAGTATTATTGTATCACTATTCATGAATGATGTTGGTTTATAGTTTTTTTTCCCCTTTGGACTGCCTTTATTTGGTTTAGGTAACAGTGTTTTACTTGCTTTATAAAAGGACTTAGGAAGTTTTTCTTCCTTTTAACAGTGCATGAGACAGTCTGGTCTCAAAAGGTTTGGTAGAATTCCCCTGTGAAACCATCTGGGCCTGTTTCTTTTTGTGGAGTTGTCCCTCAATAACTTTTTCTAGTTCTCTGTAGAAATTGGTCTGTTTAAGCTTTCTAAATCAAATGGGAACAATTTTGATAGTCTGTATTAAACTAGGATTTTATCCATTGTGTGTAGGTTTTCAAATTCATCTGCATGGAGGACTGCAAATCCTCATCACTTCTTTATGATATACCCACAAACATAAAATTCTGTTCTCCACAAATGATGTCACCATAGTGACCTAGTTTGGCTAATGTCAGACAGCATGACAGAGTTCTTTATTAATTGCTTGTAGCTATGGATAATGAAGAGAAGGCATATAATAGCCTTAAAATGTGTCTAGCATACCTTTGCCATTATTCAGTTTAATTTGAATAATAATTACAAGGGTTTTTGTATTCTGTACCTGTGTCCCCATGATGTGGTGTATTACTTAAGACACACAAGCAAAATAAGTTTTCTTATTCAAGTAAGAGAAGTTGCCATTAGAAGACAAAGATGAGAATTATCTGTGATCAATTTAATATTCTAAGTTAAATGACCCGAGTCATTTTACCTGTCGTAATTACTGGACAAATTCATAGATAGATTACCTCCCTTACTCCTTCTTTCCATAAGCATTCATTGAATACTATATAGGATATCCAAAAAACCAGTTCTACCATGTCCTATATTTGAGTAAAAATCACACATTTTTTAACACTCATTTAAAATCCACCTGTAATATCCTTCTATGTAAAGGAGATAGCATCACCAAATAGCATTATCAGTAAAAAGAATATTTGTTTAGTCACTCTAGCTGGTTAACACTTATAAATAAGCACCCATGGCCAGATGCAACTCTGACTCTTATTTCTAGTACACAGGCATCCAACTCTTAAGTAAATGTGCTTAATATTTGGCACACCCAGGTACTGAAATGTAGGGACCTAAAAAAAGTGTACTTTAGCCAGTTCACTGTACTCACTATGTGTAGGGAAGTGGCTGTAAAATTTTTCTTGATCGGAACACAGTTGAAAGAGTAGAGGCTTTGTAGGTAGATAGACAAGAAGTCAGCTACTGGCTCTGCTGTGTTCTAGCTCTGTGACCCTGGGCCGGTTACTCTCTGAGAGTTTGCTGTTCCCCATCTGTGGAATAGGTATAATAAAACCTGTGTGTCATAGGATTGTGATGTGGATTGAGTGAGATAATGCATGTAGAGAAAATGCATGTGCAGAACCTGGCACAGGGGGGCCAGTTCATGACAGCCTTGTGATGAGTCTGTGAATGTGTGTCACACATGAAGTAATAATTACATGTAGTCTATCAGACAAGCCTGGCTAAACATTATTGACCCTATGAATTCCTGAAGGGCAGCTTATCATTTTACTACCTCCAGTTATTCTGAAACTATTATTTAAATTATTTCTATCATTTTCTTTTGCATCTTTGACATTAGGATTACAAATAATACACTATTTAATATTTCTGAAACTCAGAAGCTTTTATCAGCCAAAGTCAGGAGTTTGGTTTATTTTGCTTTGTTTTGTGTTTGTCATAAATGAGAACAAAATGCCTCTAAAGCTTGCAATCTTCTATGATACTGTCTCATTTGGTTTAGGTTGATATAACAGAATACCATTGACTACTGGGTGACTTAAACAACAAACATTTATTTCTCACAGTTCTGGAGGCTGGAAATCCAGATCAGAGTGACAGCAAGGTCAGGTTCTTGGTGAGGGCCCTCTAGCTGGTCTTGTCCTCACATGGCCTTCCTTGGTACATGCAGAGAGAGATCCTGTGTTTCCTCTTATCTAAGAGCATTAATCCCATCACAAGGCCCCACCCTATGACCTAATCTAACAGTAATTATTTCCCAAAGGTGCCGTCTCCAAATACATCACATTGGGGGTTAGAGTTTCAACATATGAATTTGGGGAGAGGAGGAACACAAACTTTCAGTCCATAGCTGGTATTTTTATAGTTTATCTAAATGTAAATACAATCTGAAGTGAAAGATTAAGTATCCATTTAGTTCCAGGGAGTCCTTTTTGGTAAGACCACAAGTTGTAAAAAATAATAGAACATTAGCTTCATTTATGTCGAAAGATGAGGAACTGTATCCTTCCATATCCAGAAACAACTAGATTTATTCTAATATTATTTTCGGACAGTAGTGTCATATAAATATTTTTATTTGTGATTACTTCAGTATTATCAGTAATAGCTTTTTCCAAGTCTCAATACTTGTAACAATATTATAATAATATGTAACTTCACCTATAACTTCATATTAAAGGTATTTGGTATGTATTTTTCTACCTTTTCTCTATGTATATTCTAATATATGTATATACACATGCTCATACCTACATAAATACACACTCATAGGGGCTTCCCTGGTGGCGCAGTGGTTGAGAATCTGCCTGCCAGTGCAGGGGACACGGGTTCGAGCCCTGGTTTGGGAAGATCCCACATGCCACGGAGCAACTAGGCCCGTGAGCCACAACTACTGAGCCTGCGCGACTGGAGCCTGTGCTCTGCAACAAGAGAGGCCGCGATAGTGAGAGGCCCGCGCACCGCGATGAAGAGTGGCCCCCGCTTGCCACAACTAGAGAAAGCCCTCGCACAGAAACTAAGACCCAACACAGCCAAAAACAAATAAATAAATAAATAAATAAAATTTTTTAAAAAAATACACACTCATAATGAAAACAGGATATGTTCTGTTTTGTAATCTACTTTTTATTTATGGGACAATTTTCTATATCTGTATATATCAATCATATTTTGTACTGTAATGTTCTATTATATTTATTTCACCAAACTTCTATTGGTAGACTATTTCCAGTTTTTCTTTATAACATTGTAATGAATATCCCTATATAGGTATCTTTGTATACTTGTGTTATTGTTTGCCATAGGATGAATTTTGAGCAGTGGAATGGCTCATTCAAAGAAGACATATATAATTTTTTACTTTAAAAGATATTACCAAAGCATTTTCTAAAATGAACACACCTGTTTACACTCAAATCACAAAGTATGACAGAGCCTATTGCTCCACATTCTTGACAACTCTGGGCATTGTAAGTTTTTTTTCAGTGTTTGCCAACGTGAGGTAGGTAGGTAGATATATAGATAGATAGATATACACATACACACACATAGACATATATGTTTACATATATACATATATAGATAGATACGTTTTATATGTATATACAGATATATGTTTTTATATATATGTTTTAATAGCATCATTTATTATGTATCAGACATCATACTAAGTACACGTCTAATTTATATATCATTGCATACACTTATTTACCATTTTTATCTATTTTGTGACTTGCTTGTTCATCTTCCTCCATTAATTTTTCTGATTGTTTTTCATGTTTTCCAATAATTTGAAGAGTAGTATTTCCTTGTTTTCTTTGTCACTTTTTTTGGAGGTGAGGTGCACTATATTAGGGCTATTAGCTTTTGTCTCCCTTGAATTTTTATTTCTCTATTAACACATCTTTCTCCTATCTATTTGTAAGGAAAATTTACATTTTAATGTATGAGATAAGCTTTTGTGTGATATCAGATTATTTCAGAGAATTAGTTTAAATGTTTTGTGTGCTAATTAAATTTTCCAAGTACAATAATGGTACAGTTAACACATTGAGAACATTTAAAGTGATTTACTCAGGGTCAAAATGGTGAAAACGTGTTGCCTCAAGAATCTCAGTCTGTGTTCATCCTAATTTATTAACTAGAGGCAGAATCAGGAAGAATAATGATTACGTTTTAATGCAGAGTGCTAAGAACTTAGGCATTTCAAATATCAAGCTGAATAAAGCATTAGGAAAGAGGTAATTGTAAAACTGCAGGAGGTGGAGTTGTAATGAGAGATGCTTGTGAATTGCATTTCATCTTGCTTATTTTCTTTAAAAATTTTACAGATGAAATGAAAAAATAGATCAGCTTTCATTTTCAGATGCTCTGCATTACAAGGTATTTTGCAATATATCAAAAACTCTCATTTGGAAATCTAAGAAAGCTCATACAACCACAAATGGTCAATCGTGTATTAGTTCAGGAAATAAATCAGTTATTTATAGGGGAAGTTTTGTTGAAGTCTCTAATGAAAAAGGAAATGCCCACAAATATAAACAGTTTGTCCAACAGGATATTTAGTGACTTAAGAAAACCATACCTGGCTCAAAAAGATTTTCTGACAGTTGATTTGGGGGTTATATTTTCTACTTTGTGGCTTTTCAGGAGCAAGGAATCTGCTTGCTTTTTTTTTTCTTAAAATAATATTTTTTTAATTATAAAATTTTAGTGTTTTTAGGTGTTTTAGAAATTATGGAAAACTTAGAAAATATAATTTAAAAAATAAAAGTCAGATATGTTCCCATCATTCAAATATTATTACTTCTAACTGTTTATATCTAGATTTATAGATTTTTGCTTTTATTATGTAAAATTGGGGTCACACAGTTTTATCTCCTCCTTATTTCACTTAATGTTTTATCATTAGAATTTCCCATGCCATTGGGTATACCTCCACATTTTTTTAATGGCATCACAATATCTGTCTCAAGATGGACTTTATCATAGTGTGTTTACCATTCCCCAGCATTGGACATTTAAGTTCTTCCCTTTCCTCATTTTTAATATTTAAAAGGTCTGCAGTATGTGTGCTGTGTCACATTTCTACATCACAGATTTCTTGAAATGAAATTACTGGATTAAAAATATGAAATTTTTAGAAATATTGCCAAACTGTCATCCAGAAAGGTTAAAAATTTAGTCTTAATGATGTTTCTGGAGAGTACCAGTCTCCCAACAGCAGTGCTAGTCTTGATCGTGAGCTTTATGGTTTTGATAGGTAAATGCAGTGTGTTAGGGTTGTCCAGAGAAACGGAACCAATAGGATGTAGGTAGGTAGGTAAGAAGGTAGGTAGGTAGGTAGGTAGGTAGGTAGGTAGGTAGATAGATAGATAGATAGATAGATAGATAGATAGATAGATAGACACAAATTTATAGTAAGGAGTTGGTTCATGAGATTACCGAGGCTAGCAATTACCAAAATCTGCAGGGAAAGTCAGCAAGCTGGAGACCTGCGAGAACCAATCGTGTAATTCCAGTCCAGAGGCTGGCAGGCTTGGGACCTCAGAAGAGGCAATGTTTCAGTTGGAGTCTGAAGACAGGAAAAAAGCCAATGTCCCAGTTCAAAGACCATGAGGTAGGAAAAATTCCCATTAGGGAGAGCAATCTACTTTACTCAGTTTATCTACCAATTTAAATGTTAATCTCATCCAAAAACACCCTCACAAACACAGGCAGAATAATATTTGACCAAATATCTAAGCATCCCGTGGTCCAGTCAGGTTGCCAAATAAAATTAACCATCCCATGGAGTGATTTATTATTGTTTCTATTGCTATTTCTTTAATGAGACCAGGGAGTTTGAATATACCCATATATTTATTCGGCCATTTGTGCTTCTCTTATAAATTGTTCATGTTGTTTTTCTATTTTTTTATAGATTTGCGAGAGCTTTGTTCCTATTAAAGACATTATCCTTTGTAGTATTTGATGAAATATTTGTCACAATTTGTGATCTACGTTTTTAAATTGTAGTAAAACCTATCCATCTTTTCCTGCATTTTTCTTGGCTTATTATTTGTATGCTTAGAAAAGTTTTGTGTTCTTTCAGCATGAAGATTTATTTCTTCCTTAATTTCAGAAAATTTTTCTTCAATTACATCTTTAATGCCGTTCTATTCCCTTCCATTTAGGGAGGTTCTTTATTTCCTGAACACCAATTAATTTATTGGATCTTTGTATCTCCCGTATATGCCTTATATTCTCCCTAATTTCTTTTCCCTTTGTGTTTATTTCTCTCAAACATTTTCTACTTTTTGCTAATTCAGTTGCATACTGTATTTTTTATTTCTTACGCTCTTAAATAATTTGTTATTTTTGGTGGATATTATTTTTCACATCAGAACTCAGGAAATAATATATTATTATTGTCTGGCATTTCGTGTTACAGAGATTAGCCTGATACTGTTTTTCCATTCAGGTAAATTTATTCTTTACCTTCTTGGATGCTTGTAGATCTTTAACATTTTATTTCTATAATGTAAAAATTTGGACTGAATGTATATAATTATAGCTTTTTTTTCCTTTAAATGTGTCTGGTACTTGGGCTCTTAACTCCACAGACATAGCGTGTTCTGCTTCATTGAGTTTTTCAATCATATACATTTTCTAGAATCAGAGATAACAAAGTATTATGAGTACTTATCACTATACCTTGTCTTCTATGATCATAGTAATCACACTTAATCGTTTTCAACTCTTTAACTTTTTCCCATGCATCCTGCCACAGCTTCTCAAGTTTGTCTGCTCTGTTAGTCAGCTGAGTTTCTGCATTGTTATTCTGCTTATCCCTGCTTCCAATGCAGATTTCAGTTGTTACACATTTTTTTCCCGTTTCTTTTGCTTCTTTGACAGTTCCTTCAGACAACATTTGTCTGGGCCTTATTTTGCTTCTTTTCCTTAGGCTTTGCCTTCTTATATTCTATTTAAGTTCTAAGCAGTTAGAAAAAAACTTTTTCTGACCCCTTAATAATTTTCAAAATGTTTGCTTTTTCAAAAATTATTTACTCATCCTAGAATGAGATTCCCATGGAGCCTTCTGTTGTCCAATACATGAAGCTGTGATGGTTAGCTCTGCTCGCTTTGTTCTTAGTTAGAATCTTCTTTTTAAATATCAAGGTTGATTTAACGTCTATGTACATAATAATAGCCCAATTAACAATAATGTATAGCATACCTCTGCTGCAGGCCTATAGGATAGAAGTGGCATTTTCATCTGCCTACATAGCCTAGTTGTCTGACACTTTAAACCGATAAAATACATGAAAAATGTTAGCCCCCAACAGACATTGCTGCCAGGGTTTTTCCTGTCTCTGTACCTGTGAAATACATCTTTCCTAGGAACCATACCTCTCAGAGTACCATGCCCAACACAGTCCCCTTTACTCCTATTGCTTCTATGGATTTGGTGAACTGCAGGCTTGGAAACAATGGCTAAAGGTCATTAGTATCAATTGGACGAGTAGACTGCTGGCAGGAGGAAAAGAACTCTGGCTTCCTCACAAGGAAATTTCTGTGAGCTGCCTAGCTTTCCAGCGAAAGAGATCCTGGCTGTTATTAGCTAAATGAATGCCATGGGAATTTTTAGGTAACTTGTTTCTTCATGAGAAATTAAGGTGCCAAGAGGTGGAAAGTCAGAAAAAGTATGGGTAGCACAGCCGGGATTAAACCCAGTGGGTCTGACTTATCCGTAGGTCCCTAGCTGTTCTCGCACATGCACACTGGAAATCCTATTCTGCTTAAAACAGAGTAACTGATGATATTTTATTTGAATATCTGACAATTTCTCAGAAGGTAGAGGAAGCAGTGAGGCATACTTGACACAATTCTGTTCAGTTCGAGAAACAGAAACAATAAAATCCAGCAGCTACCAACCTTTGCCAAATGGAGCCCTTGATAAACAGAGGGAAAGCTTGAACATAATTAGATATGTGTTCACACTAAAATTTAGGAAGCTCAATTTTAAAACACTCAGATAAAAATTAGATAACATTAGTATTTCATGACCAGAGACTCTAAAAGGAAACACAGTACTAGAGGAGAAAGTTTAAAAATTAAATTCAAATGAAATGGTTGAAATAATTTTAAAGAGAAAAAAGGGAGAGATAGTCATCAGAATCATTAGGGTATATGTATTCTTTCTGGTGGGCTCAAATGAAACAAGGACAGGCATAGTGAAAGAAAGTAGGAACATATCATTAATAGAAAAAGAATGGCTAATATAAGAAAAAGGGATGCTTAAACCTCAAATGATGTGAGGCTTGCTAAAAAAAATGATAAAATGACAACTGAAGGGAAGGAGGGGCCATTTAAAGTTATTGTTCATATTAAAGATACACTAAACAGTGAGGAAAATGTCTACTATAGGCAGGCATTTAATATTAGAAAAAGAAAACATGATTAAGGTAGATTTTGCTTTACCTTTCTCTGTCAAGTAGAAAGAGTCTCTAGAGAGAAGGAAAAAAAAGGCTGCTGGTAAAAGACTTGAAATCTCAAAGAGGTGAACTGTTTATGAGAGCACCTAAGTGTTCTAAATAACTTCACATTTCTCTTCCTGCATTAATGATAATATTCAAATGTGAGAGAATTTGCTGAACTGACATTGAGGAATGCAGGACAGTTAGGGAACAAATGGAGAATAAGCAGATATTGTCCCCAATTTCATAAATTGGATTCTCCATCTTCCTGGTCCTGAAAAAAGTTCCCAAAATATCTTCTTAAATTGATTCCTTAGGAGCACTTAGAAAAAAGAAAGTGGTGATAAACTAAAAGATAACATATACTCTTGGACTGATTTCCTTTATAAGGGGTATATCAATATATCAGGAGAATCCTATAAATACTGTAGTCTGTGACATATTTTCCTATGATTTTTTTTAAGGATAAGATACTAAAATATGGACTGGATATGGTTGAGTTGTCTTATGCTTGCTTAAATAAATGTATCTAACAGGTATTGACTTAATAATTTGTTTTGAATTCTGAAGGTAAAGAGACATGCAAAAAACAATAGCCTGTCAGGAGGAGAATGGCCATGATGGTTAGGAGGATGTCAAATGACATTATGTAGGGGTTTATGAATAGAAGCGGGGCCTTGTTATAAAGGAAAAGTCTTAGGGGACACAATACAGCTTTCTTCAAATGTGTGAAGGACTGACATAACAAAAAGGGAGACCGGGAGAGTCAAGCTTTGATTGAAAGCTAATTAAATGACCTTTAAAGTTCTTCTACCCTCAGTGGTTTATAATTTGATTCTCTTTTATAAACCTGAAATACTGATTTGTATTTTTTAATTGCTTTTAAATGTAACATACTACATTTAATCCTCCACTAAAAGAGCACACTCTGTATGCTTTTTCAGAATTCATTTTAAACTTTATAGCTTATCTGTGCTGGTTTTAGAGTAAATCCTCAATAAATACTCAATAAATAAACTTGGTTAACTTGATTTGCTTTAAGATTCTATTTGTTGCTAAAATATCACCTAGGATATAAATGATAACCCCAAAATTGACTTCTCCTAAGGGGAGAAGACAGCCCAAGATACTCATAAAAGAGAAATTTAACAGTATTTTAACAAATCTATTTTAAAAGTGTACAAAACTTTTTAAGGCAGCAATTCTAATTTGTTTGCCATTATTACTTATGTTGTGAACATCTGCTTATGCTGCATTCTCCAACTTATTATCAGCCGTATTATTCCTCTAGGTGCTCAAGCAAGAAAACTGAGTCATCTTTGGCAGCTTCCTCGCACCTACTTTCCACATCCTGTTAGTCACAGGGCTGTTGATCCTTTTGATAACACTTGAAACCTGTTCCCTCCTGTCCTGTTCTATTTCATAGGTTAATTCGGGTCCTCATAGTCTTGAACAAAGTCTACTGCAATAGCTTCAAAGTCAGTTATTTTATTATTTACTCCCCATTTTAATTCTTTCCTTGTACTATCACCAGAGTTATTCTAAAACAAGATCTGCTTAAAACCCTTTGGCAACTCTGTGGAAAAAAAAATTCAAACTCCTATAAACAGTAAGCAGCACCATTAACGCCTGTGTTTTTTTCAGCTGTTCATACCCACTTGTGTTTGCTAAGCCCTGGATCTATACTTTTCAAACTAGAGTACTTGTAGAATGCCCCAGAGTCGTAGACAGAGCCTCAGAATAGACATGGCTTACCTTCCTGAAGTTTAATTTTATTTAAGTATCTAGGGTAAAAATAAAATAGTTTAGTTGGTACATAAATTAAAATATTATTTTTATACTAGACATAATATTATGCTCTGTGACATTTGAGTGGGAATACAGGCACAGGGCCTTACAGGGGCTGATCCAGATTCCAGGCAAACTGTGGAGAGACTGAAAGATCAGTGATTGCCAGGGGTTATTCTGTATTATATTATAATGATGGAAACATCATTATACATTTGTCCAAACCCATAGAATGTACAACACCAAGAGTGAGCTGTAATGTAAACTATCGACTTCGGGTGATTATGACGTGTCAATGTAGGTTCATCAGTTATAACCCATGTACCACAACTATGGGGAATGCTGATAATGGGGGAAGCTATGCGTGTGTAAGGGTAGGAGATAAATGGGGACTCTCAGTACCTTCCCCTCAATTTTGCTGTGAACCTAAAACCGTTTTAAAACAATAGTCTTAGCAAAAAAAAAAAAAGTATATAGAGTATCATTTTATTCATTAGATATACTTCTGATAGAAGAGAAAAGGGGTCTAATAATAATTGGAAGCATTTTCTACAGGCCAACTTCTGAGTATATACATTCTAAACCTTGTTCCTCCACCATGCTCTTCTAAGGCTGCACTCATTTGCACATTTTCATACTTCTATATAACCTCTGACCCTGCATGTCCTCACCACTGATGCCCAACGAGGTGGTACCATGGATTATGTCTAACAGTAACTTCATGAATGGAAGTGACTCTATGCCACATGAACATATCCCACACATTCCAGCAAAATTTACTCCCATCTGAACTTCCCCTTAGCCACATCCCAAATTATCAGTCATTCCAGTATCACCTAATGCAAGAGGTAGTGTGACAGAAGGAGAGTTGGGATTGAAAAGACAGCAGTGTCAACTGATTGCAATTAAAATATCTTAGTTTTATAAATTTTACAAAAACTCATAACCAGGTGAACATACTGCTAGGGCCATTCCCAGGCCCTTGAAAAGGGTTTATGCAAGTGAGTAGTCCTGAAGTTTAAGCTTAAGCTTCATTAGCTTCCTGGTACATCCAACGCTGGTTCATTATAAGAAAGAAAGTCTGCTGATACCTGATCATATACATATTTGGAGTCTAGGGGACAGTTCGAAAACATATCTCTACAGTGTAGCTTTCAGTGCGTAGAATCATTCCAAGAAGCTTTCCCTCCTTGATCTCTCTACTTCCTTTTCTATCTCATTGGCCCTGCTCCATCTTGCTACTGCATCTTTGCCCATTTTTCTCTCCATCCTGGGAGATTATTAATGGGTACTTACACCCTCAGAGCATAGCATATACAAGAAATACTAATATTTCCCTTCATAATATTGATTTTCCCTCATGCCTTTAAATACTTGATGTGTTGAAAGACCTTTTCCCTCCTAGTGGAGAGGTCAAGATGGAAAAAAAGAAGATGAAGAAGACAAACCCTATCCCAAGTGAAAATATCAATACATAAGGATGATGGAAAATTTTGATGAATTTTAAAGGCAAAATAGATGAAATTAAAGAAATATCTCTTAGTAGTGAGCCTTTTCAAGCTGCAACTTCAGATCACCCGAATAACCCATTCATTCTTTGCCATTAATGGTTCTGAGTGGGAAAGTCTTAGCAACACTGCCCTCGACATATTCAATTATTAGCCCTTTCCAAAACATGCCAAGCATTTCATGCTTTACCCTTTGTTCTTTTTTGGAAGAGCATTTCCCTTCTCTGCTAGTGAATTTTTACTCAATGTTGAAGGTCTGGTCAAAGGTTGTTTACTCTATGAGACCTTCTAAGAACACCTCAAGCAAAATTAATTACATCTCTTTCTTTTCCTGTGACACCTTTAACCCCTATTTTGTCACTTACAAGGCAATCTTATACTTAAGTATTTACCTGTCTCCCAATTAGGTCATAATTTCTATTAAGGCAAGGTCTTATTCTTCTTTGTAATCCTGGAACCCACCCTGCCAGTATTGTGCTGGTAAATGTTTAACAAGTGGCTCATGCGAGCAGGGCACAACTGATTGTAGCATTAGTTAGTTTCCATGTTGTAAATGCTCCCACTATGTCTGGGTTCAAGCTATCAGTGTGACATCCTTGAAAATAGAGGTGGAAAGGGATGCATAATAGCACACCATTATATGACATTTCCACCACACGAATATAATAGATGCACGGGTAATAATAAAATGAAGTAAAATAATTAGAAAATGGTGAGTTTTAAGTATTTCTTACCTTTGCTTTTAATATAATTAACTGTAAGTCTGTATAATTTCATTTTTAATAATGGGTCTGTTTAACAACTGGTTCACAAAATTCTTGAAAATTTAACAATCACTTCTCATGAGCTTGTACAAGCCAACCTCAGCACAACACTGTTTGTAGTTCCTTAGAAGCAAATGTTGACAAATCATAACAATCATTTTCAGGGGATTCTATTAAAAAATCATGTTGGTAGTGGAGTAGGGACACTAATACCTCCCCCAAGTTGATAACTGATGTTAGCCTCATAATCTATTGCATTTGTATGTGACTTGCTATCTCTTCAATTCATAAAAGTCTTCAAAATGGGTAGTCCATAGGGGCGAATCACAGACTAAGGAAAAGACTATTGACTATTTCCTAAGGTTCCTCCAAGTGTAACTTTCCCCCTCATGTAGATATGAGGTGAAAGGAAGCAACTATGACCTTCTACTCTCAGAATCTCTGCAAAATGATCTTTCATCAAGGAAATGATGAAGAGAATAGATGTGGTATCCAGAGCTGTCAGTATTTCCTCTGATAAGGTTTTACTAGCCCAGCATCGTAATCAGGCCACATGTCCTCAGATTGTACCTCCTGGTTCTGTTGGACAGAAGTGAAACAAGATGAGGAGGACCATACAGTCCTGGCAAGTCCCAAGAATGACTTACTGCTGATTTCCCTTGACATGAAATAAGATACTCCTGGGAGATTTCAGAATGCTTTTTTTTTATTCCAAATGTTCATACCTCTGATGTTTGCTTTGTCATATAATAAATGTCTGTCTGTGACAGATAATTAGAGCCTAATAATGAAAAATAATTACAAATTTTCTTTTGTTAAAGCTGTAACTTTTGAGTATGACTTTAATAAAAAGAATTCCGTTTAAGTTTTTTTTTCCATTTTGTAATGGCAAAAGAGTGGCAAATCAGTCATGTCATGAACTAAAGTAATATAATATGTGTTTATTAAGTTGTGCTATAATGCCTATGTCACTAAATTGGGTGGATTTCCAAACACTCTATCATAGCCCTTCAGGTATTTGGAGTCAAGGAGGAAGAGAGACTAAAAGCATGAGGAAATTAAGGCCATATATTTAAATATGTTTCAGTAATTTAAGGGTAGTTATGTGAATTATAAGTATGCATTTCATGTGTCTCTAAAACACTGAAAGTTGCTTTTATTTCTGAGTTCCATTAAGGTGTTACAGAAACAAAGGGACATTGACTGGATCAGGGTCACCCTAGTAATACTGCCATCATCTTAGCATCTCATTCACAAAAATTTGTCTATGGTAGGTCACAAACAAAATAGTCTTTTAATGTGAGTTACTGAAAGCTGGATGGGGTAGGAAGTAGATGTCAGTAGGGGAACAAAATGAATGGCAATGTATAAAAGCTAAATGCAGCATGACATACGGGCTTTCTAAGTAATGAATAATGATCTCATTCAGAGCTTCTGAGAAGCGGTAGTTTCATACGCAGTTCCTAGGGTGGATCAAAGAACCACCTAAATATGAGCATACATCTGTCCATCTTCTAAAAGAAGGGGAAATGCTTGACTGAACACAAAGCCTGAGTTAAAACACCAGTCTTGTTCTCAGAGATCAGATGATCTCTGAGGCACTTTTCATTGACTCTTGTTTGCCCTTGTACAGGCATAGTTATGAATAGTAAGTGAAGTTTTGTTTTCCTCTGAGCCCTAAAATATTTGGAAATAGAGAAATCAGTGTTCACAGTTGTTCAATGGATTTTTGATGGGGCAAAAATAAAATGACAATTTTTAGGTCAAAGATATTTTCAGTAATTAAAACCACTGGAGAATGAACACCTTAAGTGATAATCACTCTGTATATAGAGAAACTTTGCCTGACTTATCTGAAAATGCCTGGCTAACTCTTGTAATATTTGCATTAGAAACTTTCTGAAAATCTAGATTTGCATCCTAGAAATCACCTTTTACTCAAATATGTTAATTTTAATTTCTAAAAATTTTCTGAAATTTTTGAAATATTCAATATGCATTAGACAAAGTAATGATTCTCATACTACTAAGTTCTGTATTATAATAATTGACTTCTCTCTCTTTCCTGATAGTAAATTCCCTGAAAATAAAATCCAGACACTTTTTGACTTTAGATTCTCAGCATAGTGCAGAATTACTATTTGATAAATGAATGATTTCTTGGAAAGAGATAGCAACATATTTTATTGAATTCAATTTATATTACAAATGTTAGTATGTATAGAACAAATCTGTAACAGTTTACAGGAAACCACTAACAGTTGTTTTCTCTAGGGAAGGAGATGGGGAAAGGGGTCAGGAGGCCTTTACTTTCTGCCTTGGAGTCTTCTGATTGTATTTATCACAAACTTTCTCTATTACTTTCTTAATAATAATGTTTAAGGCCAAAAATGTATGGTACCTTAAAGCTTCATAGAACGGAAAACTTGGCAACTAACTCTCTTACATTCATATTGGAGGCTGCACAAAGTTTTGTTACTATTTATTTTGTTTCCAGAGGAAGAAAATTTTAATTTGAACATCTTTATAATTATGAACGTGTCATTTCTAGTTCTTTTCTGATTTCTCAGATTCAGCTTCTTTACATAGTTCTGTATCCATTTCCCTTTCTTCCAGTTTCCTCATTTAGTCATATCGCCTTACTAAGTGGCAAAAAACACTGTATCCTAGGAGATTTCACTCCACATTTTTCCTCATTCATTTAGAACACTATTAAACTCAAAATATTTACTTTCATGGACCCTTTATATGTATTAGTATATTAGCATGTTGTGTACGTATACAGCATTACTCATCTATAAAACTAGAAAGTGATGAATTTTAAATTTCTCTATTCTTCCTCTTACTATCCCTGTATCATTGTCAATTTATCTGTTAATGATATGGTTTATGCTTTCCTTTCACAAAGGCTTTTACTGTGCAGATTTAGTAAGGTAAGAAAAAAAAGTGGTGCTAAAAAGACATGGTTTCCCATGTAATAGAGCTACTTTATTAGCTTCAAATGGCATTCCATTGAAAATAGTAGCAATTAGCTGATCTATCCATTTAAACTAAAACACTTTCCTGCCTGGGAAATGAGCCATGATCTCCTTCAATTCTGAGAATTCTCCCAGGTATCTGAACTTACCTTGACTCCATTTCCCTCCTCCATTCTTCACGTCAAATACAATCTCCCCTTCTTTTTGATCTTCCTTCGCAGCACATCTCACATTCGACCTTTTCTTTCCATTCCCACTACTACCACTTAAATCCATGACCTGAAATATTGAAATAAAATCAACCTCAATAGCTTGCTGGTCACCTTCAGTCTCTCTTTACATTGGGGCTGGGTTGGTCTACCTTCCCCTGTTGCTATTCTTCTAGTGACTCGTTTCCTACTAATGCCTAAATAAAATCTGATTTCCCTTTGCCTGACTTTCAATATCCTTGGACACCTTTTCAGCTTGGTCTGTAACTGTTAGACATTCCATTTGTTCCAGTCTAGTTGGGATACTTTTTTATTCCCCTTCTAACAACTTACTCTTTCCTTTCTCCACCCATTTGCTTATACCATTTGTTTTAATAAATCTCCTTCAGTTTTCCTTTCCTACTTGTCTGTTAAAATCTTATATATACTTTGGGGTTAAATTCCATGACTTTCCAGAAGGCTTGCTTCGTTTTCATTATAGGCAGTCTCTCCTGTGAATAGCTTTCTATTTATTTAAACACTCTTATGGCACTTATCACATATTTTCTTGTATAATTTATGTAGCTTTTTCTCTCCTTATTAACTTACTCATCTACTGTGTGTCAAG
This sequence comes from Balaenoptera musculus, assembly GCF_009873245.2. NCBI lineage: Eukaryota > Metazoa > Chordata > Mammalia > Artiodactyla > Balaenopteridae > Balaenoptera > Balaenoptera musculus. The sequence continues at coordinate 71,845,518 of NC_045787.1, forward strand.
TAGTGTGCTGATGGGCATGTTTTCCACGGCAAACAAGAAATAATTGCTCCCTGTCTGACAAAGGATTAGTGATAAAGTATATTCACAGATGATTAAAATATGCTTAAAATTGAGATGCTCAAATATACATCTGTTTGTAATTTTTAATCAACCTTTCATTGACTGATTTGGGCCATACTTTGCCTTCTATTCATTCAGCAAAGATTTACGGAGTATCTGTTTGGACCCAGGCACTGTGTGATGGGGAGTTCTTCAGAAATTACCAGAACCTGGAGGGTTCTTTCTCTCTTGGAATCCAGTCACTGCCTCAGCTCCCAGCCCCTGCAAGTTTCACACACAAATGCAGAGACAAATTCCCACCTCCACGGATCCAGACTTAGGACCCTGGTCTCTTTCTTGGCCTCTTTTTCTATCTGAATTTCCTTAAGCTGACTACTAATTAAAGAAAAGAAAACCTTGGGACTTTGGAGGGAGGGGAAATGATGGCCGGTATTCCATAAAAACCTCTCTGTCCTTCGGGATCATCCGTTGAGAACGCAGACATCAATCCCATAAGCTTGCCAAGGGCAAGGTTGATGGATTTTAGGTGTCCTGTGGCAAATGGTAAGAGTGAGAGATTACTCTCACCCACTCCACCTTGAGTACAGAGACTGAGTAAAGTTAAGATGGAATAAAAGATAATGTGACCAAAGGGGGAAAAAGCCATTTAATTCATTTATTCATTAACTTGTTCATTCATTCAAGGAGTATTTATTAATCATTTTTATGTGCCATGCACTCTAATAGATATTGGAGGTATGGTATTGAAAGTAGTCTCTGACATTATTCCCAGTGATAGTAAAAAGAGAGAGGGTATGGGGATGAAAAGGGGAGGATAGAGAGAAAAGAGAGCAGAGAAGAAGACTCTGACGTCACTCAAGACTGTCACATGATTGTAAAACCTAGGGATGTTTAGACTATAATTTGAGGAGTTCCAATGGAAGAACCATTTATGAAACTATTGTCCCATTGCATTCAGTGGTACCTAGCAGCCTATAAGAATTAATACATATTTCAAACATGCCTTACTTTAGGTGTGGCTTTCAAAATGTATATATGTGACTCATGAAGAGCCTTGTTCTATATGCTCTTGCTAAATTGTCAATTTTACATACATATTTTTTCTCATTAAGAGATGTTCTCTCTTGCAGTGGTGATTGATCAGCTACCAAACCATGTAAACTGTATTTAGACCACAATTGGCAGAACGTGTTCTAATGAAAAGTGTAAAACACCAGGCACTTTCCTATAATTCTGTGTTAAAAATTAGAGGAAAAAATAAACGCCCCTCAAAATGTTAGCTTTTCAAATTAAAATGTATCAGTAGGTCCATGGGAGTCTATGAAATGTCTTGCTTTGTCACCTGAAGGAGAACTGAAGCTGTTTGTTTATATTGTGCTGCCACTTCAGCCGTGAGTCAGGAACACTTTATCCTCCCATGGCATGAATACTGGGGGTGATAGCAGACAAAATAAGTACTCAGAGCAATATTCTACTCAAATTATTAACTCTGTAGCTCTTGATAAATAAGATTTTATGCTAGAAGCATCAAGTTGAAGATATGGCACCAGCGATGTAAATTGCTGTTGCATTTACAAAGTAGGAATGAATGCAAAGTACAAATGACTGTGTGCCCTTGGATGTGAATTTCCCCCCAGGATAGTGTTTCTCAGCGTGTGGTTCTCAGGTGATTTGCATCACCTGAAAATTCAGATTTCTAGGCTCTGCCTACAGTGATTCAGATTCCTCAGGTCTAGGGTAGGCCCTGGGAGTCTGTACTTTGAACAAGTCCTCGAAGGAGTCTAATGCAAATTGAAGTTTGAAAGCTAGGGACCTAGAAGCAAAAGAATCTTTTCCTGTCAGTCAATGTAACTAAGTTGTTAATAGAAATAAAATTATAATAATTACATGTTCAAAAGTAGAGAATATATGTCATACACTGAAAGACAGTGTAAAACAAATTTATCTTATTGAAACTGTTCATAATCAGCCCCACCCAGTTTTTACCAAGTACATGCTGGGTTTCCCATATTTATTTAGAAAAAGAAAGCAACATCCAGAGACCCAATAAAGAATCTGGTCCCGAAAGGGAAAGGAAAACCTTTTCTGCAGACCTCTGAGCCATCTCCTGCCCCTTCTGACCGTGTCTGTTTTAAGAGCTGGTGTCCTGCAGGAAGTCCCAGGTGGGCTTTCTGGAATGCAATTTCATACTCTGCCAGCTCTCCCCGCCCTTAACTACTTGGAGTTAATTGAAGCTCCAGGCAGCTCTGGCAGCCAGCTACGTTTCTCGCGCAGTTCCGTCTGCTGTCCCAGGACCTGGATGTAGATTCCATGGGAGATGCCGTAAGTAAACTTGATATGGGAGATTTACTAGCTTGTAGGACAGAGGTTTTGGCAGAGCCTCTTCAGAGAGGTGTTGATAGAAAAGTTGAGATTTATGTTACTCAACATCTTGACCTCAAATAGTGTTTGTTTTGGGTTCTTAGGTGTGAAAGGCAACTTTTGCCCTTCTAAAAAGTAACAGACACTGTAAGTCTTGCATCTCATGTTTGCTTTAAATCAGCTAATAGAAAAAATGTACTGTATATTCATGCAAATAAATTAAGAAGTGAGTCTGAAATCCTTTTATGCAATAGTCCCATTGATATTCCTTTCAAAAGCAGTGTTCTAAAGTATATTGATACCGATTCAATAAAAATCCCCACATTTTATGAAGCAAGATTATATTACTCAGAATTCATGCTAATACAAAAGGCAGAAACCCAGTGCAAACTGGCAAGGCATAAGCCTTAAAGATTATGTATGTTAATTGATGTGCTGTGAATGAATGGCTTCAGGCATTGCTGAATCCAGGGGTTCAAGATGTCATAGCACTGTGACTTTCACCGTCCAGGGGTGGAGCTCATGTCATAGCGATCAGTCTTTCAGTCATTTATCACTGCAAGATGCTTCCCTTATGGTGGCAACATGATAGCTGGTGGCTTCAGACTCTCATCCTACCAATAAAGATGAAAGAGATTTTTCTTTTCAAGAGTTCTAGGGCTTCCCTGGTGGCACAGTGGTTAAGAATCTGCCTGCCAATGCAGGGGACACGGGTCCAAGCCCTGGTCCGGGAAGATCTCACATGCCGCGGAGCAACTAAGCCCATGCACCACAGCTACTGAGCCTGTGCTCTAGAGCCCGCGAGCCACAACTACTGAGCCTGCATGCCACAATTAAGTGAAGCCCGCGTGCCTAGAGCCTGTGCTCTGCAACGAAGACCCAACCCAGCCAAAAATAAATAAATAAAATAAATTAATTTTAAAAAAAAAACAGTTCTAGCAAAAGTCCTAAATATGAGTCTCATTGGCTTCATAGAGTCAGTGTCCAGCTCTGAGCTTATCCCTGTGGACAGGGGAGCAGGTGACATCAATTGGCCAGGTCATAGGCCCATTCTTAGAGCAAGGAAGAGTGAGGTAAGCCATGACCAAATCACGTGGATCTCAAAGGAAATTCTCTAGTGCTGTGACCAGAAGAAGAAGGAATAAATGCTGGGCAGGCGACTAGCAACTATGTCTATTACATAGGTACATCATAAGTAATAATATGTAAAAATCTACAGGAAATTAATCCTAGGGCTAGGAAATGTAAGGGAAACAGCAGTGGGCTTTTTGATCCCCACTCTTCTGATGAGATTGCAGTCTACTTTGATCTAGTATAGATGACCATTCTTAGCTAGAATACTTTTAATAATCTCTTCTTCCCTTAAACTGTTGAATAAGCAAGGATGTTACACTTTAGTGTAAAATGAAACCAATTTAAGAATGCTCTTTGGTACACTTGTCTAATGGTAATAGATGTGGTAGCTTGACCATTGCTGTGTCATTAATTCACTTAGTTTTTTTCTCATTCTCTGGGGAAAAATTGGAAATGATGCCATTAGATCTTCACTTTTTTCATAGGAGTCTGATGATTAGGAAACTGCTTTGTTATTTATTTTTAATTATAAAACACCCAGGATTCTTTGTGGTAGATGTCATCCAAATAAAATGATTGTTGGTGAAAATACCATCATCCAAGCACATTTTTTTAAATGAATATTTGTAGTTCTTCACATTTTAACTCTTTAGATTTGCATAACTATTTAAATATATATGGAGAGAGGTCCAGTTCTTCTTTCTCAGAGAATTTCCTTATTCATTTGTCTAGCTATTTCCTAGTCTCTGCATCTCTCCCACTCCCAGGTCTCCAGTACTTCCTCGTTGTATAATTATCATTTGAGCAGCTGGAACTTTAAAATTCTCATCAAATAAGTGGGGCTTAGCTAGGCCTTGGTGATCAAAAAAGGTCATGTTTAAGAAAAATTTAAAGAAAATATGATAATGTTTTTAAATGTAATTTCTTCATGGCTTATAGTTATGGCACAATGACTGTGGTTTCTTCCCCATAGATTGCATATGATGCTACTAGATTGCATATGATGCTATTATCTGTGTAATATTTGCTGGTTTATGTTATTTCTGGGCAGGTCCCAGTAGTCATTCTTATCGGGCTGCCATGGGTATACGCTTTTGGAAGCTGGCCTTGATCCTAAGGAGTGAGACTAGGAATCCAACATGTGTCCAGTTCCATTCTCAGCCCTCTAAACTATGTGACTTTCTTAGTACTGACATAGGCACTGGCCTGCATTACCTAATCAGTGGATCACAGAAAAAAGAACTTTCCAGACAGCTTCCATTTGTATGTGACTTTCCATTTTAGAAACTATTTTCATGTACATTATCCCACTTGAGTCTCATAATAGATGAGGTATCGTTATCCTAAATTTTCGGGTAGACTGGAGCTTGAGGACCTTTAGTAAATTGTGCCAATTTATGTAAGTAGGAAATGACAGTGTCAGGACTTTGACTCTGGACTGAATGTATATTCTTTCCATCATGCTGTTGCCTGGAATCCATTCTGGCATTTGTAGACTGTGAGACAAAGCAAAGCATGTGTGGAAGACCCTCTGCCATTGTTCGTGTCCATAAGGAAGGCTGCAAGGCTGAGGAATTTCAGTTGGCAAGCATAAAGGCTTGAGAGAAATTGAGACACTGGGAAGAGAATGAACCAGTAGGAGACATCTTAAAGGACATTAAACCTACTGAATGCCATTGCCTTGCCATCTAAATTTCTGAAATATTATTTAAGAGGTACTGACTTTGCGTATAAGTTCTTGCGCTGCTTGTATCACAATTCAAATAAAATATTTTCATTGAATGTCACGTATTTTGAAATATGTAATGTTTAACTTTGAATTCTTTCAAACTTATCCCATTTACTAGTATGCAAAAAGAAAAAGCATGCTTTTTCTCTTTTGAGTCCTTTTTATATATTTTCAAATTTTAATGTAAATTTAGAGCATATATTTCCATATCAGAGAGACACACAAATCAATGATTTGGATCCCTAAGGGCAATTATTTTATGTCAGTTACTTTATTGTTGGGACTTAGAATTGCAAAAAGAAAATATTTTATCTAACCTCATTTTTATCTTGTTTCAAGAATGTCAATTACCACTGTCACAATTGATTTTTGGGGGCTATAGTGCAGAATGGCATAAGGTTGTCAGTTTCATTCATCAGTAAGTAAGATATGACTTGATTTCTAACCAAGGCCTACTGTCTTTCCCTTGGTGATATTATTTTTCTCTCGATTTCCTCACAACGTTGTATTTACACAGGTAAGTACATAAAATCCAATTTGAGTGGCTGGAAGCAGATCAAATGGTTTAATAAACTCAGCTTTATTTATATTAGGTGGGGAAATCAAAGCTGAGACTGATAATTTCTGTGCCCATGAAAGAATCAGAGACCTAATTAAGCCCACACAGAGAACCAGGTTAGAGACTGCTTATCTTCCACATTTCCTGTATGAAATAATCCTGTGCCATCTCATCAGCTTTTATGTGAATCTCTACCAAGGAAGTGCAAAACCAAGGTAAATGTAAATCACACTGGCTCTTGACAAAGGCTGGCAGCAGGTAGATAATAGTGTGGTTGTACCACCAAATCATTACATCTGTGTGGCACAGGCCCATGGTGACCCTTGCCCTGGTTTTTCAGAAAATACTGCAGCAGTTCTGAATTTTATTTTAAAAGAAGGGTAGTGTCTAGGTAGGAAGCATAATAGTATCTTCACCTGGAGCAACTGCAACACTCGGAATTCGGATTTAGATGCTTCATATGAGCCAGGGTATCGTACATCCAGGGAGGGAGCCAGTGAAGATCATTTTTTAAATGATTGCCTACCCGGGAGAATAGGGCAGCACGGTTATTAGTGTCCTCTTCAGTCAGCACGATGGCAACTGAGGATGGGAATACAGTGACAGATTGTAAAATTGTGCAAGCAGTTGTATAGCACGCAATGCAAAACACTTTGAAATTAGAAAAAAAATGGTGGAACGGTTCATAGAGTAATCACCACCTTCAAAACAATTCCATTTTGAACTAGTTAAAATAGCATAATCATTGTCTGTCTTGTAGCCTTATGTGTCCGACTCAACCGTCCACTGTGTATATCAATGCAGTCTCAGTTCTGTGATAACAGATCTTTATGGGTAGAATTTATAGCCAAGTAAACATATTTCTGCTAAAGCTAGACTTAAGCTTAGATACATCCAACTGCTTATAGAATGTCCATGGAGCTCAGGTGGGAAGAACCACTAAGATTACCATCAGAGAGAGTTGAATAGTTGAGCTATAAAAATTTTCTACGACCTCTAAGAACTTCTTTTTTTTTCCTGCCATGAAAATAGGCAGCAGGAAAAAAAATCTGACTGAAAGATTTGATTCAGATGCTCAACATAGAGTACCCCCTGTGCTTTAAGATTTATGGAAAGGAAACCCTCTAAGCAATTTTCTAAGTCCTGAATACATTTGGGTTCTTATTTGTGTAATGCCTGTAATCAAGGCTAAATAAAGACAGCTAAGAGTTTAGCTTGGCCTCTTGTTTTCTTGAAATGGCTAACATCCATTTATAGGCTCATAAATCCTTCAAGTGTTTCCAACTGTGGGATTTGCGGAATCCCCACCCCCATTTATGAGCAGCTAGAATTGGGTCACAGCTTGATTACTGGTAGAGATACAATTCTGGGGAGATGAATACAGCAAGTTAGTTTCCCTTAATGTGAGGACTGAATTTGTTCCAGTAGGTTTACAAGTTACACTTTTAGCCTACAGCTTTCTGTATTGCTGTTTTAAGATGTTACATTTAAAGAAGACAAAAGAGCTAACAATACCTAAATTTAGGTGTGAAATCCTGGGACCTTTGAAAGGAAATTTGAGATCCTATGATTATTTCTGTCATTTTTAAGCTCCCTGTTGTCTCAGGTCTTACTTCCTTTCTGTGCCAGTTAAATTAGAAGTGATTTCTTTTTCCCTATTGAAGATCCTGCAGGTGAATTTAAGATCTAATGATTTTAAAAGGGGATCAATGCTTAAACAGAAACCCTTACTTATAAGCAAACTTATATGTTACAGTTTTACAGTTAATAAGGCCAGTGTTTAAATGTTAAAAACAGTCTTATGACTAAAACACTGTAACATGTAGTTAAACTATGACTTTAATACAAGCACTACATACTCAGAGCATTAAGATTAATCTGCAGATGTTCACAGGCTGAATTAAGGGTGGGATATCAGAGCCCAGGGGAAAAGTGTGATAGTCTAAAGAAGTGGTAAAGGTGAGGTGATAAAGACCTTACTTAGAGATGCAGTGGGAATGGAATGGAAAACAAGGACCTGACACCAGAAATACAGTTGTTGCTATATATTCAAATTAAAAGGTATATGATTCCTCTCCCTTTCTTTTGTTTGGTTTTTGAGCTAGAGAATTGTTAATTTTCCTGAACTGTTGCAGGTTTAGTTGCCCAAGAATAGTGGATGAAAGATATTTGGAAATGCTTTCTGGTATCAGGTTCAAAAATAAATCATATCCACACCTATGTTTTCTATCTCATAATCTCAAAAGGATCCTGGGCCACCCCCAAGATGCAGGGGTAGCTTAGGGGACAGGGAACCCAGAGTCCTAGCAAAGCTTCCCCCTGGAGCCCTGAGCAAGGCTGTTAGAGCTACGTTTCCTTTTTTGAAAATGCAAGTGTTTGTACTGACAGAGATGGGATGAAAAACACAGAGTGTTACTTAAATGCTTTTAAAATATTATGTTTATTTTTAGAATGTAAGTGTAATAATTATAGCAACTAGTAACTACCCATACTAGAACTTCACACATTAAAGTTTATCCCTTCATGGTTTTCATCCTATAGACCAGTGGTTTTCAACCTTGACTATACATTAGAATCACTTTTTGGAACTAGTACTAAACCAGTTTCTGCACCTAAGGCCTAGGGCCCAGATGTGAGTAGGTTCTAAAAACTCCCCTGCTGATTTAAATGTGCAGCCAGCGTTGAATTCCTCATCTCTCAATGCCCAGCCACGTAGCATCGCTTTGTCTCAGCTGTTTGTTCTCTTGGTGATCTTAGACATTTCCTCCACGGTATTACTAGCCTTATTTACTGTGTGATGATTTTGAGACAGAGAAGAATGGCAATGAAATTGAAGGTTGGAGCATTTTCATTCTAGATGAAGAAAGGAAATTCATGTTAGTAATATCCTGTTTTAGAAAGGGAAGCAGTCTGTCTATTGCCTGAATTATTTTTGTAGATTAATAAACCCTAAGGTAATGCTCTATTAAGCGCTCTTTTTACTCTGCCAACATTTAGGGTTTGAAAACATTAAACCTTTGTTTACATCCTCTATAAATCAGCAGCGATTTGTTTCTCTCCTGGGATTTAACTAAGAGCAGTGCTCAGTTACACACACATATTAACAAAGTGAACAACTATACAAAATGATTAAAATATGTAAAATTAAATTCCTAATCCCCAGAATATGCCTCTGAATATGTGCATATTTCATAATGAGGGCAACTAGGTTCCACTAAAACTTTTACTTTTTGGTTAAAAAAAAAATCAGTTTGTTCTCAGAGACACAAGCTAAAGCATGAGCATTTCTGTAGAGTTTAGAATGCTGCTTATTGCATAATGGGCTAAAGAGGTTAAATCTTTCATTTAAGGAGAAAGCATGCCCTTTAAATTTCACGCCAGGCTAAGTGACAGATGAGACAGTTTACATCCACTGAGATTTCAGTAACTTGATGCAATAGCCTTGGCAACAAAATTCTACCAAATGAAAAGCGTCAAATTGCACAGAATGGTGTTGGTAGCCAGTGGGTCTCCGCATGGACTTCCCTGGGAATTGTGCCAAGATAAAAGGTTTTAAAGTTTCCATTGCTACTTCTGAGTTATAAACTGCAGCTTTTTGAGCTCTCATTAGACTAGGAAAGTTGAATGCCTATAACAATGTCCTCTGACCAACCCCAGCAACCTCGAGAACATTCCCAATCCATCCAAGTAGGAGACCTGCTACACACTGAGTAACATATCCCTATTCTGCATAATTCCCCCTCTCTTCTCTCTAGCATCCCCTTGGTTCTCTGTTCTGTTTTTCCATTTACTCCTTCTCCCATTCACAGTCTCCCACCTCCTCCCCCATGCAGAACTTAGCTAACTTACATAAGAATCCCACAATTCGTCAGGGACAAAATCAGGAGCTAGCGTACTGTAAAAACAATAAAGTTGCCCAAGGGCAGAAGGAAGATTTTGAGGCCATGTCTTACCTATGCCTGACGATTAAGCATTTTAATACCAATTTTCAAAATGGATGCACAAATACCTTTAAAAGAACTTGGGATTGATTTAAGATAAAAATGATTGACCTTTGTGGACAGAGTTGGAACAATGGATATAATTACTTTTGAAAATGTAAGATCTTTTCGGTTGTGAGAGACCTTGAGGAAAGGCAAGCTCTGAGATAAATAAGGTTTATTTCTGCTGATCTCTCAATGGACTGCCACAGGCAAAAGACAAAGCCAGTGGTGTACTCTTCCCCTCCCTTCTGCCACAACATTCAGCCTATAAACCACAGCCATCACCAGTCAACAGCAGTGAAAAGACACCACACAAACTCTTAATTTTTGTTTCCATGAACGGCCACTGCATTTATGCCAGTACCTCCACTGATAGCCCAAACAGGGAATGGAAAGAACACTGTTTTAGTGCTCTTATTCCACTGTGGTTGGCCCAGGAACTCTGGATATACTGGTAAAAAATAAGGCATAGTACATAGAAAAGCTCAGCAGATGAGCCTCAACACGTGAAAGCACCTCAATTCTCAACAAGGCAGAGGTGACAAATTTGAAGAATTGGGCACATTATATTGATGAGATGATAACCCAGAAAATGCCATCTAACAATAATAATAATAATAAATAACTATTGAATGCTTACTACAAGGTGCTGCTATGAAGTACATACTATTATTATCATATCCATTTTAGAAATGAGAAAACTGAGGAACAAAGTAATGACGTAAAACTTGTACAAGTCACCCAGCTAACAAGTGGCTTAGCTGGGATGTGAACCTGCTCCCAGGTCAGTGCTTTAAACCCCTAGCCTACCATTCTGCTAACTTTTAGGAAACTTCTGTGACTTACAGACAAGATTAAATATTTGCAAATGCTTTAAAGCAGAATCGGTATGATGCCAACAAATGAAATGTAAAATATTTCATTGGAGCAGGGCATGAAACAATGCCTTTTACTTTCTTTTATTGGAGTATAATTGCTTTATAATGTTGTGTTAGTTTCTGCTGTACAATGAAGTGAATCAGCTATATGTATACCTACATCCCCTCCCTCTTGGACCTCCCTCCCACCCCACCCCCCATCCCACCCATCTAGGTCATCACAGAGCACCTAGCTGAGCTTCTGTGCTTTATAGCATGTTCCCACTAGCTATCTGTTTTACACATGGTAGTGTATGTATGTTGATCCTGATCTCGCAATTCATCCCACCCTCCCCTTCCCCCTCTGTGTCCACATGTCCACGTCTCTATTCCTGTCCTGCAAATAGGTTCATCTGTACCATTTTTCTAGATTCCACATATATGTGTTAATATACAATATTTGTTTTTCTCTTTCTGGCTTACTTCACTCTGTATGACAGACTCTAGGTCCATCCACATCTCTACAAATGACCCAATTTTGTTGTTTTCTATGGCTAAGTAATATTCCACTGTATATATGTACCACATCTTCTTTATCCATTTAAATGTCCAAATGTCATTGGACATTTAGGTTGTTTCCATGTCCTGGCTATTGTAAATAGTGCTGCAGTAAACATTGGGGTACATGTGTCCTTTTGAATTATGGTTTTCTCAGGGTATATGCACAGTAGTGGGATTGCTGGGTCATATGGTAGTTCTGTATTTAGTTTTTTAAGGAACCTCCGTATTGTTCTCCACAGCGGCTGTATCAATTTACATTCCCACCAACAGTGCAAGAGGGTTCCCTTTTCTCCACACCCTCTCCAGCATTTATTGTTAGTAGATTTTTTGATGATGGCCATTCTGACCAGTGTGAGGTCGTACCTCATTGTAGTTTTGATTTGCATTTCTCTAATAATTAGTGATATTGAGCATCTTTTCATGTGCCTCTTGGCCATCTGTTTGTCTTCTTTGGTGAATTGTCTATTTAGGTCTTCCACCCATTTTTTTAATTGGACTGTTTTTTTTTTTTTGATATTGAGTTCCATGAGCTGTTTGTATATTTTGGAGATTAATCCTTTGTCTGTTGCTTAGTTTGCAAATATTTTCTCCCATTCTGAGGGTTGTCTTTTCGTCTTGTTTATGGTTTCCTTTGCTGTGCAAAAGCTTTTAAGTTTAACTAGGTCCCATTTGTTTATTCTTGTTTTTATTTTCATTACTCTAGGAGGTGGGTCAAAAAAGATCTTGCTGTGATTTATGTCAAAGATTGTTTTTCCTTTGTTTTCCTCTAAGAGTTTTATAGTGTCTGGTCTTACATTTAGGTCTTGAATCCATTTTGAGTTTATTTTTGTGTATGGTGTTAGAGAGTGTTTAATTTCATTCTTTTACATGTAGCTGTCCAGTTTTCCCACCACCACTTATTGAAGAGGCTGTCTTTTCTCCATTTTATGTTCTTGCCTCCTTTGTCATAAATTAGGTGACCATATGTGCATGGGTTTATCTCTGGGCTTTCCATCCTGTACCATTGATCTATATTTCTGTTTTTGTGCCAGTATCATACTGTCTTGATTACTGTAGCTTTGTAGTATAGTTTGAAGTCAGGGAGCCTGATTCCTCCAGCTCCATTTTTCTTTCTCAAGATTGCTTTGGCTATTCAGGGTCTTTTGTGTTTCCAAACAAATTGTAAACTTTTTTGTTCTAATTCTGTGAAGAATGCCATTGGTAATTTGATAGGGACTGCATCGAATCTGTAGATTGCTTTGGGTAGTATAGTCATTTGCACAATATTGATTCTTCCAATCCAAGAACATGGTATATTTCTCCACCTATTTATGTCATCTTTGATTTCTTTCATCAGTGTTTTATAGTCTTCTGAGTACAGGTCTTTTGTCTCCTTAGGTAGGTTTATTCCTAGGTATTTTATTCTTTTTGTTGCGGTGGTAAATGGGATTGTTTCCTTAATTTCTCTTTCTGATCTTTCGTTGTTAGTGTATAGGAATGCAAGAGATTTCTGTGCATTAATTTAAACTTAATTAAATTAAAATTAAAATAATTAAAAATAAAGCAGTCATAGATTATTTGACCACTGTGTTGCTTTGGAAACATTAACCAAACTACTATTTAAAAATCCTGCAATTTAATTATTACATAATATATATTTTTCTATCTTGGTGCAATTCCCTTTCCCTATGTTGTAACACAAGTCTTGAAAAATGGAAAATGTCAAGATTAAATCTCTGAGCTTGATATTGAGAAGTAGTAGGAAAATAAGTATATGCTGTTAACTAGGGATGACTTTGGATTGGTGCCTCCTTGGATTTCAGTTAATAGAAGGAATGTGTTCAATGTTGAAGCTCTTAGGGAGGTTTAATAGCACTTTGAACATGAACATTCCTGAACTCATAGGTGACAGCCATCTGTGCTGTGAGTGGATTTTAGAGGCATGCCAAAGAGACCTGGCAGGTGGGAGACGGGAACACTGAAAGCCTTAGTCAAATACCTCGTCTATCAGTAAAAATGAATGTTTTCATGAAGACAAGTGAACCTCAGCTCTTATAGTGTGATGAGAATAGGACCAAAAGTCCACAGTACTAGAAATCAGTCCTCCCTGCCATTAACGAGCTGCCTGACTGGAGGAAAGGAACAATCTCTCAGTTATTCATTTTCCAATCCATAAAATAATTAATGGACTAAGTAATGGTTGCTAACGTCTTTGATAATCTAATGAAAGCTCAGAACTTTCTCTCTTGAGAAACGTGCAGGCGTAAATTCAGTGGTGTTCTTGGGCTCCTAAACATCATCATAGAACCTAGGTTAAAAACATATAGGTTAAATCTCTCACATTCTTTACAATGCCTACTTTGGTGTAATGCTGAGAAGTTGAGATACAGTGGGTGTGTTTCTTTGTTTGGGAACAAGGCAAGGCCACCCCAGAATATGGAAAGATATAGGAACAGCATGAGAAAGGGCATCAGAATGTTATTGGGTTAGTTGGGACAGGCAGTCAGTGACAAGAGGGAGGTCATTGAAATGAGAAGGCTCAGCTCTGTGCCGAGGATAAACTGGAGTGACTTGACGGTTGTGCTTGCAGGGGAGGGGGTGACAAAGATTTTAATTTTGTTCTACTGCTTTGGTGTACTATGCTTTATACCTTCGTCCAGACTGTCTAATCAGGATCTCATTAAGGAAAAGCTTAGCATTGTTTGAGTTCTCTTTCCCACAGCAGAGCGAAAAGTAAACAGCAGCCAAAGATAAACAAGGAACTTTGCTCTTTTCCTGTGTTGTACAATAGTAAGTCTAATTTATTGACAGTATTGTTGGTGGTGTAAATACTGAATCTTACAATTAACTTTTTTTAAGAGCCTGCTGGTTTCTACGCTTTACCAGGCCAGCAGACTTTCTTTTGTCGTTAATGGAATTTGTTTTCTAAATCGGGATTTCTTAAATAACGGGCTTTGTGTACTAGAAGACACTAGAGACCACTTGCTATTCAGGTCCAGTGGTTTGTTTTGTTTTGAATTCTTTAAACCAATGAATGGCTGAATTTCAGCTTTTCTCTGTTTTTGTTTCTTGTAAAAAGAGTAGAAAGACAGATTTATGAGTAAAGAAGAGTTATACATCCCTGCTCTTGAATCTGTTTTGAGGCCGTCTGGATCATGGTGTAGGGAAGGATTCCTACCAAAATCCATTCCTACCAAAATTCCTCTTCACCCTCATACCCAGTTATCTACATAAACCTAGAGAGAGGGCCTGACCCCATAGAACCTAGAGTTTCAAACAGAGCCATGGCTGGCCTGGGTTACAGGCCGGGTTTGTGCCAGAAAATTACATTTACCGAGGTCTGCTTCACCATTCCATCTTGACTGCTTGCTTATTTACTTGTGGCTATATTTTCAAAAGAATTTAAGCTGTCTTTGATATTCTTAAGGTTGGTTTTGGTATCCTTTTATTTTGCGCTTTGTTTGTCTGACCCAGCTCACATCCTGCTCCTAAGCTGATTCTCCCAGCAATAAGGCCCATTTAAACATGGCCAGAATCTAACACACTAGAAACATCCTAATCATCTGGTGATGCCTTGCCCTGCCCCAGTGTTAAGACATCTGTGCCATCCAAGACCAGACTCTTTAAATACAGCCTGTCCCAGACTTACCAGACTCATTGAACATGACTGAACCAAAGTCCAACAAGTGAAAACATTAGACTTTTTTTCTTAGTTTTCTTTTTTAAAGGCATACTACCTAGGTACAGTTCAACTTCCCTTTCTATCCTCTATATTATGAAGGTTACTGTATATCTTTTCTACCAATGTTTGTTTTTGGTTTTTTTATAAATTTATTAACTTTTGGCTGTGTTGGGTCTTTGTTGCTGCGTACAGGCTTTCTCTAGTTGCAGCGAGCAGGGGCTACTCTTCGTTGCGGTGCGCGGGCTACTCATTGCGGTGGCTTCTCTTGTTGTGGAGCACGGGCTGTAGGTGCGCAGGCTTCAGTAGTTGTGGCAAGCGGGCTCTAGAGCACAGGCTCAGTAGTTGTGGCCCACGGGCTTAGTTGCTCCGTGGAATGTGGGATCTTCCTGGACCAGGGCTGAAACCCGTGTGCCCTCCACTGGCAGGCGGATTCTTAACCACTGCACCACCAGGGAAGTCCTCTACCCATGTTTTGTTTTGCTTTTTTATTTTTGGCTATGTTGGGTCCTCGTTGCTGCACGCGGGCTTTCTCTAGTTGCGGCGAGCAGGGGCTACTCTTCGTTGCAGTGCACGGGCTTCTCATTGCGGTGGTTTCTCTAGTTGTGGAGCACAGGCTCTAGGTGCACGGGCTTCAGTAGTTGTGGTACGTGGGCTCTAGAGCGCAGGCTCAGTAGTTGTGGTGCACGGACTTAGTTGCTCTGCGGCATGTGGGATCTTCCCAGAGCAGGACTCGAACCCGTGTCCCCTGCATTGGCAGGCAGATTCTTAACCACTCCACGACCAGGGAAGCCCTACCCATGTTTTTATACTCTTCATGAGCTACATAGAATATTGATTTATTTAAATGTACCTATCCTTCTGCCTTTTGGTTGTTTAATCAATGTTATGTTTTAGAGATTATTCCAACATGGTACATATACCTTTAGTTCACCTATTTAAACTATTCTCCTATATGCCAGGGTATAAATAGAATATGATTTATTTCTCCAATTTGTTTACTATCAATAGATAGACATGTAGATTTTCCCTGATTTTTTGTTATTATAAATAGTGGTTCAGTGAACACATTTGCATATGCAAAAATGTGCATATGCAGAAAATAAACAAAAATTTCTCCGGGACTTAAAACTAGAAATGCATGGAGGCACATCTCAAACATTAGTGGAAATTGACAAATTGCTCTTGAAGATGGTTGCAGCCATTTATACCCCACCAGACATATATGAGCATATCCCCACAGCTCTGCCGACACTTGGTAACTGGTCCTTTCAAATAATTGCCCATTTTTCCAATAGATAGTTTATCCTTTTCTAATTGATTTTAGGAGTTTGAATAACTTTTTTTCATGATAATAACAATTTGTCTTAAATATCTGCTTCCAGTCTGTCCCTTGTCTTTTTAATTCTGTGTATCTAGTGAATATTCAAGTTGATGTGGTCATATTAAACAATATTTTCCTTTAACATGTACTTTGCTTAAGAAAAAAATCTAACCCAATACCATTAATAATCTTTTATATTGTCTTCTAAGATATTTGAAGTCTTATTTTTTACATTTAGATATTTTATTTATCTGGAATGTATTTTTGTGAGTGGTGTCAAGTAGGGATTTATTTTTTAAAAAATAGCCACCAATTGTCTCAATACCATTTATTGAGAAATTTATTCTTCCCCCATTTATTTGTCTTATACTAAAATTCCCCTTCGCATGTGGGTAGACTCTTTCTTCTGTTCCTTTTGCTTATCCCTGTACCAAGATCATACTCTTTTAATTGCTGCATATTTCTCCTATAATCTGTGCGTGATAAGATTATATTTATAGATATCCTTATGTTAAGCTATCTTTGAAATCCTTGGATAAACCCTACTTTGTTTTGGTCCACTCTTGGATTCAAATTACTAATATTTAATTTAGATTTTTTGCATGCATCTTCATAAGCAAGATTGGTTTTTTATGATCCTTCTCATATATTTCTGGCCCTTTGATATCCAAGTTATGGTAGCATCAAAAAATGAGGTGGAGAACTTTCTATTTTGTAATATTATTTGTATAAGATGGAGTTATCAATTTCATAAAAGTTTATTTAACACTCACCTGTAAAACCTTAATGACCTGAAACTATAGGGTGAGTTTTGACTCTAATTTCTTTAATTATTTTTAATCTATTCATGTTTTCTATTTTTATTGAGTCACTTCAGAACTTTTTTTCTAGAAAACAGTTTATTTCACCTAAGTATTCAAATTTTTTGGCATAAAGTACTTGATATTATTTTCTAATACCTAAAGTTATATCCCCCTTTTCATTTTTAACACTGTTTTTTGGCTTTCTTTCTTTTTAATGACCAGAAATGCCAATGATTGTTCGTGTCTTTTCAAAGAAGTAGCTTTTTAAACAATTACGCTTCATTAAGGTGACTAGTAAACTCCACTGAATAACTACTATATACCAGACTCTGTTCTAAGTGATTAGGATGGGGACAAAAAGAGAGCAGTGAAAAATAAACAGATCCTACATCCCTGCTCCTGTGGAGTTTATGAGGCAGAGATGAAAAACAAATGTAAAATATGATTAATTATATGAGATGTCTTAAGAAAAGCTATGGAAAAAAGTGGAGCAGGGTAAGCAGGAGCAGAAGTGCTATAGGGTATGAGGGGGCATGTGGGTTGCAATTTTAAAGAAGGTGGATAGGGGAGGTGTCACTGAGAAGATAAGAATTGAACAGATTGAAAGGGGGTGGGGAAGTTAGCCATGTGTGTATCTGGGAAGAAATTCCTGGTAGAGGGAACAGCCAGTGCAAAGGCCCTAAGGCAGGAGCATTCTTGGTATGACTGGAGATTGAAAAGAGACCAGTGTGGCCCAAGTAGAGTGACTGAGAGAAAGAGGAAAGGAGAAGTTAGGGAAATAGGTAAGTGTAATCACTCTGGATCTACACTGAGACAGCTCTGGTGGGAATGACAGGATCTGATTTCAAATGTAAAGGAAGCAGGGTGAAGTTAAGAGGCTATTGCAATAATAGAGACAAGAGATACTGACCACTTAGCTCAAGGTGGTAGCAGTGGGACTGCAGAGGTGAACTTGGAATCATCTCTCTGCTGTTTTTGTTTATTCGTTTCTATTTTAGCAGTGTTGGTTGATATCTTTATTATTGTCTTCCTTCTACTTTCTTTAGTTGAATAATTAACCACCCTTTCTTAACTATTTTGTTCTAATAATTATAATTAAACATTGTATTTAGCCAAATCCTTAATTATATAGTTTATTCTTTCACTGTTTTTCTAACTTTTTTGTTCTTGTCAACTTGATCTATCAGTTTCTGAAAAAAATGAAATTTCCCAATTAGATTGTAGATTTGTTGATTTTACCTTTACCTTTATATCAGTGTTTGCATTATGTATTTCAAGACTATCTTGTTAGGTGCATATAGGTTTCAAATTGTTACATCTTCTGGGGGGAATTGTTCTTTTTATCATTAAATAATATATCTTTTTATCTCTATCAGTGCTTATAAGCTTTCTCCTCTATTTGGTTTTGTATTAGTATTACTATCCCAGTTTTCTATTTTACTGTGGCATTTCCTGACCTTTTACTTTAAACTTTTTGGGTATGATTTTTAGGTAAATCTTATGTGGCATGTATCTGGATTTGCTTAAATCAAATCTAAGCTTTATTAGCTAGTGGGTTTAATACATTTACATTTACTGTGATTGTTGGTAAACTTTGAGTTATTTCTACTAACTCATTTTGTATTTTTTGTGAATCTGAGCTCTCTGTTAGCTTTTCTTTTTGCTGTTCTTTCACTGGTTTAATTAAGCAATTCAATTTTTACTTACAGGTTTGTGTAGTTTTTGAATATATATACTTAGCAAAATTTTTAAAGTTAATAGTGTCTTTAACATTTTCTTGAATGATACAAGCACCTTTATTTCCTTGTGTGGTGTATGATTTTTTTTAGTTTAAGTTTAGCTAGACAAAGGTTGTTTTCTACAGGAATTCTCTGTGCACTTTAATGGGTCCTATACAATTAACATGTTCCAAACCAATTTTATCTTAATTTCTCAGCTTGATATTCCTGATTATATGAGTATGTGAATTTGGATGCCGCATCTAAATACATAGGGTAGGGGTTGGAGTTCAAATTTCTGGCTGGTAACTGTTTTCCACTTCTTCAGGGCAGTGAGCAAAGATTTTTCTGGATCCCCTTTCATGATCTTGGCAGCCATTCACGGGTCCTAGATTTCTGCATGTAACTCAGTTCTACAGCTTGCAGGCAGAGCCCTGCCACCTCCACACAGGCATTAAACCCAGACCTTCCTGGTTCTGATTGCTCTGTGTCACAGGACTTGCAGCCCCCATTGACCAATGTGTGACTTTAATTTTGGCGTGTAAGGATTTGTTGTGTTATATGTTCAGTTAGACTATATGTTTACATTTTTAGTATTCTTGTTTATTTACTTATTTTTTCTTGTTTATTTTTAAAGTAATTTATTTGGAGTAGAGGGGAATTCAGTATAGTCAACCATATTGACTTAAAGTCCACCTCCACATTTTTACTTTAAATTGATATTCAGAATATTAGTGATATTGTTTCATATTTCTAATACATTGTTCATTGTTCAAATACATTGTTCATTTAAAGTTTTTTTTTCTTCTTTTGGGTCACCAAATATTTTAATTCCTTTATATAAGGGAAATAAAATTCAGTATATAGAAATTCTCAACCAGCTGCTGTTTTGTGATAACTTGTTTTTATATATGAATACCAAAATTTAAAAATTTTTAAACTTTTAATGTTTGGTTGAGTGCTTCTAAGAACATGGGAACAGTGATTGCTTTCTCTAAATCTTCCAAACTGCAGCTAGAAGACCGAGGCCAGGGTAGGCTAGGAGGTTACCCACACATTTTTCTGAGACTTGTAAAAACCAGTCAAGGTCAGTCTAAATACAAACTCATAACATTTCAATCCAGTAAGACCTGGATGCAAACTTTAAGCAGGTTAAAATCTGACTACCACGAAACTCCTAGAAGAATTAACACAAAAATTCATAGATACTGCACTGAAGCAAGGTTTACTGAACATCTGAAGAGAGATGCATGAAGGGTGACATTATTAACATCAATTAATGTTTTGTTTTAGAAAAAGGATCCTTTTAGAACTTTTATTTATCAAGTACTCCATCCTCCCGGGGTCACCCTTCCATTTAATGGTTTTGAGAACTTGACCCGATTCCCCATCACAGGAGAGGTGAGGAGTCCAGTGTCCTCACCTGTATCTCCATGAACACTTGTGCTTGGATTCCTGCATTTCTTGTATTCCCCCTCTCCACTCTGCATCTAGCTTCTTTCGTGAATTTTCTTCTCTCTTTCTCTTATCAATAAAGACAGAAAACATAGACTTCTTTTACTTTTTTGTGCCCTGCCAAATTCTACAAGCATAAGTCAGGGTAAAGAGGAGACAAAACAGTATAATGGACATCTTGCTTGACATCCCTATTTTTAATTATTCTCCTGTCTTGTGCGACATAGAGACTTTCTCTGTGGCTCTATCTTCCAGCCCGGTCCTTCTTCCATCATCCAGCTTTCATATCTTCTCTATCCTCCACCCTCTTTTATGTCCTAAGCTTTCACTACCTCCCACTTGGCTGCCCCTGGAAAGGAACCAGTTTTTTCTCACCTTCTTTGAAGAGCAAATCAATCTTCCCTTGGTCTCACCTTTTCTTTCTCTTGAGGCCCATGCATTTACCTCCCAATGGCCTATTAAGAAGTGTTACTAACTAAATTAGATCCATAAGAAGAATTCTGTTTATCACATTTTGAAATCAGATTTTTTTCTTCCTCAACATATGTTTTAGAATCATTTTTGCTGAATCTCAATTTTCTGAAATGCTTCAGCCAACTTTGATTTTGTCAAATACTAAAAATTATAAGAATGTAATTTTCAAGAATGTGATTGGTTAGCTATTACTTCGTAGTTATATTATTAACTAGCCCAACTTAGTTAAATCAAATCAAGTAGCACACATAGGCCAATATGTAACAGCAAAAGGAATCCAAAAGATCTTGAATTTTTAATCAAACTGAAAAGGCAATATAGCTTATGTGTGAAGGTCATATATAAATTCATATATCTCCCTGTCTAGTTTCAAGTCTTCCATCACTTGCTAGCTGTGTGACTTTGGACAAGTGATTTAACCTCTTTGCTCTTCAGTTTTCTCATCTGTAACATCCAATAATAATAATAACAATAATAATAGTACCGACTTTATATGGATGCTGTAAGTAATAAATGAGTTAATACACATAAAGCTCTTAGAACAATGCCAGGCACCATACAAGCTAAGATTCACATATTCACACCACACACATTATTTCAAGTACTTAAGAACAAAAATATGATATAAAGAAGGGTGACCAATTGGGATTTTTAGATTAAGTATCACAGATATCTGACATTTAAAGCATACTTAATGAAAAATTGCAGTTTTTCAACCTATTCTAGTATATCATAAATAAATCTAAAATATTCATAAGGAGATAAGGCATACACCCTTAAATTGTTCTTACAATTTAAGAAAACATATTTTCTGGCCTTTTGGAAAATATAATAAAAAACAGTTTACTCTTTTCAAGAACTCTGTTAAAACAATAGTGCTTATATATTGGATTCTTTATTCCCATGAAGCCCATCCTGGTACCTCAGCTTAAGGATTCATGGCTTAAATATTTTCTTAGATCAGTCTCCTAAGGCAAAAGAAGTAAAAGCAAAAATAAACAAATGGGATTTAATTAAACTTAAAAGCTTTTGCACAGCAAAGGAAACAGTCGACAAAATGAAAAGACAACCTATGAAATGGAAGAAAATATTTGCAAATGATGCAACTCACAAGGGCTTAATTTCCAAAATATGCAAAAAGCTCATACAACTCAACAACAATAAAACAGACAATCCAATCAAAAAATGGGTAGAAGATCTAAATAGACATTTCTCCAAAGAAGACATACAGATAGCTAACAAGCACATGAAAAGATGTTCAATATTGCTAATTATTAGAGAAATGCAAATCAAAACCACAGTGAGGTGTCACCTCACACCTGTCAGAATGGCATGAAAAGATGTTCAATATTGCTAATTATTAGAGAAATGCAAATCAAAACCACCGTGAGGTATCACCTCACACCTGTCAGAATGGCTGTCATCAAAAAGTCTACAAATAGCAAACGTTGGAGAGGATGTGGAGAAAAGGGAACGCTCATACACTGTTGGTGAAAATGTAAATTGGTGCAGCCACTATGGAAAACAGTATGGAAGCACCTTAAAAAACTAAAAATAGAACTACCATATGATCCGGCAGTTCCACTGCTGGGTATATATCTGGAAAAAACAAAAACACTAATTCGAAAGGATACATGCACCCCAATGTTCATAGCAGCCCTGTTTACAATAGCCAAGACATGGAAGCAACCCAAGTGCCCATCAACAGACGATTGGATTTAGAAGATGTGATATACATTTACAATGGAATGTTACTCAGGCATAAAGAAGAATGAAATACTGCCGTTTGCAGCAATGTGGATGGACCTAGAAAATATTATGCTCAGTGAAATAAGTCAGAGAAAGATAAATACTACATGATATCACTTATATGTGGAATCTAAAAAATAATACAGATGAATCTATATGCAAAACAGAAACAGACTCACGGATATAGAAAACAAACTTGTGGTTACAGAGGGAAGGGCGGAGGGACAAATTAGGGGTATGGGCTTAACAAACTACTATACATAAAATAGATAAGCAACAAGGATAGGGTATAGTGTATAGCACAGGGAATTACACCCATTATCTTGTAATAACCTATAATGGAGTATAATCTGAACAAATACTGAATCACTATGCTGTACCCCTAAAACCAACATGATATTGTAAATCTACTATACTTCCATAAAAAAAATTCATGGCTTAAGAGTTTCTAGTAGTGGGGATATATGTATACGTATAGCTGATTCACTTTGTTGTACAGCAGAAACTAACACACCATTGTAAAGCAATTATACTCCAATAAAGATATAAAAAATAAATAAATAAGAGTTTCTAGTAGGAAATCAGAGGCCAAAAGGAGTTTTAGCATTGTTTTTAATGTTAAGGATTACAAAAAATAGATGATCTCCTGTTGTCAGAAACTCAGGATCTAAAAGTTTACCTTCCTTCCTAGCCTGCCACAGCTCATGGATACTGGCAGATATGAGAATTCTGGGTCAGAGACAAAGCAACTTTAATACTCCTGACACAGCCAGCAGGTCAGCTCCTTATAGCAATTCCCCTTGCCCTGCCCACTGCCCCCTGCCCCAAGATGCACAGGGGCAATGTGGGGCAACCTAGGTGGATGCTGTGCACAGAGTGGATTTGCATCCCACCTGAAGACCCTCAAGTTTAGGAAACCCCAATCTTTTATAATGGGCTGCAAGCAAACCTACCTGATCTTTGCGCAGGAAGGACAAATATTTATTATACCAGACAGTAACTAAATCCACCTTCTGCTCCACAAGGAAGCACTATCTCTACCTTCCAAAGCTGTCCATACATTCTTCAAAAGATAGTCCAGAACAAAAGCTGTCAGCGCCTCTGTTTGCAAGCCATCCAGAAAGAGAGAGACCCATGGAGAACTGTCTCGCAATATTTATCCCATCAAGTCAGGGGGGGAAGGGTATTGTCATATGTTCTTTGGGGGAGGGGGAATAAAGTTAGTTATATGGATAGATAAACAATGATCTCTTCATTATAATAGGAGGAAGATGAAAGGAACAAGATACACATCGTGTTTGCCTTCAGGAAGCTTACAGGTTTTAAACAGATAGGCCTTAAAATGATTAATTGCAATTTGGATAAATTCTACCAGAGAAAATTAAAATTAAATTATGAAATTATATACTGGGGGGACTTGATCTAGTTCATGATGTCGAAGAAGGTGTCACTGAGGAAGTAACAGTTGAAAACAAGGCCTAACAGAGTAGTAGTAATCATCAGGTTAAGAGTAGGGCGTACAGTGTTCTAGGTAGAAGGAAGATCCTACTCCTACTGGATGAAGGAAGCCTAGGTTATTTGAGGAACTACAAGAAGGCCAGGATTATTAGATCAGAATAAAATAAGCAGGGGCTAGATTGGATTTTGGACTTGATCCAGATGACAATGCAAAGTCACAGAAGGGTTAAGAGAGAGAGTGCCATTATTATGTTTGCGTTCTTAAAAGCTTCCCTCTCACAACCATTGTTGTATAAGGAACAGGTTGTAGGGGAATAGTGAATGGAGACAGTGGAGTTGAAAGTTTATTTCCATAGGCCAGGCAGGAGGTGATAGTGATCTGGTCTATAGACAGTGGCAATGTAGATGAAAAGAAATGAATGGATTCAAGAAATATTTATGAAGTACAGTATAGTTGTCAGGCCTGGGTGATTGATTTGATTTAGAGAGAGAAAAATAAAGTCATGGATGATTCTCAGATTTCTGGCATGGGCAACTGCACAGGCAGAGTGCCTAGAAAGAATTAACTAGCCTCTTGAGGATTTATCTCGTAAATTCACTTCTATTTCAGTGACAGCAAGCATTTTAGATATATACACATAAGGAACCTGATTCTCTCCAGGGCTCTAAGAACTAACTTTTGTGCAGATGAAAGACAAGCTGTAGGGAATTGAGATGTTGCATATACCTCTTAACCTCAAAATATAGTGCTTTTTTGCTTAAGTTCATTGAAGAAAGAAGGCCCTTATGCTATCAGTTGGTAAAAAAATAATGCCTCAAATTTTCCTACCAGTATGATCCCTTCCAAACTCCTACAATTAAAATTAGGGTATAATGCCATCATTAATGCTCCCTAAATTCCCAGCATGTTAGTTCTGAGGCTTATGTCCTTTTCTCATATTGTCTTACTGGTCAGACATACTGAATATATAGTAGATAAGCAACTATATCAAATATGTATTGAGCCTGATGTTCACAACTTGTAAGTTATTTCTTAGCATTTAGGAACTCCTAGAAGCATATTCTTGGAGTATTTAAAATGTAATTGACAAAAATCCAACTCAAAGTAGCAAAAGAAAACATATAGCTCATGTATGTAAAATCCTTCGGAGCAGAGTAGGATTCAGCAGCTATGAATACAGAAGAAGTCATCAGGGTTCTGTCTCACTCCATGACTCACCTCTGGATCCCTTTGTTACTTTCATTATTGGCAGGTTTTCTCCGTGAGGCAGGAAGAGAGGCCACTGGCAGCTCCTAGCCTATGTGGTCCTTCTGGTTTCCCAATGGAAAACTGTATTGTTTTCCCACCATGAAAACAGGGAAGACCGTTTGAGTCAGGTACCCATCTCTGAACCAATCAGTGTGGCCAAAGGATGAAGCACTTACTGTCCAACTGAAGACACCTGTTTGCCTTGATCAGCTTAACCAGTGTTATATGTAATCTCCTCTCCACAAGAATGGGGGATGTGATCCCAGAACATGGGGAAGAGGTGATGGATGGGCATGCAAACTAACGAACAATAGATGTCATTTCAGGTAGGAAAATAGGAAAAGTGCTGAAACATCACGGAATGATTTCAATAAGGGCAAAAGCAGAATTACAGACCTGAAAGGTTAAAACAAAGTATATAAATGTAAGATGAAGAGGAGGTAATTATGCGATAATATAAATAAAAAGATGAAAAGACTATATTGTGTTGCTTGTGAATCAGTAGGTGCCAAAGTTTTAAAGTCAAGAAAGTACAAGGATGAATAAAAACTATGTATAGGACTTCCCTGATGATGCAGTGGTTAAGAATCCGCCTGCCAATGCAGGGGACCTGGGTTCGGTCCCTGATACGGGATCGATCCCACATGTCGTGGAGCAGCTAAGCCCAAGCGCCACAACTACTGAGCCTGCGCTCCAGAGCCCACGCACGACCCACAACTTACTGAAGCCTGCACACCTAGAGCCCGTGCTCTGCAACAAGAGAAAGCCTGTGCACAGCAACGAAGACCCAACGCAGCCAAAAATAAATAAATAAATTTATTTTAAAAAAAAAACTATGTATAGAATATGGGAATGATGATTTAGTTTTACTATTTTACTACCCTTAAATGAGATGCTTGTATCTAAGCTGGTACTCTTCAACTAAAAAAATAGACTGAAAACAAATTGGAAAAGATTCAGAAGAGTTTTACAAAGATGTGTAGTGGGTAGAAAAGGAAATTTAAAAATCAATAATATGAATGTAGTGCTTTGTCTATGCAAAACAAAGCCTTCTGAGATAGATAAAATATGTAAAAGTATTGCAGCAGTAAAAGAGAAATTGAATACTTTTATATATATATATAGTTTTAATTCAGAAAAAAATGCATCTGTACTCAAGATAAACAAAACAATACAAGAAGTTTGAGAAGAAGCATGAAACATTTGGATTTGAGATAGAGAAATTTTTAGCTAAGAGTTAGTAAAGCATTGGAATGAATCAGAAGCCTTTCTGAAATCTTTTAAAATAGCGTTCCTGCTAATATGTTTGACAGGTGAGGACCCTGTGCTGTTCAGAGTCAGAGTGAAGAGTTAGATGAATATAGGCTTCCTGAGGGCAGGAATCATGTGTTTTGCAAATTTGCATCTCAGGGGCTGGAGCATAATAGACTCTAAAATATTTGCTGAGTAAACGTGTGTTGATGCAAATTTGTATAATACACTCAATTCTTAATTATCTGTGTATGGAATCTGTTTTGTGGATCTGCCAAATAAATATTATATTTATGCTGGTGTTATCATGCGCAACAGATGCCTAGACTGCCAAGTTTCTAGCTGCTGTGTTTTCAGTGAATAGAAGCAGGGTATGCTATTCATCCAAGTAAAAGATTAATGACAATGTGAAACGATATAATTTCTAATTATCTGCAATTTTGGATCCTCTGGTCCATTGTCTCCCTCTATTATTGTCATCAACTAAGAGTTCATTTTAACAATAATTATGAAAGATGGCACTTATTAATATCATAAATTATACTAAATAAAAAGCACATGTTCATAGCACCTTTATAAATAGATTTAATATTGAATCCAGGTTAAAATGGAATTGAGTGATAGAATTTGGGTTACAAAAAGAAACTGAAGGCCCATCTTCTACCTAAACTCTCCTATAATCATCTCATTATTTAAGTGATAATGAGACGGAGGCCTAACCATGTTAAATGATTGCCCAACGTGAAATAACCTCTTTACGGCAGAACCAGTACTAGAACCTGCTTAAAATATGAAAATTTCCTGGAGTCAGAGGAAAGTTTTCACAGGCTCTTTCTTAATGGAAAGATTCATTCCAATTGGTTGATATAATCCCTACCTTAATACCATCGTGAGATTGATTTGTAATTTTCTTTTTCGTGATGCTCTGAAAACTAATTCCACACATGCAGATAAATACAGGCTTAATATGTTTTCCTTTCTCTTTATATATAAGAAATATCTTAGATTTGAGAATTGTGGTTCTTTTTTTCTTCTTCTTTTTTTTTTGTGGGGGGGCCACACCAAGCAGCATGTGGGATCTTAGTTCCCGGACCAGGGATTGAACCCACACCTCTTGCAGTAGAAGCACAGAGTCTTAACCACTGGACCACCAAGGAAGTCCTGAGAATTGTGTATTTAAAATTAGGTCTCCCTTAGAAGGTAGTTTTAAGGATAAAGAAATGAGGAAGTTACTTAACTGCATTTAAACTTGAGGTTCTTAGTCAGTTTTACCGATTTACCTTCAATCTGATTAATCTACACCACTGGCCCAGGAAGACATGCTCATTCAGTTCAAAGATCTCCCCAAGGGCTTCCCTGGTGGTGCAGTGGTTGAGAATCTGCCTGCCAATACAGGGGACACGGGTTCGAGCCCTGGTCTGGGAAGATCCCACATGCCGCAGAGCAACTGGGCCCGTGAGCCACAACTACTGAGCCTGCGCGTCTGGAGCCTGTGCTCCGCAACAAGAGAGGCCGCAATAGTGAGAGGCCCGCGCACCGCGATGAAGAGTGGCCCCCGCTCGCCGCAACTAGAGAAAGCCCTGGCACAGAAACAAAGCCCCAACACAGCCAAAAATTAATTAATTAATTAATTAATTAAAAAAAAAAAAAAAGATCTCCCCAAGTTCTGCCTAAACTTTTCTGAAATCAGTTGAGTAGTTAATGCATTATGAAAAGATTGTGCTTTGCTACAGACAGTCGCTTTTATTTTGAATAATAAAGTAATCCAGTAATCATGCTGTTGGGAGCCACTGTAAGTGATAATGGGTTATATTAAGCATCACAGTACAGTTGGTATATTAAAAATCAACACCTTTCTTACAGCCACAAAGAAGACTTTTATTTCATTCACAGCTGGGCCAGAGCTGTCCATTTGGACTTCACAAGACACGTCTACCACCTTGGACATTAAAGCAAATGTTACGCTGCTTCAGCATGATGCATTTTGGTTTTTAGCCAATCATACTGCAGAGAGCTATCTATTAAATCAGGATAATTTAATCTGAATAAAATGTCAGCATTAGAAAATACAGCAGACTTTTAAAAATAATACCCTACAATCTCTTTCCTGTTTCCTTTATGCATTTCTAAAGTTACGTATGTCAGGGCTTTAATAAACTTTTGCTTGTACATCCATAAATGGGAGGCACCCTAGAAGGCAGCCTAATTTTTTTTTTTTTACATGGGATTCCTAGTGCTGAAAGCATTCACTGTTTCGTTCCAACTCTTTATTGAGATCCTTAAAACTTGATTTCTGGCTTTTTTTTTTTTCCTTCCCAAGAGAACAAACAAGCTATAGTTTGAGCCAATAGTAACCCCCAAGCATTTTTATTAATGTGTGCTCAGCAACAGGCTGAGCTTTCTATGGTTGCTTTATCCACAGTCCAATGTTTATCTGCAATTTCCTGTTCACCATCTGGGGAAACCAGATGTAACTCTTTTGAGAGGAAGCACCGAAGTTTCATCTCTGCTTCATTATTTCAGATGTAATCAAAGAAGTAAGCCTATGGAGTGTTTTTAACTCTAATACAGTAGAGTTGTCCCTAGCCTGGACAAAATTCCATCTGTGTTCATTATTCTTTTAGAGGAATTTCTATTCCAGATATAGTTATATTAAGTATTATGTTGGTTCAAGCTGATAAATCTTAATTTTTTAAATTAAAGCCAATATCTTACATCTTGATAGCAATACTCTTTGAAGCTCTGGAAGTTCTTGCTACAACTTTTTAAGGAGACTTCACTCAGTGCCCAACCCCCAGAGCCCCCTTGTTGAGAGAGGGAATGTGGTGCAGTGGTTAGAGAAGGGACTCTGGAGGCAGACCAACTGCTTGGGTTCAGACTCTGATTCTGCCTCCTCTTAGAGTTAACCTGGAACAAATTATTTAACCTCTCTGTGCCTTGACTCCCCCATTTGTAGAATGGAGATGATAATACTAGTACTACCTCTTAAGGATTAAATGTTATTCCACTCATTCTACCCTTCTACTACTGAGAAGAGTGCCTAGCATTTAGTAAATAACACTTATGCGTTACATATTTTTACAGCTATTCTTGTCTCAAACCCTTTGCACTTGATGTTCCTTCTGTCTGGAATGTTCTTCGTTCAGATACTCCCATGGCACGCTCTTTTTTGTTTTAATGTATTTTTTATTTTTGGCTGCATTGGGTCTTCGTTGCCGCACGCGGGCTTTCTCTAGTTGCAGCAAGCGGGGGCTACTCTTCGTTGCCGTGCGTGGGCTTCTCATTGCGGTCCTTCTCTTATTGCAACGCATGGGCTCTAGGAGCGCGGGCTTCAGTAGTTGTGGCTCACGGACTCTAGTGTGCAGGCTCAGTAGTAGTGGTGCATGGGCTTCCTTGCTCCACCGCATGTGGGATCTTCCCAGACCAGGGATCGAACCCATGTTCCCCGCATTGACAGGCGAATTCTTAACCACTGCACCACCAGGGAAGCCTCCAATAGCATGCTCTTTCACTTCAAATATCATGCCTCAGAGAAGCCTTTCCTGACCATCTTTTTCACTCTCTATCTCTATTCGCTACTTTATTTTATTATAGCTTTGATCACCACCCAATATTATATATTTATCTCATCTTTCTAACTCTTTGTTTCTTCAAAAAGAATGTAATCTCAGTAAGGATTTTTGTGTAATGTTATATCCCTTGAGTCTAGAATGGTGTCTGGTGTGTATATATATATATATATATATATATATATATATATATATATATAGTAGGTGCTCAACAAATATTTGATGACAGAGTAAATGAAGACATTGTGTTAAAAGGATATTTACATTAGAGTACATTTCTATAGATATATGGATCTTTCTATCAGAATTCTCTAAAGCACAAAATAATCACAATTACTCCAAAATGAACTAAATTAAATAACTAGGTAAATGCATACTACATCAAATGGCCACATAGGGACACTCGTTGCCCTATGTATTAATGCAGACTTGTAACAAATACTATTATTCAAAGTATTTACTGGATAGCCTGTGCTTAGGCAAATACTGGGATTTAAGGGATGACTATAATCAAATGAATTGGATTCTAAATAAGATAGAAAAAAATGTCACCCTCAGGCAAATTTAAGGTTTGAATCACCAGTGTCTTTTGATTATTTTTGAAGGGAGAATGCTTTAGGCAAAAGATATAAACTGACTGTAAGTGAGAAAAACAATACAGTGTATGAGGTCTCAAAATGCCTCATATAAATCTGTAGACTTATCAGATAGTCAGTGCAACTATTTTACTGACATGGGTCACGTGCTGGCCTGTCAGGGAGAATTCCAGATGTCCTCCTCCAGATCCTGCTGATAAAGAATTAGAAAAATAATTAACCATACCCATTTGGGTACATATGGTGACAATGAGGATCTTTATGTTTTAGAAATAAAGTGATAGGATTTTTTTCCAGTAGAGTAAGGTGTTCATTGGGTGATATTCTGCCATTTCAAGACTTAGCATTAATTTGTTCAGGACAACAACATGTTGGTAATAATACTGGAATATTACTATCTTTTCCTGTTGTTTGAAAGAGACATTCAGTTCACTGATTTGTTTCTAGAAAAATCTCATATCTCAGTTGAGATATATCTCTCTGACTCTTTCATGTAATATTAGTAATTCCCAGAACTTCATAGTGACCTTATCCTATTTTATTTTCCGTCATGGCATTATCACCATCAGATGTAGTATCTATTTATTTATTTGAATGTGTTTTTTCATATTTTCTTTCTCTCAGGTATCCATGTCAGATTCCAGTTGTGGTCTAAGAGGAAGTTTTTACTTTTTAATTTCTTTCTAATAACTTAGCTCAGGACAAGGTTGATAACAAAGAATTAAGAAAAAGCAGTATCCACTAGAAAGTAAGCTCCAGAAGGGCAAGGACTTTTTGTTGTGGTGGTTATTCACTGCTCTAGTCCTGGAGCCTTGAACAGTCTCTGGAATTTAATAGGTGCTCAGTAAGTACTCACTAAATGAAAAAAATGGAGAAAACACTGCTAGGCTTATGGATTTGTCATGAGGATTAAACTAAAGGTTGTGTGCAAAAGTACCTAATACAGTAGGAGATGGAATCCAAAAACCCTGAAAGGACTCATGTGGCACCCAGAAAGGCCAAACCTGACTTTTAAGTGTATGAACGTCAACCCTTAAATATTGATACTGATTAAATGCATGTTTTAAATAAATTTGACTTCTGAAAATTATATTCAGCATCCTCATTTTTATAGTGAGTGAATTTTTTATAATGATGAGAAGCTCATTATGATTTTCATTAGCAATTGGCTTTATGTTTGGCTTATACAAACTTCTTTCTTATAAAAGATGAAATAATATCCTAAACATTTTACCAAACCATAGACTGAGAACTACTCATGATCTTTATTTGACTGGTATCTTGGCACTGTTCATTTGATAAAGATGACACTTAAACTACTGAACGAACTTGTTGGCTTTGCTTTTCTTTTTTTTTTAATTAATATCAAGGAAGGCCAGAGACAGTGCTCCACTTAGAACTCTTAAGCAAATGCAAATATTAACATCAGGACCTCTGCAGTGAGATTTTACAAGGATTAAAGAAAGGGAGTTACAAAGCATAAGACATCTGATATTAGCGTGTGTGATAGGCTGATAGCCTCTTTATTTTCTTGATCCTTTCTCCTCAAAAAGATGCATCTTAGAATCTAACTTTTCAAAATTGCATAGTAATTGCATTTATTAGATGGACTGTAGTGTTTTATACTCTGTTTTTGTTGAAAGCATTGGCATACAGGAGAAGCTCTGCCATATTTCTTTACAAGATAGATGCTTTACATGCTGATGGTGACACTTCTTTTAGGCTATCAGGAGAGTCTAGCTTTTAGACCTAGCGTTTTAAATATCTTGTTAAAGATGTCTATGTCAGATTCCAGTTATAGTTTAGGAAAAATTTTTATTTAGCAATCAAGGACAAATTTACCTTGAAAAGATATGGAGGGGGGAAAAGCAGTATCAAAGGCCTCTTCTCCCTCCAGAAATATTGCTTCTTCAGTGTTCTTCAGTTTGCTACTTTTTATCCAACATTAGTACATTCTTCAGTTGTTAAGTTTGGATTAGTTTTCAGCTAACAAAAGTGGAATTTTTCAAGGGGTGGTGAATTATACCTCTACTCCACTTCCCAAGCCCCCTCCACTCAGCTTTGATCTTATGGGTCACATCTTGTCATGTCCATTGGGTTGAAGGGTCCTGAGAAGAGAGCATTGGTTCAGTAACTGCTTCCTTCCTGAGGCTGCTGTGATTTCTGGAGTGTCTGGGCTTCTTTTGAAATTCTTATATGGCAGCTCTCTTGAACTTTCTTCCATAATTATCCTTCACACAAACTGTATTGGAGGGGTTGTGAAATGACATGCCTCTCTTTTACTCTGGGCCTTTTTTCTAAAATTAGTAAAATACACAGTCCTTGTATCTTTGGACCAATCAAGCCTCTGTTTTAATTCTATGTAGTTATTAATTTTGGTCCCTGCATATGCCCAAAATCAGGGTCTATACACAAATCCTTGGCCTTGAAAGTTTTATAGCCCCAGAGGCACAAAGATTAATCATAATTATGTTATCTTCCTGAAAATCTCAGACCATGCTTCCTTTTTAAGAGCACAGATGATTCCTGAAGCAACAGGAAACAAAGCTGAGAAGTTTTTGAGCATTGCCTTTTCTTTGCTGTTGTCCGGGAAAGGGAGTATGGCTCTCCCAAGACTGTCCAAATTATTTTCCTATCAGGTGACTTAAGTAACAAATGTCCTTCTCGATTCTCATCTCTTTTCTTTCTTGGCAAATATGATTTCACCATCCTATTCCCCTTGCACACAATAACTCACGCCTTCCTTTGAGCTCCCGCCACCCTCCAGGTGGCTGTGCTATCACATTTAACACGTTGCAGTAAAATTTGGCACGAGCCTCTCCTCCACTGTAGTCTCTGATCTTCTCCAGGTCAAGAGGCATGTATTATTCATCACTGATGAATAGCATGGCAAATAGCATGCACATAGTTTTTGCTTAGTAGGTGTATGTTGAATGAATGAATAGCAGTCATGTAACATGAACATTGTAACATGTAACATGTAGCAAGAACATTGACCATTGTATGACACAGTAACCATGTTGCTCTCATATTGGAAAGAGTTGTACTTCTCTTGAACTACTGTGTGTGTGTGTGTGTGTGTGTGTGTGTGTGTGTGTGCGCGCACATGCATGTGTGCATACCTCTGAAACATCTGCTGGAAAAAGCACACTGGAATGAATGTATAGCTCATTTTTAGCAAATAGTACTTTGATACCCCACTCCTGATGCAGTCTTAGTTTATTTTCTATTTGCCTCATTTCTCTCATTTTTATTTTATCTTACGTAGATTATATGTCTTTATAAACTACTTAAAACCCTTTTAGGAACATTAGTTAAACTTTCATATTTTATAGGAATAATAAAGAAGCATAAAGAGAGTCCAGTACCTCTTTGCTGAGGAGGAAAGTAGGGGAAAAAACACCCTGAGAATGCTATTTACTCTTACCCAGGTATTGAAGTAACATGATAGGCAGCTTATTTACAAAGCTGCCTCAGCTGCCAAAGAAAATGTCTTCCAAGGACAGTAACATAGCTGTGAAAATAAAAGCTTAGTCGTAACAAAGGAGACCACTGTGATGGCATGTGTTCCTTTACCCTTCAAAACAGCAGCCATTGGGAAACACATCCCTAAGCAGTTAGGCAATCTGCATCCGAACATGAAGACTTCATCGCACCTGACCTTTATGTGGTTTTAAACCTAGGATTTAGTGCAAACAATTTTGGGTTACCTCAGCAGTACCAATTGAAGATTTAAACATATATTTTTTAAAGATTGCATGTCTGTCTTAGCTTTCAAATGACTAAATATTGACCCAGAGCCTTAACATTTTGTTTTTTGTTTTTTGTTTAATTTTTTTTTTGTAATTGACTTACACTATATATTAGTTTCAGGAATACTGCGTAGTAATTCAATATTTTTATACATTACAAAATGATCACAATAAATCTAATAACCATCTGCTACCATACAAAGTTATTACAATACTATTGCCTATATTTCCTATGCTGTACATTGCATCCTTGTGACTTATTTATTGATATTTTATAACCGAAGTTTGTCCCATTTAATCCCCTTCCCCTACTTCACCCAGCCACTCCCCCTTCCTGGCAACTACCAGCTTGTTCTTTGTTTCTATGAGTCTGTTTCTGTTTTATTATGTTTGTTCGTTTGTTTTGTTTTTTAGATTCCCTGTATAAGTGAAATCATATGGTATTTGTCTTTCTCTGTCTGACTTATTTCTCTTAACATAATACCCTCTGGGTCCATTCATGTTGTCATAAATGGCAAGATTTCTTTCTTCTTTATAGCTGAGTAATATTCCATTGTGTGTGTGTGTGTGTGTGTTTATATACACCACATCTTCTTTATCCATTCATCTGTCGATGGATACTTAGGTTGCTTCCATATCTTAGCTATTGTAAATAATGCTTCAGTGAACTTTGGGGTGCATATATCTTTTTGAATTACTGTTTTCATTTTCTTGGGATAAATACCCAGAAGTGGAATTCTTCCTGGGTTATATGGTAGCACTATTTTTAATTTTTTCATTCAAGTCACTGCTATGGGTGTTAAAGGAAATGCTTTCTCTTCTGAGAAATGGTGTTGGACCTTGAGTTAGAGGTGATGATGACTTTGTGGATAAGCTTGCTATAACAAAAAAAGTCAGTGATATTTACCAAATACATGAAACAATCTGAATACAGTTAAATGCCACATATAATTTCTATTCACAAGTTCGCATTACAGTGTTTCAGCAAAGTAAGAAGTTTGGCTACAATGAAAAAGTTAAGAATTTTAGCCAAAAAAAAAATCTTTACTGCATGTTAGATCATGATATTTTTTAATTAAAAGAAATTCAGAAAATTCATGAAGGAGATAGCCTTAATTTTTTTAAGACAGGTTTTGGACTATTTGGGTTTTTCTCATACATTCATGATTATGCTCAGAAATTAATATTACTCTGCTGTTCCCATTTCATTTCACTGCCCTGAAATCCTGTTGTTGAAATTACAGGACTTGAAAATAACAGGAACATCCTGTTGTCAAAAATAAATTCCTTAAGATAAAGTATTAATTCAACTGAAGCCAATTTTTTTTGGAGGGTGGGAAGTTCCTCAGTGGGAGGGGAGCTTATGAATGACAGAGTGCCATTCACTGCCCTTTCTTCATATCTTTGGATTCACTGGCCTTTTTTCATATCTTTGCTATATCTCTAACTAAATGAAATTTATTCTTTCGTATGAATATATGTTGCAAAAACTGCAAAAACTTAATATGTGGTGTCATTAAAAACTTTCATGAGAGGGATAAGTAAGGTCTAAGCTGCTTGGGTCACTACTATTGAGTATTATATTCAGAAATATGCATGTTTATTGTTTCTATGATTTATTCAGTAGTCCCCTAGCCCCTGGGAATTCATATGCAAGGTAAAATAAAACACTGGGGACACTTCCTAAAAAAGGAATTTTTAGATTATTAGCAGAATATGGCCCCTGAAAACATTGGGGTTATTTTTCTTGAGTCTGACTTATGCTTTGGACCCTCATTTGGAACACTGACTTAGGAGTTTAGACAGTCAGGTTCTGGGCAGACCTCAGAAGTCCTTGGTTCTTGGGTTCTTCACCCATACAGCTAGAGTGAGGGTGAAATGACCTTTATTATTTCTTCTAGTTTTAAGATTCTATGAAGAAAAAATGCCTTCGTGAAAGGAGGAGGTACAGTTATCTTTCTGGTGGGCGGATCGGGTTGATGGGACATTCACAATGCCTTGCTTTCTGATAGTCAGCATTGGGAGTCCTTCAGCAGTCACCCCATCCAGACTGTGGGCTTCCCAGTGGCTTGAAACTCTCCCTCTTCTAGAAAACCATCAGCTAATTGGCCTTTTCCCTCCAGAACTGTTTGCCTTCACCTTAGAGGACAACAGGTAAGAAACCATCCGTTCAAATGCCTAGAGAAGCCCCTGAACCCAGCTCTGTCTCCTGCTGCTGACATTTCTGGGCCAGGCCTGTTTGTCAGCCTGTGGCAGTGCAATAATGTTATGTTGGACTTCCTTGAGGGTTACCTACCTCGTTTTGAATGACCCATAATTACCTTGACTTTTCAAGTTGGAACCAAGTTTCAACAATGGTTTTGCAGAAACACAGATGAGTCATGCGGAAAAGCTGCAAAGGGAAAGTTTTCCTCTTTCCCCTCTTGCAGAGCCTCTGTGGACAAAGGCGGATCATCTTATTTGCATGACTAAATCACACTAAGTATCTGCTGATTGGCAAGGAATTCCAGAGGGAAAAAGCTGATTATCAAACCCCACCTCTTCCATGAAGTCTTCCCTGACTACCGCAGTTTAAAGACTTTTCTATCGTTAAACTCGTACTATTCAGCACTTTTCCCTAACAGATAAAAAAGGTGCTAGGTGTTCACACTTCCCTCTCTACTATTTGGTATCTTCTTTTTATTCAAATACAGGTTAAGTCTTGTATAGACATAAGAGGATTTGGGACTTAGTAATAGATGATATATATATAATCATCATAAATATCTTTATTGAGCACCTACAGTGTTCCAGGCTCCCATCCAAGAGCTTTACATTCAGTTCTCACTCCGCTCTTATGAGGCAGATGCTGTTGTTCACTCCATTTTATTTTTTAGGAAACTGAGGTATAGAGAAGCTCAATACCGGCCCAGGTCACAGAGTCAGTAAAAGGTATACCTAGGACTGACTCAAGACAGCCTGCTTCCAGAGCCTTCATTCTTAACAGTACACTCTTTTTTTTGTAGGCAGTATTATCCTGATGCAGTAAGAGACTTTTTCCTACTCTGTCCTTCTTCCCGCACATAAATTGTCAATAGCAACATCATTTTCTTTTGAGAAAATTCTTTACATAAATCATAAAGGAAATCATTTTATATCTATGTATCTGGTATCTAGTGTAAGACCTTCCAACTTCGGACTTTCAAATGTTGCTTCTACATCTGTATGATCTAATCCTTGAGATTTCAAAACTTCAAGGAAAGTGAAATGTGTCATTTCCCATCAAAGCTGGGGATTCCCCATAGAGTGGACAGAATTTTGGCCTCCATTTGCTTCCAGTTTTACTTTCCTTTTCTGAAATTAATCCATAAACTCTGTCTCGTTTCCCCCAGATATTTTGGCCTGTATTTCTTAACCATTTAAGCATTTATTAGATATCCCTCACATGTTGGCAGTGTATTGTGGGATTTTATAATGTTCTCTCATTGTTGCATCGTACTTCTCTTGCTCCAAGACCCTTCAGGGAAGAAGTTATGCCTTTTACATTTGCTAAGTTTCCAGCTGTAACTGCAACGTTGCAGGAGGTATAAAAATACTCAATAAATATCCATTAATTGTAGTATCATAAACCAGCTCTAACAACGACCCAGTATGAACATATTAAGGGTGTTTAGATATCTTAAAACACATCTTTGATGTGCTAACCCATTACTCTGAAGACCAACATCCTTAAATATTTGTTCAATAAAAAATTCAGCACATCACATTGAATTGAACTCAGCAACAGAGTGAGTATTGGAATTGAGACATATCTATGTTATCTACAACTTGACATAATGACCTTGAAATAATTGACGTTATCACCTCACCTACTTAACATTATCCTGTTTTCTCAATAGTTAAAAGTT
Organism: Balaenoptera musculus; assembly: GCF_009873245.2. Lineage (NCBI taxonomy): Eukaryota > Metazoa > Chordata > Mammalia > Artiodactyla > Balaenopteridae > Balaenoptera > Balaenoptera musculus. The sequence goes on from NC_045787.1 coordinate 71,883,645, forward strand.
AACACTGTTGTTTCCAGGATTACAATTTTACAGAAAGCACAAGGAAGTGTATAGTGTATTTTAAACAGGGTATGACTAACTTCAATTAACAATTTCTTAGTGATTTTAAGTCAATATTTAGGAACATTACTTATTGCAATGTGTTACAAATGTTAATGTGAGTATAGATGATACAAGATGTGGGTATGACTGAGCATTCACTCCTACAGGGAATGCTCTAGGCATTTTTTCGTGGAGTATCTGCAACTTTCACATAAAGCCAGAGAAATCTGTGGGCCTAATCTTCAGGACAGTGTAATGTGGCTACTGTTTAGTAGTATATAGTCGATTAGAAGTTAGATTATCCTTCTACCAAGTGATTTTGCCCTTTTGAAAAATGATTACCATTGCTGTCAGGATTTTTTGCCACTTGAAACACCCATATCATTAATAGAGTGGCCACAGTGACACTTTTGTAAGCATAGACCTGCACTTCTACCTTTCTCATAATTTCCATGGGCTCTAAATGAAACACTACAAGTGTGTTCTAAGACTGTTTGTGGAGGGAACAGTATTCCAAAATCTACAAAGTCTTAATCAGGAAAAGGAGAGAATATTTATGCTCTCATGAAACATAGCCCCTAACTTCTTCTAAACTATTCCTAAATGTTTTGAGTTTATTGAAATCACAGATTCAAAGCACAAAAAATAAAAAATTATATCTCCAACGTCAATCTAAGATCAGAAAGTATGGATACTTCATCCTGCCTGTGTGATGAGGGATTAGCCTCACCTGAATCTGCTTTCCTGCTTTCCTCACTCTGTTGCTGAGTCCAGGTCAATCTGATGTGCTGAATTTTTTATTGAACAAATATTTAAGGATGTTGGTCTTCAGAGTAATGGGTTAGCACATCAAAGATGTGTTTTAAGATATCTAAACACCCTTAATATGTTCATACTGGGTGGTTGTTAGAGCTGGTCTATGATACTACAATTAATGAGTATTTTCTGAGTATCGTTGTCCGTAAGTGCAATTGTGAATGAAGATGGGGGGTGCAAAAAGATAAATATTTCTTGCACTTTAATCTTGTATTCCCACGGTCACCTCTATCACCTTTTCAGATACAAGAAGGTGATAGGATTAGTCAGAAAAAAACTTTTTAGCCAACCATTCAGAGGCTTGGTAAGCAAGAGGTTAAGGAGGACACCTTTGAATGCTCTAGGACAATGACATTTTCCAGTACCTATCCATTTTGTTTTATAAGGACATAGAGCATTAGTACATGCAAAAAGTAACGAGTCAGACCTTATTCTGATTAAATTCTGAAGGGGCTTGATTCACTGGAACCTACCTGGAGCACAGTTGACAAGCACTGTCCGCTGGACCGATTTCAACAGTATCATCAAGTTGTTAAGGGGACAGACTGCTCAGACTTGAGTTTCTTGGAAAAAGAACAAAAAGAAAAGGTCATTTGGGGGTATCATGATTTTCAGACTGTTTTTTATCAATTCTTTCTACGCTGTTAATACTTTTAAGTTTTTAATGAGCAAATTATGTACAATACAAGGCTGCATTTTAGTGTATGTAGTATATCTGACTACTTCAAAATTTTAGGCAGTTTAATATTCAGTGAATCAAAATATCTGCTCCTTTTGAAGTAGATGAAACAGTATTGCTTGGATATGTCCACATTTTTCTTAGCTCAATCTTTTCAAGTAATATAAGCACGTGGATACATTTTAAATACTAAAAGGTGAGACTGATTCTTATTCTTTGATCACTTGTCAATGCATAGAATTAGATAGCAATGCTAACCATGGAGTAGATTTGAGCTCTGAAACTGGTAGACATGGCAGTGATATCGGCAGGAAATGAGGTGCAGTTGGACCTCAGAGGACCTGGAATTAAAATGCTGAAAACCAGACCACACTCTTCATCTCTCAGGGACCACAGAGTCTCACTTCTTGTTGTGGTGGACATCTCAATGCTCCTCCCAACCCTTGCCTCCCCCTGCCATTCTTCTATCCATTTATTCTCTATATTCATTGTGTGTTTACTCCAAGATGGCTGTTTGCCCTGAACTTAGAATGGTTCTAGTGCCCACTACTCACTGGCAATTATCCATGTGAAATTCTCAAGAGCAAAAAACTGATTGGCTCAGCTCAACGTTTAGAGCAGAGTCACCAAGTTATAAGTCAGGGGCAAGCCAGAAGAATGGCTGTCTTTGGGTCAGGGATCCGTCTCAGAGCTGGTCACCTGTATTTGGGTGATCTGTGGGTGGGGTGTGAGGATAGAGGCATATGGAACACAGGCTCTTCCAGAACCCTTGAGCAGTGTCGGCAGTTATGGAACATGTCTATTGTGCCCACAGCTAACAGAATCCTTATTCCTTCAAGGGTTGTTTAGATGCAGCAGATTGAGTATTTACATCCCATCCATACCTGTCACAGCCCAGCACTCCCCTTCTTGTTTTGTTCCACCGGTCTGCAGATCGCTTGTGTCCTCTCTCACTTTATTCGCTATCTCTCTCTCCTTTTCTGTAACGAGAATGTTCAGGTTGCTAATCCCAGGCTTCTAAATGTGACAGATCTCTGCTTCTCTATCCCTTTTGCTTCCTGCTGCTTTTCTCTCTCTGGTTCTTCAGGCTGCTGTGACCACCATGTGCTGCAAAATCTCTGGGCCTGATTCTCCTTGGGGTTACACTTGGCTTCACTGCCAAATAGGTGTAAAGATTAGTTAATTTTGTTAATTACTTTAAGCTACTTTATGCCTCATGAGTGCGCTAGAAGAGTGCTTCTCCAACTTTTCAATGTGCACATGAAACACGTGGGGATCTTGTTAAAATGTAGTTTCAGGAGCTCTGTCATGGAGTGTGAGATTCTGCATTTATAGCAAACTCCCAGGTAGTGTTGATGATGCTGATGAATTAACAATGCTTTGAATAGAAGATTAGATTGACTTATTGTAACTATGATCTTCTTGATGGGAAGGACCGTGCCTTAGGCCTCTTCATCTGCCCTTCCATGTCCAGCACCATACCTGATACGTGAGAGATATTCAAATGTTGCTTGGACTTTGATTAAACTAAGCACACAGGAAACACAGGATTTTCTATGCCTACTTTTTTTAAAGTGAGTGGTTTCAAAGACTGCTAAAAATCAGTGAAATAAATAAACATTTCTTAAGGGTCTGATTATGCAAAGGACTAGGAGAAATATTTTTAAAATTACAGTCCAAGTCCTCAAGGAAACACTGTCCTACTAACTCTAATATGTCTTTGCTAGAATTGTGAAATAATTTTAGAATTGTAGGGGTAGCAGAATGAGCCTATTTATGCTATAGCATTTGACCTCATATACTTCGTGTCATTTTTCCATACGTACAATGAGGCTAACGGGACTGATGTGATATTTATGTGTGATAATACATGTAAGGATTGAGTTTCATGCCTGGCACATAGTAAATGATCACTGCTAATACTGTTAGTAGTGGTAGAAGAAGTAGAAACATTAGTAGTAATATTTAAGATTGTTTTCATTACTAGCTAATTCAGCTTAAGAAAATACTTTGCTCTTCCTCTTCTTCTCTAAGTCCATACATTATCCTAATACGAGATTTCACTTTGTAGGGCTTATCTGCAATTTAGTCTTAATATTGTTCTTGTTTAGAGTTTAAAGGAAAATGAATTTTAGAATTCAGTTGCATGCACTACAACAGAAGGACTTCTAGAAGAATTTATTTTCCTAACTTGCAGCTCGTTAAACAGTTACTTTCTCTTCACTCCAACGTCTTCATAAATTTATTCCTGAGAAAAAAAGGAATGTGCTTAAAGGGCTCTCTCTAAACCTCTCCAGTCATTTTGGATGGGACAGGAAATGCACACATATACACAGAAATACATGCATACATACCTACGTACATAAATTCACAGGTGAATTAAAAGTGTGTGTTAAATAACAACATCATCTTTGGAAAGAAAGTAAATTGAGCGGGCAAGGAAAGGAATATTGAACTCATAAGTATTGGCTTAGATATTATTTATAAGCATCTACATGATGAATAACATCTGTATTCTTCAACTAATAGGGCCAATACATCGACGTATTGTACTTTCTACACAAAGTAGGACTCAGTTTGCAATAAGTGAACAATTCTTGATTCCTCATACATTTTAAAATTTCTGGAATAAAACTGACAGACCATCTCTTTTTCTCCCATATAAAGTAGGGCATCACCATGAGTTTCCACGTGGAAAAGAAAAAGCTGATTGGAGCGGCAAATGTAACCGTGACATAGGTGCCATCATTAGAGAAATCTCCCCTCCTGGGGGAGGTTGGCACATGAGCCTATGAGTCATAACTATTATCATTGTCTTGTTGAGGAGAAGTACTTATAAAGACCTTAGAAACAAACATCTATTATTCTTTCATTACCTAGTTCCGTTTTCATTACCTATGTAACCCAGATGTAACGCACATGTCAGCTGCCTGGATTGCTTCATGTCCTGCAGTGCGCCAGGGTCAGCTTGTTCTCTAGAATATAATTTAAATGGACTCAAATTACAGTTTCACGTACAGGGAGTTCCCAGCATCTCTTCCAATATTTTTAGCAGTTGTAAGTGAAGCTTTTGTCTCTCCTGGACTCTTTGCTTCTGAGCCCCTCCTTATGCTGATTTCATACAAGAATAAAAAAAATTGAAATACCGTATACCACCCACATAATTTTTTTTAATCAAGTTGGGTGATACAAGTAGAAACACTTCAATAAGTATAAAGAGCTACCTGGGCGGGGTGGCGTGAGGGGGTAATAATAATCTTACTAAATGAGAAAGTGACATAAGGCGTTGTGAATGCTCCAGGGTAGACGTGAAGAGGAAAAACTGAAGATAGTGAAACGACATCCACTCATTTCATCTGGCTTAAAATAGAGAAAAAGATGAAGTCCTGGCAAGATTTTGAAATAAAGTAGGATTGTCTGAGGGTTATAATAAGAAAGAGAATTTACCCATGAAACTTTAAAAGGGAACAGCAAAAGTTAGTCATGTGATTACAAGAACCCCAAAGAATATTTAACACCAAAAGAGAGAAGGGTCACCAGAATGCTTTGAAGCTGGTTGAGCTAGTAATTACAAGGAACAACTTTCCTCGCCCTTTTTAAGAAAGCAAATCCACATGGCCTTTGTCTCAAAATCTGGTAACTGCCACAGCTGTCCTTGAAGCAATAGTTGCCAGCAGGTTAATCAGCTACTTCCACAGCCCTGTGTATGCAGAGTATTCAGTCTGCTTGTTTCTTACATTACATTGTTTTTCCAAGAATTTGTTCCCAGCCTTACTTCAGAAACTGTTTTGAACATGATATCCAGTTTCCTAACTCCCCACATCACTTTCACGTGATCTAATCTTCAGACTACCTGGATGTACTGTACATCTTGTTCAGTTGGACTAAAGAAAATTCTGGTTAGTGAGGCTTTTTTTTCCCTTTAAGGGTACGGTATAGTTCATTTTATCTTGGGAACTTTTAAATGTATGTCGCAAGTTTTATTCTACATCAGTAGAAATTCCATTCAGACAAGACTGATCAGAAACTTAGAATACGTATTAGCTTTAAAGGAAAAGTTCAATGAGAATTTAAAACAAGGAAGTGTTAGTATGTAAGATAGAATGTAGAATGACATAGCCAGCTCCACCTGCATTCTGTGGCCCAAGTCACATGAGTAGGGGCCCTGACTGCGGCCTGCGCTTGTGGGTTACCCTTTCAGCCCTGTCTCATTTGCAGTTGTTAGTGTTGCAGGAGAGTTGTCTGACCCCCTAATCCCTAAGAGAGGTAGTACACAAGGCAGAGAGTTTTTGTTGGAGGGAGACTGGGATGGTGTCCCAGCTGGACAGGACTGGGCCATGGAAGCCCCTGCCGGACTGTAGTACCTGAGCAGGAGAGGAAGGCAGGAGGGGCTGCAAACAGGGCAGGCGCGCTGGGGGCCCAAGCCCTCCGCATTCATGATCTGGCCCCATGCTGACCAGGTGGAGGACAAACTTAGGGCACTCTCACCAGCCTGATGCTAATGAGAGGCCACGATTTGTAGGGCTCTGAAGAAACAGAGGGGAAAAGGGTTGCTTCAGGATTAGATAATTTTCCTGCCCCTTTCTCTGAAAGAATGGCCCAGCATGGCCACGTCACTGTACGAACAGGGAGAATTGCAAATGAGATTGTGAAGAGCTATGACACTTCGGGAATTTCTCCCCTCTTCCCAAAGCCACTGCAGACATGCCTGGTTACTTCTAACCTCCCAGGGGTCCACTTCGCCCAATTTATTTTTTGACCAGGATTGCACGGCATTCATTGAAGTCCTCCTTTCAAATGTTTTCCTCTAAAATAAAGGAAAGTTTTCAGGAAAGCACTTCAGATAGAGAGGTGAGAACCAAACATGGCCAGCCGCCGGCAAGTGTACATGTTGGAGAGCCAAACCTATACGCCATAAGACTGTGTACAAAATGTTTATTATCCTAAAACAGCTCACAGTAGATTCGGTAATTATCCCCATTTTACAGCCTGAAATTGACTTGTGATGACATTTTTCAAGATAAAAAATAAAACACTGAAGCCCGTGTGACTTCCTTTGTCAGTGTCTGTGTTTGTCTAAGCCGCTTTAAGCCAGCCTGTGGCAGTGAATCCATAATTCAGGTGAAAACAATAAGAAATCATTTAAAGCCAATGTACATAAAAACAAGTAGCCAACCTGACCCCTATTTTTAGTGCAGAAATATATTCAAGATCAAAGCCATTCATGTTTGCCTGTTTTATTTAATCACATGCCTTTTACCTGGAAGATGTGGGTCTTATGGCATACAAATGAGTGTACAGGGAAGGATTCAGGCATTATGCTGTCCAAATTAAATTTTAAAAGCCAGAAAATTCATCATTCTGACATCTCTTTGCAGATGCAGAATGTGTGTTGAAATATCTCTTGAAATGTGTCTTGTTTGCTTGAGGAATACATTTAGCAGATCATATTAATTAGAAATGATATCTGAGTAAAGTCTTTAATAACGTATCTCTTTTTAAACATGAAATCAAAGGGAATGATTTCCCAAGTTGCAAGAATGGGTGTTTCCCCTGATTACCTATAGTTTGGATTTTGAGGTTTTCTTCTTAATAAGTTATATTTTTTTCCTTGAGTTATCAGCATCCATTATTTTTGGCTATATTGCAATCTAGGTTTGCAGATATTATGTATTAAAAAATGGAGAAGTTGGGGAAAATATTTCACAAGAGACATTCTCTGCTATTAAGATTTCTTGTAAAGTATTATTGCCATATAAGTTGTAGGAGGTGTGTCCTCTATAAGAATACCTCAGAAGCACAATTTTAGATACTGAGAACCTATTTAACAGTCCTCCATTTGGAGATTTTTTTGTGAAAGATTTTATATGAACAAGATGATTTTTATAACCCGTGAGTAAAATCTTCCAATTACATCTCTAAAACCATTTTCCGTGGAATTTCAGTATTACCAAAATATATAAATAATGTTAAGTTTACCTTAAACCTCATTGATCTAAATGAACTCCAGTAATAATAGATACAGTTATGCAGTATAGCTTCTAAATGGAAAATTGTCATCAGTTTCAAGAGAATGAATGGCTCTAGGGAAATGTACAGCTTAGGAATGACAAAACTGTCATTCAAGCAGAGAACAAAATTGTGGAAATTACAGAGTTGAGCCCTGGGAATCTTCAAATTTGCCTTTAAACAATACCTTCTTCAAACTAGTGGTTACCAGTGGGGAGAGGGAAAGGGGAAAGGCAATATAGCGGTAGAACTATTAGGTATAAAACAGGTAGGAACTAAGAGGTAGGAACTATTAGGTATAAAGTAAGCTACAGGGGTATATTGTACAACACAGGGAATATAGCCAATATTTTATAACAACTATAAATGGAGTATAATCTTTAAAAATTGTGAATCACTGTATCGTACACCTGTAACTTACATAATATTGTACAACAACTATACTTCAATAAAAAAATAAAAAGAAAAGATAAAAGAAAACAATACCTTCCCTCATGTGGTCCCTAGTGAAACCGTGGTCTCATTAGACGAAGAAGACAGAGCTGGAAAAGCAAGTATGCGTTTCTGAAATTTGTTTGGCCGTAACCTTTTTTGAAGTTTTCTGAGCACCTCAGGATATGCATGTTCCATGGAACCTACTTTGTGAAGCAGTGAGTTAGATTTAGTCATGTAGCCTCTACCCAAACAGAGCTCCAATTTGGCAAGCCAGAAAGTTGCTTTTGCCAACATTTAGATACAAAGAGCTAGTATAAAGCAGTGATGTAATGCATGGTGCATTTAGAAATGTTTGTGTTGAAGCTGAGTTATCTCTTCGCTTGTCTCTTCCAGGTGTTTCATCCCAAACATCTATGCAGCTCTGTTCAGTGCAGCTCTTGTTCCGTTAATGTGCCTCGTGGTAGTACTTGTGGTGTTCATCCATGCCTACCAGGTGAAGCCACAGTGGAAAGCATATGATGATGTCTTCAGAGGAAGAACAAATGCTGCAGGTTTGAAAGAAACTGTATTTGTATTTTAAGGTGGGGACTTTTAATGGAGGGAAAAGATCACTGAATATTCTTTATCAAGAAAAGGAGTGAGGTTCAACTCAGCTTTCAGCTCTGAAGCCATAAGTTAAATTATAGTTCTCCAATTTCTCCTGCTCCTTGGGACTTCCTGACATCTCTCTTTCTTCAGGGCTCTGCAGGTTTTATTGCTGATGCCAGTTTTGTCCCTAAGATATTAATATTCAAGTAAATGACTCACAGCCTTTGGGAGCTGCTTCCCCAAGTGTTCTTCAACTCAAGCAGTAACAACCTGTGTTCAACCTGTGAAATCTGTTCATTTCTTTCAGATTCTGAGACTTCATCACAAACCTCCATAATGCTTGGGAGTGCTGTATTTTGCATGTGGAGTTCTGACTGTGATGACAAATGTTTAAAAACATATGTGACCAGACAGCTTCATAAGTGGCTACACATGTCTGGTTACTTAAGAGTACAGTCTTTCCAACTCAAATTGGCTTTCACTACAGCTCATTTTTTCCCTTTGAATCATACTTAACACAGGTTTTTATGATGTGTTTCTTTTTCTGTTGTTAGATTAGCGTCTCTTAGGAATTTTTTTAAGGAACAATAACCAAACACCTACATACAGAAAACTCACTCTAAAATGGTTTGAGTGATATTAGGGAGAATCTAATGAGCTGGGGGTGGGGGGATCCCTCTTGGGCCAAGAGGAAGACTAGTCTTTTCTAAGCTTTTACAAATCTAAAGCCAAATGAATGGAGAAGTTCTTCACTTTTTAAGTGCTTTTCAGAGTTTAAGCAAGATACCATATATGAAGTCCCTAGAATACATAATATAATAATGTCTAATACATTATTAGAGACTCAATAGATATTGTCATTTATAGGCTAATAAAAGGATTCATTCTAATATAAGAAAAGCCTCTAGCTCCTAAACTGTGTCAGGGAAGATGCAAAAAGATTTTCCTTGTTGTGTAAAGAGAAGGGACTCTTTTATATTAGTCTGTGGGGTAGTTTGTAGGATAGTTGTATCTAGCCAACTCTTCCCTCTTCTCTCTCATTTAGCATGCAATTATTATGTGGGCAGAAATATTATTTAAGGTTATGATTAATCTTAGATTCTTCAGTTAAAAAAGCAATATTCAATATAGAAATCCTACTTTTTCACGGAGTATAGAATTTATCTAGAAGCTATGCTTTTATTCAACTTGAGATTCATTTTATTAAAATGCATATTCTCTTTTGAAGGAAAAGTTTGTTTCTTTCCCCAAATAACCAGATTTATTTTGTTACGTATATTATATAAAAGTGCCAATGTTTGCGTGTTTTCAATAATGATAACATCATACGGGCCTAACCTAACGAGTTAGTCCTTTCATGACTGAATCACCCCTATGCCTTTTGGATATGATCCATCACAGTTACAGTAGATAAACAATGCTCTGATTATCTGAAAAACAGCCCTCAAGCATTGAACATAATGCTAAAAGCACTAGCACACTTCTATCTCAACTAGCGAAACCTCTCTTGCAATGAAATATTAATAGAAGCATTGCTCTTATTGTAGCTTTTCAAATAAAAAAAATTATGGCAGTTCTGATTCCCCTATTCCCACTCAAACTAACAGTCATTATCTCACTTGGACTCTTACAGTGTTTTCCTGATAGGTCACTAGTTCTAATTCTTCTCCAATATCATTTTCTCAGATGTCTATATTTCAACAAAATGGCTCCCCTCACTCTCTAGCTTTACAATCATTCAAAGTCTCTTTCATTGCCCAGAAGAAAGTCCAGGCTTTTTATAACACAAGAGTCTCTATAAGTCCACCCCTGGGCCATCTTTTCATCCCCAAGTTAGTTACCATTCAGCCTGTATTCTGACCATGCCATCAATTTACTCCTCTTACTTGTTCTTTTTTTTTAAATAAATTTTATTTATTTATTATTTATTTATTTTTGGCTGTGTTGGGTCTCCGTTGCTGTGCACAAGCTTTCTCTAGTTGCGACGAGTGGGGGCTACTCTTCGTTGCGGTGCACGGGCTTCTCATTGCGGTGGCTTCTCTTGTTGCATAGCATGGGCTCTAGGCGCACGGGCTTCAGTAGTTGCAGCACGCGGGCTCAGTAGTTGTGGCTTGCGGGCTCTAGAGCGCAGGCTCAGTAGTTGTGGCACATGGGCTTAGTTGCTCCACGGCATGTGGGATCTTCCCAGACCAGGACTGGAACCCATGTCCCCTGCACTGGCAGGTGGGTTCTCAACCACTGTGCCACCAGGGAAGCCCCTACTCTTACTCATCCTTAAAATTACCTGATACTGTCATCTTTGCTCATGTAAGGTGCCCTCTATGAACTCCTCATCATCAGTTGATAAAACTCATGTGTTTAGTAAATAATGTGAGAAAATGTGGATGAAAGAGAGGTGGAAGGTGCTTATTACCCTGCCATAATCTTCATTATCTCCCCAAAGCTGTCCTAAATAAACCCATAATCTAAGTAAAAGTGGTGTGCTGAACGAACACAAGTTAATCCCTAGGAAGCCCTTCCAGCAAGATACTGCTCACTCTTTTATAGAAATCTTGGAAGCTCCCAACATGCTACCTCTTCTGTGACGCCTTTGGAATTCCCTCTTTACAGAGCTACACCAAATAAGCATTACTCATTCCTTCTTCTATACTTTTAAAGCACTTTGTTCCTACAGCCATTACTGCACTTAGCACTTATTTCAGAATGAAATGGTGACTTGTTTTGGTGTGTGTGGCTGATTTCCTTAATAAATTATGAATTCCTTGAGGGTAAGGACCATTTATTATTCACCTCTGTATCACCAGAGCCTGGTAGAGTGCTCAGTAGATAGCAGGAGCATAATTAATATTTGTTGACTAAATGAATAAATTAATCATCATCAATGCACCATAAAATCTTATGATTATAGGAATGGATCCCCAAGCTAAATATAGCTTTAAGAAGAAGAGCAAGAAAAGAGCCATATCATCAGAAGTAGAAATTATAGAATTTATCTCATTGATCTGTTTGTAGGTATCCCTTTAAAAGTTATTATTAGGACTATCATTTTTTCCTTGACTTCTCTGATTCCCAAAACTATGTGTTCAGCTTCGATCTCTAAGCTGATATCTTACATTTTATCTGAAACCTCCTTTAACTCTCTTCCATTTGAACATGTTCCACTTACCTTGAATTCAAATTTTCAAGAAAAAAAATGTCAATCTACTACTCTACCAAGGAGCATTTGATACTCTCTTTGTATCTGTCTGCTAAAATTCCATTGCATTGACCTGAAAAATATCCAGTCAAGAAGAACTGTAAATTCATGTTTTGCCCATTTCCCTGCTCCATATACATAGCAGTTAATGACAAGATATAACAAGAGAAAATTAAAAAGAAGATGAATTGTGGATCAGAAAGAGCAGAAACACAAAGTATAAGCTGGGCTACTGTCAAAGACCTGATGTTTTCTGGGTCCACAAGCCTGTGAATGCAGGAGTATCTCAACTGCTGTGGTGGTAAGTTGGGAATTAAAGGTCTCACCCAAGGCCGGTAGACTGGAGCAGTAGCACCTGTAGGAAAGGAACCTGAAAAAGAGCTGCCATAGTAGCTTGGGCTTTGGCTTAGGGATCTGGGAGCCCAAAGAGAAAGCAGAGGAAGCATCTCACCAAGTTCCTGGGCCAAAATCTCTAGAGTTCAGGGTTTATCTGCCATATTCATATGTATATGTCATTATGGGGACAGAAGACCCATGACACCAAACTAGTCCTTTTTGGACAGAAGGGTTAAGTGGAGGCCACCACAAAACCATTAGACAGAATAAGGTAGCCAGAGAGAGAGAGAGAGAGAGAACAAGCAAGGAAGCAAATGCTTTCTACTCAAGATTAGCTGCAATATAAAAGTCCCAAACACTGGAGGAAAACTAACAAAGATAGCCCTTAAAATCAGCAGTCAAAGAGATGAATTTAACACAGAAAAAAATATAAAAATAGAATAAACTATAAATAACTTTGTTAAGTTATTTAGGCTCCTCAAAAATATAAAGTAGGAATCATCAAACTATGGCCCTGCCAGCCACTCACCTGTTTCCTCATTTTATCTATTTATTTTTTTAATAGCTTCATTGAGATATAGTTTACATGCCATAAAGTCCATCTGTGTAACTTGTACAGTTCATTGGTTTTTATTATATTTATATAGTTGTGTAACTATTGCCATAATCTAATTTTAGAATATTTGCATCATCCCAAAAAAGAAATCCCATACCTGTTAGCAGTCACTCCCCATTCTCCACTTCCCTGAACCCTAGGTAACTACTAATCAGCTTTCTGTCTCTATAGATTTGTCTATTCTGGACATTTCATATAATGGGATTATAGAATAGGTGGTCTTTTATTATGTCTGGCTTCTTTCACTTAACATAGTGGTTTCAGAGTTCATCCATATTATATCATGTATCAGTACTTAGTTCTTTTTATTGCCAAATAATATTGCATTGTGTGAACATACTACATTTTGCTTTCCTATTCATCAGTTGATGGACATTTGGGTTGTTTTCACCTTTTGGCTATTATGAAGAACATTCCTATGGTCATTTATATATAAGTTTTTGTATTAACATGTGTTTTCATTTCTCTCGGGTATATGCCTAGAATTGGAATTTCTGGATCATACAGTAGCTCGATGTTTAACATTTTGAGGAGCTGCCAAACTGTTTTCCAGAGTAGCTGCAGTGACCTGTTTTTGTAAGTAAAGGTTTTTTTTGACACCCAGCCACACCCATTTGTTTACATATATTCTATGGCTGCTTTCACAATACAGAGTTGAGTATATGTAGCTGCAACAAAAACCATGTGGCCTGAAAAACCTAACGTATTTAATATCTGGCCCTTACAGAAAATGGTTGACCATTGACCCCTGACATAAAGGAAGATGTATCCATTCAAAGCACTTAAACATAAAAAACAAAAATAGATATAAGCAAATAAAATTAAAACAGACCAATATGAAAATGAAAAAATTTCAGTAATCTTGGCAATGAAAAATAATACTAGTTGAAAATTTTAAATATCTTGATATTTGAGATAAAATATAGATGAGACACAGAGAAGAGAGAATTAATTAATTAGAATCCGAAGCTAGGATTAAGGAATTCATGTGAAAGATACAAAAAAAGAGAAAATATGAAAACAGAGCTAAGCAGTATGAGAATACGTTGCCAGGAGAAAAGAATACAGGGAATGGAGAGAAGTCAATATTTGAAGAGGTAATGTTGAGAATTTTCTAGAATTAAAGAAAGAAATTAACATAACTACCCATAAATATCTACCTTGTTTAAAAATGGGGGGAGAGGGGTAGGGGAATGCTGAAAAGTCTACTATATTAGTAAAGTTCCCACATCTGTATTTTTGAAAACTGGATAGTAAGTACCCTTTCTTTGCTTCTATATTCTTTCTTGTTAGAATAATTGGCACAAACCCCACTCAGGGGTTTGAGTCCACAGTGCAAGCAGTTGCCACTACGTTCTCTAAAAGCCAAAGCTTCAAATGCAACACAGACTGGTACCAAGCCTCTTCTCTTCTCTCCTCTGAGATTCCTGCACTTTTTACACCCCGTGTATACGTTATATCTGAGAAGGAGGGCAGTTCCAATTACAGTCGGCCCTCTGTATCACCACGTTCTGCATTTGCAAATTCAACCAGCCATGGGTCGGAAAATATTTGGGAAAAAAAAATTCCAGAAAGTTCCAAAAAGCAAATCTTGAATTTGCCACACACCAGCAACTATTTACATAGCATTTACATTGTGTTTACAACTATTTACATTGTATTAGGTATTATTTTAAGTATTCCAGGGGATGTGCATAGGTTATATTCAAATAGTATGCCATTTTATATAAGGGACTTTGAGCATCCTTGGATTTTGGTATCCTGCAGGGTCCTGGAACTAATCCCCAATGGATACAGAGGGAAGACTGTAGTCTCAAGCAGATGTGGCTTAGTTCGCTACAATTCCAAGCATGCAAAATAGCCCTTTTTCCTAAGGCAGCTGAGATGGTTTATAGTTTAGTTTTATTTTGCCCTGAGTTTTTTAAAATTTATTTTAAATTTTTTTTTAATTAATTAATTTATTTATTTTTGGCTGTGTTGGGTCTTCATTGCTGTGTGCGGGCTTTCTCTAGCTGTGGTGAGTGGGGGCTACTCTTCGTTGCGGTGCACAGCCTTCTCATTGTGGTGGCTTGTTTTGTTGTGGAGCACAGGCTCTAGGCATGTCAGCTTCAGTAGTTGTGGCATGCGGGCTCAGTAGTTGTGGTTCTCGGGCTCTAGAGCACAGGCTCAGTAGTTATGGCGGATGGGCTTAGTTGCTCCGCGGCGTGTGGGATCTTCCCAGACCAGGGATCGAACCTGTGTCCCTTGCATTGGCAGGCAGATTCATAACCACTCTGTCACCAGGGAAGTCCCCTGCATTTTTTTAATTGGTTGAGTATTTTCAGATATTACAGTTGACCCTTGAACAGCACTGATTTGAACTATGCACTTATATGCAGATTTTTTTCAATAGATACGTACTAGAGTACTATACCATCCACTGTTGGTTGAATCCTCAGATGCAGAAAATACATATATATTATTATATATATAACTGTAAAGTTATATGTGGATTTTTGATTGCGAGGGGGTTTGGCACCCCTAACCTTTGCGTTGTTCAAGGCTTAACTGTATTAGATAGTAGCCTGAGAAATATATTCTCAGATAATAAATCAAGAGTTGAAAGTAAATCCCCTTTTATTACAGAAGCACAGTTTCCTAGTTTTCCAAATTATGTTAAATTTTGAGTACTTTTGGTCAAACCTTGTCAAGAGTTTTTTGTTTATTTATAAATTACCTTTAACAATGAGTAAGATGCATTATGAGAAGGAAAGGTCAATTTATAGTTTCCTTATAGCCAAGCTGTTTTTTGTTTTTAGTAGCTAGAATGATTACGATTATTTATTTACCTTAGAGTTTTAGGTTTGGAAAACAGATGTGATTAGCTAACACCAGCATCAGCCCTGTTTGAATAACTGAAGAGCTTATATCAGTCATTTTGTTTGGGCTGGAATCTTCCATATTTCTATAGAACTGTTCTCCAAACTATTCACTCTGGTGCAGATTAGATGTGCCTGACAACAGGAGCAATTTTACATCAACACTTGTGTGTTGGTTATGTCTGCTCAGTATCAACCCCTTGACACTCTATATTTTGAGTGACTTCTTCACTCCTGACATCCCTTAATTTCAGAGCTCAAATTTCCACTGAAATCCAAAGGAAAGGGGGAACGGAGGAAGAGCTGCTGGTAAATCAAATACACTCTGTGCTGTAGTCTCCAAAGACAGCCACTGTCAGTCCCTCCCTTTCTGAGCGTGGCTGGGACAGCGATGTCAGCTTTGCTTCCTTCTGTGCCCTTTTTGCTGCTCGACTGCTGTGAACCACATTTTCGAAGGTCGGTGGCTCCTAGTGAAATTCACTGGCCTCCTCCTTCAATGAAGTGAGTGTGCAGTGAGAATGAGTCAGTATAAAGGTATGTTCCCTGAACTAAATTTTAGTGTTTTAAACAAAGCCTGTAATTTTAGGGTTTGGTTTTGATCTCTGGCAATGATAAGCTTGTCTCTCCTTTTAGGCTCATTAGAATTTACTGACTCTTTTCTGATTCATCAGCCAGTTCTTATGTGAGGAATGATTCATGGATCAGGGAAGGAAAATTAATTTGAATAAAGAGGAAGCAGATTACAAATCCCTTTCTTATAAAAATCCCATGCATATGTTTCAATATGATATATAAAAATGTAAAGGTGGCTTGATCCAGCTAGCCATGTATAACATGAATCTGAGGTATTTGGAATCTCCTGGTACAATAATGGCCGCTTCTCTGCTTGGTAATATATTTGAGGATGAATGCTTCCATTTCTTCTGAGTCTCCATGTCTTCATATTTAGAGAACAACAGTACTAATGTAAATCAAGATTCCATTGCTATTATGAAAATCATTGGAAACTTGCTCTAATGAATATTATGAAGTATCATCCCTTTCATCCTAAGGTTGAGTAACTTTTTTTCTCCTGACATCTTAGAAATTTCAAAAAGAGTTCAGGGAAACTCAATATAAGCCAAAGGAAAAAGAAGAAAAGGAAATAGCTCCTAGTAAATGCAGTACACTCTGTGTTGTGTTCTCCAAAGATGGCCGCCATCAATTATTTCCCTCCCTTTACATGTGTGCTTCTCCTCACATACAGCAGTGGAGTCTCTTTCCCCTCCCTTTAACTCTTTGGACTTGCTTAGAATAAGATAATCTGATGGAAGTGATACTGCCCCATAATGGGTCTAGCCTTTAAGAAGACTGGCAGTTTCAGCTTCCTTTCTCTTGGAAGCCAGTCACAGTGTAAGAAGTCCAGTTACGGGCTTCCCTGGTGGCGCAGTGGTTGAGAATCTGCCTGCTAATGCTGGGGGACACGGGTTCGAGCCCTGGTCTGGGAAAATCCCACATGCCGCGGAGCAACTGGGCCCGTGAGCCACAGCTACTGAGCCTGCGCGTCTGGAGCCTGTGCTCCGCAACGGGAGAGGCCGCGATAGTGAGAGGCCCGCGCACCGCGATGAAGAGCGGCCCCCGCTTGCCGCAACTAGAGAAAGCCCTCGCGCAGAAACGAAGACCCAACACAGCCAAAAATAAAAATAAATAAAATAAAATTAAAAAAAAAAAAAAGTCCAGTTACTCTGAGACCACCATGATGTTAGAAACTCCAACCTAGTCATATGGAGTGGCCATGTGAATAGGCATAGTTGTTTCAGGCGTCTGATTCCAGACATGGGAGTAAAAAGCCTTCTTGTAGGTTCTAGCCCAAGTAGACACCACACAGAGCAGAAAACTGCCCAGCCCAGATTGTAAATTATTTTAAGCCACCAAGTTTTGTGGTGCTTTATTATGTAGCAATCAATAGCTGAAACACTCTGGTTCTAGTATCCTTATTATTCTCACATCAAAATTTTAAGTATGTCATTGTCATTTTAAATTCTATTTTCATTCTTATTTTATTGTGCGGTTTTATTTTAGTTTTTATTGCTTGTCATTTCAAATACATATTACAGAATTCTAAGTGTGTCATTATCATTTTAAATTATACATGGTTTATAAATATAAATGGAAAAACACAATATGATTTTTTTTTCCTAAACCAAAATTGAGGCTTCCACTAAAGCAAAGTAAAAGTAATCTTACCTAGCAACAGTATGTACTTGAATCGGATCCAGAATGACCAATATAACAGGTTTCACATGTCCTTGGCAGTAAGCTGCTTGTTTGCAGTGTACTCCCAGTTCCATTGCTGAAAAGAAAATAAAAAACAATGCCTAGGGACCTAAGGAAAACCCCAGAGCTCCTCACTACACAATGAACAATCTCTTCCACTTGAGCTTAAAAAAATCTTTGTGAGCACAGTTTACTCTTCCCACATTTTGTCAATAGTGCTGGGGAAAATCCAGAATATTTAAAGAAACATTATGGATGCTCATCCTCTGCTTAGAATTATATCTATGACCTCAGTCTTCAAAGATTCAAATCAGGAATCTTTGAGCCTGAAAGATGATGTGTAGTCATTCAGTGTGTGTTGGTCTTTTTCATTATTGTTTTTTGAAAGAATTGGGGACTTGATATTGCTCATTAAAAACTCCTAGAACAATAACATCAGGAATTAGTTTCCTAAGGCTTAGAACATCGAGATAAAAAGTAAAAAATAAAATCAGAGAGTTGAGAGAAAGCTTAAATTTCTGTTTGAACTCCTGACTGACACATGTAACCAATGAAGAAAAGGGACTAGTAATTTGTGGCAGAGCTGGGTCTTTCTAAAAAACTCAAGTTTCCTGAATGTCTATACCTCAGTGACTGCCTTTTACCTAGTCTGTTGAAAACTGATGAGACAAGGATGGTTCTCTATTCAGGCTATTTCAGTACTAAACTGTTAAATTCAATTTACATTTGTTTTCTAGGTGGGCAGTGGGCATAGAGCATGGATGTGGTAGGGTTGGGAGAGAGAGTAAAACGCATGTAAGTGGCAGCTGTGGATGGACTTGGGCCCCGGTGGTGATCATCATTATCCTCATCACCACTACCAGTCACCGTATGCCAGACACTGGGCTAAGCATTTCGTATATATTATCTCAATTTTTTACAAGAATCTTGTGAAACAGGTATTTCTATTCCTATAGTGAGACAAGAAAATGAAGGAAATGAGAGGCTTAGGAGAGTGTCCAGATTTGCAAAGCCGTTCAGTTGTGCAGTTGGGATTAGAACCACAGGTGCCTCTGGCCAACACCAGTGCTTCACAGTTTACCATTTTGTTATCAAAACTTTCATTGAGAAAAATAACATGTAAACATTAAATTAAACCTAGAGAGCTCTAATTCCATAAAAGGAATTGTTAGATTTCATTCCCAACAAAGAATTTGAAGTGATCCAGGCTACCAAATTATTTCTTCATCTTCTGATTTCCAAGAAAGACTGCCCCCTCTCTTTATGGTACTGAAACATGCCTAGTTTTCCTCACTATTCGCATATGTAGTGCAGGCATAATAATAATAATATATAACTTTATAACACTGTTTGAAGGATTAAAGGATTAAATGTCAATTCATATAAAGTCTTTAGCACACTCTCTGAAACATAGTAAGCACTCAGTATGCATTGGTATTTTTATTAGCATAACAACTCTTTCAATATGTAATTGGTGCAGAATATACTCAGACTTTGTCCTGTATACTTACTAAATGTCTCTCAAATATGCCTCTCTCTTCCTTTCTTCATGATTATGCCTGATGTATTAATCAGCTCGAGCTGCCATAACAACATGCCATAGACTGGGTGGTTTAAACAATTAAAATTTATACCTCACAGTTCTGGAGGCTGAGAAGTCCCATAATCTGGGTGCTGGCCAATTCGGTTCCCCATGAGAGCCCTCTTCCTGGCTTGCAGACGATCATCTTCTTGCTATGTTCTTACATGGGGGAGAAAGGGAGAGAGAGAGAATGAGGGAGAGAGAGAAAGGGAGAAAGAGAAATGTCTCATGTCTCTCCTTACAAGGACACTAATCCCATCATGAGGGCTCTACCCTCATGACTTAATTAACTCCTTAAGTCCCTATTTCCAAATACCATCACATTGAGGGGTGGGGCTTCAACATATGAATTTGGGGGGGGCCTCAATTCAGTTCATAGCACCTGGGTTATATCCTCCATCATCTCACAACTCTCTTAAACTGATATTCCTTGATTCTTGTCTGTCCCCATTCCACATTGAACATCTAAAAGGTGAAATTGATCACATCATTAATTCATCCAGTAGCAATCCTTAGGGACTTCTCTGGCAGTCCAGTGGTTAGAACTCTGTGCTTCCAGTGCAAGGGACACATGTTCAATCCCTGGTCGGTCGGGGAATGAGGATCCCACATGCTGTGAGGCGTGGCAGAAAAACAAACAAACAAACAAAAAACAATGGCAATCCTTAAACTGTAGGATAAAAGGAAAATTCCAATACTTCCCTGCATAAACTCTCCATATGCACAGCCATACTGAACTAGAGCTGTTGCCTAAAAGTGACAGACTGGACAGTTAAGTCCAGACTGGTAAGTCTGGACTTAAACAACATAACTGAATTCACTCTCACTTGCTGAGTTCATCATTTATGGTGGTTGGGGAGGAGAAGGAATGGAATTGAAATTAATTTCTTGATACCCATCATGAATAGGCTTCAGTAGAATGTTAGTGGAAGATGTGGTCAGTATGATATACATTTAAAGCCAGTGTCTAAGAGCATCACAGTGGCATAGCTGCTCAGATTCACTGCACACTCTTTGCCCTTCATCTCTTATTGACATAGGCTTACCATTGCCATGCCAATACCATTGCCATGCCTCAGCTTGACCCAGAGGGTCAGTGAAACTTTCCCCATTGTTTATAATTGTTATGCATAGGCTGAGTTTCCCAAATATTTCCTTGGCAGTTTTTTCCCAAGTTAATTGAAAGTTTACATTTTAACTTTCCTGGCATACTCCACTCTTTCAAAGGACTTTTCCCCCCTTAAATACTTTTTTTGGTTATCTTGGAAAAATTACAGTGAGGTATTACTTTCAGGCAAATCCCAAGCTCTAAGGTGTAAATTCCATTTGTGATTTGTAACTTTTTTCATGTATTATTTATTGCCATTCTCATTATTTAGAGATACTTTCAATTTATTATTCAGTGCCTATACAATTCTTTAAAGAATACATAGCCACAAAATAATAGTTTGTTTGATCACACTTTAATAAATCAACTGGTACAGAATTAAAGAGAAGATCCAGAAATAAAGGAAAATAGCGTTGATAGGTCTAGGGAAATAGGCAGTGGGGACAAGTAATCTGGGGAATTAGCAATTGCATCATAAGTTTCTTTAAAAATGTATGGTTGGCACGTCTGTGATCACAATGGTATACTTAATAGTTTATGCATTATAAAACTCAGAAAGTTGAATAGTGAAAAAGGACATTTTTATAATAAGTTGTTTCCTTTTGGAAGAAAAGGACATCCATATCAAAGGTGAAGTTTGAATTTCGTTGGGCCAGAAGGCAGTAACAAACTTGATCTGATCCTTTTATAAAATGATCCAGTTGCCTTATCATAACCAAAATGGTGGCCTCGTAAACCAATCACTTTCCTTACAACCAGTTGTAAGAGGCTACTCCTTCCAACTAACAGGATATCAAAATATTTTTGTTCCATCTTGCACTTACTTCAAGGTCATTATGTCCCTGCTTAATAACTTTTCCTATTTTTAAATGTTTGCATTTTGCTTACGCCACCCTTTTCCTATTCATATTACTGTTATTACCATTTCTCATGATATCCTCCCTTCCTGGGTCACCGTTTCCCTCTTCATATCTCTCTCTGCCCTCCTCTCCCAGTTCCTCACTCCTACTGGTCTTTACCTTCACTGTGACCTCCCTCTCTCTGACCTTGAGATTGAACATCCAAGGATATTTTCACTAGCTCCCTTGATTTCCTCACCAACTTGGCTCTCTCCTTAAGCAATTTTGCCAGTCACCATTCCAGTCTATGTCACGTACTTCTCTTCTTTTTACGAGCCAATTAATGCTACTCTGTAATAGATACAAATTTAGTCTAAGTAATCTTAACTGAGCCATCTCTGCTTCTCAGTAATCCTTTGGATTATTTTTAATTGATTCTTTGGCAGTCTTTGAAACAGATTGCCCATAAGTCTTATGCTTAATACCATCTATTCTCACTCTCTATATAAGATGTGAAAACAACCTGATGTTCTCTCACTCAACTATCCTTGTATTATCTGATCAATTCTTTTTTTTTTCTCCCTTCTTTGCCATTTTTCCTTCCATTTTAGGAAGGGAGTAAATAACTCATTCTCACCAAAGCCAACCCTCCCAATTGTGCTCTTCATCTCTTTTTCCTTTTTTTGGAACTTGTTTCATTGAATTTTCCACAATTGCCTTACATCTTAAACATCTCTCTATTCTGGGTCTTTCCTCTCCATCTAAAAACATGCATCACTTTTCAGTGCCTGAAAGAACTTAACTCATAATGCTGCTGCTTTATCAAGTTACCTCCTTGCCTGTCTCCTTCACCAACAAACTTCTTGTAGAGTAGTCGTTATGAGCTATCTATACTCATCACCTTATGTTCACTGCTAAGCCTTGAGAGTACCTTGCTTATTCTCTTCCATTCATCACTTATAACCTTGGACACCAAATCTACTGACCACTTTTCTCATGTCCTTATCCTTAAACTCGTCTGTGTAAATCGATAACTTCCCTTCCTTGAATAGTCTATCTCCCTTGGTTTTCATGATGCTCTCTTTTTTATTTTCCTGTTAAATCCCAGGCCATGACTCATTCTTTTTGTGACTCATAACTCTAGAGTGTATGTGTTTTCCAGGGATTGCCTTTGCCTTTTTCACATCACAGTAGTAATTTTCAAATCTGTCAACTTGAGCTCAACTTGTCTTCCCATCTTCTTTTCTGTCCTCTTCCTGGGAATAATATCTTGTCCTCAGGAAGTACAAAACTTGTCAACAACTTGCCTGCCCCAATTGCTCTGATCTCTGAGTTACTCTTTCTCCCTCTTCCTTCTCTTCTTCCTCTTAATCCTTTTCTCATTTTCCTAATATTGATGCCACTGTAATTTCTTTTACTCCACACTCCGAGACTTTCAGGTAGTAGTTGTCAAAACTGATCATCAAAATCACACTTTCACAAATGATTGTTTGATGAGTCTCTCTAGAGGCTCAGTGAATTGGAACCTCCAGAGATGAAGTCCCAATATCTGTATAATTTTTAAAGTTTCTCACTGTTTTCTGATTTGGGGGTACTTCACCTTTAGATTCTCTCAATATTTTTGTGTCCATCCCCTTCTTTCCATTGTGGGAGTCCCTCCTCTGCCACTGCCCCAGGCCTTCAGTATGTCTCACGTTGAGCACTGCAACAGTTACCTAACCGGAATCCCTGCCGCCAGCGCTCTCTCCACCAATCTGTTTACTTTCCTGTGAGATTAAGGAAATTTCTGTTTTGATTGGGCCACACATCTTCTCGGAAATTTTAAATGTCTCTCCATTTCCTGTAAAATAATTCTGTACTGCTTAACCTGGTCCTCAAGGTCCCTTCATGACCTCATGCTACAAATATTCTTCTCACTATTTACCTTCATGGACCTTTCACGCCAATCAAAAGGGATATTTTACACTAATTTATGCATTTGCCTTTTTGCCTCTCTTTCCACTACCTTAAGTTCAAAGTCCACATGTTCAAATATGGCTCATCTTTAAGTCCCAGTTGAAATGCCAGTGGCCTCTCTGGTACCATCAATGGTAAGTAACTGCTCCTTTCCCTGAATTTTTGTATAACTTGATCCCTCTTTTCTAATATTGATCTTCTACCTTTTATTATAGTGGATATATATATTATATATATATATATATATAAAATATTTAAAAGAAGACCCATATGTAATTCATCCTTTTACCTGTCACATTTTATCAAATACATTTTTGAATCTTAAATAAATATATATTTCTTGAATAATAAGCAATAGCCGAAGTTTATATAAAACTGTTCTAAGTATTCTGCATTTTAACCATTAAATCCTAACTGAATTCAGTATTCTGTATTTAGGAGGTACTAATGTTATTCTCATTGTACAGATGAGGAAATTGTGCATCAGAGCAGTCAAGTAACTCACCAAGGTCACACAGCTCGTAAATGGCCCTCAAGTAATCTGGCTCCAGAGTCCATGCTCATAACCACTCTAGTATTCTGCCTTTTGATGAATAAATCCCACTCAGTCAACCTCAGCACATGCTTTTTATTTTTCATTTATTTATTTATATATTTATTTATTTTTGCCTGCATTGGGTCCTTGTTGCTGCACGCAGGCTTTCTAGTTGCAGCAAGCGGGGGCTACTTTTCGCTGTGGTACGCGGGCTTCTCATTGAGGTGGCTTCTCTTTGTTGCAGAGCAGGGGTCCTAGGCGCACGGGCTTCAGTAGTTGTGGCACATGGGCTTAGTTGCTCTGCAGCATGTGCGATCTTCCCAGACCAGGGCTGGAACCCGTGTCCCCTGCATTGGCAGGCAGATTCTTAACCACTGGGCCACCAGTGAAGTCCCAGTGCATGCTTTCTAAAAAAGTTTATTTGACTGACTGCCCATATTCAAAACAGATCTTTTTCTTTTATTTGAATTTAACAGAAGGAAATTAGAAAACTTAGTATAAATAACCTTCAGGAAAGCAAATGATGTGATTTATAATTAGGATACATCAACTTCAAGAAAGAAGTAGAAATTAGGTCGTAGGAAACACTAAAAGTATTGAAGAGCAATTTGAAGCTCTATTGTACAATTTTATAAAGACAGTGTAAATCCATGTGGTTGTAAATTAACAAGTAATTGAAGTGAACAATAGTTGATACTTACACTCATTTAATTTTATGGTTTCCACTAAGTGTGGTGATTTCCCTCTCTCCATCATTTTACCACTAATGCCAGAGTCTTTGCAAATAAACACTTAATCTATGGTTATAGTAAAGCTGCTTTGCCACCCTGAAAAAAATTGTTTTTTACAAATGTGGCTCACAAACTTTGTAACAGAATAAACTTCACCTGGTTTAAAAAAAAAAACAGGACAGAAACAAACAAATGAAAAATACAGCAGGATCTGTCTAACCTATTAAAGATGGAATTGAATAGTAAAAATAGCTCCATGTCAGGGGCTTGGGAAGCAAGGAAGGGAGGGAAGGAAGGAAGGAAGGAAGGAAGGAAGGGAGGAAGGAAGGAGGGAAGAAGGGAGGGGGGAGGGAGGAAGGAAGGAGTGGAAACATAAGCTAATTTGATTATGGGGAGGGAGGGAGGGAGGGGAGGAAGGAATGAAGGAGGGAGGGAGGGAGGGAGGGAGGAAGGAAGGAAGGAAGGAAGGAAGGAGTGTAAACATAGTTTTGAGCCTGAGGCAAAAATAAGCTCTAGTATCTACCTTATATTTGCTGCTAACATCTGACACTTGTGAAACAGTGTAACCATTAACAATTTTAATTCCACGTGAAAGAGGAGAAAAAGAGTTGGAATTAAAATCTTACAGATTTTAAGGTCTACACATGACACTGACAAACAAATACAGAAAGAAAATTTTTAAGTTTATCATTGGGTCCAAATCACTTTGATAAAATTACTTTGATCACTAATATAGAAATATTGTACATGTAGATGTTTTTTTGGACAGCCTCCTTCTCCCTAGATCATACACATGCCATTCAATCTGGGGATTACCTTTCTTTCTTAGCACAATGGTTTCTCTTTCTTTTCTCTGTAAGGGCTTGATCCAAGGTTGTTAGTAAGAATGAGCAATAAAATATTAGTTCATTTCCATATGCATAGACCTTCCTGGCACAACTGTTACTGTGCCATTATTTAATGGTTAATGATAAGCTTTTATATAACACAGGTATTATACCACTTTATGGTCTGTTCTTGTATATTCCTGAAAACAGCTCTCTATGTGGGTTTGGTACTAGTTTTCTGTATTTGCAGATGTAGTTATTTAACAACAGAGGGTAAGCAATATCCCCAAAGCTTTTGAGAAATACATAACATTATTTTTAAGACAAGACAATGCCCGGATAATCTGATACCAGAATATCTTTTGTGAGAAGAGATGCAATTAATCACATTGACAGAGAGGAACCAAAAGATTTCATTCAGTTAGACTTTTTAGAATAGTGGCATGGCAAAGGAAATTAAAATAAAATAAAATTTTAAATTGGTGTTACAGTTTTGTAATGTGAGGGCTAGAGAACCAAATTAAAGAAAGGAAATACGCATTGAGGTCAGCTGGCATTTATCCAGATTGAGGGTCTCTACCAGGAAACAGTTCTGGGAACTGACATATTTAAAACACTGTAAAAATATTTTCTTGAACATATAGAGTTATTTTTAGTGTTAATTTTTCTGAGACATTGTGTCAGAATTGATTCAAGACTTCAGTGTTGAATTTGAGCCTATTAAATGGTAATGACTGCTCTGTGATGTACTATCAAACTATCTTTAAACATAACTGGCTAGTCATGGCCAAATACATAGCAACCTGATTCCCAAAATTATGAGACCATCTAGTAAGATTTAAAATATAGATATAGCAGGTTGAAAGATGCATTGTATGTTTTCATTGTGTTATGAAAGCAGAGTGTGTTGGGAATTGCTGTTAGGTGCCTGAGCATGCCTGGAGATGACTGTCCTGAACTCCTTAATGGCTAATTAACTGGAAATGTAGTTAGGAAGCTAAGTTAAGCCAGTCTTCGATTGTTGGTTGGCTGACTTCATGGTTGTTTTAGAACTCTGGTCTTCTAAAAACGTTTGTCATAATGTGATTTTATGAAACATTTCTGAAGAGTGTAGAAAATTACTATGTTGGCTATGAAACCAAATGGTAATTCTCCTTCCCATAGTTTCAAGACATTTTTCCTCACAAGAAAAAAACAGATCATTTAACCGTTTCCTTAAGAATCACAGACCTATCTGATCCCCGTCAGTAGGATATTCTCTGGCAACTTTGAAGTACACGGTTCAAATGGTATTACTCTAATAACAGTGCGTGCAAGGTCCGTGTGGGTAGGTCTCATCTAAGTTGATTATTCTCCTTGGATTCAAAATTATAGCCTGCAAATTGAAAATTATACATAGTTTTTGCAAGCCGAGACCATAATTCTAGGCTTGTGCCATTTTGTTTCAATCCCAATAAATCACCCTCAAAGTAGGCCTGACACTCAACTGTCTTGTAGCATCCAGGAGAGCCTCAAGTCAGCCACTGACAAAGTGCTGCTATTTAGGGTCCCAGCAGTCTTGAGACACCTCTGAAAATTTGCTCACATTCCTCCTCTTTACCCGTGGAAAATATACTCTAGGCCAGTATTGACTCTCTGCTCTGCCTGCAGATCTACGTGTCACCTGTACAGATCCCTCCAAATTAGGCTTGCCTCCTTCCTATAGCAGGAAGGGTCAGGGTAAATCCATGTCAGAACATGGTAGCTATAGGCCTCCCATGATAGTTACATTTACTCTATCTACCTTATGTCTGAGATACCCTACTAGCTACTTAAATTACCTTTTAGAGCAGAGGTTTACACATTGTGGGTCACAATACATTGGTGAGTCTCATTGCCAGCATTTTAAAGTGGAGTGGGATGAAACAGGATGGGATGGGATGGGATGGGAGGGGATGGGAGAGAATAGAAGAGAAGAGAATAGAATAGAGTAGAATAGAATAAAGTATCAAAGGGAGACAGAGGGGAATAGAGGATACGGAGAGGTCCATTTTAAATAGGTTGGTCAGGAAGTTTTCAGTGACAGTTTGGATGTGATGGAACTTCGAGTCTGCACATTGAAAGCAACCCTCCTCTCTGTGTGATCTTCATATTACATCAGGATAAACAGAAGGGTTCTAACACCAAATAAGTTTGGAAAATCCAGGTACAAAAAAGTTAAACATGTTTATTACATGATTTTTTGGCCTTTTAAAGATGCAAGAGAGGGCTATCTATAGCCATATGCTGTTTCTGTAACTTGACTAAAGTCACGATGGTGATGAGGGTGAGGATGATGGGATGAGGGTGAAGATGACAGGAGGTAAGGCTTTTTGAGCACGTGCTTTGTGCCAGGCTCTGTGCTGACTGCTTTCTGTGCGTGGTTCTCTCTCCCTCCCCCCATTTGGTGCAGTGTATGAGGAAAAATGAGTCATGGGGTAAATCCATTTGGATGGTGGTACTTGTACTCAGAAGGAAGAGAGAGTTTGAGAGGAAGGATAGCAAGTTTAGCTTTGAATGAACTGAATTTGAGATGCTTTGTGGATCTCCAGACCTGGAGGTCTAGAACTCAGGAGAGATGGAGATGCATATTTGGGTATTGTTGGCCTAAAATGCTCATTGAAAGAAGGTGACGCTAGAGATTATGAGTTTGATAAGGATGGCTAAATAAAGTGAAGAGCTTGGCACATCATCCAGGTGACATACACAGAGTCTAGCCTGCTGCAACAAACGTTTGCAACTGTGCCTGGACACCAGAGCCACAGGACTGAGAGTGGGTTCCCTGTTGTCCAGATGGTTCTCAAGAGCTCTTTTGGGAATGTGTTGAAGTACTGAGGCAAGGAGGAAATTCTAAAACTAGAACCAAGTATAGGACTAGTGACCCAAGGTTAGGAATGCAAACTACCCGGATGAAGTATGGAGTGTTTCTGTGAACAATTTACAAATCCAGTCCATAAGTTTGTTGTTATCTGTTCCAGCCACAGTATCCTAATGCTGATTTGGCAGTTCTGTGAAACATGTGCCTTGTTCTCTTCTACAGCATTAGGTTTATTTGCTGAGAATACCGGTGGGTGACTATACATTGTGTATTAACCCTTGTTAAGAAAGCTCAAGAACGCATTTAATATTTTCTCACCAGGAAATGGATCAGATCAATGAAACTTCTTGGCCTTCAAGTATCTGCTCATTTCAGAATAAAGGCCCGTATTTTAGAAATAAGACCTTTTGATGCCTTTTTTTAATTACCTTTTTTTTCTAATTTAAAAATAATGCATGCTTATTGTTGGACATAGACCCATAAATATCTTAGATCCACATTATTTTGCAGTTGTGTTCCTTGTTTTACGTTGATGAGTTTGTTTTAGTAGCACATCCACATTGTTAGAATCAGAAGGTCAGTGAGGTAAAATTAAAACAAGTACTTTAGAAGATTGTAAACACAGAATAAATTTCAGCTTCATGTAAATGAGGTGTGATTTCTATAATAAAGCCATTATTGTTGTCACTGGTGCATAGCATTAAAGCCAAGACTGCAGTTACAAAGAAAAGACATAATATAGAACCATACTTCCTTTAAAAATGGCAATTCATTGAAATCATATTTTCCACTAAAAAGTAAAGAGATTTTATGTATTCTCAATGGAATCTACTAACTCCCATAAGTAGACTTTACTAATGATAGTAGTACTAAATAACAAATCTACTTGTTGGGTTTTTTTGGTTTTTGTTTTTTTGGGTTTTTTTTGATACTTTCCACAAGTAATTTCTTTCACTAAAACCTTTTCAGATTACTTTGTGTTTCACATTAGTGACCCTTGCTAATGTAAGTATTTTAAGTACTTTGAGGATTGATTGTTTTCTCCCTCGTTGTGGAACTTCATCTTGACACAAGCCTATCTTTTTTAGCATGTAGTAAAATATACGTAACATAAAATTTACCATTTTAACTATTTTTATGTGTACAATTCAGTGGCAATAAATACATTCACAATGTTGTGCAACCATCACCACCATCTATTTTCAGAACTTTTTCATCATCCCAAACATAAACTCTGTACCCATTAAGCAATAACTCCCTCTTTTCCCCCTCCCAGCTCCTGGTAACCTCTATTCTACTTTCTGCCTCTGAATTTGCCTATTCTAGGCACCTCATGTAAGTGGAATAATACAATATTTGTCCTTTTGTGTCTGGCTTATTTTACTTAACATAATGTTTTCAAGGTTTATCCATGTTGTAGCATATGTCAGAATTTCATTCCTTGTTAAGGCTGAGCAATATTCCATTGTATGTGTACATTGTATTTTGTTTATCCTTTCATCTGTTGAGGGACATTTGGGTTGTTTCCACCTTTGGGATACTGTGAATGATGCTGCCACGAGCATTGACGTACAGGTCTCTGAGTCCCTGGTTTTAATTATTTTGAGCATATACCTAGAAGTGAAATTTCTAGATTATGTGGTAATTCTATGTTTAACTTTTTGAGGTACCACCAAACCGTTTTCCACAGGAGCCACACCATTTTACATTCTTAGCAGCAAGGCACAAGGGTTCCAATTTCTCCACATCTTTGCTAACATTTGTAACTTTCTCATTTTTTGACAACAGCTATCCTAATAGGTACAAACAGTATCTCATTGTGGGTTTGATTTGCATTTCCCTAGTGACTAGTGATGTTGGTCATCTTTGCCTATGCTCAATGGCCATTTGTATATCTTGGGAGAAACGTCTGTTCAAGTCCATTGCCCATTTTTGAATTGGGTTGTTTGTTTTTTGTTGACTTCGAGGGGTTCCTTGTATATTCTGGATAGCACAGTCTTTATATAGATACCCTTATTCCATGGGTCCAATACTGTGTTTTTAGGGTTCCCTTTTATCGGGAACATCGAAATGATTCTGTTTTCTATTAACTAATTCACTCCTAAACATATATTTCTAACATTACCTATTTTAAATGCCTGCTTCAGTAAGCAGTGACTTATATAGCCAACAGAAAAGTTACTAGTATTTCACCAAATGTGAAGTATCAGCTTAGGAAATATGTAACTAAATGATTTTCATTAAAAGAACATTAATTTTCAATTTGCCAAGAGGAATTCATAGTAGCTTTTAAACAACAGCATGCTGCTCCCCACTTTCACCACCATCACCCACTCTCACGCCCCTTCTCCCTTTGGTCATTGTTACTCTAGGCCCCAGAGGTGAACGGCACCTCCTTTAGGTTAACCATGAAGCTGATGAGGCATACGTTTTAGGGCCTGTTACTTGCATGGGCCTCTTCGAAGATCTTCTACCTAATTATGCTTTTGAAATTTTTAGTTTTTAAAGAAGCCTTTCCAAGTTTTATAAAAGTTCAGGCCCACAAAATCCGGATGTACCTCTGGATATGTTTCTTCCATCTGAAATCATGTCTTAGTTCTTGTTGCACTGCTGGAAAACCAGCCTGGGGTCTATGGTGCAGTATACTGAGTTATTTATGACTGGCTTTCTTTCCTTGCAGTTTCTGATCTGGGTTGCCAAACTACCACACTTTTCTGCAGAGTTACAGAAAAACATGAGCCCTGGGTGTTCCTAGTCAGCCCCGGTATGCTCTTTTGGCTTCCGCATGGAGCTCTGTCAGCACACAGCGCTTGTCTGGCTCCGGGCACTCACAGGAACATGCAGGCCAAATTTTGAAAATTTGGTTCCTAGCTGTTCATGCAAAATATGCATGTCCTTTTATACTGTACACAGAGCCATAAATAGAATTTTGTACTTGCACAGTGAGAGCAAAGAATGCAATTGCCAGACCAATACCTAATCTCTGAAAACTTTCATGAGCATAGCTTAGGCAATTTCCTAAATATTAGGGTATCTTGTCAGAAGTAAAAAAGAGCCTTCTGGCCCTTTATCAAATTGTATGATTTCATTAAACAAGAATGATGTTTTTAAAAAAAATTAAGTAAATCTTAATATGTTCGCTCCTGTCCTGTGGTAAGGCATCGATGACACAGGGACTATTCATCTGCATAAACTGTGTCTTATATTATTCTTATATTCTCTGTGTAGTTGTGATAACTTAGACAATTGACATTTTTTCTAAAAAGGGGATATCTGACAAGATATCAGTGTGGTCTCCTTCGAAAGCCTTTTTTCTTCTCAAAAAAAAAAAAAAAAGCTCAGATTCCCTCTTCCTTTCTTTCTTTCCTTGCTTTTCCCTTCCAGAACAATTCCATCCTAAAGCCCTTAGTTTGACAGAGCCAGGTATGCATCCAGTGGAAGGTGTCAAGCAGGGAGTATCACAGCCAGTCATTGTGAGGGGGCATCCGTGTGAAGGGTCGAGTGTACTCACGAGGCTCCTAAGAACCTGAGTGGATTTGGGAGGCCGTCTGTGCAAGGCAGGGACAACAGCAATGGGAGATTGGTTACAATCAAATAGAGTTGATCAAATAGGTAAATATTTTAAGAATAATGAGCAATACATTTCTTGCCAACAGAGAAGGAAGTTACAAATACAGAAAAAGAGACAATTACAATTAACTTTGTGGCATTGGATTGGAATTGGAAATATTGGTATACACTAATGATTTTCATTGTACAGAGATAGACGTAGAAATCTAGATGGAAATGAGTGTGTGTGCAGGTGTGTGCAGACAGGTATTCCCCAGCTCTGTCTACTGAGAGGACATAGGAGCAGCAGCACCCCAATAGCAATGACCATACCCAGCCCCAGATCTTGGTTTCTGAATGCCATTCTGCCCTAAAGGAAACCAGGACTGGGGCAGGGAAAGTACAAGATGAGCTTGAAACATCTTGTTGGGCCAAAACAGAATGATGAGGACATAACAGAAGTCACAGAAACCATCTTGAAGGGGTTCCCATTAATCAGACTTAGGACAATTTGAGCATCAAAATAAATGGTAGTAATAGATGATAACCCATTACGTTGAGAATATATGAGTCCATATTATGAAAATAAATAAATGAACCAATCAGATATTTGATAAGTGAAAGGATATTTACCTAGTTTCAAAGTAATGCCATGCAAGATACATACTAATTACAAAGGGAAAAAGACTAACGTTACGGTGGAGAATTCATGCAGCCACTACCTTAATCAAATGACCAAAATGAACATCCTAGATAATGGGACAAATTGAAATCTTGTGCCAACCAATAGAATGTTATGAAAAGAACCCAGGATCACTTCTGTGATTTCTAGCAAAGCTTATAATCTAAATCATGCGAAAATATCAAACTCAAATTTAAGGGCACTCTACAAGACAAACTGGCTGGTAATCTTCAAAAATGCCAGAGTCACAAAAGCCAACAACACTCAAAGGAGCCATTTTTTTTTTAAAGATCAAATTTATAGAAAGAATGTTTTGCTTATCTCTTTTAAATTTATTTATTTATTTATTTATTTATTTATTTATTTATTTATTTTTGGCTGTGTTGGGTCTTAGTTTCTGTGCAAGGGCTTTCTCTGGTTGCGGTGAGCGGGGGCCACTCTTCATCGTGGTGCGCGGGCCTCTCACTATCGCGGCCTCTCTTGTTGCGGAGCACAGGCTCCAGACGCGCAGGCTCAGCAACCGTGGCTCACGGGCCCAGCTGCTCCACAGCATGTGGGATCTTCCGGGACCAGGGCTCGAACACGTGTCCCCTGCATTGGCAGGCGGATTCTTAACCACTGCGCCACCAGGGAAGCCCCCCATTTTATTTATTTATTTTTTTTTAAACATTTTTATTGGAGTATAATTGCTTTACAATGGTGTGTTAGTTTCTGCTTTATAACAAAGTGAATCAGTTATACATATACATATGTTCCCATATCTCTTCCCTCTTGCGTCTCCCTCCCTCCCAGCCTCCCTATCCCACCCCTCTAGGTGGTCACAAACCACCGAGCTGATCTCCCTGTGCTATGCGGCTGCTTCCCACTAGCTATCTATTTTACGTTTGGTAGTGTATATATGTCCATGACACTCTCTCACCCTGTCACAGCTCACCCCACCCCCTCCCCACATCCTCAAGTCCATTCTCTAGTAGGTCTGTGTCTTTATTCCTGTCTTACCCCTAGGTTCTTCATGACGTTGTTTTTTTTCTTCTTAGATACATATATATGTGTTAGCATACGGTATTTCTTTTTCTCTTTCTGACTTACTTCACTCTGTATGACAGACTCTAGGTCCATCCACCTCACCACAAATAACTCAATTTCGTTTCTTTTTATGGCTGAGGAATATTCCATTGTATATATATGCCACATCTTCTTTATCCATTCATCCGATGATGGACACTTAGGTTGCTTCCATGTCCTGGCTATTGTAAATAGAGCTGCAATGAACATTTTGATAGATGACTCTTTTTTTTTTTTTTAAAGAAATGTTCTCTCTTTTTTTTTTTTTTTTAATTTATTTATTTATGGCTGTGTTGGGTCTTCATTTCTGTGCAAGGGCTTTCTCTAGTTGTGGCAAGCGGGGGCCACTCTTCATCGCGGTGCGCGGGCCTCTCACCATCATGGCCTCTCTTGTTGCAGAGCACAGGCTTCAGACGCGCAGGCTCAGTAATTGTGGCTCACAGGCCCAGTTGCTCTGCAGCATGTGGGAGCCTCCCAGACCAGGGCCCGAACCCATGTCCCTGCATTGGCAGGCAGATTCTCAACCACTGCGCCACCACGGAAGCCCCACATGACTCTTTTTGAATTATGGTTTTCTCAGGGTATATGCCCAGTAGTGGGATTGCTGGGTCGTATGGTAGTTCTATTTTTAGTTTTTTAAGGAACCTCCATACTGTTCTCCATAGTGGCTGTATCAATTTACATTTCCACCAACAGTGCACGAGTGTTCCCTTTTCTCCACACCCTCTCCAGCATTTATTGTTTCTAGATTTTTTGATGATGGCCATTCTGACCAGTGTGAGATGATATCTCATTGTAGTTTTGATTTGCATTTCTCTAATGATTAATGATGTTGAGCATTCTTTCGTGTGTTTGTTGGCAATCTGTATATCTTCTTTGGAGAAATGTCTATTTAGGTCTTCTGCCCATTTTTGGATTGGGTTGTTTGTTTTTTTGTTATTGAGCTGCATGAGCTGCTTGTAAATCTTGGAGATTAATCCTTTGTCAGTTGCTTCATTTGCAAATATTTTCTCCCATTCTGAGGGTTGTCTTTTGGTCTTGTTTATGGTTTCCTTTGCTGTGCAAAAGCGTTTAAGTTTCATTAGGTCCCATTTGTTTATTTGTGTTTTTATTTCCATTTCTCTAGGAGCTGGGTCAAAAAGGATCTTGCTGTGATGTATGTCATAGAGTGTTCTGCCTATGTTTTCCTCTAAGAGTTTGATAGTGTCTGGTCTTACATTTAGGTCTTTAATCCATTTTGAGTTTATTTTTGTGTATGGTGTTAGGGAGTGTTCTAATTCCATTCTTTTACATGTACCTGTCCAGTTTTCCCAGCACCACTTATTGAAGAGGCCGTCTTTTCTCCACTGTATATTCTTGCCTCCTTTATCAAAGAGAAGGTGTCCATATGTGGGTGGGTTTATCTCTGGGCTTTCTATCCTGTTCCATTGATCTATATTTCTGTTTTTGTGCCAGTAACATACTGTCTTGATTACTGTAGCTTTGTAGTATAGTCTGAAGTCAGGGAGCCTGATTCCTCCAGCTCCATTTTTTGTTCTCAAGATTGCTTTGGCTATTCGGGGTCTTTTGTGTTTCCATACAAATTGTGAAATTTTTTGTTCTAGTTCTGTGAAAAATGCCAGTGGTAGTTTGATAGGGATTGCATTGAATCTGCAGATTGCTTTGGGTAGTGGAGTCATTTTCACGATGTTGATTCTTCCAATCCAAGAACATGGTATATCTCTCCGTCTATTTGTATCATCTTTAATTTCTTTCATCAGTGTCTTATAATTTTCTACATACAGGTCTTTTGTCTCCTTAGGTAGGTTTATTCCTAGATATTTTATTCTTTTTGTTGCAATGGTAAATGGGAGTGTTTTCTTAATTTCACTTTCAGATTTTTCATCATTAGTGTATAGGAATGCCAGAGATTTCTGTGCATTAATTTTATATCCTGCTACATTACCAGATTCATTGACTAGCTCTAGTAGTTTTCTAGTAGCATCTTTAGGATTCTCTATGTATAGTATCATATCATCTGCAAACAGCTTTACTTCTTCTTTTCTGATTTGGATTCCTTTTATTTCTTTTTCTTCTCTGATTGCTATGGCTAAAACTTCCAAAACTATGTTGAATAATAATGGTGAGAGTGGGCAACCTTGTCTTGTTCCTAATCTTAGTGGAAATGGTTTCAGTTTTTCACCATTGAGGACAGTGTTGGCTGTGGGTTTGTCATATATGGCCTTTATTATGTTGAGGAAAGTTCCCTCTATGCCTACTTTCTGGAGGATTTTTATCATAAATGGGTGTTGAATTTTGTCAAAAGCTTTCTCTGCATCGATTGAGATGATCATATGGTTTTTCTCCTTCAATTTGTTAATATGGTGTATCACGTTGATTGATTTGCGTATATTGAAGAATCCTTGCATTTCTGGAATAAACCCCACTTGATCATG
The DNA here is from genome assembly GCF_009873245.2 of Balaenoptera musculus. Lineage (NCBI taxonomy): Eukaryota > Metazoa > Chordata > Mammalia > Artiodactyla > Balaenopteridae > Balaenoptera > Balaenoptera musculus. Next base: position 71,919,621 of record NC_045787.1, read on the forward strand.
GTGTATGATCCTTTTAATGTGCTGTTGGATTCTGTTTGCCAGTATTTTGTTGAGGATTTTTGCATCTATGTTCATCAGTGATATTGGAGTGTAGTTTTCTTTCTTTGTGACATCTTTGTTTGGTTTTGGTATCAGGGTGATGGTGGCCTCGTAGAATGAGTTTGGGAGTGTTCCTCCCTCTGCTATATTTTGGAAGAGTTTGAGAAGGATAGGTGTTAGCTCTTCTCTAAATGTTTCATAGAATTCGCCTGTGAAGCCATCCGGTCCTGGGCTTTTGTTTGTTGGAAGATTTTAATCACAGTTTCAATTTCAGTGCATGTGATTGGTCTGTTCATATTTTCTATTTCTTCCTGGTTCAGACTCGGCAGGTTGTGCATTTCTAAGAATTTGTCCATTTCTTCCAAGTTGTCCATTTTATTGGCATAGAGTTGCTTGTAGTAATCTCTCATGATCCTTTGTATTTCTGCAGTGTCAGTTGTTACTTCTTCTTTTTCATTTCTAATTCTATTGATTTGAGTCTTCTCCCTTTTTTTTCTTGTTGAGTCTGGCTAATGGTTTATCAATTTTGTTTATCTTCTCAAAGAACCAGCTTTTAGTTTTATTGATCTTTGCTATCGTTTCCTTCATTTCTTTTTCATTTATTTCTGGTCTGATCTTTATGATTTTGTTCCTTCTGCTAACTTTGGGGTTTTTTTGTTCTTCTTTTTTCTCTAACTGCTTTAGGTGCAAGGTTAGGTTGTTTATTTGAGATGTTTCCTGTTTCTTAAGGTAGGATTGTATTGCTATAAACTTCCCTCTTAGAACTGCTTTTGCTGCATACCATAGGTTTTGGGTCGTCATGTTTTCATTGTCATTTGTTTCTAGGTATTTTTTGATTTCCTCTTTGATTTCTTCAGTGATCTCTTGGTTATTAAGTAGTGTATTATTTAGCCTCCATGTGTTTGTATTTTTTACAGATCTTTTCCTGTAATTGATATCTAGTCTCATAGCGTTGTAGTCGGAAAAGATACTTGATACGATTTCAATTTTCTTAAATTTACCAAGGCTTGATCTGTGACCCAAGATATGATCTGTCCTGGAGAATGTTCCATGAGCACTTGAGAAAAATGTGTATTCTGTTGTTTTGGGGTGGAATGTCCTATAAATATCAATTAAGTCCATCTCATTTAATGTATCATTTAAAGCTTGTGTTTCCTTACTTATTTTCATTTTGGATGATCTGTCCATTGGTGAAAGTGGGGTGTTAAAGTCCCCTACTGTGATTGTGTTACTGTCGATTTCCCTTTTTATGGCTGTTAGTATTTGCCTTATGTATTGAGGTGCTCCTATGTTGGGTGCATAAATATTTACAATTGTTATACCTTCCTCTTGGATCGATCCCTTGATCATTATATAGTGTCCTTCTTTGTCTCTTGTAATAGTCTTTATTTTAAAGTCTATTTTGTCTGATATGAGAATTGCTACTCCAGCTTTCTTTTGATTTCCATTGGCATGGAATATCTTTTTCCATCCCCTCACTTTCAGTCTGTATGTGTCCCTAGGTCTGAAGTGGGTCTCTTGTAGACCGCATATATACGGGTCTTGTTTTTGTACCCATTCAGCCAGTCTGTGTCTTTTGGTGGGAGCATTTAATCCATTTACATTTAAGGTAATTATCTATATGTATGTTCCTATTCCCATTTTCTTAAATGTTTTGGGTTTGTTATTGTAGGTGTTTTCCTTCTCTTGTGTTTCTTGCCTAGAGAAGTTCCTTTAGCATTTGTTGTAAAGCTGGTTTGGTGGTGCTGAACTCTCTCAGCTTTTGCTTGTCTGTAAAGGTTTTAATTTCTCCATCACATCTGAATGAGATCCTTGCTGGGTAGAGTAATCTTGGTTGTAGGTTTTTCTCCTTCATCACTTTAAATATGACCTGCCAGTCCCTTCTGGCTTGCAGAGTTTCTGCTGAAAGTTTGGCTGTTAACCTTATGGGGATTCCCCTATGTGTTATTTGTTGTTTTTCCCTTGCTGCTTTTAATATGTTTTCTTTGTATTTAATTTTTGATAGTTTTATTAATATGTGTCTTGGCGTGTTTCTCCTTGGATTTATCCTGTATAGGACTCTGTGTGCTTCCTGGACTTGAATAACTATTTCCTTTCCCATATTAAGGAAGTTTTCAACTATAATCTCTTCAAATATTTTCTCAGTCCCTTTCTTTTTCTCTTCTTCTTCTGGGACCCCTATAATTCAAATGTTGGTGCGTTTAATGTTGTCCCAGAGATCTCTGAGACTGTCCTCAGTTCTTTTCATTCTTTTTTCTTTTATTCTGCTCTGCAGTAGTTATTTCCACTATTTTATCTTCCAGGTCACTTATCCATTCTTCTGCCTCAGTTATTCTGCTATTGATCCCTTCTAGAGTATTTTTTATTTCATTTATTGTGTTGTTCATCATTGCTTGTTTTCTCTTTAATTCTTCTAGGTCCTTGTTAAATGTTTCTTGCATTTTGTCTATTCTGTTTCCAAGATTTTGGATCATCTTTAGTATCATTACTCTGAATTCTTTTTCAGGTAGACTGCCTATTTCCTCTTCATTTGTTAGGTCTGGTGGGTTTTTACCTTGCTCCTTCATCTGCTTTGTGTTTTTCTGTCTTCTCGTTTTGCTTAACTTACTGTGTTTGGGATCTCCTTTTCGCAGGCTGCAGGTTTGTAGTTCTCGTTGTTTTTGGTGTCTGTCCCCAGTGGCTAAGGTTGGTTCAGTGGGTTGTGTAGGCTTCCTGGTGGAGGGGACTAGTGCCTGTGTTCTGGTGGATGAGGCTGGCTCTTGTCTTTCTGGTGGGCAGGTCCACGTCTGGTGGTGTGTTTTGGGGTGTCCATGGCCTTATTATGATTTTAGGCAGCCTCTCTGCTAATGGATGGGGCTGTGTTCCTGTCTTTCTAGTTGTTTGGCATAGGGTGTCCAGCACTGTAGCTTGCTGGTAGTTGAGTGAAGCTGGGTCTTGGTGTTGAGATGGAGATCTCTGGGAGATTTTCGCCGTTTGATATTACGTGGAGCTGGGAGGTCTCTTGTGGACCAGTGTCCTGAAGTTGGCTCTCCCACCTCAGAGGCACAGCCCTGACGCCTGGCTGGAGCACCAAGAGCCTTTCATCCACACGGCTGAGAATAAAAGGGAGAAAAAATAGAAAGAAAGAGGATAAAATAAAATAAAGTAGGATAAAATAAAATAAAGTTATTAAAATAAAAAATAAAAAAAGAATTATTATGAAAAAAATTTTAAGAAGAACAGACAGACAGAATCCTAGGACAAATGGTGAACGCAAAGCTATACAGACAAAATCTCACACAGAAGCATACACATACACACTCACAAAAAGAGGAAAAGGGGAAAAAAGAATATATCTTGCTCCCAAAGTCCACCTCCTCGATTTGGGATGATTCGTTGTCTCTTCAGGTGTTCCACAGATGCAGGGTACATCAAGTTGATTGTGGAGCTTTAATCCGCTGCTTCTGAGGCTGCTGGGAGAGATTTCCCTTTTTCTTCTTTGTTCGCACAGCTCCCGGGGTTCAGCTTTGGATTTGGCCCTGCCTCTGCGTGTAGGTCGCCTGAGGGCATCTGTTCTTCGCTCACACAGGATGGGGTTAAAGGAGCAGCTGATTAGGGGGCTCTGGCTCACTCAGGCCGTGGGGAGGGAGGGGTACGGATGCGGGGCGAGCCTGCGGCGGCAGAAGCCAGAGTGACATTGCACCACTGAGGCGCGCCGTGCGTTCTCCCGGGGAAGTTGTCCCTGGATCACGGGACCCTGGCAGTGGCAGGCTGCACAGGCTCCCGGGAGGCACGGTGTGGTTAGTGACCTGTGCTCGCACACAGGCTTCTTGGTGGCTGTAGCAGCAGCCTTAGCGTCTCATGCCCGTCTCTGGGGTCCGCGCTGATAGCTGCGGCTCGCGCCCATCTCTGGAGCTCCTTTAAGCGGCGCTCTGAATCCCCTCTCCTCGCGCACCAGGAAACAAAGAGGCACGAAAAAGTCTCTTGCCTGTTCGGCAGCTCCAGACCTTTTCCCGGACTCCCTCCCGGCTAGCTGTGGCGCACTAGCCCCCTTCAGGCTGTGTTCACGCCGCCAACCCCTGTCCTCTCCCTGCGATCCGACCAAAGCCCGAGCCTCAGCTCCCAGCCCCACCCGCCCTGGCGGGTGAGCAGACAAGCCTCTCGGGCTGGTGAGTGCTACTCGGCACCGATCCTCCGTGCGGGAATCTCTCCGCTTTGCCCTCCACACCCCTGTGGCTGCGCTCTCCTCCGTGGCTCTGAAGCTTCCCCCCTCCGCCACCCGCAGTCTCCGCCCGCGAAGGGGCTTCCTAGTGTGTGGAAACCTTTCCTCCTTCACAGCTCCCTCCCACTGGTGCAGGTCCTGTCCCTATTCTTTTGTCTCTGTTGTTTCTTTTTTCTTTTGTCCTACCCAGTACGTGGGGATTTTCTTGCCTTTTGGGAGGTCTGAGGTCTTCTGCCAGTGTTCAGTAGGTGTTCTATAGGAGCAGTTCCACGTGTAGATGTATTTCTAATGTATCTGTGGGGAGGAAGTTGATCTCCATGTCTTACTCTTCCACCATCTTCTCCTGGTCCCCGCCCCTAGGTTCTTCATGATCTTTTTTTTTTACATTCCATATATATGTGTTAGCATATGGTATTTGTTTTTTACTTTGTGACTTACTTCACTCTGTATGACAGACTCTAGGTCCATCCACCTCACTACAAATAACTCAGTTTAGTTTCTTTTTATGGCTGAGTAATATTCCATTGTATATATGTGTCACGTCTTCTTTATCCATTCATCTGTCGATGGACACTTAGGTTGCTTACAAGTCCTGGCTACCGTAAATAGAGCTGCAATGAACATTGTGGTACATGACTCTTTTTGAATTATGGTTTTCTCAGGGTATATGCCCAGTAGTGGGATTGCTGGGTCGTATGGTAGTTCTATTTTTAGTTTTTTAAGGGACCTCCTTACTGTTAAAGGAGCCATTTTAGATTAAAGAAGACTATAGAAATGTCAACTGGATTCTTCTGCTACAAAGGAAATTACTGGAATAATTGACAGATCTTGAGTGGGATCTGAGGATAGTCGTAACATATCAGTGTTAATTTTCTCATTTGATGGTTGTATTGTGTTAATGTAGGAGAATGTCTTTGTAGAAAATATACATTACAGTGTTCAGAGGGTGATGGGGCATCAGGTTGGCAACTTTCAGATGGTTCAGGGAAAAACAAAACTTTCTTGTCATACTGTACTTGCAACCCTTCTATAAGTTTGAGATTGTTTCAAAATAAAATAAAATTTTTAATTTGCTAAAATTGTAAATAACCGGTCAGATTTCCACAATGTATGTAGATTTTAGGCATTAATTGATGATGTTGAGTATATATGGACTTTGAGGTCTGTCATGAGAGTTGTCAGTGATGTGGTCCTTCCTGATGTCTTTCAACAGCTTGAAAATGTGTTTATGTGCAGCTGCTAAGATCTGATTCACTTTCCAAATATTCTATAGCTTGCCATTTAAATATTAATAACCCTTCTTTAAGATTATTATTCTAAATCCCAAATATCAAAGATAAGTAGAAAGGGTAATGAAGTCCTTTGGCCCTGAAGAAATCTGTTCTGGTAAATATTACAACAAATTGCACAATAAAATGTTGGGTAGAATAAGCTTAGTGTTGTCAGTAGTGAATCCTTCACTTCATCTTTGCTCTTAACCATAGCTGTGACGTTTGGTGTCCACTCAGTCAGAAAAAGAGATAAATATGTACTTTTCCATTACATACAAACAAGTTATATCACTTAAGTTTTAAAATGTCAGACTGGACTACAGTAATTTTGAGAGCACACTGCTGCCTACCATTTTCTGGTAGAGAGCTCTTTTAAGGAGATTTATACACCTGGTCTTCCCTGGGATTGAAATGTGATTGCACCTCCCCAGTTGTTGGTGGCACTTCCTGAACAGTCCAGCAGGTGGTAGTCTAGGAGAGGAACAGTTCTCGTCCTTCTTCAGTCCCCTGCCTACCAGCAAAACAGAAGGAAGGTGGACTCAGCAATGTTACCGTTGCCTTCTCTGTCGTAAGACTGGTATTTCCAAGGTTGTTCTTTCAAAATGAGTACTTAGACATAGAGAGTTTCCAGAAAGTGGCTAAAAATAATTTTGTGTATATGTATGATTATGCAGTATTCTGAAGTTCAAAAATTCTTTTTCTTTTCTTTTTATTTCATGGTGTCTAGAAATTCCACTGGTTTTATATCTCTTTGCCCTGATTTCAATGACATGGCTTTGGGGAGGCCTGCACATGGCTTACAGACACTTCTGGATGCTGGTCCTCTTTGTCATTTTCAACAGTCTGCAGGTAAGCCTTACAGTTTGGTTACAGCACACATGAACACGAGGCAAGGAGTTTCACCGTAAAGAAATCAAGTGTCCACATGTAGGTGAATTCATATGCACAAAAACATCACGCAGAGTTTTAGAATAAAATGACAAAGATTATGTTAAAATTTTTTAACACCTGAAATATGGCTGGACCTCTAACTGCTGGTTATACAAATAGGGAAGACATTAAATATTTACCCTCCTTCATTTTGACAACACGTAAGTAACTACAAAAACATGTTTCTTTTTCAATAGGATTGATGTTTATAAACTTCACAGATGGCAGCCATCTAGGGCATATGCACATATTTGGAGTGGATCTGTGTCTAGAAATTAGATCAACTGAGAGTAAAATAACAATGATGGTCAAGCAATTCCCTCTTGAGTCTGGTGCTTGGTGTTTTGGTTCACTGAAAAATGATTGACATCCTCCAAGTCTGGCAATGCCTAGCTTAAATTAGCTTTGTGAGAATGTTTGGATAGCATAACCAGGAATTATATAACTGTAACAAAAGTTAAAGCTGACTTTTTTAGTGCTTTTGTTAAATGGAAAAAAAAGTTGTACCCTGAAATTAGCAAATGGAACAAATGAACTCATTTTTTCTTATTTTTCAAAGTGAAAAGATGTGTCCTAGACTAAAACAATTTATTGAATTTGCCAAGGATATCTGTAAACAGCCCTTGTTTGGACCACCATCTTACAAGAAACCTCTGTAGGAAAAATATTAGGATTATAGCATAAAACTGAAACATGACTCAAAACATATTTAGGTTTGCTTTTTAGGAGACAGATTCATTAGTGAGATCATATCTAACAGCATGGTGCCTAATCAAAACATAATATCGATTTAGGGAGGGAAAAATACAAAGTGGCTTAAACATTTGGAATCACGTTGATACAAGTTGATATATAGACATCTCCCAATAGAGTTATAGTTGAGTACCAGCTACTAGCACAGTGTTCCAGTGCTGCGGTTACTAGGATGAAGATGACAGCACTGCTTCTCTAGGACCTGATGATTCAGGGAGTAAGCAAACAATTAGCTGTAAGGGTGTACTCTGGCAGGTGCCATGTAAACAAAGTGTTATGAGAGCAGAGCAGAGGACTTGTTTACTCCTGCCTGTGCTAGTGTTTGAGCTGAACACCAAAGGTGAGCCACTCAGGTCAGAGGCCCTGTCTTGGTCACCTTTGAATACCTAGGCCTAGCGGAACTAACACCAAAGTCCACACTGACAGCCTATAGATGTGTTTTATTTGGTGGGCACACTGGTACACAGAACAGGGTTTTAGATTGTTTTAATATACAGAGTGAAGTAAGTCAGAAAGAGAAAAACAAATACCGTATGCTAACGCATATATATGGAATTTTAAAAAGTGGTACTGATGAACCTAGTGGCAGGGCAGGAATAAAGACGCAGACGTAGAGAACAGACATGAGGGCACCGGGGATGAGGGGAAGGGGAAGCTGGGATGAAGTGAGAGAGTAGCACTGACATATATACACTACCAAATGTAAAATGGATGGCTAGTGGGAAGCAGCTGCTTAGCACAGGGAGATCAACTTGATGCTTTGTGACCACCTAGAGGGGTGGGATAGGGTGGGTGGGCGGGAGACGCAAGAGGGAGGGGATATAGGGATATACGTATATGTATAGCTGATTCACTTTGTTATACAGCAGAAACTAACACACCATTGTAAAGCATTTATATTCCAATAAAGATGTGAAAAATAAATATTTGCTCAATTTTTAAATTGAGAAATTTCACATGAAAACCTGAATGTCTGGCTTTTCTCTAATGGCAGTATTTGCATGGCAGCAATTTTCAAGTCTTGAGTAGTTGCTGCCCTCTTTAGATGGGGCACGTTACCTCATTATACTTGATATATTCAATTTGTTCATTTTACCTGCCCCTGAGTTTGTGTCATATTTAATGTTTATTAAATAAGTGATGAGTAGATAGTTAGAGATGGGTATTTCAGGCAGAGAATAAAGTGTTAGCCTAGGCTGCAAAAAAGAAACGTGATTAATCTTGCCTACATTCAGCAAAGGTTTGGGAGAAGAAGAAAGGTTTTGCAGTTAGTCGTGGGAGAGGAGACAGAAGGCTAGGTTGGCTTAATCGCCATGTTACCATGCTCAGAATGGGATGTTAAACTTCACCCTTTAGGTAAAGGGAAGCCATAAAAGTTGGGTGTTTTGTTTGTTTTATTCTGATTAGTTTTTAAATTTTTGTTAGGTTTTTTTCTTTTAATTTTTAAATTTTGAATGGGAATGACATGCTTATACCTACTTTTTAGAAGGATAACTGGAAATGTTTAGGAGGGTATTGAAAAGAAGAGCAGCTCCAGGCAGGAAGGCTGTTATCATATTCCAGCCTATAATGTTTGGGAGTGCACCTGGGAATAGAGATAGGTGACAGGTTTGAGAATATTCTAGAGATAAATATTGACGAAATTTGGTTAGCCAATTAAATGTAGGAATGTAGGGTGCAAGAGAGCAACGTCACCTAGAGATGCTGGCTGCGGTGAATGGCTGGGCACTGACTCCTTTGGTCAACATGGAGGTTACATCAAGAGAGGGTCCTAGGGAACATGCAGCAAAGTTGGTGAGTTCGTGAGATTTGGGAGACATTGGTAAAGCTAACCAATGTTTTAGCGAGAAGGCTAGTGAAAGAGATTGTTAGTGAAAGAGAATCAAGATATAGTGGTTTGGAGTTTCTGGTAGAAAAGAAGGCTTCAAAAGAAAACACCTAACTCTGTCAAGTGTAGCAGAGAAGTTAAATAGGATGAGAACAGAAGGGCATTGTGGTCTAGTGCACTGGTCCCCAAACTGTAGTGTCATCAGAATCTCGTGAAGGGCTTGTTAAAACACAGATTGTAGGTCCCACACCCAGAGCTTCTGATACAGTAGATCAGGGTGGGACCTGAGAATTTGCATTTCTAACAAGTTCCAGGAGATGCTGATGCAGCTGCTCTAGAGACCACAGCTTGAGAACCACTGGTTAAAGTAAGTGTGATCGTAACTCCACCAGCCTACTATCTGGTTGACTTCAGCTGAGTCACAGATGTTTACCCAGTTCTACTTTCTTCATCTGTGAAACGGGAATAAATACCATTTAGGATTACAGTGTGATTTAATTAAATGGCATAATGGGGACTTGCCTGGTGGCACAGTGGTTGGGAGTCTGCCTGCCGATGCAGGGGACACGGGTTCGAGCCCTGGTCCGGGAGGATCCCACATGTTGTGGAGCAACTAGCCTGTGCGCCACAACTGCTGAGCCTGTGCTCTAGAGCTCACAAGCCACAACAACTGAGCTCCCGCGTGCCACAACTACTGACGCCCACATGCCTAGAGCCTGTGCTCTGCAACAAAGACAAGCCACCGTTATGAGAGGCCCGCGCACCACAAGGAGGAGCGGCCCCCGCTTGCTGCAACTAGAGAAAGCCCACGCGCAACAACAAAGACCCAACACAGCCCAAAATAAATAAATACATAAATAAATAAATGTATAAATAAATAAATACATAAATAATTTTTAAAAAAATAATAAATAAATGGCATAATGAACATAAAGCAATTGTACAGTAACTCACACTTAAAGAACAGTTTTTTTTGTTTGTTTTATTCAAACAAAGCAATAGCTTAGGAAGGAAGGTTGGTTGGTTGGTTCAAAGGAAATTTGGGGGTTTGGTTTTCTTTCCTTGTGAAAAGAACCAACAGAGAAGAAGAAACTGTCAACTGGAGGAAAGGCTCATTGCCTTGGCAAGATCATGGACAGGGCAGGAAAACAGAAGAGACAGACGGCCTGTCTGAGGGAGGAGTTAGACATGTTTCTTTCACTGAGGCTCAGGAAAGAAGGAAGGATAGGAGTACACGAAAAACTATTCTGGAGCTGAAAGTCTGGAAAGTTGGGGTTTGTATGTAATGCTCTCTCTTATCTGAAAGGCAAAAAGCAAGGACATTTGTTGAGAGGAATGGATTAAAAGCTTGTGGTAAAAATAGTAAAAGGTAAGGAGCAGTTTCTAGGCAGAAAGTAAATAATAAATTACGGTGGGTTGGAAGATGGTAAAGAAATGACTGCTTAGAGAGAAATTGGTGGGATTCAGGTTGGACACCTGAAATCTGTAATTGTAATTCAGCAGTAATTAAATAAATTAAGCCTTACGATTGAAATGGCAGCCATTGTAACCTATCAAACCACATACAAGAGAAAGGTTTATTGAGCTCTTATGGAGGTTAGAGGTTTGGTAATAAAGGAGGATTGTTGAGGATTAAACTATATTTCACAGGAAGATGAAAAAGGAATTGTTATGATCTCTTTCTTTGAGGAACTGAAAACAAGCTAAGTATAAGTAAAAACTAAAAATATTTCAAACTCATGTTTACTGAGCTTAATTCCATCTATGCGGCACCGTTGAAGCAATGACTGTTTGTATCACTGTTGCCTGGTATCTGGTGCACTGGCACATTCCTAGCACCAGTGCTCAGTGAGTCAGTCCTGAAAGGAATGCCTGTTAAGAAACACTTGGAATATATGGTTTCTCTAGGGTTTATTAAAGTTCATTTAATTTATAAACTACTTCACGTCTTCAACTTGGGCATTTCCATGATTCCATGCTTTTTTTTAAATTAATTAATTAATTTATTTAGGCTGCTCTGGGTCTTAGTTGTGGCATGCGGGATCTTTAGTTGCAGCATGCAGGATCTTTTAGTTGCGGCATGAGGACTCTTAGTTGTGGCATGTGGACTCTTAGTTGCGGCATGCAAACTCTTAGTTGCCGCATGTATGCAGGATCTAGTTCCCCAACCAGGGATCAAACCCAGGCCCCCTGCATTGGGAACACAGTCTTACCCGCTGGACCACCAGGGGAGTCCCTGACTTTTGTATTTTCTTATTGGCTTTTGTCAACACCTGTGACCGGAAAAGTGTACTATATATCTTACGCTTGGCTTTTATATTTTGCTCAGAGGTGATTACTGCCTCACTTTTTAATCCAGATTATTATTATGCTATAGGTGCTCTGAAACTGACAGATGAAAGTTATATTTTTATAATATTCTGATATTTGATATTTATTATTGGGTACAATTTAAAAAAGAAAATCTTGATCATTTGAAATATTATCAGAAATTTCTTGATCACTTTCTGAAGATTCAGGGTTGAGCTACCAAACTTTTAATATGTTTGAGCATTTTAAGAAAATGTATATGAAATACTTTCTAAAGCATGATGGATGCAAATGCAAAAGTGATGTAAAAAAAGTTATCATTCTAAATATGTCTACTGTTATTTTTATTGCTTCTTCCTTGAACTCTAAGACATTTTTTCCCCAAGAACAGAACTTTAATTCAAATTTTTATTGATTTAGGCATGTTATTTACATCTTCTTGATTGTTTAAAAAAATTTAAACTGTTGAGTATCAAGAGTAAGCAGAACATAGAGAATAAAGGGGGAAATGTCCTCTGAGTTTATTCCCTGGGATTTTTTTTTTTTTTTTAATTCTAGGAGTTGCTCGCTAGCATGTCAGCATGTTTATGGTATCTGCTTTTTTTTCCACTTCCCCATGATGCGCTTGATGTGTGGATGTGAGGTGAACAAATCCTGATTTTCATTGTGCTTTCTTTTGTATCAAAAGAGGGACTCCAAAATTTCCAAAAAGAAAAAAGTAGTTCTGTACATAATTGCTTAGCAATCCCAAATCCCAAAGGCCTCTGGGCTCTATCTTGTTTTTTGCTAAATGGGCTTTCTGAGTGCGCTGAGCATGGTAGCCACCCCCAGTCTTAATTCCTACCGGCTTTCCAGCCCCAGCAGGGAAAATCCTGTGAAGGACTTAAATTACCCTCACTTTGAATCACTGATTATCCAGAAACCAGTCATAGGGTGACGGGTACTCTGGCCAGGCCTGGGTCATGAGCAGACGCTAACAGTGGAAAGATGAGTTGATCTCACAAAAACCACATGGAATGGAATTCCCACCAGAAGAAAAGAATCTCTTACCAATAGAATGGTAACAGTGCTAGGCAGACCAAAGTAACAGATGTCCATTATATATATTTTCTAAATTTTCTTGTTCACTGATATAAGTTTGGACAAGGCCAAGGACAGCTATTGTCAAACTACTAGGAAACTTAATCAATGTGACATAGGTTTATTATGAATATCCTTGGGATCCATCATATAACCAAATGTCTCTATATTGTCCACAGGAAAGTCATAAGGGACTACATTATTTTTCTTAATTTTCTCATCCATTAACTCAATAACCTCTATTTTTTTTAAAAAAAGTTGAGTTTGTCGTTTCTAAGTAGATTTATGCTAAAACTTACAGATGACAACTTTCTTAAAATGTTTCGTTCAAGGTATATCCACATTTGTGTAACAATTAAAGAAAATAATCACTAAGTTCGATACTCAGCTGGTAGTCACTAGTAGAACCCAATCAGTCATCATAATATTGAAATAGCTACTGTCTAAACCCCCTGCAAGAATAGTGAGAGGCCCGCGCACCACAATGAAGAGTGGCCCCCGCTCGCCGCAACTGGAGAAAGCCCTCGCACAGAAACGAAGACCCAACACAGCCAAAAATAAATAAATAAATAAATTTATAAACCCCCTGCAAGTGTCCCAGACTTCTAGCTATTTAAGCTAGAAGCACCACAGACCTCTAGCAGCTAAAAGGCTAATGCTTGGCTAGACAGGGAGCGCCAGGACCCTGCTCCAGCACTAGACCTGCAGTCTGATGGGTCAGTGCCTATGCCACACTCTAAATGTTTTGTGCATCGCTCCTAGCTTAACTATGTTCTAAAATACTTTTCTATTTTTAACCTAACCACTCAGCTTCAGACTTACATACAGCATTTATTTGAGGTTTCTCTAGTGGTCTCACATTGACTATGTCAAAATTTCACTGACTGACAATCTTCTTACACGTAGGGAATCCCAGGTCAGATAATGAGGGTAGCCAGCAGTAAAGAGGCATGAGCTTCTTGGAGACGCTGAAAAATAAGTTCTGGAGAAGATTCATATACAGAGAAGAACCTTTCCAAAAGCTGAAATGCATTCTTCTTGCAATGCATAAGTTGGCAAGGGAGTGGAACTTTACATAGTATGGGGATATGACATTTCTCAGTATGTGAGTTATGAGACCACATTCTTCAGAATCTTATTTGACTGTCTCCCTGTAACTGACTTGTACTTCTTAGTTTATGCGAGCATCTGGTCTCGAGATGTTCCCTGGCAGTTTTTGAATCATTCCCTATTTCAGAGAAGGGAGTTACAACATGGAATTTGTAGCTAAAAATATATAGCCTGTATTCAAATTTAAGGTCAGCTAGTTAAAATCATTTTCATTCCTAGCCCCGCATCTTTAACAGCTAAATCGCTAGGGAAATAAGTGACTTAAAGGTGGGAACAGTTTCTCCTACATTTTAAAAAATTATTGTTTTTTAGTGGCCACTAGAGTGCCTTGAACACATAAAGCATTTTTCTTCTACTAAAAAATAGTGTTTCTTTTCTTTATCCTCCTTCTTTCTTTCTCTCCTTTCTTCCTTCCTTCCCTCTCTTTCTACCTTCTTTCCTCTTTTCCTTCCTTGCTTTCCATGTATCTCTTGTTGTTCTATGTTGAATTTCAGCTTTAAAACGAAAGCCATCTTTCATGAAGAGATTTTCCCAATAAAAATAGTCCTTGAGGTATCGTGAGAAATGGAATATGTTTCCTTGCTCACGAAAAGGTACAGGGTTCATTGCAAATGGAATAGAAAAGAAAATAATCCTCCATTAATTTTCTTCTGTGAGAATCCCCATTTAGCATCCAGAGGGCTTCAGTGCAGGTGTCTACATAGATACGTACATTTAGTCTTGGCTGCTTCCTTTTGAGGATAAACAGCTCTTGGGAAATACACATTGTTAAATAATCAGTTACAGAGGACTAATTGTTTCAAGGCACTCCCTTTGCGATTGCTTTCCAACAGCCAGCAGTAATAAGAAATGTCACTTTGTTTCCATCGGAGACTAGCACATGAACTATTCATGGAGAGTGGAAAAGCAGTGTTCCCAGAAAACCCTGGAATAAACATGTAGAAGCCAGAGGAGGTTGGGATTCTATCATTGATTTGTCCCAGAACCATGTCAAGTTCAGTGGAAAAAAATTACTACACTTGTTTTGTAGAGTGAAATTCAGAAACTAATGAATGCCTCGTGTGCTCTTCAGAACGTCTCAGAACATTTCTGTAACTTTACAAATAAATATACAGAAGCTAAGACAAGTAGATGTATTTAAATTGTCTTGATTAGGTCGTGCAACTCTGTTCAGTGTTCAGTAGCATCTGGGCTGGTGAAATATCTTTGAGTTTTCATGTAATAAACTTCTTACTCCATTTGACAATGAATGATAGCATTACCTTCTCATTAACCTGTTGATTGGCCAAGCAGGGCTCTTAAGACAGACTGCAGGATTTTTACCTTTGTTTGTGCTGGGTTCTCTAAATACAAGTGTCAGGATCTGATCTGCCAGTGAATGTCTTCTAAAAATACAGGTTTAGAAATGATGGGATTGAATACACTACCTTTTGACACCTGGCTGCATCCTTGCAAAACAGGTACCCCATTTCTCCTGCCCTAATCCTATGTTAGTTTCTTACTCGGTGGTTTTTCCATTTCAGAGTTTTTTCCTGTGCCCCCTATGACTGCATTTTTTGCATTTTAACCGTGTAACATGGCTTCTTGGGCTTTGTGAGCCTTTACTTTACCTGTGAAAGGATTTAGCACGCTCTGATTCTGAATTATCAAACCTACAAGAATTAGAGTAAGTGAGACACATACCTCCACTTGTTAAAACAGTTTTGGGAGAATAAAGCAGTTAACGTTTGAGCCAGTTTTTACCCAGTCATTCAGATTCTTTGCCTTGGTGTTAATTTATAATTTTTCCAGGGTCTAAAATTTTGTTTCTGTCTCATGTATTACTCAGACATTGGGGTGGGGAGAATACATTTTTTTGTAAATACATTTATATGCATATTTTATGATAACATTCTTTAATATTGAGCTGTTAGGTATAGTAGAAGAAGCATACAATTAAGTGTCATGCAACCTCTATTCTACCAAATGACTTGACATCTCTGAGCTTTAGTTATCTACTTTCCAGAGAGAGATGCTAATTCTTGCTCTCAGTTTTTTCCTAAGTATTATATAAAAGTATATGTATAAAATATAATTGGTAAACTACATAATGTTTTACAAATACAAAGTTCTATAAATGAATAAATGGACAAAAGAAATGTTTGTCAGAAGCTACATGAAGGCAAATGAGAGGCCAAAGAGAGGAAGTTTGTAAGCTCAGTCTTTTTTTTTTATTGAAGCATAGTTGATTTACAGGATTGTGTTAATTTCTGCTGTATAGCAAAGTGATTCGGTTATACATATATACATTCTTTTTTTTTTAATATTCTTTTCCACTGTGGTTTATCATAGGATATTGAATATAGCTCCCTGTGCTACACCATAAGACATTGTTGTTTATCCATTCAATATATACTAGTTTTCATCCGCTAACCCCAAACTCCCACTCCATCCCTCCCCCCCTCCCCCTTCCCCTTGACAACCACGAGCCTGTTCTCTATGTCTGTGGGAGCTCAGTCTTTTTTTTTTTCTTTAACATCTTTATTGGAGTATAATTGCTTTACAATGGTGTGTTAGTTTCTGCTTTATAACAAAGCGAATCAGTTACACATATACATATGTTCCCATATCTCTTCCCTCTTGCATCTCCCTCTCTCCCACCCTCCCTCTCCCACCCCTCTAGGTGGTCACAAAGCACTGAGCTGATCTCCCTGTGCTATGCGGTTGCTTCCCACTAGCTATCTATTTCACGCTTGGTAGTGTATATATGTCCATGCCACTCTCTCACTTTCTCACAGCTTACCCTTCCCCCTCCCCATATCCTCAAGTCCATTCTCTAGTAGGTCTGTGTCTTTATTCCCATCTTACCACTAGGTTCTTCATGACCTTTTTTTTTTTTTCCTTAAATTCCGTATATATGTGTTAGCATACTGTATTTGTTTTTCTCTTTCTGACTTACTTCACTCTGTATGACAGACTCTAACTCCATCCACCTCACTACAAATAACTCAATTTCATTCCTTTTTATGGCTGAGTAATATTCCATTGTATATATGTGCCACATCTTTATCCATTCATCCAATGATGGACACTTAGGTTGATTCCATGTCCTGGCTATTGTAAATAGAGCTGCAATGAACATTTTGATACATGACTCTTTTTGAATCATGGTTTTCTCAGGGTATATGCCCAGTAGTGGGATTGCTGGGTCGTATGGTAGTTCTATTTTTAGTTTTTTAAGGAACCTCCATACTGTTCTCCATAGTGGCTGTATCAATTTACATTCCCACCAACAGTGCAAGAGGGTTCCCTTTTCTCCACACCCTCTCCAGCATTTACTGTTTCTAGATTTTTTGATGATGGCCATTCTGACCAGTGTGAGATGATATCTCATTGTAGTTTTGATTTGCATTTCTCTAATGATTAATGATGTTGAGCATTCTTTCATGTGTTTGTTGGCAATCTGTATATCTTCTTTGGAGAAATGTCTATTTAGGTCTTCTGCCCATTTTTGGATTGGGTTGTTTGTTTTTTTGTTATTGAGCTGCATGAGCTGCTTGTAAATTTTGGAGATTAATCCTTTGTCAGTTGCTTCATTTGCAAATATTTTCTCCCATTCTGAGGGTTGTCTTTTGGTCTTGTTTATGGTTTCCTTTGCTGTGCAAAAGCGTTTAAGTTTCATTAGGTCCCATTTGTTTATTTGTGTTTTTATTTCCATTTCTCTAGGAGCTGGGTCAAAAAGGATCTTGCTGTGATTTATGTCATAGAGTGTTCTGCCTATGTTTTCCTCTAAGAGTTTGATGGTGTCTGGCCTTACATTTAGGTCTTTAATACATTTTGAGTTTATTTTTTTGTATGGTGTAAGGGAGTGTTCTAATTTCATACTTTTACATGTAGCTGTCCAGTTTTCCCAGCACCACTTATTGAAGAGGCTGTCTTTTCTCCACTGTATATTCTTGCCTCCTTTATCAAAGATAAGGTGACCATATGTGGGTGGGTTTATCTCTGGGCTTTCTATCCTGTTCCTCTGATCTATATTTCTGTTTTTGTGCCAGTACCAAACTGTCTTGATTACTGTAGCTTTGTAGTATAGTCTGAAGTCAGGGAGCCTGATTCCTCCAGCTCCATTTTTCGTTCTCAAGATTGCTTTGGCTATTCGGGAAGAATCAACATTGTGAAAATGACTCTACTACCCAAAGCAATCTACAGATTCAATGCAATCCCTATCAAACTACCACTGGCATTTTTCACAGAACTAGAACAAAAAATGTCACAATTTGTATGGAAACAGAGGAGCTCAGTCTTTAAAGCCTCCCTTCAGCCACTGGTTCTCCCCCTGAATGGTCTCATCCCCTCTTAGGTATTCCCCTCATGCAGTCCCTTGCGATTACACTCACAGTGCTTGGCTTACAACATAGATTGTTGTCATCAGTCATCTGCTTTTAAATGTGTAGCACATGCCTTCAGTTTCAGGTAAGTAACTTATGGGGGCAAAATAGGTTTATTGTGAGACTGCAGGGATTGGTGGGGACTGTAGAAGAACCAGACAGTAGAGCCTCCTCCCCAAAGCATGCAGATGAGAAAAGCAAACATTGTGTGGGCCAAACAAAAGCTTTGGCAGGTCAGTTCTCATAGGGGGCAGTCAGTGTGCAACTCCCGTATAAAAAGAAGTTCAAATTTCTTTAATTTTCTTTTGGAAGCCAAAAGAGAATACGGGCTGATCACCTCTTTGGTCCAGCAGAAACTGGGTTTCAGGCATTGCAATGGTTACTCTAGTTATGGTTTGCCCCCTCTCTTGGGGCAAACTAAAAGTTTGTTCAGGGGACCCAGGTGACTCAGCTGAAAGCCTATTGTGTTTCCTGGAACTCCTCTTCCTCACAGTCTCTGGACTCCATTGTTTCATTCCCTGGTACTGTGAACCGGCTGAATTCTCCGCTTAGCTTTTGAGCCTCTGAGCAGCTGCTTTCTGCTTAGTTTCTTAGCCTTTCAGCCTCACACAGGCAGCTTCAGAAGTGGCAAATGCCTTTACCGTTCCCTTTCTCTTTGGAGCCTTGGCCCCTCAAGTCCTGGTTGCTTTAGTAGATTTGAACTCTATTTTTTGTCTCCCCAACCTTGTCAGATTGCTGCAAGTCCCAGCTACAACTTTCTGTTCAGCCTCTGGGCATCTCACTTTGAATTGGAAAACTCCCTGAAGAAAAAAAAAAAAAAGCAGTAATATAGGGCTCCCCACTCAGTGGGTTTTGCTTCTCTCTAGGATCTTGGTCCGTCAGATACTAGCTGTTGGGATGCCTTCCCTCTGCTGTTTTGTTACTATATTTGTTGTTGTTTTGTTATTGTGTATGTGTATCTGAAAGTATATTCTCCAGCTTGTAGAATTGTAATCAATTAGAGTTAATCTGATATAAACTCTATCAGAGCCAGAAACAAAAGTCTCAAATTTATTTCAACAAATAGCTAATAAATGTTTAACATAAACAGAATGCACATTAATAAATGAAGATATTTAGAGTCACTGCAATTCATCAGATATCCAGTGGATACCTCTTAAAACATATGCACTGGGCTGGTGCTCCTGGGAACACTGATGAGGAAGCCTATACATGCAACTTCTTAAGGTCAACTGATGAGGTGTACTTTATGTCTTCTATATCACCAAAACATATATATAATATATATATTTTATA
Organism: Balaenoptera musculus; assembly: GCF_009873245.2. Taxonomy (NCBI): domain Eukaryota; kingdom Metazoa; phylum Chordata; class Mammalia; order Artiodactyla; family Balaenopteridae; genus Balaenoptera; species Balaenoptera musculus. The sequence goes on from NC_045787.1 coordinate 71,938,806, forward strand.
TATAATATATATTTTATATATATATATATATAGTATTTTGAAAAATAAAAACTGAGTAAGGTCTTAGAATTTATAATCTATCACTTGAAGACTGAGATTCAAAAAGGATATTCTGGCTATAGAATAACCTCATACCTATTTCACAAAACTAAAATACACCAATAAGACAAACAGACAGTCAATACAGAGGAGCAGCTAAAGGTGCATATTTTGAAAGGTTACTGCTCTAGGAAACAGGTCTGCCTTCTCAGAATATGGATTTTTAAAAATGCCAACTAAAATCCTACTGAAAAAAGTTTTAATGGCATGAATTCAAATATAAACTGAAATTTAAAAAAAAATCATTTTAGATAGATGGATCCAGGAAGTTCTATCTTCATCCTTCAGAATAAATCAATTCCATGTCACTGTTTTCCTCTGCAAATATTTAAATAACATTCTCGTTAGCTTGAGAAATACCATGAAATAGTGAGGTAAAAGTATTTTGGAATACAAATACTATCCTACAGATTTTCAGCTTTGTGATCTTAGGCAAATTATTTAATTTTTCCAAAATGGGAATACGACGATTTACTTTGTAAGGCATCTGTGGACATAAAGCAAAAAATATTTTTAAATTTCTAGCATATAGTAGGTGTGTAGTAACATTAACTGCCTTTCTTCTTTCCCTCACGTGACACCATAATTGCGTATGCATTTAAGATTATTTCCACACAAATGAAACCTCTGAGCTTCAGATCCTCAGAGCATACAACTGAAATCAGTTAGCAGTGTTTCTCTAATTGCTGCTTATTCAGTCTTTTCAGAACCCTGCTGATGTCACAGGCCACATTCACTAAGATATCATCTCAACGATCTTATTTAGCTACAAGACCCCAGTGTATAGATACTATATAAATGTGATGTAAATATGACATCTGTTAGTTATAGGGTGTCCTTTGTTCCAAAATGTTAGTTATGAGTATAACTATAAACACTTCAGACTCTCTGTCAGCCTTGGAAACTCTCACTATAAAGTGGTAATATGGTAGATTACATGTATTTTACCTTATTGTTTGAGCCAATATCATAACACTGGAAATTTTATATTCATCCATTCAAAAACATTAATCTAGAATGTGTTTGTGTATGTATATGTTAGACCACACGTCTCCATGCCTCTCTGCTCAATATATATTTATAATAAAAATCACAACAATAGTAACCAGTATTTATTAAGTGCTTATTATGTGGAATTGTATTTATTTCATTTAATCCTTACAACAACCCTGCAAGGTAGAGACTATTATATTTGTCATTTTAAATACAGAGAAACAGAGGCTTAGAGAAGTTAAGTAATTTAGGCTAGGTCACACACCCAGTTACTCATGAGCTGGCATTCTATAAACTATGATCAGTTCCCCCACTGGACTCTGCAATGCTGCAAGACTGTAGAACCTCTTATTATTTCCTTGTTCCACAGTACCTTAGCAGAAGGCTGTGCTTATAGTAGCTATTCAATAAATGCTTGTTGAATTAAAAATTTTGCTAAATTAAAATACGTAAAGAGACAAGATGAATTAAAATGAATCAATAAGCATAGTTAACATATGAATTATTGTTTTGTTATCTTTCACTTATAAAAATTAATGCGTTTCAACAAATGTTTGTCTGTTTTAACATTGATGTTCACTATAAAGTCACATTCTCCCAAAGAACAGTCTCTTTTTGGCTTAGTTGAAGATCTTCATTGAGGGATCTGTGGGGCAGCAGTATCGTACAGCAGACTCCAGTTTAGACAGAGGTTCCACAGTAAATGTGCTGCCCACAAGTTATCTACCATCCTTCATTTCCCTAGTTCTGTAATTTAGGCAGTCTTAATAGAAGTGACCTTGAGCATCAAGTCAAGTTAGCAAGTCAGGTTCCTGTGGCTTGCTTATTTAGGACACTTGTAAACACTGAGAAAGCTGAAACAGACATTAAAAAAAAAAAAACATGATCCCTACCTTCAGAGGCAGGAAAAGCTCTAAAAAAACATGTGAAGTTGGTAGTATGTCTATGGCTCCCTTACAGATCCCTTGCTTTCTCTTCCCATCTCTCATTGTCTCTGCCACTCTCTAAAGCCCAAGCTCTTAACTGCTGCTGCAACTGAACTGCCCTCCATCTGGACCAATTGCCAAGTCTGTCTTTTTAAATATCATATAGACCTTACTGGGTAGGAAAAAACTTACATATGGGACACAATTAGAGACTAAGACAGGGTTAGAAGAAATCAAGCGTTGGATTACATGGCCCAGGCTCCAAGCATCTAGGAGGATGATCGTTAAAGGAGATCCAAAAACCATATGCCTTGAGCTAAACAGGCCAGATGGAGTGGGTTTCCCAAACCTCTGGTAACACTCTTATCCATGAACTCCACTGTTTTCTGAAATCCCTAACACACATTACTTTTCAATGAATATCAACTAAGTTTAAACATGGCAGCAAAAGCACAGTACAGTTAACATTCTTCTAGGAAAACATGATAAGTCTCTGGCTTTATTTTTCTCCACTTAATTGATATTTACAGTGAAGACAAAGACATAGTAAACCTAGCACTAACTAGGGCTAGACAAGCCATCTGAAATGATGGAATTGCAAAAAAAGGAATGGAAACTTTGGATTCACTGGCTGTATTCAATCCAAGGAGCAATTGTCCCAGATGTGCTTGGGTCTCTTAAAATGAAGTCAGGGAATTGATGCTTGAGAAGCCATTGTCTCCCTTTTGCTTCTCTGCTTTCTCTCCTTTTTGAGGGTTTAGGCAGTCTCTTGTCTGCTGATGTGGTCGCAGCACTTTGCACTGAAGATTTCTTGTTTCATCACTGAGTACCCACCTCCATCCCCAGCACTAGCAAGAGTTGGAGAATCTTAAGTGAAAGAGTGCAGGAAAAAAGATTACTAGAACTGTATAACCTGATTACTAGAGCTGTATTAGTGACCTGATCATTTGCTAAAAGGAAGTTTTTCAAAGGAATTTTTTTCTTTTTTCAATGAAGAGTGATAGGCAAATTAAAATTGAGTAAATTTACCCATGATTTTTTTTTTTTTTAATCAGAAAACCCTCAAATACTTTTCCCCTTTAAAGTCTAACAGTTCATGGGGTAACCAGAGCTGTTACAATGAGTTGGACAGGGTATAGTCTTACTAAATGAATTTTGCAATAGTTGTAAATGTTACCGAATTACAGACGATATGCTTTTAAGTTATCCACTTTTCATGAAGATTCGCTATAAAAATAAAGGGGAGACTGTACAGGGATGCCTCCCTTTTCACTTCTCATCCCAAGTGTGAAAATTTAGTTAGGTGTTTCTGAGTCTGTCAGGAATCTGCTTCTTTTTAATTTTCTTATAATAATACTGTATTAGTAATAGATTTATTCATAATAATTTTCCTATTAATAATAACGCATTTATATTTCTCTGGGTCTTTTACAAATGTACATGCTTGAAACAAATTTAAGAAAAGTAGTCATCCCCATGGACGCTTTTCAACATCACATTCCTATGAGATACTTTTGAGAAATTTAACTTTCTGCCATGGCCTTTTGCTTTTCTTTTATTCAGATAATCTCATTCATCATATTTTAAAGGTTTACTTTCTTCCAAAGAAGCCAATTAAGTATCCATTATAGAAAAAAATCTGCAAAAGTTTTTCACATCTATTTGAATTTTGTCCGTTTGCAAATTTGGTTACTTCTAGACTAGTCTCAATATTTTGAGGAAACATCCAAGAAAATATTTTTTATTTCTAAATACGTACTGGCCTCAGATAAAGTGTTTGGATGTCTCTCATCAGTGCCAGTGTGACTTTATGTGTGTACAGTCTTCAGTAAAATGAAATAATGTACTACAGGTAAACAGAGAGAGACAAATTCCTGTTGACTCCACTAGTTGAATACAGGTTCTATACGAGAACCTCTGCTCTGTTCTTCACTCATGAGCTCCACTTCAAAATTAAATTACCTGAAAAACATTAACCTAGAATAATATAGATGTGTACTGCCAGTGCAAGAGTTATCTTGAAGAATGGGTGCCTTCAAATCATTGCTGCAAATTTTCTGGACTTGCTATGTTTATCACCCCAATTTTTGTAGGTTTGATTAAGACGTGCTTGTAAAATTCTTATTTCGTCCTCTTCGTCCATGCTTCAGTATGTTATTTACGTATAAATGATAAAATCCACAGTGTTTTGTAACTGGTAGGTTTCTCTTAGTACACTATAATTTAGTACTTTCGTCTTTGGACAGAGTCCACAGTGTTTTTCTATGCCTCTGAAGCATATAAATCAAACATTTTATTCGGAAAAGTAGAGTCAGAGAAACAGAAAGGTCATCTCTACCAAAACAAAACCACATTTCGCTAGTCCTTGATGCTTAATTTCATCATGTGTTCTTCTCTCTCAAGCATGGAATGCACATTTTTAATGCAAAAGTGAATTGAAACCATATATAAGATCTGTTTGAAATCTGGCTTTGTCTGAATCACAAATGGGTTCATTAATTGGTGTGAATTAACAAAATCCTATACGCCCCTGACCTTGATACTCACTACTCTGTTCCTTTCTCCTGCCTCCCTTTACTGACCTGAGGGAAAGGGGCGTGTTCTGTCGTGCTCTGGTTATAGCTGTGCTCGCCCTCTGCCTGCCACTGTGAATTTTCTGAGAATCCTGTCTGGTTGCCACTATTACCCCCACACACCTGTAGGATTCATTCCAGCTTGTTCTTTCTTTTACACATTACTCTTCTTCTGCAGACCTCTCCCTCTCATTCTATACAACCATAATTCTGAGAGATTCTGCACTTTTCTCTATTGGTATCCATACTGTTTATAATTCCGTTCTTCTACTTAAAACAGTCACCTGCCCCTGCCTAACCTTCTTTGTTTTCTGCTCCTCTGGATTATTATCTCCTATCACATATATTGCATTTTTTGCTCCTTTCACTATGACAACTTGGGTAATTCTTGGGCACCAAAAGTAGTTTTATCATTCTGTCAGATTCTCACTGACTTAGTGATCTTTTTTTTTTTTAATTTATTTTTATTTATTTATTTATTTTAGGCTGCGTTGGGTCTTCATTGCTGTGCGCGGGCTTTCTCTAGTTGCGGTGAGCAGGGGCTACTCTTTGTTGCGGTGTGCGGGCTTCTCATTGCGGTGGCTTCTGCTGTTGCGGAGCACGGGCTCTAGGCGCATGGGATTCAGTAGTTGTGGCACGTGGGCTCAGCAGTTGTGGCACACGGGCTTAGTTGCTCTGTGGCATGTGGGATCTTCCCGGACCAGGGCTCAAACCTGTGCCCCCTTCAATAAAATAGTTTAATGACAGTAACAAATAGCAACTCAAGAGACACAAATATTCATAGTTAAATGCTAAATTGATGATACTGACAAGAATACTCTATCACTTACTAGGTATCACTGGGAAATGTACTTCACTTCTCTAAGCCTCAGTTTCTCTCTGTCTGAAAAATGGGGATGATAATAGTACCTACCTGAGGATTGAATAATATGAAAAACATAATATATGTGAACCATGGTCAATTTTGTGGAGTTGAAAGACCGCTCAGAAATACTAGTTACTCTTACTGTGATGGTTGTGATCTAGTCTTACTCGTAATTATTCTTAGCAACAATAATAATAATTAGAGAAGTTCGCTGAAAGGTCTAGAAAAGGCAGAGATGACTTCATGAAAGATGTGGTCCTAGAGCTGGGTTGCAAAGGATTCCAAATTTGGATGAGTTTGGAGGAGAAGAAAGTCTCTTCAGGGTCTTCAGTTAGAAGAAATGGATCAGTCAAAGGCACAAGACGGGAAAGAACATGGTCATCTTCATCTAACTGGAATGACGCTTATGTAGGAGAATAAAAAGAAATAGCATTGAAAAGGCCCTGGAGTGGGAGTGGGGCGGTGGCATGAGCAAAGTCTTTTCGCCACATTGTTATGAGATCTATTAGAACAGTTTCAAGAACTTTTTTTAAAACTTCTTTAAAAAAATCATTCTTTTGGGCTTCCCTGGTGGCGTAGTGGTTAAGAATCGCCTGCCAATGCCGGGGAAACAGGTTCAAGCCCTGGTCCGGGAAGATCCCACATGCCGCGGAGCAACTAAGCCCGTGTGCCTCAACTACTGAGCCTGCGCTCTAGAGCCCGTGAGCCACAACTATTGAGCCCGCGTGCCACAACTATTGAAGCCTGTGCACCTAGAGCCTGTGCTCCTCAACAAGAGAAGCCACAGCAATGAGAAGCCCCACAACAAAGAGTAGCCCCCGCTCGCTGCAACTAGAGAAAGCCCGCGTGCGGCAACGAAGACCCAGCGCAGCCACAAATAAATAAATACATTTATAAAAAGAAAAAAAAAATCATTCCTTTGTAAATACCTTAACCACCGTAAATATTTAATTCAGTTATTTGCATTCCATCTGTAAAGACAAGTTCAAAGACAGCCACCAGGGTGTTTGTTTTGCTGGAACACAGAACCATAGCCACGGGTGCTCTTGCTCCTCCCACCATCACTGCCTCAGCATGAGCTCCGAGCAGCATGAAAGAAAGAAATAAATAAAACGTAAATGCATAAAATAAAATAATATTGTGATCCAGAGTGTAATCTTGAGATCAGGGGCCATGATTTATAAATCTTCCACGCATCTCACAATCCCAGCCCTTCCGATAGTGCTGAGAACCTACTGAATGGAACCCAGAAAGCACTTACAGTTTGGACACTGCACCAAGGGGCACTGCTGTGAAACAACCTCACCCCATCCGTAAGGCACAGAGAATGGCACCATGGAGGGCTCCTCTGAACTTCGCCCTGTGTGTATCCATCTAAATCCACTGGCCATTCTCTTTTTTCTCTTCCTATCTCAATCTCTAGTCCATCAGCTGGACTTTGTTATCATTTTCCTTTCCCTTTCAACATCTGTTTTTGATTGCATCTGTTCTCCTTGTGTTTTAATCTGTCTTGATCATTCTCACACATTCGGGGTTCCGTCAGTAATCCTCAAGATAACCATGTATGTTATCGTCTGAGACAGCAAGGCTTCCGCACACAAGGACCCATCTCTGCACTGAAAACACAGAGCCAAGAAATCCACCTAATAGTGTTCTGCAAGGCATTGTTTGTTTGTTTGTTTTAGGAGACATGCTGAATTTCCCAGTTCAGAAAGGGTGAAAAGACAGAATAAAACATCCAGATTTGCGCGATTTCAGAAAACCAATGCACATTCCTAGTAGCAGTTAATAATGGCCGGTGCTGTGAGGAATCATAGGCAGGCAACTGGATTCCCCAAGTCAGCCCAGAGTTGATTGCTTATGTTTTCAGAGCTGTGTGAAAGAAAGAACTGTAGCTGCCTCACTGCTGTGCGGTCAACGGGCGTCTTACAGCTGCAGGCCCTGAAGCACTTTGAAAATCACCCCAATTGTCTTTTGCCTCTGTGTTACCAACTTATCACCTAGCCCTGCAGCAGGTTTCACGCTGCGTTTCACCAGAAGCTAGCCTCTGCTGTTTTCTAAGGAGAGAACTGGCAACTGTCCTGAATACGGAGTCTAAATGTAATCTCCATAGTTTCAGGTTGAAGCAAAGAAAATATTTGAGTGCCCTTATCTTGACTTCGGACATCAGGCCTTATATTTATCAACTTTGCATTCCAATTTGGGGCCCGCATTCAGAAATAAAATAAAATCACACACGCACACACACACGCACACACATTTCTCCTTTGGCCCTCAGCACTCTCTCCCTTAGCATGACGTTACATCTTTTTATCGACAAATAGTTGGCTCAGTTATATGAGTTATCCATCTTCCTCACTAATAAGTCTTTTCCTGCCAAAGCAATTCGATTCACAGACACAAGGCCATCAGAGAGGGGTGGCATTTGGGCCTTTCTTGAACTTCTGACCTTTTGGCAAAGGAAGATGGTTCTTACTAGTAAGTGCCCGCATGCGGCTTCAGGGCAGCTCAGAGGCAGGTAGAAAGGGGAAGGAAGAGGTTAGACAAAGTACCAGGCAAATTGCCAAATATCTGCTGACAACAGCCTAGTGCTTCCACCAGGTTCTCTCTTAGGAACTTCGGCTGCTTTCACGAGCAGCTGCACACACTCCCACGCTCCAAGGCCTGAGAGCAGACGGGCCGGGCCTGCGGTCAAGAGGCAGCGTGCGTTGTCTAAAGGGGCAGCAGCTACTTGGCTCCAGCTAAGCGTTTACTAGACAGGAAGCAGAGCTGGTGTCAGCCCAATCGTATGATTTTTCTAGAGAAACCAGAAACCAGATTTTGATGTGCAAGCTCCTAATTTGTTAATGTTGGCAACTATTTAAAGGCAACCTTGAAATAGCGTACAGGCCAATCACAGCCTGTTAGCAGGCGATGCTCAGCTGCCAGGGTGGGGCCTCTGACTTTACCTAGGAGGCACTCGCTGAAGGGCTCCGTCCCTCATAGTCCACGTGGATCAGGGAGAAGAAACTCTTTCCCGGCTTCGCTGTCATTTACACATTTTTTTTTTTTATACCAAACATTTTTTAAAAAATCAGAGTTGTTTTAAGAATTCTTGGACCCCTTTTCTGAACATAGTCTGGAACGAACCCCAACTCCCAGGGTGGCCACAGGATGATCCATCCCCTCAAGTTCATGGCTGATCCGAGAGGGGAAGGGGAAGAGGCTGGCCCTTCTGGATGTTCTGGATGACTACGAGACACGGGGTTCAGCCTTGCTCAGATCTATAGCCCGAGAGCAGGCGCAAATCCAGTTATCCTTGATAGATGGGGAAAAGCACACGCCTGGCAAGTCAGGCCAGGACCTCCTCAGCTGTGCTTGGCAACTGCAGTATGTCCGTGCAGACGGGAATGAGATGCTGCGGGAGACGGAGGAGATAAAGGAGCGATGGAATGGGGAGTGTCAGGGAATGGTACTCATTCCTATTCCTCAACTGGAGCTAAAAACAGGCCATGAAAATCAAAAGTAGAGGAGCTCAGTAACGATGCTCTGTGCTGCTTCCTTACATGTTCCTTGAATGTGCCCCTCCATCCACCAGGCTATTGGAAATTTTCACCAAAAATAGAAACAGTGCCAGTGGTCCAGTGGCTGGGATGGAGACAACAGACGATTTTTGTTCCAAGTGGAGGACTGGGGCATGTGAGCAGATGAGACGTGGGACAAGGCAAAAGAAATGTCAGCCCCCTGGGCTCATGGGTGTATTTCTTCTTTACGCTTCTTTATGGTGTGTGAGAGTTGGCCCAGAAGTCTAATTAAGTGAGTCAGGACCTGCAGTTTTGGCTTTATCCAGCTGCACTTCAAAAATGCAGCTCAGCATTTGAGACAGTGTCATCTGTATCTTATGTTTGTTCCTTTGTTTCTTTTTAATTGATTTTTTTTTTTCCCAGAGAGGCGAGGCTGACATCAGTCAAATATGCGAAGCAAGCTTATCTAATTAAAATGTTGTTTATTTACTTGTGATTTTAAAAAGAATATGAAGCATGGTTGTGAGACGTTTGTGTCTGGAAAGAGTTGAGCAACTCTAAAGCTGTAGCATGTGGCTATTGGCTAAAAATTGCTAAATTATGTTTCTTTATTTTCCACAAAATGTCAGATGTTGTTCTTGTGCTTCTATAAAGGTCAGTATGGCTTAAAGAGAGGGGAAAAAATGAAACTTGGACCATTCACTTGTTATTGAACTTCAGAAGTGTTTTATTTACCAGTAAAATTAAATCTAAAAATGCTTTCCTGGCTCTGAAACAAGAGGAACTAGATTGCAATAAAGTTAATGACTTTGTATTACTTTCCTCTTCTTTCTGGGCCTTTCACTGAAAAAGCAAGTAGAAAACTAGTTTGACAGGAAAAGTTGTTTATGATTACTCTGTGTGTACATATATGTGGAATATATATTATCATGTGATATGTGTGGGTTGTCATAATTTTTCCCTTATGCTTTTCTACCCTTTGTTGTTCTTGAACAGAATATAGTTGTGGAAATAAAGTCTTTTACTGAATACATTGCATAGGCAGTTACCAAATGCTAACCAGGGACTTGCTTCTCAAGCAGAGAGGTCGTCTCCTGTTTATAATTGGTGATGAACAACCGATCACACACATACACACAGGGCTAGAAAAAGAGAAAACACTATTTGTTCTAGGTTATTTCCAAATAACCATTTTTATTTATTAGCACTGTTTGATTTGGTCATGGTGCACTGCCACCTCATAACCTCTTTTGGGGGAAAAAAAAAGTGAAAATAATAAAATAGCATTATTTAACATTGAGAAGCCGTAAATTTCTATTGAATTGCCTCTTCTGATCCTATAACAATGGCTGAAAGTAGTCTGGCAAAATACAGGTCAGGAAACTATCATTGCTATCAGTGACAGAACACATACTAGTAACATTTTCAAGATAGAGTATGCAAAAGTTTATCTTTAGTAGCTCCCCACTCAGCTTCCCATATCGTTTTCCTTCTCCTGCCCCATCTACCCCCTACCCCTAATTGTGCTTTTTTGTTGAGTGTGGTTCAGTGTTACTTAACCCCCCATGACAGTCTCAAGGTGCTAGTCTCAGGTGTGCCTCTTACCAGAATATTGGCATCTTAGAAAGGAACCCCCCCCCAGACCTCCTCCCATTTCTCCTATTCCCAGAGAGAAAGTGAACCTCCTAAAACCCATGTGCCTCAGTTGTCCACCTTCCAGCGTGTGCAGATAGCAGGCACAAGCTCTCCACCACACTTCCTGGGTTCAAATCCCAGCTCACCATTTGCTAGTTCTGTGATTTAAGATGAGTTACTTAACATCCCTGTGCCTCGGTTTCCTCATCTGTAGAGTGAGCATGATAAATGGTACCCATCTCACAGTGCTGCTGTGAGGATTACATGAGGCAATATACGTAAAGCATTTCAGAGTGGTAGTACCTAGTAAGCATTCAATAAATGTCCATCTTTTTTGTTTTTACTGTTATTCTCAGTGTTACCTCCTGTTTTACAAATCTCATTTGCTGAATTGACTTGCAATAATTGCTTCTCTGTTCCTGGACTATGAATTTTCTGTAGTTAGCACTAGAAGATGGTTAATTTTAATTAATTGATTGATTAATTAATTAATTTACTCTGTTTCAAGAACTGTTGTATGTACTTAGGATAAATCAATTAACAAAACAGACAAAAATGCCTGCCCTTGAAAAACTTGCACTTGGTGGTGGGGAGTGGGGAGGGTGGATAGGTAATACAAATAAACTTAATAAGGAAATTAAGTAGCGTGTTAGAAGGTGATAAATGCCAAGTTCAGGAGAGTGAGGGTCAGGCAAGTGGGCTGCAGTTTTAAATTAGTGGTCGGGGACGCTCATTGAGAAGGCAAGTGATGACCACATCTAAAAGGAAACAAGGGAAGATCTCAGAGTCCAGCTTCAGTTGCTTTTACTTCCTGGTCTATTTATTTTTCAAATTTTTTCCTGACTAGAAGTTTTTGTTTGTATTATTTCTAATTTATTTTTTCATTAATTTTTTTATTTTGGGGCTGAGTTGGGTCTTCATTGCTGTGCGCGGGCCTTTTCTAGTTGCAGCGAGCCGGGGCTACTCTACGTTGCGGTGCGCAGGCTTCTCATTGCGGTGGCTTCTCTTGCGGAGCACTGGCTCTAGGCACCCGGGCTTCAGTAGTTGTGGCTCACGGGCTCTAGAGCGCAGGCTCAGTAGTTGTGGCACATGGGCTTAGTTGCTCCACGGCATGTGGGATCTTCCCAGACCAGGGCTCGAACCCAGGTCCCCTGCGTTGGCAGGCAGATTCTTAACCACTGCGCCACCAGGGAAGTCCCTGTTTGTATTATTTCTGAGTAGCCATTAGTGAGTTCCATTACATTATTAGTATCACAAAGTGACTGTCTCTTAGACTAGCTCTTTTGATCTATTTTTTTTGGCCTTTATCCTAAAATTTCCCATTGCATTAATTTTCTGGTATATTTTGAGTTCGTCCCTCCAAAGGCACCACAAAATTAATTTTTAAAAATGTTTGTCTTGTTTTTCTCTCCCAAGTAAGTAGGGTTAATGTTAGGTTCATTATGTAAAGTTTCAATTTCACCTTAGGCCAATCTAGTATTGCTGCATCAAAAGGAAGTTAAAACTTATTTGCTTCACATCACTTATCAAGATAGGTGCAATGTGAGCCAAAGTAGGACTAAAATACTAGATCTGGAGATTGAAGAGTGCCAGTGGTGACTTTACCACAGCTGTGGAGAAAACTTTCTCTCTCTAGCACAGACACCTGAAGTTAACTTAATGAAGGAAAGAAAAGGTAACAGATGGGACAAAAGCAAACTTTCTGTAAATTGGAGTTTTCCTCAAAAAAAATCTCTTCATAACTGACTTCGGCATTCCCGAAAAACAGGAAGAAAAATTTTAGATTGACTGGTTTAGTTCAGGGAAATTACATAAAAATATATGACTCTAAAGTTTTCCATAATACTCTCTTATATTTGAATTTGTATGAGTTTGTATAATGAACATCAAAATAAATATTTTAATTTTTTAATATTAAAATTAAGTTTCACTTCAAATGTGAAGTTTAAAAGTCTCTGGAACTGAGCCGGTCCCTCAGAGATGGGGTTTCAGCAGTTTTGTTCTGGGCAGTGCAGACCTCAGAGTGAACAAGATAAAACCAACAGAGTAGAAGGATGGGTGTCACGCCCTGCTTTTCTCTCTACTTCCTTTTGAGGTATTGTCAACTCTCAAGACTTGCTTCCCCTGAATCTATGCGGGGAGAGAAGAGCGACCATTGCCGCTCCCTGAGTGTGTTGCTTCCCAGGCATTTTAAACTATGGGCTGCTGACGTGATGCGTAAACACTGGTCTTTAAAAGTACATATCTTTCGCTCTGGGTGGGTCATGTTATGTAATACCATTTGCCCCAAAAGTAGGCTTTCCTTTGCTTCTCTGCTTGGATCCGGAGTGTAGTTAGAAGATACAGTGAAAGCTGTAATCTGGAGCATCACCGCACAGCATTAGTAGGGTGAAAAACCTGAATGCATTGAAAATCGCTAAGGTCCAGAGAGGATCCAGGCAGCACTAGCCTTGATAAATTACAACAAAGAGTTAGGGATTTGGAATCAGGCCCAAGTTTGAATTCCAGGTACAGTGCCATCCCTAAGTCCCAGTAAATGAAATAACACACATAAAGTGCTTAGCCCAGCACTTGGCACATAAGTAAACACTCAATAAAGGTAGTTTTACTATTGGGGAAAAAAAAAAAAAAAAAGGAAAAAAGAAGAGAGGAAAAGAAGAGTTGCACAGCCTTAAATAATTCTCCAGATTTATTTTGAGTAAATACATTTTGTGCTAGAGCTTTTCATGGTAACCAGGTCACCGAAGCATGAAAAGCACTATTGCTAGGGCATACTGGCTGGAATGAGCAAATACAGCAATTATGGTCGTTTACGATACAGAGGGGTTTTATTTCATTCCCATCTCCTTGCCTTCGACCACGCTGTTATGTTCATGTATAATTGTGTTCCCCTTTAAAATTTTTTCCCAAATCTTAGCTTTCTTAAGGATCCAGCTTTAAACGTCCACTTCCCTGAAATCTTCTGTTCCTCCCTAGTTACCGTAATCTCCTGATCGACCCACATCGTATTCTGTATTTTCGCTCACTTGGTACATCCTACACCACCTGGGGGTGTTCCCCAACCAGTTCCCTGAAGACCCACTCTCCCACTTCTTTTGTACTGCCCGGAATACCTAATTAGAGGGCTGGCAGAAGGTCCTCAGTAAATTCTTGTCGAACTAAATCTCTTATTTGAAATTTCCAGTGTCTGCACTTCCCTCCCACAAATCTCCTCAATTTAGGGAAGTCTCTTGACATGACTCACAAGTTTTAGCATCTCATCGCAAGCTGACCTTTTCAAATTATTTACATGCTTCATAGTTTTCCAATATGTACCACCAAAATATTTATATTAAAATAACATTTAATTATCAAACATTGGCCCTAAGGGCTGTGTGATAGCCAGCAGCATTGTTCCAGTTAAGAGCTAGTTTAATAGCTAAAGGTTACATGCTTTGCCTCAAATCATAGACTTAGTGGTGGGGTTAGGAGTAGGAGTAAGAGTAGCCTCCCAGGCTACTCAGTCGGGTGACCTTAACCAACCAGGAAGGTGAAGTCAGTGCCTCAGCTAACTCACTAAGTTTACTGGAAGTGCATATTTTCCACGTGCCAAATTCATTAAGTCATGGAGCAAATGTTGATTGTGCTATGCTTTGAAAAGTTGCTTTGCTTCTTGTACGTTTTCACGGTGGAAGAATTCCAAGATGTGACTTACTCTATGTTTGCAGCATTCAGGATTTGTTATGTGACTTGGCCCTGTCGTTTCATGGGCCACTTCTGCAGGGAAGGTGTGTGGAAACAACAGGAGAAATGCCTGATGTTTGAACAGTTGTCTCTCTCACAGAGGCAATAAGCAATATCCCCATATTACCAAGTTTGTTTGTTTTTTTCTTTTTTTCGTAAAACCAAGTTTTTGGTTTTCCAACATCTGAAGGCAGGCATGCCACCTTACAGAAGAGTCATGTGTCCATCTTGTGGATTATTGTCACTTATTTCCAGAATTACAGTATCCAGGTTGTACATGGGGTCCTCTCATTGGACTTCCCAGTAACCTGGACAGAGTACACTTTTGCACTCTCCTGTAGCTATTATGGTGTGACGGTTTTTATCAACTGCCTCAGGCCAGAGGTGAGCCAGCCATCACAGTAGGGAAGCCCATCCCTGGTCAGGCCTGTTATTATCCCTTGAACTTACTCTGCAGGCATCCTATAAAGCATTGAGACTTTGCTTATTAACTAATAATAATCTTATTAGAGATTTGATTTATTACCAAAGGGACTACTAAACAGTTTACGTCTCAGAAAAAATCTCTCCTCAGCTGGATGAATAGTCCATGTAGTCACACAGTAGACAAAGCCAAAGCAAGACTTTCTGACAGCTTGAATCCTGGGTAAGAAATTAGGAAGCTAACTTCATAGGTGACACCAGCACTTGGCCTGAACCATTTCAAGTTTTTTCTGTTTTCATAATACAAATCTGGGTTGTTTTCAAAATCAACAGACTGTCTTGCTGTTGATTCACCAGCTAAACAACTTTGTTAAGCCTTTCCTAAAGTCACTCTGATTCTTGCACTCACTGGAAGTGTAGTAGCTTTACAAGTCTTCAGAATTCCTCAGGCCCCCCTCAAAGCAACACTCCAAAATATAGTTTAAAATCTAATCACACTTCTTGATACTGTAATTTTGAACAATCAACAGGATTCATTTGGGGTTTGCAGTGTGCTCACTGGAACAATAATGCCCATTTAGTAACCATCTGTGATTCCCTTTAGTTGTACACTGAAAGTAATATGCTACATGAAGATTTGGTTCAGTGTGATATCCGAAGCTTCACTGCTCTTCTCCACTGCTTGCTTGAGCATGAACATGTTGTCTGGTCCTCTTGGGTACCTTCTTCTACTGCCCTTTCCTCCTTCCTCCTGCCTGCTGCCTGGCTTCTTAATTGTTTTTTTGAAAAACTCACTTAGGAGTCAAGTCTTAGAAGGGGTCTTCTTTGCTTGCCCCCAACCACTTTTTGTTGTACTTCCTCTGAGTTCCTACAATATGATTATGTTTCCTGATTCGTATGCTATAATATCATTACTTTTGTTTTTCTCTCACTCACCTGCTGGCCACTTGAAGACAAGTGTTATGTGTTTTATCTCTTGGTTCCAAACTCTAACAATGCCTATGCCCAGTAAATATTAAATGAATGAATGGATCCATGAATGAATGAATACTTGAATGAATGCTAAGAATAGTGAAAGCTTTACTGTACCTTTCCAACATGTTGACTTATACTGGTGTGTCCGAAATTCAAATGGCTCTCTACCACCCCCTAACCCCCCATACCCCCCCCCCAACACACACACACGGGAAAAACTAGTAAAGACAGGAAGACCCATTCTGCTGTTCTTGCAGTGAACTGATAAGGACCACACTGATTCCAGAATGGTCTATCCTGTATTCCCAGTACTTAGTACTCAAATCATCAACATTGGTCAGTCCTAGGCAAATCTGAGAGGATTTACTGGGAAGTAAAACTTCTGTTTAAGTTCCTAGAGGATTATTATAAAAACAATGAGGCAAGGATTCTTTAATGTTAAAAAAATAAAGCAAGACTTCTGTAATGAAAACCAAAAGTTATAGTATAGATGAAGAAAAACAGTAATCAGCCTAAAATAGGAAAAGCCTGAGTTTAAAGTATTTAATTTTCTCTGGACTAAGAAATTGATGCAGACTACTGTCGGTGTTTTAAGGTCAAAATTATTTAGACAGATACATGTAGAATGTTTTGCTATTTTGTTTATGGGTTAGAACTAACTCTGAAATTCATTTCCTTTCTTTATAAACAAATATGGTTGACATTTACTAGAGATGCTCTTTCTTCTCTGACACATAAAATGCGGATCTACGTAACAAGAAGAGAAAAAAATCACTATTAAAGATCTAGTTCTTGGGCTTCCCCTATTACCACTGTCAGTCATGCAGGCCATGAGCCAGGCTAAATGAGAAAGCACTTTGGAAAGAAGTAGACTTCTTCCCTTCCTATGAATTCTATCATCACTTGCTGTGATTGGATTCACTAGTATTTTTATGATATGTAGGATGAGGAATTACTTGTTTTTTCTCAAGTATCAATATATTGTAGAAGCTGCCTTTATCTTTCAGGACACCATAGATCAGAGTTTGATCCTTAACTTTGCAGGCTCAAAAACTCACACTTAACAAGGCTCCAGAAAGCTGATTCACTACTCAAGTATTCATGATGTATTAATTTACAGTGAGATTTGTGTATGGCTGGGAAATAGACTAGTTATCTACAGAAAGTAAATTCGTAGATTTAACCTTCTTTGTGATAAGCCCTAAGAGAAGACAGAATATCTGCAGCTATGTTATGTTCCGCAACGAGAGAAAAAAAAAATCAAACTTTAATTCTAGAAAGATTCATATAAAATCCGGTCTACAGCACACCTTGGTTTTGCACATAGGAAACTGGGACCCTAGGTTATCAGCACTATTTAGTGACAGAGCTGAGAATAGAATCCAGGTCTCCTGGTTAGAGATCTATGTACTTTTCACAGCCCCTGCTGTCTCCCTGATTTTAGAGTGAAATGAGTAGTCCGAAGTTGGACCAAGAGATGGTTCAAATTCTTTAGTGACTATAAAATTAAACAGGAAAAAAACTCAAAAATAATATTTCCATTAAGTTAAAGTCGTCTGCTAAAGCACTTTGTCTCCACTTTGGGTTGGGGGGACTGGTAAATTTCTAAATTTAAAAATGGAAGAGGACGTCAAGAAATAAAGCGTCTGGGTCACTGGTTAGTGGTGGAGAATCTCTGACAGATTCTCGCCTCTCACTGGCTACCTAAGTGATCACCTGTCATTGATTTCCTAAAAGTTTTGTCTTTATAGAACAAACTGTTAAACTTATTTTAACTGTCTACACTTTCGATTAACGTGTCTTTAATTATAAGGTCCTCTGGAGTTTCTGATAAATTTGAGTTTTATTACCTTCATCAGTAACACATTTCCAAATCATATTTTAGGTTGTAACTGAAAAGATTTCAACAGGCAGCTTCCCTCATCATTTATTCATTCAAAGGTATTTATTAAGTTGGCCACTACATCTGGTTCTGAGGGCAAACTGAAATGGTCTTAAAAAGAATGCATAAAACCACAGAGGCTGCTTCTCCTGTAGGAGGCATATTTTGATAAGATAATCACACAGACGTCGTCGTTAAAAATCGTGATAAGTTCTACAAGAGAACAGTGCAGGGTGCTATTAAAGAAAGTGTAAACAGAAAGAAAGCGAAAACAGAAGAAAGTCATCTTATCTGGGGGATTCCTAAGGAAGTGAGGTCAGAGGTTTGAGTAAAGTGGTACCAGGCCCAGGAGGGATGATGTGTTTTAGAAGAGTTTTCTGGAGAGAGCAGCAGTGTGAGAAAGCAGCACTTAGAGCTGTGCCTGGCCATTCTCCCTGTGTCATACACGTTCATGGAATGACTGAAAAAAGAACTATGCAAAGGCCCTGAGGTGGGGCACTTGAAATCAGACTAGTGTAGCTGGACGTGACGAATGCAGGCTGGGTGGTGACGATGAGCTTGGAAAAGTGGATAGAATCCAGGTCATGCAGAGGCTTATAAAACATGGTAGGATTGGGGCCTTGATCTTAAATATCGTGGTAAGCCTTAAAGGGTTATAAGGAGTCAAGGGACACTTTCTATTATGAAGAATTAATTATTGTAGGAGAGGAGGGGAAGCGAGTAGGGGCAGGTTGATACAGAGATTCTTGCCATGAGGAAGGTGTGAGGTTGTGGTTACTTTGACCAGCCTATGAGCAGTGGATTTGGAAAGAAGTCCAAGGTTCAAGGAATGTTTTGGAGGTAAAATTGACTGGACTTGATGATGAATTGGATTGGGAGTGGGGAGGAGGCGAGAGAAAGTGTCATCCCAGGTGTCCCAGGCCCTCCTGGGGACCTCAGTATGCGTAGATGATCTACCCTACACAGCTCTTGGTGCTCTCCAGCCCCACTCATGCCACCTGGTGCCACCGGGACTTTGCCATCACCTCAAATTACTTCACTGCTCCAATATAAGGGAAGCACAAACTCCTGTGCTTCCAGCCACTTCACACCTCGGTTTCCGAGCCTGCTAAGGAGAACTGTGTACTTGAGGAAGTTACTGAATCCCTCTGAAGGAAGGCTTCATAGCATTGTTAAAAGGTTTGAATGACAATGTTTGCAAAGCCCCTAATACAGTGCGTCACACACACAGAATGCAATAAGATAGAAATTACCTTTCCTCTTTTTTGTGCTGATTCGTGTATCTTATACTTCTGAGAATCCCCACTAACCTTGTCTGATTTGCTACTACAGTAAACAAGTATGTTCTTAATACAGCACATCTTTTATCAGGTTCTTGTACAGAGGTCAACACCACCACACAGCTAATTAAAGATACATATTTGCTATCAATTAGGCAGTAATAGGTGTTCTGAGGCCAGATTCCAATGTGTTTGGGAGAGTGTTTTCCCCACACCACCAACTAGCAATTCGCAGGACACCAGTTGGATGTCCTGCCATTCAACTCAATTCTGACACTATCTACCTGGAGATAGCTTGAGATTCCACAGGTTAAGGGTTCAATCTTATAAGACTGCCCATCTCGGCACCTCCCCCCAACTTCAGATGTAGTTGCAAGCCCAGGTTTTTACCTGTACTTCTGACTGTCTGTAAACCAGATTCCCAAGATCCCCTCCTCAGGTTCAATTAATTTGCTAGAGCAAAACTCAAAGAAACATTTACTTACTAGGTTATTGGTTTATTATAAAAGGACGTAACTCAGCGACAGCCAGATGGAAGAGGTACAAGGGCAAGGTATGGGGAAAGGGTGAGGAGCTTCCATGCCTTCTCCAGGTGCACCATTCTCCCTGAATCGCAGTGTGTTTGCCAACCCGGAAACTCTCCCAACCAGGTCCTTTGGGGTTTTTATGGAGACTTCATTACATAGGCATGATTGTTTAAATCACTGGGCGTTAGCAACTGATTCAACCGCCAGCTCCTCTCCCCTCCTTGGAGGTCAGGGGGTGGGACTGAAATGGCACCATTGGCATCCAGCCCCCATCTTAGGTGCTTTCCAAAAGTCACCTCATTAACCTAACCAAAGACACCTTTATCACTCTCCTCGATACAAGAATGTCCAAGGGTTTTAAGAACTCTGTGCCAGAAATGAGGATGAAGACCAAATATATATTTCTTATTATAAATCACAATATCACAGGCAGTAGCTCTGCTTATAGCACCAAGAGGATGCTTGCTCCTTTCTTTAAAATGTAGCTACCATTTTTTTAAAAAACAAAAGGTAAATGCTCAGGATGCCACTGACTTCAGCTTTCTATATTAAAGATTGAATAAAATGGAAAAGACCCAACTACCAATATCTCAAGCCTGTTAACTTCAAATCTGTGCATAAAATATGTAGGAACGAGGAAACAATATGTAACCTACAGAGATACGTGTCCAAAATTCCTGAGGAAATTTTGAAAAATAGGCAAGCCTAAAGCAATCTGTTTTACCCCATGTAACGTATTGTCAAGGAATGGCCTGATGCTTCTCTGTGTCCAGATTTTGTTGTTATTGACAAATAATATAAAGGACCTCAGTCATCCTTTTGCCATGTGGTTGAATACATAGATTCACTATTTTTCACCAATAACATGTAAATAAATATTTTCAGATTGTTTTTATTGACTGTACAAACATTTCCTTATACAAACTTAGAATGCTTTCTTATAATTTTTAGATTATTTTTTCAGAGAATATGGGATTTCATTTCTTTGTCTTGTAAGTCCCACATTTTCATTTGTTTATAAGATTTTTTTTCTTTTGGCCACGCCGCACGGCTTGCGGGATCTTAGTTCCCCAACCAGGGATTGAACCCTGGTTTCACAGCAGTGAAATCTCTGAGTCCTAACCACTGGATCGCCAGGGAATTCCCCACATTTTCATTTGTTCTAAAAATTACAACCTAGGTTAGAAAAATGTTGTAAAATATGCATTCTCTTATAAGGGTGGTAAAAATTTAAAGTCAAGGTACAAACCACTTTCTGCATTGAAAGATTTGCAGAAGTACATAAAGTACAAAATTTGGTGTTTGGAGTTTAGTTCCTTAATTTTAGCAAAGTTTCATTTTAGACATAGCTATTGCTTCATATACTTAAATTAAAAGTATTTTTAAACCAATAAAATAGTAAAATGTATCATGCTTTCACATATATACTCCCAAGGGCTTTAAACACACACACACACACACACACACACACACACACACACACACACACACACACACACACACACACACACACACACACACACACACACGGTTCAGCTTTTATTGCCTTTCCCGTAACATTCCTTTCATCCCCTCCCACTATAGGTGGTTTTTGTTCCAACTTAATAGCCTATAAAAATTTGTGATGACATACCCTCATACCCCTACTTACTTGGGATCTGAGTCATGGGAGCAGCTGCCAAAGAGATCACCCCAATTTGTCTTCTAGAGTTTCTGGGAAGGTGTAGTAAAGAAATGGCATAGATGGTACAACTATACCCATTTCTTAGTTAAGAGTAAGCCCTTAAGGCATCAATGCTGTTCGTAGTGGGATCCTGGTTTTTCTTGCCCTTATTTTTCAAGGACCCAGATAATACAGATTTGGGGGGGGGACTTCATATATTCACTCACCCACTCAACAAAGATTTATGAAGAACTTGGTCTTCACAGGGTGCTGTGCTGTGCTTATGGCAGTGATGCCCAGGGTGTGGGACGGAGTGTTGGGTTACCTAACCCAGAATGGAGTGGTGGGGTGGCCAAAGAAGCATCTCAGTGTCCTGGAGGAAGCTGATACTTACTTAAAGCCTTAGCCAGGCTAGGGGAGGAGGAGGGAGCAGAGAGAACAGCAAGTCCACAGGGCAAAGCTGAGAAAAAGTGCAGCACATTTGGAAGAATTGAAAGTTCCTGGTGGTTCATTTTGCCCGGAGTGTGGAGTCTGAGGCAGGGAGTGGTGACAGACAGGACCAAACGGCGGAAGGCTTTATTAGCCAAGTTACAAATTGTATACTCTGAAGGTACTGGGAACCACTGAAGCATTAACACTTCCCCACTACCTTCACGTTTTTGTGAAATGACTCAATAAAGAATAAACCGTATCAGTGAAGAAACTGATGCCCATGCCTTAAGGAAGATGGTCAAGACTTGTATTTGTAATCGCACTAAGGCAGAACAGCACCGTGGTTTGTATTCTCTACCAGTTCTGGGAAAGAAGTGGTTCTTAGCCATGTAAAATATTCAACCACCAAGAGCCTGCTTAGCTTTACAGCGTTACGTTATTTCTCGGAACACAACCTTGTGGCGGGCCACCTCAACTGGTAGGAATGTGCTATACAAAGAAAGAAACCAACCAGGTTGAGGATGAGACTAACTTTGTGCAAATCCTTTTAGCATAAAAACAATATCACCTTATATTTATAAAGCAGATTTACAGCTTACCAATATACCTTACATTTCTTTTATCTGAGTCTTATAATAATCCATTGAGGTAAAAGTTATTGATTCCCATTTTATAGATGAAGAAACTGAGGTTCATATAAAATATAGCTCAATATAACAGTATTTAGCAAATAGCAAAGCAATGTATACTAATTATACTAATTAGTATATAATTATACTTATTTACTAATACTACCTATTATACATTAAATTCTAAGATATATGACTTTAAATCCCATTCTCCACAAGAGAATGATTATAACCAGTCAAGAAAATTAAGTTTAAGGCTAGAATAAAATCCTTATTTAGAGTTTTTGTTAAATTATCAGTCGTAAGAATTAAACACTGCGCTTCCTAAAAGAGTAGAAGATAATACATAGTGTTCTTGGACTCCAAATATAAAACAATATAATACCCACTTTGCTGATTGGTATACTTGTTTTGGTCTAAGGAAGAGAAATGCTCTGTTTAAAATGTTCTTTTTTTAAAAAAAAAGAAAAGTTAATTGATTGACTTAAGGTCATGGTCATTAAAAGAAGCACTAACTAAAAAATTTATCTTTTACTACCAGTATAACATATATATAAATTGTGTTCTGAAATATTGGCTATGGAATCAATACATGAAACTAAATCTTTTTTTCCTTTGACTTTCATCACAAGAGATAATACATGCCCACATATGAAACTTACCGACTATCACAAAGTTGAAAAATTCTGTTGTGAAAGAAGTTTGGGAGTGTGGACCTGCATCGTAGGAGGCATTTTAGGCCACAGGACTTAATTAATTTATATGCCTCATATTTTTAACTCTAGTGTAAACTCTTTGAAACAGATACCACATCTTTTATATTATTTTATGAATCACAGAATTTTCCTATACTAGACCCTCAAAAACTTTTCAAAGAATAGTATACAACATTATTTTGCTGAAGAAAGATAAAATATTTGGAAGAGTATCCCCAAATTTAGGTAAGGCCAGTCACTGGACCCATCTTCCACTTCACTTATTTCCCCCTCAGGCAGCGATCTGAGATTTAGGAAGCAGAGGAACTCCTGGTGGAGCTCCAAGCGTTGAACCATGAGACTGGGCATGAAATACTCGAGAAAGCACTGAGCCTGTCTGTCCACTGCCTGTGTGGAACCTAAGTGCACTTCTTGGTGGACACTCAGCTATTATGTATTAACTTAATGAATGAATTGAAGATTGTTAGGAGAGAATTTAAATTGCAGACCATCCTTAAGTAAAGAGGGCTGGTTAGAATCTGGATTTTTATTAGGATATACTCAATAGCTCTGCTGTTTCAAATAGGATTTCTTCCACAATGCAGGACCCTTCTTGAGCCCTATCTAGCCCTACTAAATTGCCATATAATTCACTGTCATTGACACTTGAGTGAAAGGGGGTGATGTTAATAAAAATGCTGAGACAGCAGGCTAAACCAGGAATCCCAAGCAAACCGGGACTATCCCAGGCAAACCAAGATCTGAGGTTTCTTCAGCTATCACCCAATTGTAAATCCAACCTTCAGCTCTTTTACCCAAAAAAATGCTTACATATAAAAACGTGTCCTTACATAATTAACAGGTGGGGAAAATAAACCCTCTCTAGAAATTGTAGTTTTAAGAAAGTTCATAGACAAGATAGAGTGGTTATTTCTGAGTGTTAAGATCGGGTATAAATTTGGGGTGCAGGGGGGTTGGCTTCTCTGTATTTTCTTTTCTTCTTCCCCCTTCTGCAATAAATGTTAACAATTGAACTTGGGCTGCTTTAAACTTTTGCTCTTTAAAATTAAAATATCCATACATTTTTAGAGTTTTGTTAGTAAATTAATTATTCCATAGAGCATTCCTAGAGATATCTTAGTGTCCTTGTTTCACTGACTAGAAAATTGCAATAAAAAGATACTAAATGATTTCTCCCTATTAAGTAGCTCATTAATCATCAGAAAAGAGTATTTGAAAATAATAACAAATAATATTTCGATAATATGTAATCTGGTTCTTAATATCTAGGATTATTATTGATTTCTGTTTACGTGCTATATTATCTCAAATCTATAAATGCAAAGATTCCCAGAAGTGTGGTAACTCAGAGTTTTTATCTGTTGGTGAGATGTCTCAGAATTTTCCAGTTTTGCCAGTTATAATAAGAAATCTCTTTCTGTCTCCTCAGTGCATGATTTATAACCTGTGAGTTTCAGTACAGCAAATCATAGGATGTTGAGTTCCAGATTTCTATAAAAGTCTACATGGACTGTATCCTTATTTTGGAATTGACTCATCCAAGAATGTTTCTAAAACAAGGCCATTTAGATCACCTTTGGTATTTGATTAACCATGTTATGATGAAACGAATAATTTCTTAAAACCTTACTAGATTTTTTTCCTTTCAAAAGCAATATAAAAGATGTAGAAGCCCAGTAGTTATATGTCATTGGCTGACTGTCCGCCTTCAGCAACCTGTGGGACAGGAATAAGTCAAAAGTACAAAAATTGGGCATCTCCCAAAGGGGCCTTGGTATCAGAGTTGACTTAATATTGGCAGGCAGGCACACCCATCGTAGAAAATGTGAAATATTCAATGTTCATTGAGTATCTTCAGATGGAATGCCTGAAGTTTGTAGTTTAAAGGAATTAAACTCTGTGCTGTATAGTCTTTTGCTCTAAGAATAATAATGAATGAAGTAGATGAGGTGGAAGGAGGAAAACCCCCCCATCCAGTGTCAGCATGTAGTTATCAAACTGGCCGATCTCATGTCGTGCGTCAGATCATTCCGTAGCCTAAGGGTACGTTTTTCTTGACAACTCTGTGTATTATGTATTTCAGTCTCTTCTCATTGCTCTCTGGATGGGGGTGACAATAGACTGCAATATATAATATATAGTGCTATCAAGGAAAAGCTACCCTTAGGTTAGGGAGTGATCTGGTTGTGTTTTTCCCAAAGATATCAGTTACATCTGCAGTGAAGAAATGCCTCCTTTCGCTTCTTCTTAATGTCTGTTTGTGCAGATGTGGACCACCTCACTCTCCTGGAACAGAGTCTTCTCTTGGGGTCCCTGATATAGTGAACTGTGGCTGTTCTCTCATCTGACCTGCCTGACCAGTCGGTCGTTCCTTGTTTACTTCACTTGTTCCTCTTCCTGTTCGTGTTCTCCAGCTGTGCCGAATCCTGAGCACTCAGCATTTTCCTCTACACAGTGTCTTCCTTAAAAAAATCATATACCATATGGCTTCAGCTTTTACCACTGCACAGCTATTTGCACACTTATGTCTCTAACCTTGCCTTTTCTCCTGATCTCCTGTCTAGTACTTACAGTAATCTTATTTTCACTTCAGCATGGATGGTATGTAATTTAGTTTCCACAGCAAAATGATCCCTTCTCCTCTCTTATTTTTATTGGCACTGGGTCATTTAATTTTCCCTTTTCGTCATCACCAACATTATTCTTTGGTCTCCTATCACTGCACAAACAATTAAGATTAATCCATAGAGTTGTTAACAGATATCTGAATGCTAAATTTTTAAGGCCTTTAGAAAAGGCAATTTAAAGGGTGCTGACCAAAACTATGTTAAAAAGTTCTTACAGGGTTAAGAATGGTTTTTTCATTTATAAATGCTGGAAAAAATAGAAAGGAGAGTGATATTTTGTGACATGTGAAAATTGTATGAAATTCAAATTTCAGTGTAGTTTCGACAGAGACCATATGCCTTGCAAGTCTAAAATATTTACTATGTGACTCCCTTCAAGAAAAATGTTTGCTGACCCTTGGTTTAAAAGATTAGTGTTCACTTTATTAAAACAACAAATTCAAAACTCTAGTGTGTTCTTCAGCTTTTAAAAAAAAACAGGTGGTTACACACTCATGAAACCACAGTCAAGATACAGGACATTTCCATCACCCCCAAAAGATTCCCCAGGCCCCCTTGCAGAACATCCCTCCCTTTGCTTCCATAGCCAGGCAACTACTAATCTGCTTTCTGTCACTGTATATGAATTTGTAGTTTCTAGAACTTTGTATAAATAGAATCATACAGTGGGTACTCCTTTATGTCTGGCTTTTTTTACCCAGCATACTGAGTTTGAGATTCATTCATGTTGTTATGTGTATCAGTAGTTTGTCCTTTTTATTATTATTGGGGTTTTTTTTTTTCAGCTTTATTGAGGTATAATTGACAAATGAAATTGTAAGATATTTAAAGAATACATCTTGGTGATTTTCTATAAGTGTACAAATTGGCAGTGGGCCAATTTGTCCCATTACCATAGTTTGTTGGACACACTGCAGACTTTTTACTGTTAGACAAAACTAATAGTAAACTTTTGAATAATCTCTTCTGCATAGGAAAACCACCCCAGAGGACAAGGAAACAACTCACTTTATTTTATTATTGTCATTGTTATTATTATTATTAATATTATCCTACAAACTCTAGGTATTTCCAGTGCCTGTGGCAGAGATTTCTCAGAGTAAACCAAAAATGGTTCAAATTATTTTTTTTTAAGTACTTATAAATATAACAATATTTAAATAAATAGTCATGGTACAATTTGGCATTTTTGTAATTTCAGTTAAAAACATGTTTCACATTCAAAGCTTAATCCAACTTGAATCTCTTCTCCACTTTTTATTAAAACCTTTAAAAAAAATTATCCTCAGATTTCAAACCTCTTCTCCATTATTTAGTTCCATCCCAGTACTGTCATGACCACTTCCAGCCTTCTCTGCCCCTCAATCCTACCACCAACTCAATTTGTACTTCTGAAAATTTTCTTATCTAGGAACTCTCAAAGCAGGGTGTTGGTGGGGTCAGGGGTTTGTGTTGTTGTAACTTAAAAAAAAAAAAAAAAAACTTAATTTTCAGTTCCTTCTATCTTGTCAAAAATAGTCTGGCTCCTGATAAGTAGTATCATGACTGATTAGCACTCCATGCTTTGAAACTTAACAGAAGCATAAAGAACATTGAGAGTCTCTGTGATGAAGTCCTGTAGAACAAGGTTCAAGAGGAAAAGCTGAAGGAAAAGGGACCATTCCATCTGGAGATGAAATTGCTGAGGCATAACCTAATAATTGTCTTTTGATTCATGAGTATTAATCTCGAAAAAGACTGACCAAATGTTTCTCCTGTCCATAAGTGACACACAGAGAAATATGTTCTTAAATTGCAGATAGAAACTTTAGTTGTATAAAAGCAAAAATAACTTGTCTATGCTCTCAATATTTATGATAAAAAAAAAACACATAGAATTGTTGCTCCTAGGACTTACAGTATTTAGAATAGACATCTTTCAAAGCCCCAACCTTGAAAGTGAAGCCCTGCTACCCAGATATTTCAGTCACAGACATGTCTGAAGCCAGCAGACTAAGTTAACTGAACTTCTGTTGACTCTCCTTGTTCTGAATAAATCGTGTCCCTTAAATTAATAAGAAATTTTAGAAGAACTTGACATAACCCATGGTGAACACTAGGTAATTACTGATCCCATCCAAATATTTTTAAGAGCAGTTGGGTGATAATTATTCCCAAAGAGTTCTAAATGTTACAATTGCACTGATAACCAATGGCCATCAAGATGACTCACTTGTTTCCTTTCCCTGTATATTTAATGCACACGTTAGATTGAAGATTCTTATTGTAAATAAGAACATTAACAAAAGCAACTTAAACTGTGAAAAATAAGAGCAGTTCAAAAAATATGAAGCAATGAAAAATGAAATTCCTACTTTTCTCACACCTGAAAAAAATGCACAAATGCATATACTGCATTTGTCTTTTCAGTTCTGTCATTGGCATAACATCCATTGTCTTTGCTGCTAAGTCACTGGTGATGCAAAACAGCAGTAGGTCAGCAGCCCAAGAGCTATGTGAAGCCAAAAACAAGAAATCACAGAAACTTCACAGGGGTGTCTACCAAGGGGAGAACAAAAGCAGAAGCTGTGAAGCCCTGTAAGGAGAAGTAGTCACAAGAAAAAGCAGCAGCAGTATGCAAACCCAGTCCCAGCAGAGAAGGCAGAGACAGCCAGGAAGTCACCTGGGGATTCAGCACCAAACAAGCCTACCACCAGAGGGGCACAGACCCAGAAGAGCAGAGGCCCAGCCAAGAGTGGATGCTTCACTCTCCCATAAGAGAGTTTTGGCACATGTAATGTATAAAACACAAAGACTGAGCCAAAACAAAATTTTATTGAGCAACTACCAAATTACCTAACTATAGTGAGAAAATTAGAGGACTAAAACGAACACTTGCCTGTCCCCACTCCATCGTACTCTCTCCCACTGATGAAACTTAAACACCAGAATTTCTTATTTAACAAATATTTCTTAAGCTCCTCCTGTGTGCCAGGGACCATGCTATAAACTAAAAAGTACAACAATGAGCTAACTGGACATAATCTCTTTCTTTCTAGGAGGTTACAATTTAATGAAAGATATTCTTTTTGTAATCCCAAATTTGTAATTTTTGAGTTGAAAAAAAAAAACCTAATTTTAATGAAGATTTCATTCCTCTAAGTCCTTTATCCTGCATTGTTTTGTGCTCTTTCTTAGGCTATCCAAAAGATAGGTGGTTTTGATTAGGCCATTTGTAGGATTACACTGCCTATTTCTTAACTATTTTTCATAACAGAATTAGCATACACCTGGAGATTTTGAAATTGCACATTTTCCCTGGGTCTCAAAAAACAATATTCCGATTATTTTAATATCTTTGTGCTTCAAAGTTTTAAAAACATAGAAAAGAAAAACAGCATTAATAAACGGTCCCTGTGTCCATGTTCCCTTTATTACTAATATACTGACAAATTTGCTTAGACTTTTTTTTAATCATTATTATTTTTGGAAAAATAAATATTAATTGTAAAGAATTGAAACAAATAATAAAAATATAAAGATTAAAAACTTTTAAAGTCACTTCAAACTTCATAAGTAATCCTCATAACTATTAGGTGACTAATAGTGATGGCCAGGAATTTTCCAAATTTGTTAGTACAAACCACAGATCCAAACAGCTTAGAGAATCCCAAGCAAAGAAAAATATGCCTAGGCATATCATAATCAAACTCTTGAAAATCTGAGTAGGAAATCATGAGGGCAGCTTGGGGATGTGAAGGGAACATTGTATTCAAGAAAATAATGATAAAAATTAATACCATTCTCATCAGAAACTCTGGAAACCAGAAGACAATGGAATGACATCTTTAAAGTACTGTAACAAACGAGAAAACAAAACCTGTTAACCTAGAAATCTACATCTGGTGAAAATATCCCTCTAACAGGAAGGTGCAGTAAAGACATTTTCAGGCAAAAGCTGAAAGAATTATTTTCAAAAAATCTGAGCTTTAAGAAATGCTAAAAAGAACTTATGCAGGTTGAAGGGAAAGGGAAATGATATAAGAAATCCAATTATGTGGAAATTAGTGGAGAACACCAGAAAGAGTAGGTCATTAAATATAAAGGATCATTTAACAAAACATTCCTACTTTATATACATATGTATGTCATTTTGTCTCAAAGACTATTGACTATTTTAAAGTAAAAATAACAACATTAAGTGAACATAATTTCAGGCATCTTTCTAGACATACTAAATATGATTGGATGCCTAATTATAAATAAAATTTAAATAATGTGACCATATTATAGTTGCTATAATATATTGGGTGGGCCAAAAAGTGCCTTCGGTTTTTTAAGTAAAAATAAAAGACACATTTTTCATTTTCACCAAGAACTTTATTGAACAATGTATTCACTCTTTTGTTCCACTACCGTCTGCCATTTTTCAGGCAACTTCATAATTCCAAAACTTTTTATCTTTTTGAGCAAAGAACTGTTCCAGGTGCCTTTTACAGTCTTCCAGGGAATGGAAATTTTTTCCATTAAGAGAATTTTGTAAAGACCAAAATAAATGGAAATCCGAAGGTGCAATGTCTGATGAATACGGCAGATGAATCAGAACTTCCCAGCCAAGTTGTAAGTTTTTGCCTGGTCATCAAAGAAACATGCGGTCTTGTGTTATCCTGATGGAAGATTATGCGTTTTCTGTTGACTAATTCTGGACGCTTTTCGTCAGGTGCCGCTTTCAGTTGGTCTAATTGGGAGCGGTACTTTTTGGAATTAATCATTTGGTTTTCTGGAAGGAGCTCATAATAGAGGACTCCCTTCCAATCCCACCATATACACATCACCTTCTTTGGATGAAGAACAGCCTTTGGTGTGGTTGGTGGTGGTTCACTTCGCTTGCCCCACGATCTCTTCCGTTCCACATTGCTGTACAGTATCCACTTTTCATCGCCCATCACAATTTGTTTTAAAAACGGAATGTTTTCATTACGTTTCAGTACAGAATCGCATGCGGAAATATGGTCAAGAAGGTTTTTTTCGTTTAACTTATGTGGAATCCAAACATCAAAGCGATTCACATAACCAAGCTAGTGCAAATGGTTTTCAGCGCTTGATTTGGATATTTTGAGTATGTCGTCTATCTCCCGTGTGATATAATGTTGATTGTTCTCAATTATTGTTTCGATTTGATCGCTATCAACTTCAACTGGTCTACCCAAACATGGAGCATCGTCCAGCAAGAAATCTCCAGCACGAACTTTGCAAACCACTTTTGACACTTTCAGCACCTTCTCCATACACAGCACAAATCCTTCTGCGTGTTTCAGTTGCGTTTTTACCTTTCTTGAAATAATAAAGCATAATATGTCAAAAATGTTGCGTTTTTTCTTCCGTCTTCAATATTAAAATGGCTACACAAAAATTCACCAATTCTGTTTTCTTTTTTTAAATGCATGCTGATATGACAGCTGTCACATACAGTCTAACACAATTGTCTCAAATGAAGTTAAAGACAACTAAGTGCTACTAGAGCCATCTTATGGAAAAAACCAAATGAACCTTTTGGCCCACCCAATAAAAAATTTAATTTCAATTTATTTGAATTTGTCACAAGAAAAACTAAAATGGAAGAGAAATAATTGTTGAATAGCAAAAAATGCTTCTACACCGCAAAAGATATACTAATCATCACAAGAAAGATAAAGGTCTCTCTTAAGAAAAGAAATTATAAATACAGTAAAGGATTGGAATCACTGTTTTTTATGAGCTAGGTGTTTCAATTTTATAGTGTCAATTGACTACATACTATAAAAGATGATAAAATCATCAATATTCAGAGCTCCTCCCATTTTCACTCTTCCCAACCTTAAGTATTTTTTTGGTTAATATTATACTTTTTACATTGTGTAGACTTAACATTTACATTTGAATCTATAACTGTAATTCTGATAATTTTTTTAAGATTGGTCCTGTATCTAAATGCACAGATGCAGGTCCTTTTACATGATCCTTTTACCATCATCATTACTGAATTCTGTTTTTTCCTTGGTATGGACAATTCATCTCTTTGTTAGTTATATTTTATTATCATGTAGTTTGGGTTGTAAGTTTTTTTCCCCGAGAAAATTTATTAATGCTGCATTCCCAGTATTATTTTTATGTTTGATAATTTCAAATGCTATATTGGCTGGGTATAATAGTCTTGGACCACTTTCTCCCACAGAACTAAGTAGATATTGCTCCATTGTCTTTTTTTTTAAGATTTTTTTTTTTTTGATGTGGACCTTTTTTTTCTTAAGACTTTATTGAGTTTTTTACAATATAGCTTCTCTTTTTTATGTTTTGGTTTTTTGGCCCCAAGGCATGTGGGATCTTAGCTCCCCGACCAGGGACCGAACCAGCACCCACTGCATTGGAAGGCGAAGTCCCAAACACTGGACCACCAGGGAAGTCCCTCCATTGTCATTTAACACTAAAAGTTGATGTAAAGAAGTCTGAAGGCAGCATAAAATTTACCACTTATTAAGAGATTCGTTTTTTTCCCACTGGAATCTCTTAAAGTTTAAAACCTAATAAGGCTATGATGTGGTATTAAAGAATCTGTAGCAAAATTTCCAGAGTACATGGTATTATACTTTCAATCTGCAGATTAAGTTTTTGTTTTGGTTTTTTTTTTCTCCAGGAAACTTTTCTTGTGTTAGTATTATATGTTTTTATTCATCTTCAGTTACATTCATTGGATTCCCTATTTCAAGGATAGCAATTTCCAATTCTTGAGTATTTTTCTTACGGAGTAGCTTCTTTAATTCCTTTAATCTCTCTGGTTTTTTTTTTAGTCTTAATTCATTGGAATTTTATATTAGCAAAATCTCTTCCTTTATTTTCAAATTCTCTGAGTCATGATATGCCTTATCCATAATCAGTTCCAGCTACTGACAGCACAGTTGTTCATCAACTCTCATGGCATCCGTGAGATATATGGTGTCTGTAAAACCAATCCCTCATTGCTTGTAGGTCTCCAGCTTCTTATTCCTCAAATATTTAAGTGCTAATACCACTATCAGATTTATATTTTAATATCTAGACTGATTCAATTCTTTGTGTTTTAATGGCTAGCGAGACACTATCACCAGCATATTTTTATCACATATAATAACTCTTTGCCAGAATCTAAAATAAATATTAGAAATAGAGGCCATGTGGAGTCAATATGTCAGGTTGCTGAACACATTCAAGTCAGGATTGTTGAGAGTTCTTGCTGTGTGGGTGTGTCCGTGCTCACTGTTCTGTCACACTAGCTCCAACTGGCTGTGCATGCAGGCCAGCATTCAGAATGCAGACAAAATAATGAACTAATATTTCACTTTATTTAGAGACAGATAAAATTAAAGGAATGAGCCTGGGCAGCTGTTAAATGGGTTCATTTAATGCATTGGATAGTTTAACCACTTTCCTGTAACCTGAAGAAATTATGGGATGGGAGAGGCAGAGACAAAAAAGACTGCTGCCTAAGACTGTGCCTTTAGTTACAGTTTGATACCTGGTTTTACCCTCCTCTGAGATCTTTTTACAAGTCCTGCGAAGCTTAACTATTCTTAGTTGAGGACTGTATCTTAGTCCTCAGAGGGGATACTCAGATGAGGTCTCCAAATCAGTATGAAGCCCTGAGACTTCATTTCCTTCAGAGATAGGCAGCTTAATCAGCTTCCCATTTTACCCACTTCTCCTCTGCCATCACTTCTCGGGAAAATGTGGCAAATGGCAATGTCGATTCTTTCCCACCTCATACGGAACCAACATAAATTTTTGAGGTAAGCAGCCAAAATCTTCTGTACTTATTTGTTCCTTCAGATGTTAAGAGTATTTATTAACTCCTTTAGATCATTTTGGTCTCGTTTGTGTCTCACTGAACGTTTGCTAATAAGTTTAAATTCCTGAATCAAAAGAAATCCAAGGTTGGCCAATCCAGATACAATCTAACTAAAGACTTTTGAAAGCATTTTTCATCATTGTAGCAGGAGACCCAACAAAATAATCAAAACAGCAATGCACAGAAAGAATTTCCTTCTCTGTAAGCTTTCACTAAATAAGGAAAAGGAAGGACAGATGAATTATATACGTCCTGCTTCTGGAACAGTTAACCTATTATTTTGTAGGATATTGTTGTCTTTGTGAGCAACTTGGGAGTAGCAGCCAATGTTCTATCCTTGCATCTCATTATCTGGCAGTGCACATAGGGGTGGTCTGCAGATTGGATTGAATAATTGAGATTCTAGATTCTCTCTTAAAATTCTTTTACAGAACATCATACAAAGGAGAGCCTGAGATTTAACATACAGCGTTTGGAATAGGGACTTGTTTTCACTCTGAGGTCAGAAACCTCCACAGCTGAGTACTTTGGATAATGAAGGTCCTTTTTCTATATTCGCCCAGCCTGGGCTGGACACAGGCACGTCATACAATCTGCATTTAAACATTATTTTCTTTCCATTTTAACAGTGTTTATGTTTCCTGGCACACATCTAAAAGATTCAAAATATTTACTGTATATGTAAATATGCTTTTAAGGAAAAAAAAAAACATGCAGTTTTCATATGCAAGTTATTTTCAGCAGACAGTTCCTTCTCTGAAACACAAAAGGCTAGATATAAAAACAAACAAGAGAGAAGTGCTGTTTTAACAAATGAATCCTTGGAGATGGATTTTTAGGACTTTTTTTTTTTTTCCTGATCCAGCTTTTACCCTATCACTTAGTAACGCTAAGAGACATCCTGAAATAAATCGGTGACATTCTCACAGTTTTTAAGGCTGACAGTTTAATTTTTTTCCTGTTTTGTCTGTGGCCAATATAATTAGGTCATACCCATGTGAAAAATTACTTGTACAAGAAAAATTTTGGATGTGTATGTGTTTTCAGGAAGATTTGTTTCTGCTAATGTACATGACATCATTTGCACGTGAAACTAATTCACTTACCCTACGTAATTTAGAATATTAATGTTGTTTCCAAAAAACCAAAACGAGCCCAATTAAAAAGGGAATGAATGTTTCTGTTACTAATTTTTTATCATGGTTGGTTAGAGTAATTACATTTTAAAATATTTTTAGCAGGTAAACCACTGATTTTAAAACATATTTGTTAATTACATAGACTGGATGCCAACTGAGGAAGGGGTCATTCCAGTAGAAAGAGGAGAAAGGCCTAATTTATAACAATATTCCAGAAATGGCAACAGAGATCAAATGCTAGCATTCCTACCTTGCAGACTGTCCTCTAATTTCATTTTACATTAAAAGTTAGCTGTAATTCTTGTGCCTTGAGGATTTTCTAATAGACTTTTTACTATTTATACCAGCAGATACAAGTTTTAAGCCCACAATATTATTTGCTTTACTGCTTCTACACTGCCAGAAATATTAGGAGCTATGGGAGAATGCAAACTTAAAAAAAAATGACCATACTTATTTGTGTTTTATGAAGATCTTGACATTAACTCCTTTTCTTCTTTAACAAGCTGAGTGTCTTGCTTTCATTTTTGTGGATTAATTTAAGAATTTTAGTAATTAAGGAGATTCTTATTTGCTTCCAAAACTTAAACACCAGGATTAACAGACACAAAAGGCACAATTTAACATATTTTATTGGCTGAGTGTAAAGGTCAAAATTACCAAGCTTTGTAGAAGCACCATTAGAAGTATACAGTAGATCCCTTGTAGAAATCATGAAGGAAAGCCAGTGTAGGCAGTGTCTGGAACACAACTGCAGAATGTGAGTTGCTCTCTGTGACGGAAGCAGAGCAATTGTCAAGAGTTTGACTAGGTTGCAGAAGAATTTAAAGGGCCTGCAGATGTTTAAGAATGCACAAGATAGCTTTGTCGTTCTCATGTAACGTTTACTGAGAAGCAAGGCATGCTAAATATTAAGCAATCCATACTGAGTCCCTACCCAGCGACTTTATTTCCAACTGAGATAAGTAGGTGAGATATTTAAACAGAATTAGAAGGCTTAATTAGGGCTGCCCTTCCCTGAGTCTCCAAGGTGGCTGGAGCATTACTCACCATTTTGCTAAGAAAAAATAAATGAGACTAAGTGAGATAGGGGGGAAAAGACAGTAATTTTTCAGAAGGCAAGAGGTTTGCCCTCTAAAACAAAATGTACACAGCTAATCAGATATACTTCTGCAATTCTGTTTTCATGTATTCGTCGAGCTAGATTCAGAGTTACTGATGTTCTAACCAAGAAAAAAATGACTTCTAAGTGAGAGAGCAGTTTTCTCAAATGACACTGAAGAACTTTTGTGATATTCAGAAATTTACAGTGGCCTGTTGGTAGACTTCGAACATGTTCTGTCATTCCCAGCTTTGGGTAGCATTTGGAGAACACTAGTAGAAAATCAGCTATGCTTACAATCATGTTTATTCTTTAGCTATGGTAGCAGGACTTCCTTTAACATGCTAGTGTTCTCTTCTTTTGCAGGGACTGTACGTTTTTGTGGTTTATTTCATTCTGCACAACCAGACGTGTTGCCCTATGAAGGCCAGTTATACAGTGGAAATGAATGGGCACCCAGGACCCAGCACAGCCTTTTTCACACCCGGGAGTGGAATGCCTCCTGCTGGAGGGGAGATCAGCAAGTCTACCCAGAATCTGATCAGTGCTATGGAGGAGGTGCCTGCCCTTGCCCTTTCTCCTTCTCTGTCTCTCTCACTCTTTGATATACAACCTTTCCATTTTATGGAGTACAAGTTAAATGGTGCCATGTAACTTTTATATCCTTTTCCTACTGACATTCTCTGATCTCTGGTATTTGCTGTGCTTACCATGGTATCATGTCTGTTATCTGATTCTTCTTCCTCCTCGCTTTGTGAGCTCTATTAACCAGCAGTTTGTACTGGGAAGTCAGAGCTCTTTCTTCAAAAGCTTCCTAATTGGTTACGGCAGTGACTGAATCTGCTTCAGAAATGGTTTTTCAAATACTGTTTCTTCCTGAAAATATTTTCACAGCTCTCTTCCTTTACTCATGCCAATCCACTGCTTCAATCCCAACAAACAAATAAACCTCCCGATGTTCTCCCTCCATGTCATTTTGGGTTCTTGTGTCTAAATCACATTGCCACCAACCTCTCAGTAGTGCCACCCATAGCATTGGTACCACTGCTTGTATTTTGAAACATACCTGAAGACGTTTGTCCAGGAAGAGATGGTAAACAGGTCCCTGACAATTTCTGCAGTGCCTGAGATGTGCTTGCCTTCCATTCCTTACATAGCCCATGTTAGTGTCTCTGTATTAAAGAGCCAAGGGGGACAGTATTTGTGTTTGCATCCTGAAAAATGGCAGGAAATCAAAGTGCATATGTCTGAAAAGAAAACAGTTTATAGATAGTTAAGTAGGTAAATAGATAATCTACCTGCTCAGTGATATTTTTTTGTCTTCCATGTTAATTTAGAAAGTAATTTTATTCATGTCAGGTGAAAATTAAGGTAAGTGATCACAAATAAAGTACCATATTTAAAAATCTTGATATGTGTTTAGTACCCTAAAATGTTCAGCGATCTAGTACCATTTCTATATCCCGTAAGCTCTTAGAACTGAATTATTTTCGCATCCCAGGTGGTAACAATAGAAACGGATATTTTTAAGATCAGCAGTGTGGGAGTAAATCTTTTAAAAAATGGTTTTTGTCTCTTTACTTGGCTACCCAGTTTAGCATTTGTCTAGATCGGGACTGTACATTAACCATTAGCCATGTGTGTCTGTTTAAATTTAAACTAGCCACAATTACTGAGAAGCAAGGCGTGCTAAATATTAAGCAATCCATACTGAGTCCCTACCCAGCGATTTTATTTCCAACTGAGATAAGTAGGTGAGATATTTAAACAGAGACAGATAAATATTATATTTATTATAATATATATAATATTATATTATATAATTAATATATTAATTAATATATTATATTATATTATTTTATATTTATATATTTATATATATATATATATATATATATATATATATATATATATATATATATATATATAACGTTTAAAATTCACTTCATCAGTCACCCTGGCCACGTTCTAGTGCTCCATAGCCACACGTATCTGGTAGCTGCCATAATGGAGAACAAATATCTAAAACATTTGTGGCATCGCAGTGCTATACTGAACTGTACTGAACCATCACTGTGTTGAACAGTGCTGTTCCAGATGTCCCGCTTCTTCGTGAGATCTTTTAAGGTTTCATGTTCTCTCAGATTTATTTCTCCAGCCCTCAAATCACTTTTCTCAGTGCGAGGCATCCCCGCGGTGTCTCAGAGAACCTTATATTGGGAGGCAGCAGCTGTGACAGTTCAGTTCCTGGCCTGAGCCACTACTTGAATGTTCACTGGGGGTGGAGCGCAGTGGTATACCCTGAAGTGTGCTCTGCATTCCTCAGCGGCTTACAATTGGCCTGGATCCAGCTGTCAAGGAGGGGCTGGCAGAGACATTCCAGAAAGCCACGCAGAGAAGGGAAAGCATTAGGAAAGGAAGGATTAAGGGGTATTTACCAGTAACCACAAGGGAAGCAAATATATTTACTCATTTCAAGATAGAACTATCTTTTTAATCATTTAATTTTTAAAAAGGAGGACTTTAGCATTCTATCAAAGAGCTTTTCTTTTCAATTCAGTATATCCTCATAAATAGCTACTATACTTAAAATTATATGTTGTATCTTAAAGATTTAGGAGGGTTCTTCTCCAGTTCTTATATTTTTAACAGCTTTCTTTGCACATATTCTATGAAAAAATTTAATGTATTGATTGGGTTAAAAAATAAGTCTCTTCTTCCACGCATGACAGCTTAGAAATCTACAAGTAATCCTCGTAGAGAAATTGTTTAGCATCACGAGATTAGACTGTCTCATGGAGAGACATACTTTTCTAAGGAACAAAGGTAAAATTAAAGTCAATTCTAAACAGTTCAACAGCCCTTTCACTTAGTCTTTGTAATGCGATGCAGAGATAAATAGCTCATATAGATTTCAGGGTAAGTATGTATATACTCATATTATGGTTTCCTTTTCTCCCAACCCCAACCCAAAAAGGTGCCACCTGACTGGGAGAGAGCATCCTTCCGACAAGCCAGCCAGGCCAGCCCCGACGTAAAGCCAAGCCCACAAAATGGCGCCACGTTCCCTTCCTCTGGAGGATATGGCCAGGGGTCACTAATAGCCGATGAGGAGTCGCAGGAGTTTGATGACTTGATATTTGCATTAAAAACTGGTATGTGAACCCACAAACCCCATTGGAAGTAGGCACTCTTGCTATGCTACAATTTCTATCTTCTTCCCATGAAGTTGCAAAAGTACAATCAGTCACCCGTACCACATCCCAATTCTCATGACCCATTCCTAATCCCAGCCGAATTCTAGGATATTTTGTTCTTGGCACCAAATATGAGACAACCTAAAAATAATTGACAATTTACTTTTAAGAAAAAGGCATACTCTAACTAGATGTAAATCTCTCTGCACTGGAATCTTGCTAGAACACCAAGATACTGCTGAGTCATAAGAATCTGGTAGTGATCTCCCTGAGAGAGTTTTGCCTCTGACCTACCAAAGAGAATTTCTTATGGAGTATCTTTGGAGCAGAAACTTGCAAAGGCAACATAATGGGCCTCGTATAGTTCTACAGTTTTCAAAGTGCCATCATATATATAGTATTTCATTGGCTCTTCCTATATGTTCAACTCCACTCAACCTGTGACCCCGATGGAGAGTTGTTTTCAAATCAAATATGCAACTTTTTTCTTTTCTTTTTTCCCTCAGAAAAATGTTGAACTGTCACTGTTAGAAAAAGTTCAGTGAACTTTTTCATTTCTAGATGTACAAACATGCAAGAAGATGTGTCCGTGTTCAGATGAACCTATTGAAATAGTCATTCAAAAGTGCATGCTACTATATATATAGTCCCATGTCAGATCAGTGCTTGGCAGTTGATAAACCTTTTGTAGATGTTGTTGGAGAATGAATGAATGAATTCATTTCATGAATGAGTGAAAGAAAAATGAAACTTAGAGTTTGCTTGGAGGAATAGACATTAGATAAACATGACATAAAGAAGAGTAAAATAAGTAGTGGAAAGAGTTATTAATTATTGAGAATTCAAGGAAATTTTTTTTAAAACCTGCTCAGTTGATTCTTGAAGATATATAGAGCTTAAGTAAGTAAAGAGTGGAAGAAAAGCATTGCAGACTGAGGGAACAGAATTAGCCAAAGCCCAGGGCTGCAGGTGCATGACCTGCTTGGGGAGAAGAAGCATGCAGTGTGGCTGGGATGGAGGGTGAGTAAAGCCAGGCAGCAGGAGAAAAGCCCAGAAAGTAGTTTACCTACATTGTTAATAAGTTACTGTAGTTCCTCAACTGGGTTTCAGCAAGCACCCTCCTTGGGATATTCCTAGACATCCTTGGTGAAACGATCCCCTGACCAAGTATATTTGGGAAACTGCAGAGATTCACAGTTCACTTGAGCATTTTAGCAGCTCTAAAAAGTCCTAAAGTAAAGAAACCCACTTCACTTAATTTAACTTGGGGCTTCCAGGATACATTTAGTGATAGATTCATTTGGGGGAGCAGAAGACTTCCTGATACCCTGCATAATATTAAAATGCTCTTCAGATGCCATGCTAAGGGATGGGATTTTTTTTTTTTTTTTTTTTTTAAGAATTTTTTTTTTTTTTTTTTTTTTAATGTGGGAGTCATTGCACAGAAGTGGTATTTATTTATTATTTTTGGCTGTGTTGGGTCTTCGTTTCTGTGTGAGGGCTTTCTCTAGTTGTGGCAAGCGGGGGCCACTCTTCATCGCGGTGCGCGGACCTCTCACTATCGCGGCCTCTCCTGTTGCGGAGCACAGGCTCCAGACGCGCATGCTCAGTAGTTGTGGCTCACGGGCCTAGCTGCTCTGCGGCATGTGGGATCTTCCCAGACCAGGGCTCGAACCCGTGTCCCCTGCATTAGCAGGCAGATTCTCAACCACTGTGCCACCAGGGAAGCCCAAGGGATGGGATTTTTATAGAACTCAGCCATCAAGGTTTTTGAGGAGAGGCACAACGTGTTCCCACTGGTTTTGAGGCAAAATAACTCTTAGGAAAGTCTGAAGAATAAATTTAGAAGCAAAATCAGAAAGGCTGAGAGGTGTTTACCGTGGTCCCAGGGAATAAGGTTTAGGCCTCAAATCTGGGGAGTGGAAAGAAAAAGGACAAGAAATGCTGAGGAAACACTGAGAGGACAGTCAGCAAAGGCTCATGCTTCTCACCTAGGTGACTGAGGCATCATACATAGAGCATTTGCTTGTTTATTTGTTTTCAAGGGGAAACTGATGAGTTCAGACTTGGATAATTTGATCATTCTGCCTGGTGACTCTTAAATAGTCAGGTTGGGATCTTTGGCGAGGGATCGGGGTTGGAAGTAATGGTCTGAAAGGCATCATGCAGAGATTACATTTGAAGCTATGGGGATGAATAAGTTTAGTCTGGAAGAGTGGAAGCTAAGAGAGGAGAAGAAAAGAAGTGAGGGAGGGAGAGGGAAGAAGGGAAAACACGAGAAAGGAAAAGGAACAAGAAGAACATCTAAGATAATACCTACGTTTAAGCGTAAAAAGAAGAGGGTCCCACAGAGTACACTGTAGCATGGTCAGCACGAAAACTAGAGAGAAGAGTTTCATGAAGGAGGAAGGAACAACTGTATAAAATGCTCATTCGAGCTAGGACTGAAAGGGGGCTTTCAGATTACAAATAGTTCCCAGGGTAGATTATGTCCCCAGCACTGCAATGCAGTCAGTTGATGTTACAGCACTGGAAGCATAAAATGAATTCTTGCAACGTAATTAAATTAGATCTGGGTCCTATATATATATATATATATATATATATAAAACAAGTATTAAATGCATTCCATTCTGGAATGTATGGAATGACTTACTTACTTATAGACTGAGTTTAGCATTCCTTAGAGTTCACTAAACTCTTCAGGAAGTAAATACTTTGAAAGACCACAATCGCAGTCTGTAACACTGGCCCCCTCTATTTTTAGAAAAGGTCCGATAATACTCAAGTACCACCCCCTAGATGCTTTCCATCATGCAATATGGTCAAATCAAAGGAGCAGTTCACCTGCCACTCCATCCACAGTGGAATTCACAATTGATACATAGGCC
The DNA here is from genome assembly GCF_009873245.2 of Balaenoptera musculus. Lineage (NCBI taxonomy): Eukaryota > Metazoa > Chordata > Mammalia > Artiodactyla > Balaenopteridae > Balaenoptera > Balaenoptera musculus. The sequence goes on from NC_045787.1 coordinate 71,980,446, forward strand.
AGATGTGGACCAACAGGGAGTTTTATTTGACCTTCATTGCACTTTAACAATTTTTTGTGACAAAATTGTAAAATTTAGAGATATCCCGTAAAAATCCAGAATTTCTTTTAAAAAAAAATCTACCAATAGAGTGCTTAAAATCTAACACAACACTGCTTGATTGGAGCTGAGTAATGGCTGCCCCTTTAGACAGGACATGAGCTCTTCAGTTTGTCCAGTGCCCACCAGACCTGTGTCACTGATTTATGTGAGCCTCTCTGGCACCTGTGATGTTTGAGTTCGCAAACCTTGACCTGTCTCAGGTCCACCTTAACTGCGGGCCACTCCAAGTCAACTACTGGGAACAGTGGGACTTCCAAGTCTTTTTCATTTGAACCCCTAAACAACTTTGAAAAGTTATGTTACCCTTTGCATATATCTAAATAAACATCCAAAGGTTTTCATAAGTTTAAATAGAATCAAACAATGTCATTTCTATTGTATTATAAATTTTAGGGTTTAAGGGCCTAAGTACCAGAGCAATTTGATACCCACTGCTATTCATTTTATTTTAAATATATACAAGAAAGCTTTTCTTTTACATTTGGGGATTTTACACTATTCTCTTTTCTCTTTGAACTTGTATTACCATTCTACTCCCGACACAGAATTTTATCCTACGGTAATATATTTTATGTTTGAAATTCATTTAATTGGTATAAAATAGAAGCCCTTGCCCCAAAGCCAGTCATGGACTTGTTTTTCCATTTGAATTTTAACCATATTGAATTCCTTAAAGGAAAAAAAAAAAAAAAAAAAGGACACAAAGGAAAACACTATTGACCTTTTTCATTTTTAAAATAAATTGTCTTTCTATGAGAAATTCACATGTCACTCTAAAAAGAGGACATCATATCTTTCAATTAGTTGTTCTTGAAATGCATCAGCCTCTCCACAGGCAAATGAGACACTCAGTTCTAGACTAGTGATGCCATGGTTATCATTAGTTATTTTAATAGAACTCTGCAATGTATCATCAGTGTCCCCAACCAGGACTTTGGGAGAATGAGAAGAGTCACCCTGGGACAGCGTCCATTTAGGGAAGAGGAGAAGGTAGTGAGCTAACTAGAACAGATTCAGCCCACACAGAGTGTGAGTGCAGGGTGGAGGGGCATGTACTCTGTTTACATCCCTAACAAGAAGTGTTTTGAGTACTGGCATTTTTATGTTGATCCAAAGCTGACAAGATTCTAGAAAATGTCAAACTGGGAGCCTGTTGGGCTTAGAAACAGGGTGTTTTTCCACAGGGGCTTCTCCCAGAGGGACTAATCTGATTCTCCATCATCCTTAGTCCCTTAACTTCCTGATTTTACCTCAGACCAATGACACTAATGTCATGGTAAACGTTTCCCTACTGGAAACTTTTTGTTTGTTTTTTTGTTTTTTTTTTTTATTTTTGGCTGCGTTGGGTCTTCGTTGCTGTGCACGGGCTTTCTGTAGTTGTGGCGAGCGGGGACTACTCTTCATTGCGGTGCGCAGGCTTCTCACTGCAGTGGCTTCTCTTGTTGTGGCACGTGGGCTCAGAAGTTGTAGCTCATGGGCTCTAGAGCGCAGGCTCAGTAGTTGTGGCGCACGGGCTTAGTTGCTCCACGGCACGTGGGATCTTCCCAGACCAGGGATCGATCCCGTGTCCCCTTCATTGACAGGCAGATTCTTAACCACTGCGCCATCAGGGAAGTCCCCTACTGGAAACCTTTAAATGATTTCTTTTTCAGCCAGAAGAAAATAAATAAGTCCTTGAACACCAATGATAACATTCAGAATCAAGGTCCAAATTCATGAACTCCTCAAAGGACTCATAAATTTCTCTTTCAGAGACATCACATAAAACTACAATGACTTATTTAACTTCAAGAACTTCTGCAGCCCAATGTACTAAACAAAGTTAGGTGGTCATCAAGGTGGAAAAGTAAAATTTGGAAATTTTTTTTTTTAATAAATTTATTTATTTATTTATTTATTTTATTTTTGGCTGCGTCGAGTCTTTGTTGCTGCATGTGGGCTTTCTCTAGTTGCGGCGAGCGGGGGCTACTCTTCGTTGCGGTGAGCGGGCTTCTTGCGGTGGCTTCTCTTGTTGTGGAGCACAGGCTCTAGAGCGCAAGCTCAGTAGTTGTGGCTCGTGGGCTCTAGAGCTCAGGCTCAGTAGTTGTGGTGCACGGGCTTAGTTGCTCTGCGGCACGTGGGATCCTCCCGGACCAGGGCTCGAACCCGTGTCCCCTGCGTTGGCAGACGGATTCCTAACCACTGCGCCACCAGGGAAGCCCAAATTTGGAAAGATTTAGATTTTTTTTTCCTCAGGAGAAGATGAAGGAGTATGACCTTTGTTTCACTGCCGCATTTTAAAAGGCCATAGAAAATAAGAGTGGGCTCAGAGAGGGTTCAGAGAGCTCTGTGTTGGAATCCTAGCTCTGCAGTCTACTATCTGTGTGACTTTCAGTAAGGAACTCAACCTTTCAGTTTCCTCATTTATCAAATAAATGTTCTTTTTTAAAAAAATTTATTTTTTTAATTTATTTATTTTTGGCTGCATTGGGTCTTCGTTGCTGCATGCGGGCTTTCTCTAGTTGCAGCCAGCAGGGGCTACTATTCCTTGCGGTGCGTGGGCTTCTCATTGCAGTGACTTCTCTTGTTGAGGAGCACAGGCTCGAGGCGCGCGGGCTTCAGTAGTTGTGTCATGCGGGCTCAGTAGTTGTGGTGCACGGGCTTAGTTGCTCCGTGGCATGTGGGATCTTCCCGGACCAGGGCTCGAACCGGTGTCCCCTGCATTGGCAGGTGGATTCCTAACCACTGTGCCACCAGGGAAACCCATCAAATAAGTGTTCTTATTGTAAGTTTTCATGAAGTTTGGAGATTGTCTATGTGAAGAATCTGCCACAGTGTCTGGCAGAATTTAAATTCAGTATGTGATATAAATTATTTGTTGGGTTCGATTTGTTGTTATGTTTAAAAACACTTTTAAATATTCATAATGTGTTCTGTAACACCTGGGTGTTCACTGTACCATAACTATTGAGTGAGGGAGGTTTGTGCTTGAATGTGTGCCAAGGAATTTGAAATTTATTCTATAGACAAATATGAACACGTGAAACCTGTGGGACAAAGAAGTCACACTAATAGAGCTGCCCCCATAAGAGGCTGTAGGATGTAAAAGACAACACCCTACGTCTGGGGTCAGAAGTCCAGTTGGGGGACTTCCCTGGTGGTCCAGTGGTAAAGATCTGCCTTCCAATGCAGGGGACACGGGTTTGATCCCTGGTCAGGGAACTAAGATCCTACATGCCGCGGGGCAATTAAGCCCACATGCCACAACTACTGAGCTCGCGCCTCAACTAGAGCCCACGTGCCACAAACTACAGAGCCCACGTGCCCTGGAGCCCACGCCACAACTACAGAGAGAAAACCCGCACGCCACAACTACAGAGAGAAAACCTGCACGCCACAACTACAGAGAAGCCCGCACACCACAAGGAAGAGCCCGCTCCACAACGAAAGACCCCGCACGCCTCAGCAAAGACTCTGCATGCCTCAACTAGGACCCGACACAGCCAAACAAATAAAGTTTAAAAAAAAAAAATTAAAAAAGAAAAGAAGTCCAGTTGGATATCTTCATTCTGTGACTTCCCTGCTGTGTGACGTGGGCAACTCAGTGAACACCTCTGATCCCCATTCAGTCCCTATGTCTGTAAAACAGGACTAATAATCATGCTTTCCTAACTAAAGCATGTTGAAATGTTGAGGAAAGGAGAGACGCTAGATGAATGTAAATTATTACTTGTAATTCCTTTGACATTGCCCGTTCAGTCTACCAAGGGGGAGAGTTAACTGTTAGCGCAGTTGCTGGCTTTTTCGTGAATTTTTGGCTTAAAATTTAAGCATGAAAATACCTTTCAGAAAATCAGGATACTTACTGCCAAATACCTTCCTAGACCATTGAATGAATTACAAAGAGACAAGAAACCTGGGCTGTGTTCCCAGTTCTGCCGTGTTATACTTGTATGTAGAATGTGTCCTTTCTGAGTCTCAGCAAGGGATTAGGATTTGGGTATTGTGCATTTATGTCAACTGGGAGGAAATTGAAAAGGAGGATGAGGTGGATCGTACAGATGTGGTGACTCAGGGGAGGCTGTATCTAGAACTTGCTAACATCTTCCAGGGCTCTGGGCTACTGAACAAGCTGGTGACACCCAGTCGCTTGTAAAGCTGCACCCCACGTTGAACCTTCCAGCCCAGTGTGCTTCGTCCCTCACAGTCTGCTCAGCAGGCTCTTAGTTCAGAACTTCTAGTGTGCTTTGTCCCCATGCTGGGCAGACGTTTATGCATTCCTAGTGGCATTTAGAGCAGGCCAACCTTGAAATCAGAGGGAGTTGGTGCTCATTTGTTCATTAAGACCCACTCTTCCCTGGTGCTAATGCTGGGGTCCTCTCTGTTTCTCTGTAGTTGACCCCATATTGGGCAACTCTGTTACTCACCGAGATCAAGCTGCTATAGGCCTCAGGGCCTCAGTCACCTTCTCTTTATAAAATGGCAATGTGTCACTGATCCACTTGGAGGTTCTTCTAAGTCGGACAGTTCCTCTGCTTCCCTGGCAGAGAAACATGGGCCCTTTGTCCTTCAAAGGCAGTGTGGCAAACTCAAATGTTACTCACATGTCGGGCCAGTCAAACACCATAACTGATTCAAGAGGGCTGATAAAAACAGCAGCATAGGGCTTCCCTGGTGGCACAGTGGTTGAGAATCTGCCTGTCAATGCTGGGGACACGGGTTCGAGCCCTGGTCTGGGAAGATCCCACATGCCGCAGAGCAGCTGGGCCCGTGAGCCACAATTACTGAGCCTGCACGTCTGGAGCCTGTGATCCCCAACAAGAGAGGCCGCGATAGTGAGAGGCCCGCGCACCGCAATGAAGAGTGGCCCCCGCTTGCCGCAACTAGAGAAAGCCCTCACACAGAAATGAAGACCCAACACAGCCATAAATAAATAAACAAACAAACAAAGAAGTGGAGAATTGTTTAAAAAAAAACAAACAAACAAACAGCGACATACCAGAAGGTAGTACCTGATCCATGTTTTGGTTGTTGTTGTTTTATACAATCCAGAAATACAGGCCCAGTGTTACCTTGTCTTCTACTTTTTAAAGAGTAACCCCAAATCTGATTTTTTATGTTAAATGTATTCATTTTTAAATCATGGCAACTAACTAAATTTTTGAAGATACATTGTCATTGGTAATATGCTAGTTCTTAACTTGAGGAAAGAGTTCGTGGGTGTTTGTCACGTTTTGCTTCATGACTTACATGTACATTATATATAGAGGTACCCTACAATTTATCATCCATACCAGGACAATTCAAGAGAGTAAAAGGGGTGTGATTAATAATTTTTTCAGGTATAAACTAGGACTTTTCTTTTCAAATATTGCATCCTCCAGCTCCCTGCTTGAAGGAATAGTAAAAGAAGTATTTGTGAAAGGGTGTGGAAATGGGGCTTGACGGATAGGTAGGAAGACCCTCAGGCTGGATTTACATGGCACTGCAGGACCAGTCAAGAGACATCACTTTGAGAAAGCTCTCCAATGGGCAAAAGTTGGAATATGTCTATCTGGTGAGGTCCAGCCGGGTTAGGAGTATCTTGAAAGGCAAGGCAGAGGGTTCCAGGCTGACGCAGTTGACAACAGGAACTAATGTTTGTTCTTGAGAAGGCAGTGGAATGCAGAATGGATCAGAGGAACAGAACAGGCAATACAAATGGAAGAGGAATTTTCAAGAACTAGGATGCAGAGCATAATTTATTAATACGTTGAGCAAACATTTACTGAACACTCACAGTGTGCCGGGCACTGTCCTGTTAGCTAAGAGACATAATCCAATGGGTGAATCTGAAATTTTAAAAGAGAATCATCATGTTTCCATGGGTAGCAGAGGGGATACTACCTGAGTTGATATTTATAGGAAGAGTGGAAGCAGCCAAGCTAAAGCGTTGAGGGGGCAGAGAAAGAGCATCCTAGGCAGAAATGCTTGAATAATAACACGGTGGGGAAAGGGAGTGACCAGCAGCTCTAGTGAGACATTAGGCTAGAGAGCAGGCAAGAATCAGGTGGATCGTGCCTTGAAGCTGGGCTGAAGACAAGCCCTCCAGAGGTCAGACAGCAGGAGGAGATACAAAAGAAAGCAGAATAGCTTTGGAAAGGGTCAACAGGGTACTTCCCTGGTGGCGCAGTGGTTAAGAATCCATCTGCCAATGTAGGGGACACAGGTTCGAGCCCTGGTCCGCGAAGATCCCACATGCCGCCGAGCAGCTAAACCCGTGCGCCACAACTACTGACCCTGTGCTCTAGAGCCCGCAAGCCACAACTACTGAGCCCACGTGCGACAACTACTGAAGCCCACACGCCTAGAGCCCGTGCTCCACAACAAGAGAAGCCACTGCAATGCGAAGCCCGAGCACCGCAAGGAAGAGTAGCCCCCGCTCACCGCAACTAGAGGAAGCCTGTGCGCAGCAACGAAGACCCAACGCAACCAAAAATAAATAAATAAATTTATTTAAAAAAGGAAAGAAAGAAAGAGTCAACAGGTCAGTGGATGAGTGGATGAGATGGGCCAGTGCAGTGTCAGAGAAACAAAGCCAGGAAGTGGGGTTTCAACAGCAGCCTTTAACAGAGAGGCAAGGACAGAGACCCAAAAGAGGGAGGGTTTGGCTAGAAAGAGGTCATTAGTGGGCTCCTGCTTCCATCTCCAAATAGGTTAAGAAAAAGCTAATCCACTATCTTCCCATAGTTACTAACTGCAGAATTGCCTTTCCTACATCTCAGACAGATAGGGAAGTCTCAGCTGCCCAGGCAACTGGTTTTTCACTTCCCTTCTTGTTTTCAGTCTTGTGCCCAGCAGAGGGGGTGGGGCTGGGAACTGTAATCTCTGGTGATTCAGCCAACAGCACACCCTGTGACCACATCCCTAGTCTGTGTGTGTGTGTGTGTGTGCATGAGAGAGAGAGTGTGTGTGTGTGTTTATGTGTTCCTCTGCACATTACAGAAGAAAACAACAAGGTGTTAGTCTAACATAGTGTCAACTTTTCCGAATTATTCTGAGTTGTGAAAAAAGTAGTAAACAGTGGAGCGTCCTCAAAACAGAGATTCCAGGCTCTATCTCCAGTTAACAGCTAGCTTTGTGGGATTCTTGTGCGGATCTGTTTTGGCACTGTGTTACATAATTATTTTTATCTTGGGAGCAGATCTGAGTCATTGAGAGCCAGTGTCTTCTGGGCACTGATATGATACCAGGTGTTGTCAATGCACAGTTTTCTTCTCGGATCCCTGCCAAACTGAGTCTCAGCTGAAGGACCTACTAGGTTCGGTACATGTAGGGTTGGAGGTTATACGTTTTCTAACAGCAAATCCTACCCCCCTGCTGAAAAATTCTAGTAACCTGCCTGATCTTTTTTATTTTAGTAAGCCCCCAATTAAGAAATGCTGTTCTTTGGAGTAAGTTATACCTGTCAACCATGTAGAAACAGAAAAAAAGATTGAGAAGCCAAATTCGTGTCTTTAGAAATTAATTTGTACTTATAAAAACTACCAAAAGGAATTTAAAATACAGTTTTATAATTGCTAGGTATTAATAATATTTATTCTAAAGGTATAGCTCACTTTTTACTAATATAATAGAAATAAACGTGTGTTGACTTACTGTAACTTGACCATTAATTTGCTGGACTAATAGTTGGGAGTTTTGTGTTTATTCTTTTTCTATTGCAGGTGCTGGTCTCAGTGTCAGTGATAATGAATCTGGTCAAGGCAGCCAGGAGGGAGGCACCTTGACTGACTCCCAGATCGTAGAACTCAGAAGGATCCCCATCGCCGACACCCACCTCTAGCACCTCAGTAACCATTAGGATGAGGGTACTCCCCTGTTTGTATTGGCTCTGTGCTAAAACTTTCTAAGTACATGCAGCCATATGGTAGGACTCTGTGAATGGTACTGGATGACTAACCCAGAGGTGATTGTTGTGTTTGGAATATAAATTACTTATCTTTGTGCAACCTGAAAATTAACTGCTATAATGAAAGACTGGATCGATTTGTATCAGTTAATAGGATTGACATATCAGTTAATAGAATGTACATATTCCAAGAGTATTAGTTGTTTTTTAATGATGCTACATGGCTAACATTGTCTAATAAAGGTAATAACAATCAATAAAAACCATAGAATCCATTTGGCATGACCCAGGCTCATTATTTATGAGGAAATATTGTGCCTGAGCAAAGAAACAAACTCTATCAAGATGATGTCCAGCACCCCGTTTCTTCCCACATTGATACAGGTGACCCAGATTTAAGACTTCACCTTCATTCCTAAAAACCATAAAATGTATTGTCTGTTGATTTTGCACCTGAGTGTCGACGGAGTACTGTAGTTTACATAGTCTTTGATCAAAAGTATGTATTTCTGCTCATTATAAAATTAGGGATCTGAACATTTTCCAGAATGAATGTTCTGTTCCCAGTTAAAAATAACTCCATCAAGCATTTTAGTACAGCTAAGAAGAGGATCATCCAAACAGTGCAGAGTTTGTTTGGGAGAAATATTTCTTGGTTTGGATTTTTCAGTCTTTGTCTTGGAATGAGAAATCAGCAAGTATGTCCTAGAACAAACCCTATTATGTTCAAGATGATTTCATTGACTATGGTTCCAGAGGAATCATTAAGAACAGAACAAGTTTGTTCTAAGAAAGCCTTTTTGACCTTTTATTTTTGAATTCTTAAGTATTTGGGGAAAAATCAGTAGTCATTTCAAGAAAAAATTTTAAAATTGAAAAAAAATCTGCCTAAGGGAAAATTTTGTTCTGTTAATCATTTCACTTAAAACCATAATTAAAACACCCAAGTGTTCTGTCATCACTGTGAAGCATGGCTTTATTTTTTATAAAACCTGAGGTGGCATTACTGATCTTGATGAATTATAAAATGACTCTCCTTTCTTCTTCCTATTGGTCCTCCCCTACTTCTATCTCCTCGTATATTGAGTTTTGATCAGTGACTTTTTAGGTAGGAAACAAAAGCTGCACAACAAAATCAAACAGCCTAAAAGACAAAGGCAGCATCATTGGCAGAGTTATAATCCTTTTAGGAAGTTTAGAAATGGTGCTAATAAGATTGAATTTACGTTACATGACAAATAAGTTAGTGTCTCTCTCAACCTACAGCATTGTACTGTAGTCTCTTCCAAAATAAGAAGCAATTGATGGGACTTCCCTGGTGGCGCAGTGGTTGAGAATCCGCCTGCCAATGCAGGGGACACGGGTTCGAGCCCCGGTCTGGGAAGATCCCACATGCCGCGGAGCAACTAGGCCCGTGAGCCACAACCACTGAGCCTGCGCGTCTGGAGCCTGTGCTCCGCAACAAGAGAGGCCGCGATAGTGAGAGGCCTCCGCACTGCGATGAAGAGTGGCCCCCGCTTGCCGCAACTAGAGAGGGCCCTCGCACAGAAACGAAGACCCAACACAGCCAAAAATAAATAAATAAATAAATAAATAAGTAAGTAAACAAGACTTGACCCTGCTGTGTGCAAAAAAAAAAAAAAGCAATTGATGGAATTGGTTATAAAATAAAAATTTAACATGAAAATTTTGAAATTGGTAATAAGCATTTTAAAATTATTAATAGGTTTTAATGAATTTGAGGCTTAGATAATGATTACAGAAATGTGAGATTTCATGGTGTGGAATCCATGAGTCATAATTACTATAACATTTTTTTTGCAGATAACTCGATTCCTATTTGTCACTTAAGGTAAAGTTATTATCAGCATTTTTAAAGTTCCTAAATGGATTATAACCATACCATAATGAATTCTCTAACAAAGACAATTGTCAATAGCTATTTTCATTTCTACGTGTTGTCAGAATTTGGGAAAATCTGGCCAAAAACATGACCAATCACAGACACCTTTCTTACTTCAGCTTACTGAATTTCTATTGTTATCCAAAACGCCATCTTGATAAAGAATCAAAAGAAACTCCTGCCACTGAGCAGCATGATTCTTTAAACATTAGAAGGAAAGGGCAAGATTTCTAGAAGCCGCAGTGCTAAAACAAATAAGCTTCATATTCCAACAGCAGCAATATTTTGCTATCCGGTTTCCTCTCAACGTAGAGTGAGATGGGACATCAGCCAGGGAAGGATAGTACCAGGTAGGAGGAAGCGGATCAAATCAAAGTCTTAAAAATGAAAACTCGAAGACTAGAACTATAACACTTTGTGATCTTTCTTTTTCAGGAGGTTTTATGCTCCCTTTCTCCATGACATTTTAAAAATAGCTTTATTAAGATAGAATTCACATTCAATACAACTCATCCATTTAAAATGTGCAATTCAGTAGTATTTGATTATATTTCATTATTGGGGGTTTTTACAATTAATTTGTATTGGAGTATAGTTGCTTTACAATGTTGTGTTAGTTTCTGCTGTACAGCAAAGTGAATGAGTTATACGTATACATAGATCCCCTCTTTTTTAAAATTTCCTTCCCATTTAGGTCACCACAGAGCATTAAGTAGAGTTCCCTGTGCTATACAGTAGGTTCTCATATTGGGGTTTTTTAAATTGCTCTAAAATATGTGTAACACCAAATTTGCCATTTTAGCCATCTTTAAATGTAGTTTTTAAATTCAGTGATATTAATTATACTCACAATGTTGTATAATCATTACCTCTATTTCCAAAACATTTTTATCACCCTCAGACAGAAACTGTGTATTCATCCCATCTCCTTGACATTTCCTTCCCTCTGTCAGTAGACACCTAACATTTCTTTGGGAAATGTCTCTGCGTCTGCATTTTTGTAATTATTTAAAATTTGTTTTTCTTGTTGCTTTAGTTTTTTTCTCAACTTTTTTTTTTCTTTTAGAATGTTAAGGCCAAAAAAAAGGATGTTCCTAATTTGGATGCAAGTGCAGACAGGTATGCAGTTGAGGTATGGAGCAGAAGTAGAGCCCACAGAATTCCAACCAAGCCGGGAGCCCAGGCAAATGAAAATCTTACTAAGCAAAACACAGAATGAATTTCACTCTGGAACTGTATCTTTGTGTTGGCTTTCAATCTCTTGAGGTGTTTTAGGGTTTAATTAATACTTTCCATGGTTCCTGAATCTGACCAGAGAAGTTTAAATACGCAATGGGGTTATGGCTGGAAAAAGAAAATGCCATTAAGGAATATAGCTCCCAAACAACTTAGCCTTGTGTTTATCCGCCTTGAGTTTAGCCTTAAGTACTCTGGGTAGATCTGTTAGAGGGTAGGTCTCAATCAGATCGGTAGGTAATGTTGAGTTTTCAAAGCAGCTGGGTGGCAGAGTGGATCTCCTCTAGACAGCCTGACCTTGATAGGAACATAGAAAGCAACATGGGAAATCCTGTATTTCATGTGGTTTTTAATTGTTAATGGCATGGACTCAGTTCCCCAGTACTGCTCTAGCAGGATGTAAGTCAAAGGACCACATTGCCTATAAGTAACATATTTAAAGAATGGACCAAGTGACTGAGGCTCGGAACTCTTCCATTATCTTGAATCTCTTTTAGTCTAATTGACTAACTAGTGAAATACAGGTGATTGATATTCTTATTGGTAAGATTTAGTTGGTACATTGATGTTGTTATTCAATACATCTCAGCTACCTAAACTTTTCACTCATCAAAATAATTTTAACATCATAATAGAAAACCAAACTCACCTTTGCAAAAATTTAGAAAGCCCCAGATGCTTTCTGGCTAGCACATACAATGAATACATGCACAGTATTTTTAAGAAATAATAGCCCTGAGGGGGAAGAAACTTTACTTCTATTGTGGTCTGTAACTATTCAAATCACCCTGACAAGTTTGGCAACCCTCTTAATTAAAAATTACTACACTGGAGATAAAATGAGTTTAACAATTATGGTTAGTAAACATCTTTTACTTAAGTAACTTACATGGTTTCAGGAAAAGAAGCAAATGGAGAATAACTTTGTTTCCCATCATCTATGACAATGGGATGCAGTTATCAAACACTGTTGCCATGGTCCTTGGGAGCACTATGGGATACTTCAGTTCAGTTCCCAGCCTGCCCCTGCCAGGGACTCAGCAATGGGGCCCAATAGCTTAGGCAGTGCTGTGAGCACCAAGGTTAGCGCTGAAGTCCCTAGAAAGACTCAGCTCAAGGAAATTGTTAGCATTCGCAGGGCATGAAATGGTATGTTAGTCCTGTGAGAAAAGATAAGTACTCACTGTTTTCTAACAGATAAAAGGATTCCAACTTAAGCAGGGTAAACTATGCTTTTCCCTGTGATTAGCCTTTAGGAGTCTATGAGCAAAATCACAAATTTGATATTTTTTAAAAATTTAAGAATGTATTAATACCATTTGTTTTGTAACAAGAATGAAGGGAAGAGACAATGCAAATCATTTCAACATCACTTATTTGATTATGTTTATTTCAAAGGTAGGGGTGTATACTCGTGAGAGAGAGAAACAGAGAGAAAGAAAAGAAGAAGGGAGGGAGGGAAAGGAGGAAAAGAAAGATTGAAAAAAGAATAAAAGAATTTTGGGAATTCAAAGCAAGACAAGCAAGGAAAATCAAGATAATAATTTCCATTACGGTTTACAATACACAATAAAAAGATATTTTGAAAAGCTGATTCATGAAGTATGTGACACTGTCCGTCATCCTGCTCCACAGTACATATCCTTAGTCTGTACATTCATCAAAATCATTGCAGAATTTCCTTCTTCTTTTAAGGCTGAATGGTATTTCATTGTATGTGTACACCGCATGGTCTTTATCTGTTCATCTGTTGGACATTTGGGTTGTTTCCATGTCTTGGCTATTGTGGATAATGCTGCAATGAAGATGGGAGTGCAGTATCTTCAAGATACTGATTTCAGTCCTTTTTCATAAATACCCAGAAGTGAGATTGTTGGATCATTTTTCATTTTTTTGAGGAACTTCCATACTGTTTTCCACAGCAGCTGTGCTATTTTGCATTCCCATTAACAGTGCATTCCACATCCTCACCAATACTTGTTTTTTGTTTTTTTGGTATTAGCCACCCTGACAGGTGTGAGGTAATTTTTCATTGTGCTCTTGATTTGCATTTTCCTTATGACTAGTGACATTGAGCCTTTTTGCATATACCTGTTGGCCATTTGTATATCTTCTTTGGAGAAACATCTTTTTACCTCCTTAGCCCATTTTTAAATTAGGTTATTAGTTTTTTTGCTATTGAGTTGTAGAAGTTCCTTATATTTTAAAGATTAATTTCTTATCAGATATGTGGTTTGTAAATATTTTCTCCCATTCCACTGGTTGCCTTTACACTTTCTTGATGGGTGAAACAAGACAGTGACAGAAAAACAAATACTGCATGATTCCACTTATAAGGTATCTAAAATAGTCAAATTCATAGAATCAAAGTGTGGAATGGTTGTTGCCTGGGGCTGAGGGCAGGGAGAAATGGGGAGTTACTAGTCAACAGACATAAAGCTTCAGTTAGGCAAGATGAATAAGCTCTAGAGATCTGTTCTTCAATATTGTGCCTATAGGCAACAACACTGTATTGTACATTTAAAGTTTTGTAAGAAGGGTAGACCTCATGTTCAGTGTTCTTACCACGATAAAATAAACAATTTTTTAAATTGTTAACAGGACTGCTTGATCACTATTCTTCACTGCAAGTGCTAGCATTGCATGGAGAAGGAAGTTCAAACAATTTTTTAAATGTTTTCCAGTCTCTTCTGGAACTCCTAGTTAACCTCTCACAGAACCCCTAATGACATCTGCAGAACCCCAAAAGAGAAACCCACATTTGACTGTAAGCTCCTGAAGAGCAGGAACTACGTCTTACTCGTTTTGGTATCCTGATCACCTAGCACAGTGCCTGGAACAAAATTGATGACCAATAAATACTCGTTCAACTGAAAAATAATTATCCTATTTGGATAGCTAATTAGAGCATAATTTTTCTTGATCTTTTATAGTTTTATTTACAGATGTTTTGCCTTTAAGAATCTGAATGAATGTCAGTTATTGCACAAATCAGATGCCATATCATCTTCACGTTACCAACAGCTTTCATTTCCAAAGCTATAATTTGTTGAATTATATATATGTAATTCATTCTGCTTCCTAGTCATCCAAGGAGTCTTGAAAACCACTGAAGACTATGAAAAACTTGTCATTTTCATTTTGGCAGTAGTCTATATAACAAGTTTCAAACTAGGATAATTTTTTTAAGGCTTACTAGGCAAGGAGGAGGCCAAACCAAAAGTACATAGACAGCAAGAGGTGATGTTTACTCATCATATCTCATTGTTATTCCATGACCTGTTAGTCATAAGGGCTTTGTGTGGGAAATTACATATGCATGAATATTTTGTAACCAAAGGGTTATAATCTACAATCTTTCTCATACTTAATTGGTTCCACAGTAGGAAGTCAAAGAAGTATATATGTGTCATTTCATGGTTGATTCATTATGCCCGTACTAAGTATATTTGAAATAACGGTCTGCATTGTAACACTCAAACCTAGATAACATATAATTTCTAATCTTAGTGAGCCAAGGAAATAAGACTAATTGTACTCTGAAGCTAAGAAGTCAGTGTCTACCAGATTAATTGTTAGTGTCCAAGGTTCAGAAGAACACACTATCATCTTCATAACTGAGCAATGCCTCTACCCCATGCTGTTAGGAACTTATTATGGATAAGAGTCAAGACCTTCCCATATTCAACCACTTCGTGATTTCTCAAGACAACCCAAAAGATTATGAGTCAAAAGTCATTGTTTCTTGTCATTATCCAAGATAAAGACTGATCTGTGGAAAGTAGACTTTCTTTCTGGCAGAGGACAAAAATATGTTTGAAGAAAGCAACTAATTTCTTAAATAAACATTTTAAAGTCAGCCAAAAATAGTTGATAAATTGCTCAAAAATCACAATTTGCCTGTGTAGATGCTATAGACTATACAACAGAATTGCCAGATTGTAAGGATGAACAGAAAGATGAACAGATTTTATTTGAATTTATCTTTGGTCCAAGTATTTTAAAACTCTATAAATGAGAACTGTATAAAATATTTTGAAAGAGAGAAAAAACATTTGTTTAATTCTACAAAATCTCCCTTTTTGTCTTAGCTTGTAAGACTGCTCACAGTAAAGAAGGTTTTGGATCTTTACCCTTTGTCTTCCTATTTACCGTTTCCCCTTTTCCTCATACTGGCACGCTTATTTTATATGAGAAACAATTTCTGAAAATTTATATTAGAATCATGTATTTAAATAAAGTATATCACATTTTTCACTTCATGTGAGAAAGTTTGATTAGAAATAAAGATTCTTTCTTTTTTTTTTTTTAATCAGTCATCAATTTTATACACATCACTGTATACATGTCAATCCCAATTGCCCAATTCAACACACCACCATCCCCATCCCACCGCAGTTTTCCCCCCTTGGTGTCCATACGTTTGTTCTCTACATCTGTGTCTCAACTTCTGCCCTGCAAACCGGTTCATCTGTACCATTTTGCTAGGTTCCACATACATGCGTTAATATATGATATTTGTTTTTCTCTTTCTGACTTACTTCACTCTGTATGACAGTCTCTAGATCCATCCACGTCTCAACAAATGACTCAATTTCATTCCTTTTTATGGCTGAGTAATATTCCATTGTATATATGTACCACAACTTCTTTATCCATTCGTCTGTCGATGGGCATTTAGGTTGCTTCCATGACCTGGCTATTGTAAATAGTGCTGCAATGAACATAAATAAGGATTCTGATGGATAAACAACAAGGTCCTAATGTATAGCAAGGGAACTATAGTCAATGGAAAAGAATATGAAAAAAGAATGTACGTGTATAACTGAGTCACTTTGCTGTACAGCAGAGATTGGCACAGCATTGGAAATCAACTAGACTTCAATTTTTAAAAAAAGCAAAAAAAAAATAAGGATTCTGATAAAAGTTTAGCTTATATTAAGATGAAGTGCACCTGCTTGCTCATCAAAAGGAAAAGAGAAAAAAGACAAAAAAATGGAGATGTGTGATGTTCAGCCAGTCCTCCTGAGAGCCTAAGTCACCACCTGATCATGATTCAGCTGCTGGAGATGAGCTGTAGGCTCAGGTACAAAAGCATGCATTAGAGGCTAGACAGCCAGACAGGGAGAGCGGAGCAATAGAAAATGTTTCTCTTTGTGTTTTTATCTTATCGTCAGGGTTTGTTTAAGGCTGATAACAGCTCTAAAATGTTGCAGTTACTCCTTAATACAGAGATGTTGACCCTTAGATTGGATTAGCCACTGCATTAGAGGCACTGTTACAGAATTCAGTCACACTAACTTCTTCACAGCAAGGAAGGTCTTCTGTCCCCAGAGAACAGATTGAGGTTGGAGATCTGCAGCCCAGAACGAGAATCTCTCCCCTCCCAACCTCAGCTGCCCTGATGCAGGCACCTGCATTTGTGCCTCAGGTGCTTGGGGATATTTGAGAGCCAGAAAGGCCCACTTTCGTGTGCTGATCGTGGTGGGAACAAGTAAAGGACCAAAACGGTCAGCATGTTCTTCTCACCTCACATCACTTCCGCTTTGTAGCTGGAAATACCAGGTAATTTTTTTTTCCTGTCACAGTTCCCACCTATATCCTCCCCACTGAGTGTTGAAATATGGGTTATGTAATCCACACTGGATTTTTAGAAACTCATTTAATAAATACCCCCGCTCCATTACTGCCTTTAGGGAAATGAAAAGCAGTTGGTATTTTCTAGCTTCTAGGATTTTCACCAACAAACTAAATATGTTTTCAGCATAAATGAGGCAGAAAGACACTTAACTGTAAGTGTTCTCAATGCAATTTGTGTTTTTGGCAAAGACAGGCAAGATTTTTCTGTATGTGGGTGAATTATTTTGATATAAGATAGAGACAAGAGGCGAGATGGGATGAACCTTTTTGCTCTCGCCTCAGCTCAGGAGGTTTTGTGATACTCTCTCCCTTCCCCTCCCCTCTCCTCCCCTCCTTTCTTCCTTCTCCTCCCCCTCCCCCTCCTCCTCCTCCCTTTAGGTTCTCTGAAGTAGTTGTTAGGGGTTAACAAATTAGCAAGTCCAAACAATTATTCATAGTAAGTTTAAGAATGATTTATTTTATTTAAACAGTGATCAGTTCCCTTATGACATTCAGACTAGTAGACTCTGCTTGTTAATAGCTAGGAAACCCTATAAGGAAATTACTTTCCTGGACTTGAAAGGAACTTATACAAATAAATATGACCAATTGTATACTCTACAACTAAAGAAAAATGTATAGAACATATACTGGATTTTCATAATAGAGCAAACAATAAAAGGAATGAATCCCATCAGGTGGAGAAATTTATTTTTTGAAGGGTCACAAGTAGATGCAGTTATTAGAAATAAAGTAGGAATTGAACATGCTTTAAAGACAAGGTAAATTGGATTTATTTTGCAATACAATTATTTAAGTCAAGGAGTAAAAGACAAAAGCACTATAAAATATTTGACAAATTTGGAACACAAAAGATTTGTGTTGGAAAATGGTACAACTCTAGATTAATGTCTGCCTATTTTACTTAAAGGTGAGTTTAGAAACAGAATTATTCACTAAATGATTACTCTGAAAAGCTCTCTTTGCAAACGCCCAAAATTTTCTAAAATTCTATTGGATTTAGCCTGCTGCTTCATTTCTACAAGAGAGTAGCTTATGTTTTCTATTAAAACACATACAACTGCTTACTTTTCTTGGTTTCATGGTACCGTACTTGAGATTATATACTCCTATCTCATCCAATCAACAGAAGTTTATAGGCAAAGTTCAGTGGATTTTGTATTTTGCTCAAATATTATCTCTAGAATACAGGGTTGTCCATTTGGAATTAAAAGATTCCTTCACTTTCCAGCATTTAAGCTATTTGACCGCTTTTGCTGTCCTTGGAGAACAGCCATTCTTTGCAGGACTTAGATCGCAATAAATAACACTGAGACCACAAACTAGAAACTCTAAAGATGGCAAGCCTTTTAACTTCAGTGATTTGTACTTCTCTTTGCATCTACACCTTCTCCAAAGCATAGTTGCTGAAGACTTAGACTTTCAGAGTGGAAAAATGCCAATCGGATATATAATAAATTTCATGCATTTCATCAACTCGATTCCAGTTGTCATATGGTACTATCTGTAGAAACCAAGGCCCTGTATGGCTTTTGGAATACACAATAGTTGATTACTGTTTTAGGACTAAACTGTGTAATGTGAAGCAGAGTGGGGAATTGCTCACACTCTGCCTGCTTCAAGGCAAAGTAAAAATTAAGCTCAGCATGTCATCACATACTTACAAGCGACTTATGTGAGCATTCTTTATAAATAGATTTTGACAGTGCCAAGGTTTCCAATAAAATAGGAAACCATTAAAATGGTTTATCGTTTATCATTTGTATTATGAGAAAAACAGGGAGAACCCTGATTCCCCTCAGGCAAGAATTGACCCTTCAGGGAGTGTAAAAGAATCATAGACAATGGTGCAAACTATTAAATTCATTCCCAAATAGGTAGACTTTTTAAAATATGGCTTCTACAGTGACCACCTTGGCAGTACGTATGTTCACAGCATGCGAAGAAGTACACATAGTAAAAGATTTTATAAGCTTCCTTTTGATGACATTGATGAGCTGTAGTTCAGTTTTCTCTAATAACTCTAAAGCTTCATTTCAAAGAAGAGACCATCATTTGTTTTAAAGAAAAATGTAACAGGGGTAAGATTAGAAATTTATACACGATACGTGCCCTT
This sequence comes from Balaenoptera musculus, assembly GCF_009873245.2. Lineage (NCBI taxonomy): Eukaryota > Metazoa > Chordata > Mammalia > Artiodactyla > Balaenopteridae > Balaenoptera > Balaenoptera musculus. Next base: position 71,999,313 of record NC_045787.1, read on the forward strand.
CTACGGTACAAATTTTATGGACAGTGAAATAAATGTAGGAAGAAAGCTCTTGTGAAGTCACTTGAGAGAGAATATTTTTAGAGTGTCTTAAAAATATGAATGAATAGGACTTCCCTGGTGGCACAGTGGTTAAGAATCTGCCTGCCAATGCAGGGGACACGGGTTCGATCCCTGGTCCGGGAAGATCCCACATGCCGCGGAGCAACTAAGCCCGTGCGCCACAACTACTGACCCTGCGTTCTAAAGCCCATGAGCCACAACTATGGAGCCCATGTGCCACAACTACTGAAGCCCGTGTGCCTAGAGCCCTTGCTCTGCAACAAGAGAAGCCACTGCAGTGAGAAGCCCGCGCACCGCAACAAAGAGTAGCCCCCCCGCACCGCAACTAGAGAAAGCCCGCCGCGCAGCAACCAAGACCCAACACAGCCAAAATAAATAAATAAATTTATTTATTTATTTTAAAAAATATGAATGATAAGACAACTTTTATAATACAAACCAAAGTTTATAGCTAACAAAGTTATATACAGTAAAATTCTACATATTTACATATATGCAAATATATAAATATAAAAATATATTTCCATATTATATGTATATAAATATATAACATATACATTTATATATTACATTTACAATGTAAGTATATATTTACACACATCTTCACAGACACACAAATGCACACATATAATAGTGTTCAGAGATTTTCCATTTTTTCTTTGGTTTTTGTGTATTTTTCAAGTTTTCTGCAAAGAACACGTATTATCTTTGAAATCAGAGAAAGTATATAGCTTTTTCGAAATTATTTTAGCCCTGAATTTAGCACAGGTGGTATTTAAGACACCTCTTTTTTTTTTTTTGCTCAATTTCTAGTGAAACAATTATAGCTAGTGAGATCTTTTTAAAGACAATCTTTAAAAGCAGTTTTAGGTTTACAATAAAATTGAGAGGAAGGGACAGAGATTTCCCATATACCTCCTGCCCTGATACTTGCATAGTCTCCCCTATTATCAACATCACTCCCCAGAATGGTACTTTGTTAGGACTGAGGAACCTACGCTGACACATCATAATCATCCAACATCCAAAGTTCACCTTACAGTTCACTCTTGATGTTGTAATTCTCTGGGTTTGGATAAATATATAATGATGTAATCCATCATTATTAACTCATACACAGTATTTTCACTGCCTTAAAAATCCTCTGTGCTCTACCTACTTCTCTCTCCGCCACCCACCCCTACCCCTGGCTGGTGAGATTTTTAGAGTCTGAGGTGAGGATCTTGAACACCCTGTTCCTGGAGGAAATTACCTGCTTTTATAATCTGCTTCGTAGATGATATTAGGAGACCACAGTGATTGACTCACAGTGACCACCATGAGCCTTGGGACCACTGGAGCCATGGGCGCTAGAGCCTTGGGGAGCTCTACTCATAAGCTCTTAGACTTCCCTCTCAGCCTAAGGAAATCTTGAATTTGTGTGTGGAAAGCAAGAGGGAAAAGAAAAGGGAAGCCCCAACCCACAGGAAAGGTCTGTCACTGGCAGTTTATAGACGGAACAAAGGAGTGCTTTTATCCCAATCAGTGGGTGCCACAATGTTAGCATACTTTAAAGATAATCACATATATTTGGTGGTTATTCACCGAAGAGTGAACATTTGGGGTATTATTTCAGATGTTTGGATTTCTTACATGTTTCAGGGAAAAAAATAAACAACTGTGCTATATTTCAAAGAAAAACGCTAGCTCTAATTTTTTACCCTTCAGATGTTTGGAAATTTCAAATAACTGTTCCAAATCTGATCACTAAATATTTCTTTTGTTGCACAGAAACTGACTTTTAAGTCACTGTATTTAAGTACTAAAAAGCAAAGGGAAAAACGGGTCCTCTGCTGCCACTTTCTCTGGACTCCCAGGCCCAGCATGCTTCATATCTAATTGCATGCAATCCAAACCTTCTCCTCATACGGTTCCCATCCTCACAGCACCCTCTACTCAGCAAGCTCAGAGCTTCCAGCCTCTCCTATTTTGAAATACATGTAGCATAACTCAGCATTGTTTTAAAAAATCTTTTTTTATATTTAAGAACTTTATAGTTCTTTGATTTGTTTTCCTATCTTATATTTTTAAAAAAACTTAATAGATTGTGCTTCATTTACAGTTGTATGAAATAGATATTCTTTTAATTATAGTTGTCGAAAATAAGTCAGTCTACTTTTATACAAATTGAGGTTCATTGAGAGGTGTCCTGCTCCGTTCTAAAATTAGATCAGTACATCCACAAAATGTTTTCTGTCTCTGGAGGCCCTCCATGTCCAATGCCATCTGTTTTCTCCTGCTCTTCCTCCCACCCCCCTCCCCTTGAATATTCTCTCTCTTGAGTAATATTTTTCGGCTTCTTTATTCTTTCTTTTATTCTCTTACTGTGACAATATCAAAGACAATATCATAACCAAAGAGATACTATGTTACTCAGGATAATTAATGTTAGCTATTGTAAGAAACAAATAGCAACTTTCAGTGGCTTAAGTTTACTTCTTGTTTTGCAAAATTCAATATTCCTCCCCTCCAAACAACGACTCAGGAGACCCAGCTCCTTCTATCTTGTGGTAGCATCATCTTTCAGACCCTCAGAATCCTTCATTTTTAGCAGAGTGGCCTGGGAAAGAGAGAGAGAGTGGAAATCTTCACGGGATGTGTTGTGATCAGAACTACAAGTTCATTGGCCAGAGCTCAGTCACATGACTGAGTACAAGAGGGGCCAGGAAATATGCTGAACTGTGCACCATGAAGGAGTGTATCTAGGTAAACACCAAGAGCCTATACCACTCAGTTCTTTCCATAATCACACCATCTCAGGTGACCAACCCTTATCTGGGGCATGTTTTATGCACACCCTCCTCTTACCATCCTAGCCACCCTGTTGCCTTCTCTGTCTTACCTCTCTGGCACTATCATTTTAACTCACGCAGAGCTACTCTTCCCACAATCCCAGTAAATTACTTCCTGCCAACCCTCACCACTGTACTTCAATTTCCAGGTAAGAATCAAACACTTCCAAAGCTAATATCCTTGCCTCAGTTTGTGTTTATCCTTTCAGTGTTTGTAAAGAACAAAAAATGATGGAGAAATGAGCCAATAGAATCATCACCAGCCACCATAGGAAATTATTAATACTAAGAATAAGAAACCATAAACATGGCTATGATGAAAATTCTAGAGAAGAGAGAAGCTGAAATAAGAACTTAAGAGTTTTCGTAAAAGGTAAACACAATATTACTTGCTACTCCGATACAGGTCTACAATCCTTCAAAATTCCCTGAGATGAAAAGGTAAATCCTCAGTGCCAGAATAGAAAGCCTGGGGGTAGAAACTAGAGTTATGAAAGAGAAGTGCTCTAAAGAACAAGCTACATGAGGAAACATCTTGCAATTTTCAGACCTGAGGTCAATGGCCCAAAGATGAGTTGAAATATTCTGAAATACAATCTCTTACACCAGACGTCACTACTAAACCAGATATTTTTCTTCCCCGGAAACAAAAAAAAAACAAACAAAAAAAAAACCATGATGAAAAGACCTCACAGCTCTTCTGGAATTCAAAATCATACAAACACTGCTGGAAAAATAAATAGAGGGAGGTACTGAGGGATTTCCTAGTCTTTGCTTGTAGCCATCAAATTAATCATATACAATAAAATTAAAATGTTCCTATTTGACTTTAAAATAAGTCAAATTTGACTCTTCTTTATAAGGCATGTTATAGTTTTTCAAACTTTGTTTAGGTTTATCTTATTAACTTCTTTATCTGTATCTCTTGAATAACTTAAGGGAGTATAACAGTCCTTCTGATTTAGATTGACTTGTTGCTATTGAAACTTTTTTTTAATCAAAATTATTCTAAAGCTTTACACCAGGTCAGATTGTTCTTGGCTGATTGGGGCAATAGTAGGTATTATAATTAAAAGTGAAGAAACAACTTAGATCAGAATAAAAAATTTTCCCTGGCTCTTTTACGTACAGGAAATCATAGATTATTCTTTTCCAAAGGGTAAGAAAACAATCTTGTGTGAGTAATAAGACAAATTTTTACACAAATAACCAATAACATGAGCTAGGCAGATGTTTATAAATTCTTTCACTTGTGCCATTTCTCTGGGAAGTTATTCAATTTAGGAAAAAGAAAATCATTTAAAGTGCAAGAGAATAGATGCTTTGCTCTTGGGACCTTATCATAATATGCCAGAGACAAAGTTCAAGTCATTCTTATTGTTAATAAGCCTAAACTGTAAAATCATGAATAGTGTGATAGATTCTTTTGGTTGCAGAAAGATCCACCTATAACCAGCTTCTGTGATAAGAGGAAATTGACAAGTTATTATAAAATTACTGGTCATGGTATGGAACTCTTTTCTCTACCTCTCTCTCCCTTCAGACTAGATTTCTGTGCTTCCCGGGTAGCTATGAGAGAAAACGTGGCTGACAAAATATACCAACCTATCCTCCGTTTAAGAAAGTACCTCAATCAAGTCCCAATTCTTAATTCCTGCAAATGAATCTCAGGTTGTTCCAGTTTGAATCAGGGTTTCAACCTCTGATTCAATCAACTTTAGCAGGGGCTGGGTCGTTTCATACAAATGGGGGTTAAAGGTGCACTGCTGGTACAGTTCAAGAAAAACACAATATACAGTAATAAACAAGGGCAAGAACAATGTTAGCATTAAAGCCTGGAAAAGTAAGCTTGCACAATGATGAATCAACCACCTTAACTAAAATTATGTAGTAATCTGGCTGATTAGCTGTCAGCTTTAGTAGCATATTACACACAATGTCAATGAGCTACTTAAAGAGCCAGGTTAATGTACTAGTTGCATCATTGGCCTCAGACAACTCACAACCACGAGGAAGATTCCCAAGGAATGGCTCATCCATCTACCTATCCATCTGTCTGTCTCTGTCTCTATCTTTAGCTGATCCACTATTTTGTGTTGCCGCACAGGCTCTGAATTGTTTAGCTTTAGGGCACTCAATTCACAAAGACTGTGATGTGTATATCATCTTCTGGTTCTACTGTACAGCAGTCCTCTTCATATGACAGAACAGTTAAAGGCTTTCATATTTTGTTATGTTTTTTGTGCTGTAACCTACTTCTCCAACTACATTGCAAACTTGTGGAGGCCAGGGGTCATGTATTACTGTATTAGTTATGTATTGGAGCATAACAAATTACACAGAAACTTAGCATCTTGAAACAACACTTATTTATTCTCTCACCCAATTTCTGACTGTCAGGAATCTGGGAGCAGCTTAGCTAGGAGCTTCTGGCTCAAGAGATCTCAAGAGGTTGCAGTCAAGCTGTCAGCCAGAGCTGCAACCTCGTGGCAGTCATCTGATGGGCTGACCAGAACTAGAGGATCCACTTCCAAAATGGCTCGCTCAGATTGCTGTTGGCAGAAGCCTCTGTTCATCACCGCGTGGGCTTCGCAGGGCTGCCTGTGTGTCCTGACGAATTTCAGCTGTTCTCCCTAGAGCCAGTGATGTGCACTCATGAGAAGGAGAGGGGAGAGCACCACCGGGCCTTTTTATGACTTAGTCTCCAAAGTCACACACCACAACTTCTGCTTTATTCTTGTTGGTTAGAAGCAAGTTATTAAATCCATCCTCAAGGGGAGGGAAATTAGGCTCCACCTCATAAAGGAAGGACTATCAAAGAATTTGTGGACATGTTTTTAAAGCTGCCATTGATTTTCTAATGACATCTTCAGAGTTCACCTTTGAGCCAGTACTCAATTTTTAGTTTTCTGATTGATTGCATTGTACAGTTCAACAAAGTGAGGTAGAAGACAGTGATACTGTGATTTATAATAAGAAATATGTATTTTGTCTTCATCCCATTTCTGGCACAGAGTTCCTTTAGTGATGAGAGCAATGTTATGTTAATGAGGTGAAAACTACCCCCTTATCCTAAGGATGAGAACAGGGAAGGAAGAGGGCCTGCAGGTTGAGTCAATCACTAAAGGCCAATAACTTAGTCTTGCCTTGTAATCAAGCCTCCTTAAAAAACCCAAAAGGAGAAGATTGGAAGAGCTTCTGGGTTGGCGAACACAGGGAGATTCAGGGAGAATTGTGCTCCTGGAAAGAGTATGGAAGCTCTGCCCCCTTTCCCATACTTTGCCCTGTGAGTCTCTCCATCTGGCTGTTCCTGAGTTATATCCTTTTATAGTAAACCTGTGATCCAGTAAGTAAAATGTTCCTCTGAGTTCTATGAGCCACTCTAGCAAATTAATTTTACCCAAGAAGGAGGGGGTCATTGGAACCTCCAGTCTGTAGCCGGTTGGTCTGAACTACAGGTGACAACCTGGCTTTGCTATGGCATCTGAAACGGAGTCCAGGGTTTGGGGTGTGGAAACAGTCTTGTGGGACTGAACCCTTAACCTCTGGAATCTGATATTCTCTCCTGGTAGATAAAGTGTCAAAATTGAATTCATTTGTAGGACACCCAGCTCATATCCCCAGGGAACTGGTGGTGGCATGGGGCAACCCCTCACGCCCATTGTAAACTGGGTGCTCAGAACACCAAAAGGAGTAAACCAAGATCAGAGCTCAAAATACCTGCTCTTGTTTCAACTTTCTAGAAAAGTGTTTAATTTACATGTGTGTTATTTAATCAAATATATTGATTACTTATGCATTTATTAATACATTTATCCTTTCCTTTTAAAACCATAATTGAGCCCAGACTCTAACCCAGAACAATTAAATCAGAATCTCTTAGAGTAAGGACTTGGTATTGGCAGTTTTATATAATTTCTCCGGTGAATCTAATATACAGCTAGCAACAAGAACCACTGAGCCCAATAGTAATTCTGGATGTCTTTTTCAGCTCCAATTTTCCATGATTTATTCTCTTCCATAATGGTCTTCTGACGTTATAGCAGGTCCCTCACACAAGACCTATACAAGATGGATGCATATAGGACCCAAGGAGGTCCAAGAGACAGTACAGGAAAAGATAATAGGTATTTCTCCATTCCCTGGCATATGGTGTGTCTTTAGCTCTTTGGATATGTGAAAAACACATTCCCAATTGCTAACTCTTTTCTTTGATTGACAGAATGCCTTAGATACCACTTGTATCTGCTTCTATAGCTAGATTGTAACTAAGATTATAACTAAATGAGGCACGGAATTTCCTTCAGCTGGGGTAGGAACAGGAATTCAAGAGACCAGAGAGGACCCCTCAGAGATTCATCATAAGGGAGGACTTGGTATGCCTTAGATATTTTTCTTGGAGTTTGCTGGCTCCACGTGTAACTAGATAATTGCCTGCTTTATATAAACACGGCACCCGAGGGTAAAGATAGAGGCATCAGCTTCCTTCTTCCATGTTTCTATATACAGAGCTTTGACAAAGTCATTTCTCTTTTGCTGGCTACAGACTTCTCATCTGGGTGGAGCTGAGCTCACTGAAAGCAGGGTTATTTTGAAAATAGCACACCTATAATTGAAAAGGATTTCTTAAATCCTTTTATGATCTATCTTTTTTCTATGGCCTCTTACACCATCCAAAATCAAACCAGCTGAATCCAGAACCCAGGTGGCAGCTGTTCAGGCCTGGCCCCCAGCACCCTTAGGACTCAGGGTGTGACTCTTCAGTGAGATCAGACGTAACCCATGAGGCATCTCTGGCTACTTTCTAATTATTTCCATTGCAAAAGGCCCTCAGTTATTTGATGAATCATGTCATTTTTATTGAAAAGTAAACCAAGGGTGATAAAAGACCTATGGCCACACACACAAGAATCATGGGTTCATAACTGGGATCCAGAGGAAGAAAATCTGTACATACTCACTGTATATTTGGGTTTGGGGCACCAAGAATTGTGGCCAGAAGGCAAGGGTCAGATCATCTATACCACACATTTCAGCAACAGTAGGGATTATGGTTCCTTTCTTTCTTTCTTTCTATTTATTTATTATTTATTTATTTTTGGCTGCGTCAGGTCTTAGTTGCAGCACGCAGGCTCTTTGTTGTGGTGCGCAGGCTTCTATTTGTGGCGTGTGGGTTTTCTCTTCTCTAGTTGTGGCGTGGGCTCCAGGGTGCGTGGGCTCTGTAGTTTGCGGCATGCAGACTCTAGTTGAGGCGTGCAAGCTCAGTACTTGTGGCGCGCGGGCTTAGTTGCCCTGCAGCATGTGGGATCTTAGTTCCCTGACCAGGGATCGCACCCGCGTTCCCTGCATTGGAAGGTGGATTCTTTACCACTGGACCACGAGAAAAGTCCCGGTTTGTTTCTTTTTTTTAAACAAGGAGCTATCTTTGGCTAAAGATAGATTGATACACATCTGATTTTTAAAAATTATTCCTTGTTTCAATTGCCTTGTTATAATAACATAATATAATAATTACTGATTACTAGTAACATACCGGGCACTGCTTCATGTTTTTTTCTATATTTCATCTTACAGAATCCTCCTAACTTTTCTAAAAGCTATTTACTCGATCATTCCTGTGTTAGAGAAGAGGAAACTGAAACCTAGAACAATTGAGATCTTTACCCAATAGTAATTTCCACCTCAATCTTTTCCTCTCTGTCCTCTTCTAGCTTTCTTTCTGTTCCACCCTAATATTTGTTTTTGTTTCTGTCTTTTTTCCTTGATTCTTCTTTTCCCTGCCACTTGACTCTCTGGGCTTCAGGAGCAAGAAGTTCAATTTTAGAAGCATAAATGTTGAACTCACATAAAAAAAGATAAGTACAACCCAAGTTGAGGTGAAATTGCTGTGCAAAGAGGGGGAAGAAGCCAGGTCATCAGTGCAAGGATTTTCTCCTGACCCAAGCCCTCCCCTCGTTGCTGTCTTGAGAAGAAGTTGACTCGCTCACCTGACAGCCAAAACAAGTTTGCTAAGGAGGGAGAAGTGAGCACAGGAGCCTTACAACACTTGCCCCACCTGCCACCCACTTACTCAGAGAGCAGGAGGGTAAACATCACCTCAACTGGTGTAGCTGCAGTTCAGCTCTTGACGCTGGGGGCCATGCACCCCAAGGAATCTGGAGGACTCAGATATGTAGATATAGAAATTTTAACCATAATAACGTCTTACATTTGTATAACCTCTTTACAAAGAATGGTCTCACATGTCATCTCATATCATCACTTACATATTTTATTCATGAATGTGTATGTGAAGTTTGAGATTAAAGTGAGGATGTTATTCCCCTAAAATAGCTTGAGACTTTGATTTAAAAAAAAAAATCCTGTCTTTATTATCCATTTTAATAGTTTTCTGATGCAGTTTCATGAAACACAGAAAGGACTTGGTGGCACAAACTAGAACTATCTCTGGAGACATCTGTGTAAGGAGCTATGGGTAATTCCTGCATATATGCAAGTCAGCAGTATTCCATTGAAATATTCAATCCACTGGCTGTGTGTGAGACCTCTCCCTACAGCCTCCCAGAAGTCTCCACTGATTTTTTTTTTAATAAATTTATTTATTTTATTTTTGGCTGCGTTGGGTCTTCGTTGCTGCACATGTGTTTTCTCTAGTTGCGGCGAGCGGAGACTGCTCTTTGTGGCAGTGCACAGGCTTCTCACTGCAGTGGCTTCTCTTGTTGAGGAGCACGGGCTCTAGGCTTGTGGGCTTCAGTAGTTGTGGTGCATGGGCTTCAGTAGTTGTGGCACACAGGCTCAGTAGTTGTGGCTCGCGGGCTTAGTAGCTCTGCAGCATGCGGGATCTTCCTGGACCCGGGATCAAATCCACGTACCCTGCACTGGCAGGTGGATTCTTAACCATTGCACCATGAGGGAAGCCCCTCCACTGATTTTCTACACAGCTCATGAACAGGAGAGATCTTAAAGTTACAAAGACTTGGAAAGACTTATTTTTATGGAAAATTGAGAAACTGGATTTAGAGAATGAACCTAAGGATTTAATTAATCTTCACAGTCAGCTTGTGACCTTTCAATATATTGATGTCTCTAGGATCTGTGAAGGGCACTGGCATGAGATTAATACACTCCCCTTAATCCCTACCTCAAGGGGATTTTTGTTTCGCGTCCTGTTCCCAGCAGCCCTGCACTCCTGCCAGTAGTCCCAGCCCTTCCCAGAGGTGTTTTATCAATGGAAAGAACCAAACGGTAATTCCTACCAGGCTCTGGAATTTCCAGATGCACACAGAACTTTTATCATTATACATAATACAAACTTGGGAAGCCCTCACAGCTCCTGGAAGCAACACCCATTTAGAAAGGTAAACTGATTTGTTTCCAACTCAAGCAGGTAGTTTCAGTTAGAGCTCTGCTAATCGGGCAAATAAGCATTTTAATCAGTCAACATATAAAATGTGTAATAATAAAAGTAATATATATAAAACATATTTACTTTTATAGAGTGAATATAAAATTTATCATTTAAAGGAAGACACTTAAGATCAAGAGGGACCACTAATAACAATCACACCAGGACAACAGATATAAACCTGGACTGTCCCAGGCAAAATAGGACATGTGGTCAACCCACCCATCAGTGAATATTTAAAACAGTTTTTCTCTGTTTCTCATAATATTTTTATTACAGTAGAGTGTGGTAAGGATCTTCACTTTCTTTTTTATACTGAGAAGTGGATTTGTTCTAATTTCTTGAAAAATAATCCTACATTCTAAGTCTCAGCTAATCTGTTCATCGTATAATTGACTTCTGTGAAACTGAGCTGTAGGTTTCCCACATATATTTCTGTGAACCCTTCAGAAGATTATTTTTAAATACCTGCAGTCCTTCTCCTGATTTCAACATTTATTCAAAGACTTTTAGTTTTATTTTGAACAAATTCAAAGTTTATTTTGGAAGTAAAGTGTCAGTTTTTCCCTAAAATGCTCCAATTTTTAGTAGAGCAATGGACTCACCTTTGGGAGGAACTTTGAGTACCTGAGTATATCAGCAATTTACTGGTCATCAAATGTTATAAACTAATTCTCCAGCCCCCGCCCCATGGGTCACTTGCCTGCCTAATTTATATATAGATGTAGATGTATAAATATAGAGACAGATACATACATTCTATTGGGCCTAGGTCAGACAAACACACAGGGAAAATCAGTTTGAACATCCTAGATTTTAAGAGGGCTCATTTGGCTACATTTCCAATTTAATTTTATTTAACAGTGTGTTACGTATTTTTTCTCATTCTGTACACACTTTTGTAAGCTTTCTCAAATTCTTTGGAACTAGGTAGAGTACCAAAAAACAATCACAGAGTTGTGACAGAGGGTGTGAAAGCAGGGGGGGTTAGAACTGGTAAATTCAGAGGTTTAAGCAATGGCTAGTTAGGGACAAAAATGACATGGTACCTGCAAGAAATGGAGAGGATTCCTAGCACATGGGTCCTCCAGGTTGCATTATGAGGTGTTTTTAATTTACCTATTTTTCTCTCCTGTATTAGCATCCAAATATTAGTTTCCATTTTTGCATTAGTTGACATAGTTGCTTAAGGTAAGGGCACTACTCTAAGGGATTTCTGGAATACCTGTTTTCCAATAAAATTATCAGTTATTTATGAACATTCTAGAATCTAACTTGTTGGTATTGGGAAGTATTCTGGATTTTTTTGAGCAAGAAATAACATGATAAAATATGCTTTAGAAAGATTGGGCAATGAATAAAATAACATTTACATAGTGCTTGCTCTGAACTGAGCACAATAAGTATTTTATATTGATTATATCACTGAATTTTCAAAACAATATATGTAAAGTAGATACTTTTATAATACCCATTTTCCAGGTGAAAAAATAGGATCTATTTGTATTGAAATAACTTGTCCAAGTTCATGTAACTATAAAAAGGTGGGGTGTGTCAAACCTCTGCAAGTAGTGCTGAAGATTGTTTGATCATCCACTATACTATCAAGACTAGATTGACTAGAAAAAGATACTGAAAGCAGGAAAATGATGTAACTGACTATTGCAATAGTCCAGACACAAGAGGATGAGGCAAATGGAAGGGGTTGGCAGTAAGGGAAGTGTTACAAAGGGAGAAATAGTAGGATTGTGATGTTCCATGGATTTGTCAGGTTATAAAGAGGGCACTAGATATGATTAGCTTGATTAATAGTAATTAATCGACACTGATAAACTAGTAAACATTGATAAAAGAGTAGAGGTTTTTTGTTTGTTTCCTTTCAATCTTTATTCCATGCATATACTTTTTTTTCCACAAAATTTGAGTCATATCATATACAATGTTTTATTTCTTAGCCTTTTTTTAAAGATATAATTTACCTTAGCATAAAATTCATAACGTAACATTTACCCTTTTAAAATGTACAATTCAGTGGTTTTTAAGTATATTCACAGAGTTGTTCAGCTATGATCATAATCAATTTTAAAACATTTTCATCACTCCAAAAAGAAACTCTTGTACCTATTAGCAGTCACTCCCCCAGACCTTGGAAGCCACTAATCTACTTTATGTCTCTTTGCTTATTCTGGACATTTTATATAAATGGAATCATACAATATGTGGACTTTTGTGACTGACTTTTTCACTCAGCATAATGTTTTCAAGGTTTATCCATGAGTAGCATGTATCAGTACTTCATTCCTTTTTTGGCTGAATAAAATTCCGTTGTATGGATATACCACTTTTTACTTATCCATTCAGTAGTTATTAGACATTTGGATTGTTTCTACCTTTTGACTATTGGGAATAATGCTGCTCTGAATACATGTACCAGTTTTTTGTGAATATGTCTTCAGTTCCCTTGGGTATATACCTAGGGGCAGAAATGCTTGGTCATATAATAACTCTGTTTAAAATTTTGAGGTATCTCCAAACTATTTTCCAAAATGACTGCACCATTTTCATACTGTTGTACAGGCTGCTTTTTTTTCGAGAGAGAGAAAAAGATGGAAATGATAAATGTATTTCCCACATCAAATTTTAGTTACTAAACCATTTAGGTTCTTACTGAAGAGTAGAGGTTTTGCTGGGTGGGGGAATAACTCCTCTTTGGATGTTTTGAATTTAAAGGATATCTAGAATAAACAAAGATATTTGATATATTGATATTGTTTGCAAAGCAAAACTAAATACCCAAATGAATGTTTGCTGGACTTCCCTACAATATTTTACTTCATTAAGAGGAAATCCTGTTGGTAGGACTTATGGGATGTCTAACAAGAACCATATAAAAGAAGTATGATAATTTTGTTGCAGAAATAACAGGCTCTTGAGAACTTAAATAACTTGTTCAATATCACACAACTTGTAAATAACCAAACCTTTTGTGTTCCTTTGGTTATCAATAATAAGTCAGAATACTTACCACCAATGATGATTTTCAACCCCTTAGGCAAGGAGAGCTCAAAGTGTGAAGAGGACAAGGGAAGGAATGAACAAATGACAGACTGATGAATGAATGCATGGTATGTAAATTACAGGAAGAAAGAAATTCTCACCACTTGGAATTTACTTTTCCTGCTTTTCCACTAAACCCTGTAGGTTGTTTTTTTAAAAAACATTACTCAAAATTTAACCTTGGTTTCTTAAATCTTTCTAAATGGAAAATCATTTGCCTCTTAGCCCTTTGTTGTTGTTTAGCAACCCTTCATACACAGAATGTAATCTCAAGATATTTCTGGGCAGGCGCGGGTCATGTGACCGGAAGGGCTTCTGACGGACGCCGTCCCTCCTCAGCGCGGCCTGAGCGCCCGGCCGGACCCCCGTCATGGGGTGCTGCTACAGCAGCGGGAACGAGGACTCGGACCAGGACCGAGAGGAGCGGAAGCTGCTGCTGGACCCTAGCAGCCCACCCATCAAAGCCCTCAACGGAGCCGAGCCCAACTATCCCAGCCTGCCTTCCGCTCGCACCGACGAGCAGGCGCTGCTCTCCTCCATCCTCGCCAAGACAGCCGGCAACATCATCGACGTGTGTGCTGCAGACTCCCAGGGCACGGAGCAGCACGAGGGCGTGGACCGGGCGAGGCAGTACAGCAGCCTGACCCACTGGGAGAAGCTGCCGCCGCGGCCGTCCCTCACCAGCCAGCCTCACCGAGTGCTGGCCAGCGAGCCTGTCCCCTTCGCCGACTGGCAGCACGTCTCCAGGATAGCTGCTTATGCCTACGGTGCACTTTCTCAGATCTGCGTGGACGCACAAGAGGAGCTGGTTGTGCAGTTTGGGATTCCATGAAGAGAGGGGGCCCCTGGGCAGCTCGTCCTCTCCTCTCTTCACTCCGTCTCCACCCTGCCTCCCCTGGCCCCCAGCCTCACTGTGGCTTATACAGTATCCTAACCTGCTACTAATCGCAGAAGAAAGTGGAGGAGGAGAAGAGTGAGGCGAGGAGCCTGAGCAAGTGAGGATGGAACAAGGGAGGGTAGAACCATTTGGGACTGGCCTTCGAAGCCCTGGCCAGGGGTGGGGTGGGGGTCACAGGGACAGGGCCTGGTAGGTCTTCACCGTCACTGGGAAGGTGGAGGTGCCGGTGTGAGGGTGATCACTAGGGGGCCTCTTCGGACCCCCTGCCCACCCTTTCTTGGCCTCACTCCTGTCCCCCTCTCCCTGACTTGGTGCTCACATGCACCTCACGAGGGCTTGTGACCAGGGTCTGGATGAGCTTGAATTTGAATGAACTGAGTTTGTATTTCTAGCATCCTGGGTTTTTACATGTTTGGGGTTTTTCTGTTTTGGTTTGGTTTGGTTTGCCACCCTCAATAAAGGAAGTGTATCTGTCTGAAAAAAAAAAAAAGATATTTCTGCTTAGAGCCTATATCGATGTTGGGCTTGGTCTCCTTTAGGAAATATTGCTGTCCCAAAGGATTGGGCAGCAACTTTCTGTCTTCACTTTGTTCAGAAATTCATGCTAGGCCATATTTTATGGTTCACTGGACGAACATATCTAGGACACTGCCTGTGTCTTTGTATTTGTATGCAGGTTCGCTCATCTTTTGGCTTCTAAAGCACTAGTTGTGGGAACAGGTTTCTTTCTGCTAACTAAATCTTGACTGGTGAACTCCTCTTTGTTTGGAGGTATTTTAATCCTTTCCAAATAGATATTAATTTACCTAGTTGATTGACTGGAGTTAAAATTCAACTGCAAAGTGAGAGCAGCTTGTTCTCTTCCTTCTGACAGATTCATGTCCATCGGAGTACATAATCTTCAACAAAAGATGACCAACCCATGAGGTGACTCTGAAGATTAACAAGGTTTGGCAATGTTTATACAACTTTTTAAGCTCTGATTGGAAAAGTGCTTTGCTGACCATAAAAAGTTGATCTTAATCTGTCTATGCTTAGAATAAGAATCGTCTTTCACATATTCAACTTTTTTCCAAAGGTAGTTTGCATTAGCAAGTTGCTGTTTTCCAAAAAGGTCAATCTGTTTGAGACCAGTTTAAATTATAGTTGGTGTGAATTCAGTTGTTCCCTGGAACAGGGGTCCTCAAATTTTAGCATGCCTGCAATCACCTGGAGGACTGGACCTGGGCCCCAGAGCTTCAGATTCAGCAGGTCTAGGAAGACGCCCAAAATGGTGCATTTCTATCAAGTTCCCAGGTAAAGTGGATTCTCCTGGCACCAATACTTTGAGAACCACTGCCCTGGGAATTGCACACTCCCACCAGTGGGACTGAGAGCAAAAACATCCAAGGGAAGTTGTGTAAACTTCTCCAGAGAGGTTCATATGTGGTCATTTTAAATTAGATCTGGTTTTTGTTTGTTTTCTTATCGTTTGTATATTATTTGTCTTGGAAGGGAGCTATGAAGGAAAAAAAGATGGCTTCTAATACTCGTATCTAGTTCTTTTGTTACTTGATCGAATTTCTATCAATGCCGGCTTCTAAATCCAGTATCTCCACTCACATCTTCTCCCTCCACCCAAAACAGAACAAAACAAAGCAAAAATCTAAACTGAATGTTGTCTCTTGCCAGCACTTAAAAAGTTAACAACAGCGCCAAACAGAATCGCTCAGGTCAGTGGAGGGTAAAACCAGCATTTGGAAATTCTGTGAGAACACAAATAGTTTAAACTGTAGAAGAGGCCTGAGGAAATTACAGAGGGAAAACTTGCCGTCCAAGGTTCCAGTTGCCAAGGAGTTTGTGTAGGTTGCTGGAGACCTCACCCCTCCATGGCTCCTCTGTGACTCACTGTGTCCCTGGGAAGCCTCAGATTCAGCAACCAGAGAGAACTCAGAAACTCTGCCTTTGATCTCACTGGGATGCACCAGAGAGCTTGGTTTCTAAAACATGGATGTTTCTGATCAAATAGATGGTAGCAGAGCCAGTACTCTGATTCCTAGAAATCAGTCTGGTTCTGGCCCAGGTGCAGAGGCTGAGATTAGAGAAAGCTGTGTCATGGGTCCCACTTCAGTAGCAGGAGAGAGGCAGGCAGGGTTAGAACACACTTGGATCCAGTTTAGATGTCTGGTTGGGTTTGGTACATCAAAGTCACTCTTGTTATGTTCTTGGAATCCAGCTCCCAGACTCCCCTGTTTTGGACTTGGATGGCCTCCTGCAGGTAGAAACTCCCACCCGTGAAACAGTTTTTCTTTCTGGATACATCTTATTCTTTGCCATTTCACATTTGCCCTTGCTGGTCCAAATCCAATACTAACCAGAGGCAAATATGTTAATTGTCTTTTCCACAGCAATGAGGAGAGTATAACCTAATGCTGCAGTGCTTAATCCAACTTTTTCTGGGTTTACATGAGTGCTTCTGACACTTTAGCGTGCGTGTAAATTATCTGAGGATCTTGTAACGTAGATTCAGTAGGTCTGGGTTGGGGTCTGAGATTCTGCATTTCTAACAAACTCCCAAGTGCTGATGCTGCTGTTCTGAAGACCAGGCTTTGAGCAGCAAAGGGATTAGTTCTCAACTTGGGCTCCTCAATAAGATCACCCTGAGAGGGCTGTTTGTTTGCTCTTTCTTGAGACCAATACCCAGGTACCCAGAGATTTTGATTTGACTGCTCTGGAGTAGGGCCTAGTAGCTTTTAAAGAACTTCCTAAGTGATTTATTATGCAACCAGGATTGATAAAACAAATAAATTAATGTTTCTCAAACTATGAGTAGCAATCATTAGTGGATCAGAATCAGAAATAACATTAGAAATATTATTTAAGTGAAACGTAATGTGTTCTACTGTGTTCTGCTCAATTCTTAGTGTAAAGATTGTTTTGTGAAACTTTTCAGCTGTGTGTCTGTGTGAATATATAGCTCTCAGTGTAAAATATATTACTGAGGGGGCTCCCCTGGTGGCGCCGTGGTTAAGAATCCACCTGACAATGCAGGGGACATGGGTTAGAGCCCTGGTCCTGGAAGATCCCACATGCCACGGAGCAACTAAGCCCGTGCACCACAACTACTGAGCCTGCGCTCTAGAGCCCACGAGCCACAACTACTGAAGCCCGCACACCTAGAGCCTGTGCTCCACAGCAAGAAAAGCCACCGCAATGAGAAGCCTGCGCACCGCAACGAAGAGTAGCCCCTGCTTGCCGCAACTAGAGAAAGCCCGCGCACAGCAACGAAGACCCAACACAGCCATAAATAAATAAATTAAATATATTACTGAGGATTACAGTCCTCAAATTTCAAAAATTTGAAAGTTTCTACTGCAACTACTTAACCCTGCCATTATATATAGTGTGAAAGAAGACATTGGTAACAAGTAAATGAATGGGCATCGTTGTATGAAATTTGTATTTCATACTAATTTTTACATATCACAAAATATTTTCTATTGTGCTTTTCAACCATTTAAGTATATAAAATCATTATTAGCCCATGAGCCCTGTGTAGATTGCCTACCCTGATTGAGATATCTTCTTGGTTTTGACTTTCAACTTGATGCAATCAGTTATAACCAATTGCCTGAGACTTGGTCCCAGAATAGCCTTCTATTATGGTTGGCTACTTCATCTTTTTATTTTGATTAAAAACACCTGGATTTAGACATGCGGCCTTTTGTGGTGGTAGTAATAATAATTGTTGTTGTTAAAATAGTATTTTGGGCTTTAAAAATCTATGTCAAAGCCCTATGTTAAATATGGCAAAGTAGTTTTGGCAAAGAAGACCTGAATCACTGGATAGAACACGTGTGCTCACACTTTGTGTAGCAACATTTCACTTTGATAATGAAATCCCAACACCTCCCTTAATAAACTGGCAGTTTATCATAAGGAATAGATCTAAAAGGGTGTGCTTTGCAAATGCACAATTGATGACTAATTACTAAATGCAGGTAAGTTCCTTACCAGAAAACATGATTTTTTCATACTATTTACAGGAAAGTTTTCTTGAACAGAAAACGAAACAATTTCAATGAAAGCCGTGGTTGAAACACCCTTCCCTTTTCTCAGTTACTTGGCATATTGCACATTTTGTAGTAACCTGTTATTGGATTTTACTTTAAGCCATTCAAGGGACCAGAGATAAAAGCCCGTTGGGTACTTTTTGGGGTGAGGGAGAGTGTTCCCCTTATTTTGGCTACAATAATAAATACTTAATGATTGCCCACTGTGTGCCCGGTACTCAGCTCAGCCCTTGAAGATATGGAGATATGTTAAAAAGTAATAGACCACGACTTCTGAATTCATAGAGTTTACAATCTCACGGCAGAGGCAGCTCTTGGGCAGTTAACAGATAAATCTGTAATTACCAACCATGATCAAATTAAATGTAAGTGCTGTAAAGAGAATGCATCAGGGAGACTCAGTTTTGCTGAGGTGTTTCACGGGAGGCATCTTTGAAGAGTGACATTTCAGTCAAGGCCTAAAAGAAGCAGCAGTTACTCAGGACAAGAATGAATTTTCCCCAGACTGGGAAGATCCTATATGAAAACTCTGAAGGGAGAGGCAGGTGGAAGTTTCAAAGGGCTGTGAGGCTATTGCAGTCAGAACGCAGAGAGGTTGGAGGAGAGCTCTACAAGCTGAAACTGTAGAAGTAGCAGAGGCAGACCACACAGGGCCTGGTGGCCAGGTAAGAATATTGTCCTTTATTCTAAGGGCAATGAGAACTAATCTTTAAGGACTTTTATAGGGTAGTTACATGAACAGATCTGCATTTTTAATCTCCAGGGGAGCCAAAACCCATGTTGAGTTTATTCATCTTCAAGTGCCAACAGAGTAACACATAGCGGAATCCAATACCCATTCACTACTGTGATGAAATACCCAGCATCACTCTGGCTACTGCTTAGAAAATAGTTGGAAAGGTGTGCCAAGACTGAAAGTGGGAAGATCTGTTGTTAAGAAGCTGTGCTCCAGGCCAGAGATGATGGCATTAAGGACAGCAGTGGTAGAAATGGACCAAAGAGGACAGAGTCATGATGTGTTTCAGAGATAGAATAAGAAGATTGCTTATTGACTGAATGTAGGGAGGCAAGGAAGAAGGAGAAATGAAAGGTGACTCCCAGATTTTGCTTGAACCACTATATGAAGGGGAACATGGGAGAAGACATAGGTTTCATGGGATAGATTAATCATTTTGGAAACTTTCACTTTGAGATGTCTATGAAAGAGTCAAGGGGGACGACGTATGTGCAAGACATTGGCATGTGTATCGTATTTCAGTTTTTGTAATAAATGCTAACTTAGTACCTACTATATGCCAGGCACTGTTCTAGTCACTGAGGATATAAAGAGAAACAAAACAAAAGCAAAGTTTCGTATATGATGTCCTTTGAAGGCACAGTGCTCATAGTAACCAGAATATACAGTTAGAGAGAACTAGAGAAAGAGGAGTGCCTCAAGGTGACAATTAAGAAGGTAAAGATGAAGACAGAAAACAAGCCATTCAAAGATGTGGAAAAGTGTGCTCCAGAGCAAGGAGCCAGCAATCGCAGAGTCCCTGAAGGAGAACTGAGTAGGTGTGTCTGAGGAGTGGCAAGAGACTTGGTGTGGCCGGAGTGAGGTGAACAACAAGAAACTGGAAGAAGGAAGAGGGTCTGAATCATATGGAAATTTGTAATCCACGGAATAATGGTTTCTAAGTGTGACTGAAGTCATTGGAGGATTTTGAACAGGGGAGTGATGTTATCCGATCTACATTTTTCAAAAATCTATCTCTCAGAATAGATTATAGGGTCTAGTGAGGAAGAGGAAGATCCATCAAGAAAACTAGTAGAATACTCCTATTCATGTATTATGTTAGTGGTTTGGGCTAAGTTGTGTCCTGCCCCAAATTAGCATGTTGAAGCCCTAACCCCCAATGTGATAGTATTTGGAGATTGGCCTTTGAGAGGTAATTAGGTTTGGATGAGGTCATGAGAGTAGGGCCCTCAGGAGAATTAAGAATAGGAATTAGATGCCTTATAAGAATAGACACCGGAGAGCTTGCTTTGTGTCTCTCCCTCTGCCTTGTGAAGACATAGTTGGAAGGCAGCCATCCCTAATCCAGGGCAAGGGCCCTCACCAGGAACTCTGGTCATGCTGACACCCTGATCTTAGACTTCAGCTCAAGTCTGAGCAGACTGACAGAACCAACCAGAAAGCAAAAAATGACCTGTGGAGTGTGGGAGGGTCCAGAAATATTCCCTTACTGAGTTAGCTAATCTAGGTAATGTGCAGAGTTCTAATTTCCAGTGGGAACAAACAAAAGTCATAAGTGTGCTTGGCATGGGAAGGAAGTTACTATGGCTTGGAATAAGATTCAGCTCCTGAACAGTACAGACAAAAGAACAGTTTCTACACTCTGGCAGCTAGTTTTCCTTCTGTCAGTTTCCCTGTCATATTCATTTTCGGTCTCTGAGAAAGACCAAGACATAAATGTAAAGAGAGCAGTTCCACAGGCTGTAGGATTAGTCAGTTCTCCGAGGAGACTCAAAACTCTATCCGCTGCAATTTATTAGATCACTGTGAACCACACGAATCTACCGATGAATGGTAGCCAATGATACACCATTACAACAATGGAGATAATGTAATAGCCATGTCATAAAATGATTACCATCATCATGGTTTTGTTTCAATTGTTTCTCAATGCGCCGAGCACATTAAAGGGCTGTATTTCTACCTGCTAAACTGAATTCTGGTGCTGGAGCTCCTTGGAGACACCTGCTGTGAGTGAGCGGTAATATTGTGATGATTATTTCTGCCTGGAGAGCGATTGCACAGACCTGTGCCAGCTGCCTGTCCCTGTGCTGGATTATGTAACAGTGGGCTTAAATCCAACTGAAAATCAAATCAGTTAACTTTATATTATTTAAATTTCCCAACGAATTAAAGTTGCAGATAGGCTGAATTATCCTGTCCAATTTTGTGGCCATACTTTGGGCAACAGGCTGTAATGAGGCTGTAGTGAGGCACGGATATATTACTATTATATATCTATTACTATTATATATCTAGACTATTTCTTATATTACTAATTCTAGACTATTTCTAGGATACCCATTTCACAGTTCATTCAGTATCTCTTTTTCCTTTCCTCTGAGGAGCACAGAGGCCTGCAAAAAATAAAACAACCTCATTTTTTGTCAGATGTTTGAATCTGTCCAGTCTTATTTCTCAGTTCAGATTAATGAAGAAAAGCATCCTACCCTTGCAATATTCAGTGAATGACAACTGATTTCTAATCACTTTCCCAGGGCTGCATCAAAGCAACCCTTTGACCTCAAGAATGAGAGGTTTTCAAACCGGCAGCCTAGATTCATGGGCTAACTGATCATAGGTCTGGGATAGCTGAGAAGCCGACAAGTAGCCCCAAATCTAGGATTCTACCCCAGCCTTTGCTCTCTGAAAAGCCTGAAGGAGCCCTAAAACACAGAGCCCTAGATGCGATTTACATAGTCATCACCCATGAATGTATCCCCACCCCACTGTGTCTCTGTTATCTCCTGCAGCTTTTTTTTTTTAATTTGAGTGGTTTTTTTTTTTTATTGAAGTATAGTTGATTTACAATGTTGTGTTAGTTTCAGGTGTACAGCAACAATGATTCACATATATCTATATATAGATATATGTAGATATATGTATTCTTTTTCAGATTCTTTTCCCTTATAGGTTATTACAAAATACTGAGTATAGTTCTCTGTGCTATACAGTTCCTTGTTGGTTATTTTATATGTAGTAGTATGGAAATGTTAATCCCAAACTTCTAATTTATCTCTCCCCTCCCTTTCCTCTTTGGTAACCATAAGTTTGTTTTCTATGTTTGTGGGTCTATTTCTGTTTTGTAAATAAGTTCATTTTTATCTTTTAAAAAAAATTTTTTTTTTTTAGATTCCACATATAAGCAGTATCATATGATATTTGTCTTTGTCTGGCTTACTTCACTTAGTATGATAATCTCTAAGTCCATCCATGTTGCTACAAGTGGCATTATTTCATTCTTTTTCATGGTTGAGTAATATTCTATTTTGTATATATATGTCACATCTCCTTTATCCATTCATTTGTTGATGGACATTTAGGTTGCCTATACTGTTGATGGGAATGTAAATTGGTACAGCCACTATGCAGAACAGTATGGAGGTTCCTTAAAAATAGACCTACCATATGATCCAGCGATCCCACTCCTGGGCATATATCTGGTGAAAACTATAATTCAAAAAGATACATGCACCCCAGTGTTCATTGCAGCACTATTTACAATAGCCAAGACATGGGAGCAATCTCCCATAGCTTCTGCTCAGGAAACCTATGGAGATGGAAAGTGACCTTTCCTTTTTTTTTGAATTTTTTTTGTTTTTTTATACAGCAGGTTCTTATTAGTTATCCATTTTATACATATTACTGTATATATGTCAATCCCAATCTCCCAATTCATACCCCCCCACCACTTTCCCCCCTTGGTGTCCATACGTTTGTTCTCTACATCTGTGTCTCAATTTCTGCCCTGCAAACCAGTTCATCTGTACCATTTTTCTAGGTTCCACATATATGCGTTAATATACGGTATTTGTTTTCCTCTTTCTGACTTACTTCACTCTGTATGACAGTCTCTAGATCCATCCATGTCTCTACAAATGACTCAAGTTCATTCCTTTTTATGGCTGAGTAATATTCCAATGTATATATGTACTACATCTTCTTTATCCATTCATCTGTCGATGGGCATTTAGGTTGCTTCCATGTTCTGGCTATTATAAATAGTGTTGCAATGAACATTGGGGTGCATGTGTCTTTTTGAATTATGGTTTTCTCTGGGTATATGCCCAGTAGTGGGATTGCTGGGTCATATGGTAATTATATTTTTAGTTTTTTAAGGAACCTCCATACTGTTCTCCATAGTGACTGTATCAATTTACATTCCCACCAACAGTACAAGAGGGTTCCCTTCTCTCCACACCCTGTCCAGCATTTGTTGTTTGTAGATTTTCTGATGATGTCCATTCTAACTGGTGTGAGGTGATACCTCATTGTAGTTTTGATTTGCATTTCTCTAACAATTAGTGATGTTGAGCAGCTTTTCATGTGCTTCTTGGCCATCTGTATGTCTTCTTTAGAGAAATGTCTCTTTAGGTCTTCTGCCCATTTTTTGATTGGGTTGTTTGGTTTTTTAATATTGAGCTGCATGAGCTGTTTATATATTTTGGAGATTAATCCTTTGTCCGTTGATTCGTATGCAAATATTTTCTCCCATTCTGAGGGTTGTCTTTTCATCTTGTTTGTAGTTTCCTTTGCTGTGCAAAAGCTTTTAAGTTTCATTAGGTCCCATTTGTTTATTTTTGTTTTTATTTCCATTACTCTAGGAGGTGTATCAAAAAAGATCTTGCTGTGATTTATGTCAAAGAGTGTTCTTCCTATGTTTTCCTCTAAGAGTTTTATAATGTCCGGTCTTACATTTAGGTCTCTAATCCATTTTGAGTTTATTTTTGTGTATGGTGTTAGGGAGTATTCTAATTTCATTCTTTTACATGTAGCTGTCCAGTTATCCCAGCACCACTTATTGAAGAGACTGTCTTTTCTCCATTGTATATCCTTGCCTCCTTTGTCATAGATTAGTTGACCATAGGTGTGTGGGTTTATCTCTGGGCTTTCTATCCTGTTCCATTGATCTATATTTCTGTTTTTGTGCCAGTACCATATTGTCTTGATTACTGTAGCTTTGTAGTATAGTCTGAAGTCAGGGAGTCTGATTCCTCCAGCTCCGTTTTTTTCCCTCAAGAGTGCTTTGGCTATTCAGGGTCTTTTGTGTCTCCATACAAATTTTAAGATTTTTTGTTCTAGTTCTGTAAAAAATGCCATTGGTAATTTGATAGGAATTGCATTGAATCTGTAGATTGCTTTGGGTAGTATAGTCATTTTCACAATATTGATTCTTCCAATCCAAGAACATGGTATATCTCTCCACCTGTTGGTATCATCTTTAATTTCTTTCATCAGTGTCTTATAGTTTTCTGCATACAGGTCTTTTGTCTCCCTGGGTAGGTTTATTCCTAGGTATTTTATTCTTTTTGTTGCAGTGGTAAATGGGAGTGTTTCCTTAACTTCTCTTTCAGATTTTTCATCATTAGTGTATAGGAATGCAAGAGATTTCTGTGCATTAATTTTGTATCCCGCAACTTTACCAAACTCATTGATTAGCTCTAGTAGTTGTCTGGTGGCATCTTTAGGATTCTCTATGTAGAGTATCATGTCATCTGCAAACAGTGACAGTTTTACTTCTTCTTTTCCAATTTCTATTCCTTTTATTTCTTTTTCTTCTCTGATTGCCGTGGCTAGGACTTCCAAAACTATGTTGAATAATAGTGGTAAGAGCGGACATCCTTGTCTTGTTCCTGATCTTAGAGGAAATGCTTTCAGTTTTTCACCATTGAGAATGACGTTTGCTGTGGGTTTGTCATATATGGCCTTTATTATGTTGAGGTAGGTTCCCTCCATGCCCACTTTCTGGAGAGTTTTTATCATAAATGGGTGTTGAATTTTGTCAAAAGCTTTTTCTGCATCTATTGAGATGATCATATGGTTTTTCATCTTCAATTTGTTAAATATGATGTATCACATTGATTGATTTGCTTATATTGAAGAATCCTTGCATCCCTGGGATAAATCCCACTTGATCATGGTGTATGATCCTTTTAATGTGTTGTTGGATTCTGTTTGCTAGTATTTTGTTGTGGATTTTTGCATCTATATTCAGTGATATTGGTCTGTATTTTTCTTTTTTTATAGTATCTTTGTCTGGTTTTGGTATCAGGATGATGGTGGCCTCATAGAATGAGTTCGGGAGTGTTCCTTCCTCTGCAATTTTTTGGAAGAGTTTGAGAAGGATGGGTGTCAGCTCTTCTCTAAATGTTTGTTAGAATTCACCTGTGAAGCCATCTGGTCCTGGACTTTTGTTTGTTGGAAGATTTTTAATCACAGTTTCAATTTCATTACTTGTGATTTGTCTGTTCATATTTTCTATTTCTTCCTGGTTCAGTCTTGGAAGGTTATACCTTTCTAAGAATTTGTCCATTTCTTCCAAGTTGTCCATTTTATTGGCATAGAGTTGCTTGTAGTAGTCTCTTAGGATGCTTTGTATTTCTGTGGTGTTTGTTGTAACTTCTTTTTCATTTCTAATTTTATTGATTTGAATCCTCTCCCTCTTTTTCTTGATGAGTCTGGCTAATGGTTTATCAATTTTGTTTATCTTCTCAAAGAACCAGCTTTTTGTTATATTGATATTTGCCATTGTCTTCTTTGTTTCTATTTCATTTATTTCTGCTCTTATTTTATGATTTCTTTCCTTCTGCTAACTTTGGGTTTTGTTTGTTCTTCTTCCTCCAATTCCTTTAGGTGTAAGGTTAGGTTGTTTATTTGAGATGTTTGTTGTTTCTTGAGGTAGGGTTGTATTGCTATAAACTTCCCTCTTAGAACTGCTTCTGCTGCATCTCATAGGTTTTGGATAGTCGTGTTTTCATTGTCATTTGTCTCTAGGTATTTTTTGATTTTCTCTTTGATTTCTTCAGTGATCTCTTGGTTATTTAGTAACGTATTGTTTAGCTTCCATGTGTTTGTGTTTTTTACGTTTTTTCCCCTGTAATTCATTTCTAATCTCATAGCATTGTGGTCAGAAAAGATGCTTGATATGATTTCAGTTTTCTTATATTGACTGAGGCTTGATTTGTGACCCAAGATATGATCTATCCTGGAGAATGTTCTGTGCACACTTGAGAAGAAAGTGTAATCTGCTGTTTTGGGATGGAATGTCCTATAAATATCTATTAAATCTATCTAGTCTATTGTGTCATTTAAAGCTTGTGTTTCCTTATTAATTTTGTGTTTGGATGATCTGTCCATTGGTGTAAGTGAGGTGTTAAAGTCCCCCACTATTATTGTGTTACTGTCGATTTCCTCTTTTAGAGCTGTTAGCAGTTGCCTTATGTATTGAGGTGCTCCTATGTTGGGTACATATATATTTATAATTGTTATATCTTCTTCTTGGATTGATCCCTTGACCATTATGTAGTGTCCTTCCTTGTCTCTTGTAACATTCTTTATTTTAAAGTCTATTTTATCTGATATAAGTATTGCTACTCTAGCTTTCTTTTGATTTCCATCTGCATGGAATATCTTTTTCCATCCCTTCACTTTCAGTCTGTATGTGTCCCTAGGTCTGAAGTGGGTCTCTTGTAGACAGCATATATATTGGTCTTGTTTTTTTACCCGTTCAGCGAGCCTGTTTCTTTTGGTTGGAGCTTTTAATCCATTCACGTTTAAGGTAATTATTGATATGTATGTTCCTATTACCATTTTCTTAATTGTTTTGGGTTTGTTTTTGTAGGTCCTTTTCTTCTCTTGTGTTTCCCACTTAGAGAAGTTCCTTTAGCATTTGTTGTAGAGTTGGTGTGGTGGTGCTGAGTTCTTTCAGCTTTTGCTTGTCTGTAAAGCTTCTGATTTCTCTGTGGAATCTGAATGAGATCCTTGCAAGGTAGAGTAATCTTGGTTGTAGGTTTTTCTCCTTCATCACTTTAAATATGTCCTGCCACTCCCTTCTGGCTTGCAGAGTTTCTGCTGAAAGATCAGCTGTTAACCTTATGGGAGTTCCCTTGTATGTTATTTGTCGTTTTTCCCTTGTTGCTTTCAACAATTTTTCTTTGTCTTTAATTTTTGCCAGTTTGATTACCATGTATCTCGGCGTATTTCTCCTTGGTTTTATCCTGTATGGGACTCCCTGTGCTTCCTGGACTTGGGTGGCTATTTCCTTTCCCATGTTAGGGAAGTTTTCGACTATAATCTCTTCAAATATTTTCTTGGGTCCTTTCTGTCTCTCTTCTCCTTCTGGGATCCCTATAATGCGAATGTTGTTGCATTTAATGTTGTCCCAGAGGTCTCTTAGGCTGTCTTCATTTCTTTTCATTCTTTCTTATTTATTCTGTTCCGCAGCAGTGAATTCCACCCTTCTGTCTTCCAGGTCACAGAATGTGACCTTTCCTAATGCTCTTCAGTCTTAAAGGAGCTACAGTGGCAAAGTTGCCAAGGTTTTTCTCTGTTTTAGTTAAAAAAAAAAGAAAATCACAGTTTGGCTTAGAGACTATAGTACTCAACAAATATCCATGTGCTTTCCACATTTCCCAGGCTCCCTGACAGTAGATCTGGGCCATGTGACTAGCTCTCCACATAGGATAAGGGCAGAGGAACACAGTCACTTCCAGGCCTGGCTCCTTAAGATCCCCATCCCTCCAGCTCTTCCCTGCCTTCCCCTTTGGAGGCACTGGTACAATTGTTAAACTACAATGGTGGAAGCCACCAGATCTGTATCAGACCAGAAAGTGAGGGAGAAATATCTTTGTTGTATTAAACCACTGAGATTTTAGGAGTCTGTGTTAAACCTGCCAGCATTCGTAATCCCGACTGAAATAGTCTTCTGGCTGCCTCATTGAATTAGTATCCAGGCTCCGTACCTTGTAGCTCGGCCATTCTGATCAAGTAGTAGTAATCTTAAGGCTTGCACTAGTGGGCAGGAAAACAGTTAAATGATATGGTTAAGCACATTATGTATTGCTGACTATATGTACAAAGCAGTGAACTGAAAGTTGTGGGAAACACCCCCAAAAAAAAAGAAAAAAGAAAAAGCTATATTCAGTGAGAATATGTGAGAGGCAAGGATAAAACAATTAACACATAGAACAGATAACAATGGTTCTTAGGAAAAAATTCAAGGTATGGGAAGGCCAATGTGGGCTGGACTTATCTGAGGAATCTTCAGGTATAGACTAAGGTACAGTCACAAATAAAACAAAAAACAAAACAAGTTCAGGAAAGCCCAATATTGAGAGTGTGTGTCAGTATGAGCTCATTTGAGTTCAAGAAAAGATTGTCCCTAAACATATAAACCTGGAGAGATGCCCTACATACTGTTCTGATTTTTTATTATAATAATCAGAATCATTATTTAACTGAGTCAAATGTGACCATTTCTAACAGAGCAAATAAAACCAATCAAAAAGTGTTTATTAAGACTCTATAATATATATCAGATTGCTTACAGCACAGATATTGCCTTGCCTTCTGAGAAAATAAAAACACAGTATTCCAGGCAGCAAAAGAAGAAACAGATAATAAGTAGGTAAAAAATAGGTGAGAGGAAGCATATACACTGTTTAAAGATCAAAGTTTAAATGAGCTCTAGGGCAGCTGGTGTAATTGAGTCAAGTGTTAAATTTATATGAAAAAAGAAGAAATAAAGGCAAACTGAAAGTTAAATTTTTGTTTATGTAAAATATATCCACATAAAGATATAAAATGCCAAGCTACAGAGACACTTAATTTTGAATCAGTGTGTCCATTTTCTATCTTTGGGCTTTAAATTCTCAACGGCGTCAATATTTCACTGAAGGATAGAGACTATTTGTCCAAATCTTACTTTCCTTTCATTTGCCCAGATAGCAGCAATCCCTGTGACAAACTTCAAAGGACATTTTCTTAAAGCTCACTTCTCTTTGCTGGGTGATTTTTGCTGTTTACCTAATGAAATAGATATTATCTGTAGAAATGATGTTATTTCCTGTTTAATAAAGATATTACCCCACTAGTTTCTTAGAAGTCTAAATTAACTTATATTTGTATGGACCTTTTTCACACGTCTCACAATCGTCCAAAAAGGACATGTATTTATTCTTCCTATGGTACAGATAGGGAAGCTATGCACATTTAGTGTAAGGTAGAGCTGGGACTCAAACTTGACTTCTCTGACTCTAGATTTGTCACCTCTGTTCTATGTAGCATTCAAAACTAGAATAAAACTATCTTATTAACTGTCTAGCAAAGCAGGTAAGTAGCAGTAACTTATTATAAGAATTAGAGAAGTAGAAACAAAAGAGAAAAGGGTTTTTTTTTATTGACTTGACTGAAATGACACAAAATTAGTTGCATTAAAATAAAAAATATTTTATTTTCTTTAAATTATGAATTACAATAAAAAATTCTTAGAGAACCAGTTGAAAAGTAGGAATGAAGCCACATGGATCCACAGATAGTCTAAAAAAGAATTGTTTTTCCCATGAGAAATGGCTTCTATTCTCCGCCATTAATTCACAAGATAAAAAAGCAAATAAAACGCACTTGGTTTGTACTTCAGATACACGTCTTTTGGGATTTTAGAGAATGAAAGAAAACCAAAACAACAAAACAGCAACAACAAAAAACCACTGTGCTATAGCCTCTAAAACAATCCTTTCAACATTAATTTTGCCTCACTAAGCTAATTTAACTGCAAACTTTTGATATTATGCTTCTTTTCAGATGAGTCAGGTATATCCAATAAATCAACATTTAATGCATATGTTGAGTTTACAACTCTGTCTATGGTGACGTCTCCCCTCTTTCAGTTTTATGCCAGAGGTCCCACTGGCTCTGAAGATCACAGAATGGTTAGTACAGAAAGGACTTTCTCTGTACAACCTTCATGAGAAATGGTTTCATTTCAGAGCCAAAGTACTGGAAGCTGCCAAAATGAGTCTGAGTAATGGAAAGAGGTCTCACATGTACCTCATGGCTCATTTAAGAGTTTGCCCCTTATCCCCAGGCTTTTTCATCTTTATCGTAGATTTCTTTCAATCTCCAGCCATTTTGCAAAATTTCTAGAAAGAATAGTGACATCTGATGCTTCCACATCTGTACTTCCCTCTCAGTCACCATAATCTGGCTTTCCTCCATTCTACTAAATTTTTCCCCAAAAGGTCTCCAAGGGCTTTGTATTAGTAAGCGTGGAAGCCTCTGGTCCTTCCTGTTGTGGCATTTCAAGCACCTGACGGCTTGCCATGACAGCCTTGCTCTGAACTCGAAGGCTTGCTTCACAGCTGCTTTCCTCCTTCTCCTTTAGTCTCTCCTTTTATTTAGGTGGGTGCTGAACTGTAAGTGACTCCTAAGCCTCCATATTTGGCCCTCCTTTCTTTCTGCTCACCCTGGACAATCTCTCTTGCTTTCATGCAGGCTTCTATGGGGATTTATATATACTGATGACCCTCTGCAATTTATCCCCCACTTCCCTGATCTTTGTGAGCCTGAGCCTGTATTTCTTTCCAAATAAAAGCTCAACACTTCCCCTTGGATGTGCCTTGATCACCTCAGGATCAGTTTTCCAAAAATCAAATGTTCTGTCCCCCCCAATTTTTCTTTTCCTATGTCTTGGGCCCTTCTTGGGTGAATAACATTGCCATCTCCCTGTTCATTCAAAATCAAGAACTTAAGTCATCTTCGATACTTGCTTCCACCTAAGGTCCCTCCTTAAGTTGTTTAATCTGTATCTCGAGTTCTTCTCTTCTCTCTTTCCTTTGACTCCACCTGAGCTCAGACTCTCACCACCAGTGTTCTGAACAATACCGATAGCCTCCTAAATTGTCCCCTCACTTCCAGTCTTTCCTAATCTAGTGCATGATTATCCCGATGGTGATCCATGAGCACTGAAACTATTATTTCTTATCAAATGATAAGGTAAAATTCAATGGGAAAGCTCATCTCAATAACATTTTTGATAGGAAAAAAAAAACAAAACACCGCCATATTGAAAGACTTCCTGAACACCAGTGTTTTCCACGTGACTCCCTGCCAGAGGAGTATTTGTAAGGAGAACATAAGTTCCATTACTTCGCTGCTGAAAACTCCTTAGATGGTCTTATCGTCCACTCCCGTCTCAATTTCTTACCAACCTTACTTCCCACTCCTACCTCACTCTATCTCTGCTAATTGTGTTTAAATCCCTAGAGATCACTATGCTCTTTAATAGCTCTGGGCTTTGTACTTTCTGTTTTTTTCTGCCAAGAATGCTGTCTTCCCACCTGTTCTTTGCCTGTCAGATGTCTATTCCTCCTTCATTAGCTAGCTCCACTTTACCCTTCTAGGCTCCTGTCTCACCATTCTCCTTAAAGTAAGTCAGTATTTAACCCATCCCAAATGTCTTTTAGTCCTTTGACATTACTCTTTCTTGCCTGGGGGACTTTGTACATACAAGTCTGTCTTGAACACTCTTTCCCTACTTAGCTTGCCTGACATTTACTTAGCCTTCAAAATTCAGTTCAGATGTTACCTCCTCTACCCCTGACTCCCCAGGCCATCCTCTGTTCTTGGATCAGAGCATGTTTTACCACTATCAGAGCACTGTATTATATAGTGGGTTTTTAAAAAAATCTATCATCCTGTTTGGTTTTGGGTGCAGTTTATTAATTAGGGCACAGCTAGTTATTGTAGGAGATAAACTCTTACATCTAAGAAGTTTAATGCAATAGACGTTTATTTTTTGCCCATAAGAAGTCCAAAACAGATGTTGCTAATTGTCAGGTGGCTCTTCTCCAAGCAGGAGTCGGGGTCTCAAGTTCTATCTTGTGGCTCATCCGGTTTCAATACATATTTACTTTGAGAAAGGGGAAGGAAGTGCTACAGGTCAGGCCTGCTAGCATCACACTTGACTAGTGCCCACAGGCCACTGGGCTTGGGCACACGGCCACACCTAATTAGAGGGGCTGGGAAAAGTGGTCTAGCTGTGCACCCAGGAAGAAGAGCAGATGACTTGAGTAACAGTCATCCAGTCTCTGCTGGAGTTAGACACTGCTTTTTATCTCTATCACCAGTGCCTGTCATAGGCCTGACAGTAGAAGTTGAATGGGTGAGTGATTGGAAGGTAATAGAGCTTCTAGTTCTCAGCCCTGAGCAGACAAGTACAATAATCCATAAATAGAAGCCCATGGAGAATCTAGAAAGATTCAGAGAAGAACAAGAAGAGATTACTAAGCAATTGGAAAATAGGTATCTGTGGAACAATGAAAAGTTCTGGATTGTTATTCATGGAATAAAATAGCCCGAGAAAAAAATTCATTGTGTTCCTGAAAGTTATCAAAGTCTAATAAAAGTACTTCAAATATTATACTTAATCATTCCACCACCAAGCTTTGTTTCTTGGTTGTTGAAGAGTTTGGGGGGTATAACTAGGATTTCTAACAAAAGATAATGACTTTGGTAATTTTTAAAATGTGCAGGTTATATGAGATTTGCTGAAAGAAGGTCATGATATATAAACCTCAAGTAACATCTGGTCTGTGGATCTTTGGAAATGCCAGGTAGGGACATACTTATCTTTTTTTTAATTGTAGAAAAAAAAGTAAGTTTTCAGATTAAAAAATAAAATCTGGAATAGGAATTCACTCTGTTGGTGCTATATAATGATTCTTTTTTCTGCTTGCTTCTACCCTGTGCAGTAAGAGCAGAAAAGTTAGGCATAATGAACTAGGGTAGAATTTCTGTGTGGTTTTCTTCTCACTAGCAGTTTTGTCTCTGCCATGAGAGAGAGGAGGAAAAAATGAAGAGAGTGCTGATACTTTGGTTGGTCTAAAGTTCTGAGGTTGAGATCTTAGTCCCAGAAGATGTCTTTTTTTCAAGATCATGGTCAGGGTTTTAGACAGGAGCACTTTTAAAAATCAGCCTCCTGTTAACCATGCGAATGACAATTAAATATATAAGACAGAGACATCACACTTTAACTCAGGAATTATTTTTGGTATATATAACCTCTTTAAGCATAGAGACCAGTAATATTGCTTTAGTTTATGTCTCAACTAAAACGTATATGAATAAGCTCTATAATTGGAAGAAGCGTAATCTAATGGGAAAATAATTGGTACGGAAATCAGGACACCTGAGTTCTTCTCCCAGTTCTGGCATAAACAATGTAATCCTAATAAGTATAAAATTGAATTCATCTAAAAGTGTCATGGTTATAAGTCCTATGTATCTGAATACTAGGCAATATAGAGCTCTTCATGTATTAGCACTAAAGCATAGTGGTTAAAGATGGGGCTTTGGAATCAAATAAACTGAGTTTACTTCCTGACCCTAACATATACTAAATGTGTGACATTGGGAAAGTTACTTAATCTCTCCAAGCTTCAGGAAATGAGGATAATGAGGATATAATAAAATGACCCACTGCCTTGAAAATAGTTTGTTTGAGAGTAAGATGAGATGATGGATATAAAGCTTTAAATTCAGGGCCTGGCCCTTTGTTGACTATCTTATACACTTAAGATCATATGTATTAAAAAAATTCTGCACTCATCTGGCTGCTGATGCTAATTTGTGGGCAAATAATTTATCATGAAAGAGTGTCCAAGAGGACTTACCTCTTGGTGGTGCAGTGGTTAAGACTTGCACTCCCAGTGCAGGGGGCCTGGGTTCAATCCCAGGTCCGGGAACTTGATCCCACATGCATGCCGCAACCAAGAGTTTGCATGCCACAACTAAGGAGCCCATGAGCCTCAACTAAGACCCGGTGCAACCAAATAAATTAAAAAAAAAAAGTCTCCAAGAATGCTGAATTGCAAACAACCTCACAAGACAGAGGTTACTTGATTTCACAAAGAAAAAACTATAACATTGAGAAAATGGGTTATTTAAATGCCGAAGAATGTCTTTTTCATTAATTGTAATTCTTAAACACAAGAATGGCTTATTTAATTCCAGAGCTAATTTTACAGGCATTCAGCTTCAATTTCTATAGGATTCTTTTTTCCATTATCTCCAGTTTTAAAGGTCTCAAATCTTATATCTGAATTGATAAAATAAGAGGACTATAGGCAAAGGAAATCCTTAGTAAATTAGACTTTGCTAGATTGGGAAGCTGGTCACACACATACACACACACACACACACACAATCTGCTTATAATGCAAAAATTAATATTTCAGTTACAACCACACTTGCTTCAGGTAAAGGTAAAATCAATTATATCAACCACAACCACTAGCCAGAGAAAAACCTAAATAATTAAATTTACTTCTATATTTCAACTGATATTCACTCGTAATAAGAGCTTAAAATAATAGGTCCCTGGCAACAATTAGGAGTATGTGAAGTATATCGCCCTGGATATTTCTTTCAAATTGCAGAAGAGTGATGAAATTTTGTCAGGGAGTGTGGAGTAAAACTTCTTTATGTAGGCATTATAAGAAAGGCTAAAAGAAAACCTGTAACAGGCTAATGTTACTCTTAAAATGTTTAGTGGGTGGAATATAAGGAATGAGGTGGAGAGAAATTAATATCAATTCTACGCTTGGGTACATATAGGTCATTCACTCAACATACTTTTAATCACCTATGGAAGATACCATGCTTGGTACAGGTTAATATTATACAGAACAAGATAGAAACAGTCCCTCCCTTCATGGAGCTTAAATTTTAGATGGAGAGACATATATGAAACAATGAAATCCTTAATTATTTGTTTAATTGGAATTGTGACATGCTAGGAAGAAGTACAGAAAATTGATAGAATATAATCACGGAGACTCTCTTGGTTTGGGAGGATCAGAGAAAGGCTTTAAATGAAGTGCCATTGAGCAGAGCTCTGAAGGATGAGCTGGAATTAACTAAGAAAGGTGGGGCAGGAGAGAGCAGAGTGGGG
Organism: Balaenoptera musculus; assembly: GCF_009873245.2. Taxonomy (NCBI): domain Eukaryota; kingdom Metazoa; phylum Chordata; class Mammalia; order Artiodactyla; family Balaenopteridae; genus Balaenoptera; species Balaenoptera musculus. The sequence continues at coordinate 72,034,121 of NC_045787.1, forward strand.
TATGTTTCAAGCAGAGGAATCTCTTTGCTCGGAGATGCAGAGATGACCAGTATAACTAGAATCTGGCTATGCTAAACGGGTTGGCAGGGGACATGAGAAGATTTTTGTCTTTATCCTAATAGCTGTGGCAGATCATAGAAAGGATTTAAACAAGGAAGTTAATTGATTGTGTTTGTATTTTGAAAATTAAATTTTAAAAATTTACCTCATTCTGGCTGCAACTAGGAGAATGGTTTGGAGGAAGCAAGAGTCGTTGGGGGAGATAGGACCTTTTACAGTGGTCCAGAGTGAAAGATGGTGGTGACTTGAAAGAGGCATGAACGGGAAGTAGAAAACAGTGAATGGATTCACACGTTCTTTTTGAATCTTGGAAATTTCTCTTATTTCCCTAAGAAGTCAATTATGCATTTTAAAGGATATTTATTATATTTTAACTCAGTACCTTTAATGGTTTTTTAAGAACACTTAGACCACAAGTCCACTTAAAAGTCTTCTTCTATCCAATTACCTAAAAAAGAAAACCAAAACAAAAACATGTTTTTTAAGGAAAATGTAAAATAAGCAATACCGGTGATGTGTACTACTATAGCAAAAGTCATGAAAATGTTACTCAAATGACATTTAAGAAATCCCCTCTAGAAAATTAACAGTGATGGTAGTTGTATTCATTTGCTGGCACTGCCATAACAAAGTGAGTGGCTTAAAGAAAGCAAACAAAAAATTATCTCACAGTTCTGGAGGTTAGAAGTGTGAGATTAAGATGTTGGCAGTATTGGTTCTGTTACCAAATCGGTCAACCGGACTCACGCTGGGGTCCTAGCCTGGGCCAAGACCCCCTTTATAGGCCAGGGAGGTTCTTTTTCCAATCGGATTCACACAGCCAGTAACGAAACTGATGCTGAGACTAGAACAGCATGAGCTTTATTCAGCGGCTAAAGAATGAAGAAGTGAAACCTTGTTCACTGCAAATCAACTTCCCAACCCAATTCAGGTAGAGGCACCAAATACATAGGAGGGACCAAGTAAAAGAGAGACAATTGCAAAGAGTGGGAGGAATATTCGTGAGAACAGGGGTGTGGTTTGGACCTGGAACTGATGGCAACTCTCCTGTTCAGTCCTTGTATGGGCTTTTCTGGTTGTTGTCATGGCAACAGTCAATTGTCATGGTGCTGGTGGGTGTGTCATTCAGCATGCTAATGTATTACAATGAGCATACAATAAGGCTCAAGGTCTACTGGAAGTCAAATCTTCCTCCATCTTGGGCCTAGCTGGTTCTAACCAGTTCTTGTTTTTTTCTCTTTGCAGCCTCCTTCTGAAACTTAGATAAGAGTGATTGGTTTCTATTCGAGGGAGGGGCAGGAGTATGATTCTGGGGCTACAGCCTTGGTAACACTTCCTTCTGAGGGCTGTGAGGGAGAATCTGTTCCATGCCTCTTCTCTAGCTCTGGTGATTTGCTGGCATTCTTTAGCCTCTGCTACATCACCCTGATCTCTGCCTTCATCTTAACATGCCATTCTCTCTGTGTGCCTTTGTCCAGATTTCCCCTTTTAATAGGGACACCGGTCATATTGGATCAGGACCCACCCTACTCCAATATAACCTCATCTTAACTAATTACATCTGCAACCAATGACCTTATCTCCAAATAAGGTCACTCTCTGAGGTACTGGGGGTTAGGACTTCATCCTATGAATTTTTGAAGGACATAGTTCAACTGATAACAGTAATATTTGTGAAGTTCAGATGTGTTAGCCTCCCAATTTATCCTTACCTTGACATAACACTTAAAAAGAATCCCCCCATCTGGATTAGACTCTTTTCTGTTAAAGAGCAAACTGTGATTCCAAAGGACCTTACTAGCTGAAGAGGGACGATGAGATGGAAGGCAACCCTGACACCAAGTGCACAAGCCCCACTTGCAACAACAATACTAAGAATTAACCTTCCCAGATTACTTTCTTCCTTTGAAACAGAACTAATTAAACCTCTAAATGCCCAGTATAAGTCTGATATAAATTTCAAATTGGTCAGAGAGGCATAAAACATACTGAAGACCTGATATAAAGCACTCTTTTTTTTATATAGTACAATGAATCATTTCTGATGATGGATCAGTAGCTTGTATTAATTCAAGCATTCAAGAAGAAAAGGGCTAGTCAGTACAAGAAAATGTGAGTTTAGCCCTTATTCAAATTTTATAATTTTGAATTATCAGAGAAAATTTGTATTATTTTAATGCTCATAGATCTTAAAACTATAAATAAAATAATTCTATGACCAAAAAAAAAAAAAATTACCTTCCCAACAACTGATACTGAGCTCTTAGAAGAGACATATTTGGAAACCAAGGTAGAGTACTTTGCTTTGACTGGAAAGTCAATGTCAACTGTTCTTTATGAGTACATTGTATTCCCCTGAAGTTCCATCTAAATGAAAATATATGAGGGATCTTCTCCTTTCAACAAACACATATACTAAGTGATATCTAGCAATTAAAATGACAGCTTCAATAAAAATCTGATTTCCCACATCATCTGGTCCTTTAAATCATAAATATCACAGTCATCAGAGAGCCTTGACAAACACTAAGTGCAACAAAAGACATATTTTCTCTTCTTCTGTAGGGTTTTCATTAAAGACCTCATAGAATTGTAGAATTAATGAGCTTGAAGCAATTGTGGAGATTATCTGGTCTGGGGAATTTCCAGGTGTGCTCTCAGCAGAACCGTCAGAGTCCATGGGAGTCCCAAGGACTGGAGGTAGATGGGGGCGTGGGGCATGGGTAGAGTAGTGGGGCATTGGGAAGGGAGCCAGGGGAAGAGGGTCCTGGCCTTGTCAGCCCAACCCCACCCCGACTGGACCTGGGGCAGTCTATCTTCATAATATCCACAAAGTACCTATTTGTGGCTTTGTTTGAAGAAAGGATTTCACACTTTATAAAATGAGAAAATTGAGACCCAGGGGAATTGTGACTGGAGCATTTTTAGCTCAGCCCTCCCTCACAGCATAGTGAGGATTTTCATGATGTAAAGTCATAAATCTTATAGATGATCTATTATATTTCAAGTTAATAACAAATCTAGACCTTTATTCCTCATCTGCAATTCTTTTTCTCTCAGTTCAATGAAGAGCATCTAATTTTTAAAGACCAGTTAGTGCCGCTGAAGCTGATTGAGCCAGAGAAGTGTTTCATCAAGTAAAACATTACAAAAGGTTAAATTTCAAAGATAGTAATAAGCATTTTCATTTGCTACATATAAAGACTGTCGAGCCAGCCTGAAGCTGCTTCTTAAATTCAGTGTACTTAACAAATGGGCTATTTTAAATAAATATACTCCACGTATTATATTTTAGTATAAGCAGTCACTTTCTCATTTGTGCCCAAATGGTCCTAGAGGACCTAATGTCCCTCTGCTCTTTTCCTCTCCATCCTGGCCATTTATTTCTATTTAGGGCAGAAAGAGTCAATACTTGGAGAAGAACAGAGGTGGGAAAAGTAAAGAAGGTCATCTTCCTCTTTGAAAGGGAGAACAGAAGAAAGTTAATAGTAGAAAAGGAAGAGCATCAAAAGGATCAAGGAGCTGGAGAAAGAGGAAAGGGAGAAAGAAAAGTGGGATGGAGGAGGCAGCAGAGAGAATAAGATACAATTTTGTCTTCTCTTCTCCCAAAACCTTGCTGTCCTGTCATCAGGAGCACATTTAAATTAGCTTAAGTGAAACAGAGGAATTAATTGGAAGGACACAAAAGATATTTCATAGAAAACCCAGACCACAGGAGGGACTGCCATCTACAGCAACAAATTGACAGGCTTCAAGGAAAACTCTCTCCCTCTATTTTTTTTTATTTGTTTGTTTGTTTTCACTCTTTCTCTCTCCCTTGTCTACTTTTTCTCCCTCTCCTTCCCCACCCACAACGCATGGTTCCTCATCTCTTCTCTCTCTCTGTGTCTCTCATTCTTTTTCCATGGATGCTGGCCCCCTGCTGGTCCATTCTGTTGAAATGACTGGCTCCCTGGTAGCCCCTGGAAATCTCTTCATTTCAAATAACCAGCAGGGGTTAACTGGTGTATCTGTCCCCATTTGCAAACTCTTAAAGTATCTGGTTGACTTACCTTAGGTCGTGTGTCCACCCATGGTTCCATCAGTTTTCGCCTAATTGCCAAAGTAACTACTTTGTTGGATATCGTAGTAGGGAAGGCAGTCGACTTAATATATTTCTACACCCCCTGGTAACCCTGTCTTGGGCTCTCAGCCAGTGTCCTCAGTCTCCTGCCCTTATCACAAGGGTCTTCAACCTTTGATAATAGTGTTTCTCACAGTATTGTTCAGATCACTTGCATCAAAGTGTGTTTATGAAAAAAAAAAATACAGATACTCAGGCCCTTACCCCTTATCTATTCCAGATATCCTATGTGCTGAATACACTTTGGGGACTGGCATGAAAAACTCACCATTAATAAGATTTTTTGTATTGGAAAGCATGCTCTGAGTTTCAAATAACCTATAGACAAATTAACTTCTGGAACAAATATATTCCAGATAATAAATATAAAACACTAGTGACAAAAATTATATAGCACTTTGAAGATTAAAAAGATATGTACTTTAATATTTCAGATGCTATCATGCAAAAATTAACATGCAGGATTTTCTCCTTTATTTATTTGCCATGCCATTTACTTCATACAGCTGCAATTGCCGTAGGTCTGTAAGGAACCTAGGAAATGTGCACTGGTTTAATCACATTTCTGCCTCTTCCGCATCCATCTTTATGACTCTGTATTTTGACTTTATTGTCTCTTCAACTCCAGTGCTATCTAGATACTCTTAACATCCCTGTCTCCTTACAACTATGTACTAGATCTTATCATCAAAAGCCACTGTTCCCCTGTGAATGTCATCCACAGCAGAACTCGGGCTAATCCTCCTTACCAACAGATTAATCACTAATACCCATTCTTCCCTGACTAGATCCTCTCCCTCACTATTCTTCTAAGTTTGTGCTTCTCAAATTTGAATACATATAACCCTGGGGGTACACAATTTTAGATCATAGGAGCCACAAGTTAATAGTGATGTTTCTTACTGGAACATTTATTTAACTGAAGATTTAATAACTTACCTGAAAGCAACCTACAGGTTATTTTTGTCTTAAACACGGATAGGTTAAAGAGAAAGATACAACTTTCACATTAAACTTTTTAAAAAAAGGTAAGCCTTCAAAAAATTTGAGCTATGTTTTCCAGGTTCCCAATCTCAGGCACATTATTAATTTGATAATATGTTATAGATTTAGCTGATCTTCATGAAACACATGCATTCAACAGTTATGAAAATACCAGCTTAAACAATGAGAAAGTTTAAAAAAGCACATCAAGTCCAGCTGTCATCTCCCCTGTCTATCTAATTCTAATTGAGCCCCAAGGTTCTCTGGTTTTCAAGGGGCTGGGTGGGAGCCAAAAGAAAGCAATTTCATTTTCAAGCAAGTGTATCTTTCAGTAGATCTTCAACGAAGTAAATATCCTCTGGAGCTGGTTTCATAATAGGTTCCTCTTATGAAGGCTGGCTCTAACCGGTTCTTGGGAAATGTGCTTGCAGACAGGGATTGCCCAACTGATTTCAGTAGACAAGAAAGTACATAGGGCAACAGAGATCATGCCAGTGAATGTACACCCTATACACATCTTTATGGACAAACTAATCCACCAAACAATGCCACATACTTACCTGTTATTAGTATTTAGATAATACCCTCTAAACAAGCTCAAAGTATTCTTCATAAAAATTAAAAGTAAACAAAGTTGTTCATTCTTTTCCTGCTTAGCAGATTAAAAATTACCTCTGTGAGGGTTGGCCATATAGATAGCTGGAGTGCACAGCTGCCCGCACAGTTTAATTTGATTTCTCAGAACATAGCCTTCTTCATATGCCTGGCCTCTAGTCCCACCATTAATCACCAATAAATTAGACTCTAAGTAGAAGTGTTATCTCCATGAGGTCACTGTGGAAACGTATACTTAAGTGATCTGGGAGGGGTGTTGTTTTTTTTCCCATTTATACAATAAAATACATTACTCATTGACGTGGGTTAATTTACCTGGATTAATTGTCAGCTTGGAAAACAAATACTAAGATTCTGATGACATACAACATAAAATGGTAAGTTTTTAATGAGTGTTGAGCCATGGGTTTCATGGGCTATTGCCCAGAATTAGAACTCCTGGTTGGAGCCCAGCAGAGGGCACCCTAGGAAACCAACACAAGGAGGCTAGATATATAGTAGTGGAGACAGATTTACTAAACGTAACCTTTTTCTCCTCTGTAATTTTTGCTAAGCCAGCCCTGATCACCACAAAGCAAACTGGACAACCTCAAGGTTAAATGGTCATGAGTAGAGTGGTCAGGAGGCAGCCAATCACTTCTGAATTCTGTAAAATGCTAAGATAACAACAGTCATCATCATCATCATCACCATCACTCCTGTGAGCCATATATAACTTCTCAATTGCCTCTGGTAGAATCAGTCATTTTCATTCCTCTGGTAGGTGACATAAAGTTGCTGGCAGCCACAGAAAACATAAAGAAAGATAATTAAGAAGGCACAGAGGGGAGTCAGGACTGATAAGCATAGTCAAGGGAAAATAGTCAAAGGGTAGCTTAGATAACATTCTCGCTGATTGCTCCATAATGTCTATTGCTGGAAAGGCCATCAAATTCCTTTTCTCTTTTAGACCTGTTTGCACACATACCTGTAAGGTCTTTATAGAAACTGACAAATGAAGCCAGATTGGTTTTTAGAGAGCCAAAGGATACCTCATCCACACGGCATACTAAATTATTTCTAAGGAAAAGTATGGAGTTTGCTTTGCATTCATGAAGATGATCCCAGAATAGAATTGAGTGTGTGCTTGCACTATGTCAAGGAGTAGGAAATGAACTTTGAAAATTTATCAAAACAAAATTAATCCTTGGACTTCCCCCTGGTGGACCAGTGATTAAGACGATGTGCTTCCACTGCAGGGGGTGCAGGTTCGATCCCTGGTCAGGGAAGTTCTGCATGCTGCCATGGTGCAGCCAAAAAAAAAAAAAAAAAAATTAATCTAAATCATCCCAATCGTGTAGAGCAAAACATGAGAATCCTATTTTGTGACATAAACAAATGTAAAAGTGTTAAGCTTTGATGAGAAAAGAGGATATAGGGATGATCAAGGCCTACAACTGTCCCTGTCCCTTTTACACCTTCTGTTGTCCATCTTCCCCCACGATTCTGTAAATTGTGAGTGCAGAGCCAAAGTGATTTGATTTGATAAATGCTCCACAAATACTGATTTAATGAATAAATCCAATATATTCCCTAAGATTGAGGCAGTATTTGTGGTGATAGCCCAATCAGAGGTACTAAGAAGTCTAGTTGGGCAGTGGAACTTGGTGCCAAATATGTGTACTTAGAGGCAACAGGTATCAGGGATATCCAGAAAGTAGTTCTGGAATGTGCCAGTGGTCAAATGGCACAAGCCCAGAAACAAGAAATCTAGAAGGGGCAGCACACAAATGTATATGTGCATGGAAAAATAAGATCAGGATAATCTGTCAGCAGGTAGCAAAATCCCAACATCAAGCTGGTGTCAAGGAGAGATAGTCATTGAGAAAGCATCCATACAAAGAAGGCAGAGGTTAAGTCCTAGAATATCAGATGATCAAGCAGGACTCTAGGGACTTCCCTGGTGGCACAGTGGTTGAGAATCCGTCTGCCGGTGCAGGGGACACGGGTTCGAGCCCTGGTCTGGGAGGATCCCACGTGCTGCGGAGCAGCTGAGCCTGTGTGCCACAACTACTGAGCCTGCACTCTACAGCCTGCGGGCCACAGCTGCTGAGTCCATGTGCCACGGCTGCTGAGGCCTGTGCGCCTGGAGCCTGTGCTCTGCAACGAGAAGCCCCAGCAATGAGAAGCCCACACACCGCAATGAAGAGTGGCCCCCACTGGCCGCGACTTAGAGGGGGCCCGCACTCAGTGACGAGGACCCAATGCAGCCAAAAAAAAAAAAAAAAAGACAGGACTCTAGATATTTTAGGAATAGAAGCTTCCAAAGCTAGGTTAAACAGGAGAAGAGGTTTGGTTTCATTAACAAGGCAAGCAATTGTAGCAGATCAGCAACAGGTGTTATTGGTCCATTTTACAGATGAGGAAGCTGAGGCTCAGTGAGAATAAGTAACATGTCCAAAGCCTTACAGCTAATTTAAGTCTCTGATCCCAGGTTTAAAAATAAAGCCTACTACAGTCTAAAGCTAATTATCCCTCTTTTTTTTACTTCCACCTGCAAATCTAGGAAATCAGTTACTGGAACTAGTAAGTCATACTAGCTTTGTAACTTGAGTTTGACTTCTCCAGACGCCTCAGAGCATTGTGCTAGCACTCCTCAAATCACCCCTTAAATGATTCCAGAGCTAGGGATGGAGCTGGGTCTGCAGTAGTGTTTCTCAACTTTGCCTGCACACTGGAATTATCTGTAGTGTTAAAAACACTGGTGCCTGGGTTCTGCTACCAGAGCTGATCATTTAATTGACCTGAGGTGTGGCCTGTGCCTCAGGATTTCTAAGAAGCCCTCCAGGTAATTCTAACGTGTAGCCAAGCTGGAAACCACCGGCTACAAGCAAAAGTCAAGAGCCCTCAACTGCTTGTAGAGGAGAGATATGAGGGCCAAGCTTGTATAATTCAACGAGCTAGGAAAAATACTACAAGACTCATAGGCTTATTTTTTTTTCTTGGACAAGTGGACCATAACTTACTCTTTGCTTTTACAGTTTAACCTCTTAGAAAATATGCCAAAAGTAAACAGGTGTACGATTAACCTTGCAAATCAAAAGGTTCCATGTTTTTAGATTCTAAGTGCTAGTTGTGTGACCAAAGGCAAGGTTTTAGAACTGAATCTCCCAAACTGCTCATTACTATTCCATGCTTGGTTAAAACTCTTACATCACCCCACAATGGAATGTGACCCAAGTTAAGAACAAAATGAAAACATTTGCATCGCTTTCGTGATTAGTAATGATATTGGAGAGGGGTTGAGGTGTCTCAAAAGAACTTGTAATTTTCCCAACCTATTTGAGACCTGATTCATGTTATTTATTAACTTTGATGCTCCCAAATGATATAGCAAATGTACAATTTCTGGATATGTAACTCTAGATGTGTAATTTGCTTGGACTAAATCCAAATCCAGAAACTCATTTATTATTTAAGGTATATATATATATATATTTTTTTAAATTAATTAATTTATTATTTACTTTTGACTGCATTGGGTCTTTGTTGCTGTGCACGGGCTTTCTCTAGTTGCAGTGAGTGGGGGCTGCTCTTTGTTGTGGGGCGCGGGATTCTCATTGCAGTGGCTTCTCTTGTTGTGGAGCACAGGCTCTAGACGCGCGGGCTTCAGTAGTTGCAGCACACGGGCTCAGTAGTTGTGGCTCGCGGGCTCTAGAGCGCAGGCTCAGTAGTTGTGGCGCACGGGCTTAGTTGCTCCGCGGCATGTGGGATCTTCCCGGACCAGGGCTCGAACCCGTGTCCTCTGCACTGGCAGGCGGACCCTTAACCACTGTGGCACCAGGGAAGCCCTAAGGTATATTCTTAATACAGCAAATACAACAAAGTCCCTACTCCCAACTTCCATTTTCAGAATTCTTGTCCACAGCTCCCTAATAAAAAGCAATTAACTATGAAACAAGTACACATTTGTCTATGGTGACAATACATCCTGGTTTGCCCAGGGCAGTCCTGGTTTATGCCTATTGTTCAAGCATAATTATTGATAGCACCCTCTCTCATTCTCAGAAATGTTTCCATTTGGGTGATAAATTATCTGGTCACCCTACATATAGCTCACTCAATCTGCATTCCCTCTACAAGTCCTATAGGGAAACCTCATGATTGGAGTGTGGTCCCTTTGTATTTAGAATGCTCCTATAGCTATACATGAAAGTAAGATCACTGAAATATCAATCAGCTGATCAGTATTCCTTCTTTAAAAACAAAATAATAGAGATTTCTAAAATATTTTCCTGTTTAACTCCATTAACACAGAAGATCCCATTAAACGAAAGTAAAAACCCTGTACTTTTCCAGCTTAAAACCTGCGTTCTTTATCTCTTTCTGCTAGAAACTAACCATGTGGCCTTGAGCAAGAAGTCTATTCTTTGTGATCAAGTTTTCTCCTTTGCAAAAAGAGTAGATTAAACTAGGTGGTCTCTATCATTCTTTGAGGGACAATTCTGAGAGTCTACGTTGCTACTTTCTCTAAGCATTTTATTTTAACCAATGTTTTGCCAGTTCTGTACTTCTGCACTGTTTTAAACTAAGCTCATGGATATCTAAGACCAAATCTATTGAATTCACTTTTTCAGTCTTTACCATCATAAACTATACATGTGATAGTTAAATATTTTTGAAGTTAGTCTTGATTCCAGCAATATTTATTTAATATTTACTATCTGTGAAACTCTGTCCTGGGCACATGGATACTCTACTAGTTAAGTTTTTACTAATTAAATTTCATTTATTTGGCCATTGTTCACTGTCTATGGCATTATCTATGAAATATTTAGGCTGTTTTGAAAAATATGTAGCGAACTATTTTTAAGCACTTAAACATATCAAAACATATCACTTGTTTTAAAGCATGCATCTGCCAGTTATATGTGTGTTTTTAAGGACAAATGCAAAGTTTTGTGTTTAAGCTAAAAACAATATGATTAGATTTATCCACCCCCTTATTCAATAAGCATGTATTTAAATATCTACTATATCCTGGAACTGAGCTAAGCTCTAGGAATACAAGGTCAAATATGACATAGTCGCTCAAGTAGTTCACAGACTAGTGCACCTGTGCCTGTGGAATAACCTGTCACATCAGTAATAGATAGTGGTTCAAGACTAGGGTGACCAACATGAGATTCTGAAAGTGAAAAGGGCACCAATCATAATTACACTAGCCCGGAAGGCATAATTGGGGCTGTCCTCGGCAATGCAGACTATGGTCACTCTAGTCAAGACAAAATATAAAGTGGCCTATTGCATCCACTTTATGTCTAAATCCAAGGATTGGTATCCTAACCCAACTGGACTGCTTGTAGAAAGGTGGGCCCCAGGTAACAAAATGATAGTCTGTATTTCATGGTGTAATCTTGTTTTCTTGTTGTTTCATTTATCCTTTCCCAAAGTATTCTTTTATAGAAGCATATTTTTGATACCCTAGTAAAAGGAACATAGAGAAATAAGAAAATGTCTTGAGGAAAAGTGTCCAAGACAATGAAGGTCGTAGAAAATGTGTCATTTGAGAAATGGCTGAGGAAACAATACTGGGTGGGAAGCATGATTTGCATCGTATGTGACCTCTTACACTTGAAAGAACATCATTTTAAAGTAGGAAGGGGCAAATGCTATACTCCAGAGAGCAGAGCGTAGACAGATGGATGGTTTTAAAATCCAAGGGAGCAAATTTTAATTCATTATAAGGAAGAACTTTATCACTTATTGGCAACAGAATAGATTGCCAAATGAGAAAAAAAATGTTTCAACGCAAGGAGTGTACAAGTGGGAGCTGAGTAACAGTCAGTGGTGTTACAGAGGAGCCTGATGCTCCAGGTGGTTCTTAGAATCCAAGGTCCTCTAGTGACATGGCTGTTACTTCTGCCTGGCCAGCATCCCATTCCTTCTTCTTCTGGTAGTAGCATCCCAATATTCTTTGTTGAACAACTTCTCCACTTCTACGAGGTTTGAGGTTTGATAGAGCTGAAGTCATCCTCGGGTTCTAGCAATGGGAATGTGATCCCAACACAGGCATTCAGTGTCCTCCATATTCTTGGCCAAAAATGGCACATGAATCATGCTGGGTAAATCTGTGTCAGACCTAGGATTTTTTAAGAAACTGTTGGGGAAAAGAAATTTTTTTTGGACAAGATTGCTGAAAGAAAAAGATGTAGGCCCAGAACTTCTGGCAGCTGACTTGCGAGCAGTAGGAGAGGGCTTGCCCAGGAATGAAACGAATACAGAGGAAAGTATAGCCCAACAATGGGGAGAGTAGACTGAGTCCTAGTGATTTTTAGCCCCTATGTCCAGCGATGCCTGAAGCCAGACTAACTGGATTTTTCAGTTCTGTATGCCAAACACGTTCCCTTTTTCAATTTAAGCCAGTTGAATTGAGTTTCTATTATTTGAAACAGAAAGAATTCTGAAAAATACAGGTCCCGCTCAACAAAACTTGATTGTATGGTTACGTATTCTATAAATCTAGCTTGGCAGATTTCTAGTAACTTCTAGTAGATTTCTATCATCTCTAGTAATGCTTTGTTGGTATTTAGATGTAGTTACTTATTGTAAATACTTAGAAATTATAAAACTTCATTACTTTAAAAATTGGTATTTTTACATTGACATGGAAAGTCCTTCCTTCTGTTTAATTTGAACTAATGAGGTTTTATTGCATAGTGTGTACATTATCGCAACCTGGTGATCCTCAATCTAAAAGTAGTGATGAAGGCATATATCTTATTTTTAGGATTTTTAAATTGATGAATGGTGTAATTTCATCTGAGCTAAAGTTGCACAGACTTAATAAATGCATTTTGCTTAATATTAAAATACTTTAAAATATGAGGTCTGTGACTGACTTTTTAAAACGTTTTTTTTTTTGAATTTTTCTTTATATTTTTATATATTTTCTAAATTTTCTTCAGTTTATGCATTACTTTATTTTTTTATTTTTTATTTTTTTTAACATCTTTATTGAAGTATAATTGCTTTACAATGGTGTGTTAGCTTCTGCTTTATAACAAAGTTAATCAGTTATACATATACAATATGTTCCCATATCTCTTCCCTCTTGCATCTCCCTCCCTCCCACCCTCCCCATCCCACCCCTCTAGGTGGTCACAAAGTACCGAGCTGATCTCCCTGTGCTATGCGGCTGCTTCCCACTAGCTATCTATTTTACATTTGGTAGTGTATATATGTCCATGACACTCTCTCACCCTGTCACATCTCACCCCACCCCCTCCCCATATCCTCAAGTCCATTCTCTAGTAGGTCTGTGTCTTTATTCCCATCTTGCCACTAGGTTCTTCATGGCTTTTTTTTTTTTCCTTAGATTCCGTATATATGTGTTAGCATACTGTGTTTGTTTTTCTCTTTCTGACTTACTTCACTCTGTATGACAGACTCTAACTCCATCCACCTCATTACAAATACCTCCATTTCATTTCTTTTTATGGCTGAGTAATATTCCATTGTATATATGTGCCACATCTTCTTTATCCATTCATCTGTCGATGGACATTTAGGTTGCTTCCATGTCCTGGCTATTGTAAATAGAGCTGCAATGAACATTTTGGTACATGACTCTTTTTGAACTATGGTTTTCTCAGGGTATATGCCCAGTAGTGGGATTGCTGGATCGTATGGTAGTTCTATTTTTAGTTTTTTAAGGAACCTGCATACTGTTCTCCATAGTGGCTGTATCAATTTACATTCCCACCAACAGTGCAAGAGGGTTCCCTTTCCTCCACACCCTCTCCAGCATTTATTGTTTCTAGATTTTTTGATGATGGCCATTCTGACTGGTGTGAGATGGTATCTCATTGTAGTTTTGATTTGCATTTCTCTAATGATTAATGATGTTGAGCATTCTTTCATGTGTCTGTAGGCCATCTGTATATCTTCTTTGGAGAAATGTCTATTTAGGTCTTCTGCCCATTTTTGGACTGGGTTGTTCGTTTTTTTGTTATTGAGCTGCATGAGCTGCTTGTAAATCTTGGAGATTAATCCTTTGTCAGTTGCTTCATTTGCAAATATTTTCTCCCATTCTGATGGTTGTCTTTTGGTCTTGTTTATGGTTTCCTTTGCTGTGCAAAAGCTTTTAAGTTTCATTAGGTCCCATTTGTTTATTTGTGTTCTTATTTCCATTTCTCTGGGAGCTGGGTCAAAAAGAATCTTGCTGTGATGTATGTCATAGAGTGTTCTGCCTATGTTTTCCTCTAAGAGTTTGATAGTGTCTGGCCTTACACTTAGGTCTTTAATCCATTTGGAGTTTATTTTTGTGCATGGTGTCAGGGAGTGTTCTAATTTCATACTTTTACATGTACCTGTCCAATTTTCCCAGCACCACTTATTGAAGAGGCTGTCTTTTCTCCACTGTATATGCTTGCCTCCTTTATCAAAGATAAGGTGACCATATGTGTGTGGGTTTATCTCTGGGCTTTCTATCCTGTTCCATTGATCTATATTTCTGTTTTTGTGCCAGTACCAAACTGTCTTGATTACTGAAGCTTTGTAGTATAGTCTGAAGTCAGGGAGCCTGATTCCCCCAGCTCCATTTTTCATTCTCAAGATTGCTTTGGCTATTCGGGGTCTTTTGTGTCTCCATACAAATTGTGAAATTTTTTGTTCTAGTTCTGTGAAAAATGCCCGTGGTAGTTTGATAGGGATTGCATTGAATCTGTAGAATGCTTTGGGTAGTAGAGTCATTTTCACAATGTTGATTCTTCCAATCCAAGAACATGGTATATCTCTCCATCTATTTGTATCATCTTTAATTTCTTTCATCAGTGTCCTATAATTTTCTGCATACAGGTCTTTTGTCTCCTTAGGTAGGTTTATTCCTAGATATTTTATTCTTTTTGTTGCAGTGGTAAACGGGAGTGTTTTCTTAATTTCACTTTCAGATTTTTCATCATTAGTATATAGAAATGCAAGAGATTTCTGTGCATTAATTTTGTATCCTGCTACTTTACCAAATTCATTGATTAGTTCTAGTAGTTTTCTGGTGGCAGTTTTAGGATTCTCTATGTATAGTATCATGTCATCTGCAAACAGTGACAGCTTTACTTCTTCTTTTCTGATTTGGATTCCTTTTATTTCTTTTTCTTCTCTGATTGCTGTGGCTAACACTTCCAAAACTATTTTGAATAATAGTGGTGAGAGTGGGCAACCTTGTCTTGTTCCTGATCTTAGTGGAAATGGTTTCAGTTTTTCACCACTGAGGACAATGTTGGCTGTGGGTTTGTCATATATGGCCTTTATTATGTTGAGGAAAGTTCCCTCTATGCCTACTTTCTGCAGGGCTTTTATCATAAATGGGTGTTGAATTTTGTCGAAAGCTTTCTCTGCATCTATTGAGATGATCATATGGTTTTTCTCCTTCAATTTGTTAATATGATGTATCACGTTGATTGATTTGCGTATATTGAAGAATCCTTGCATTCCTGGAATAAACCCCACTTGATCATGGTGTATAATCCTTTTAATGTGCTGTTGGATTCTGTTTGCTAGTATTTTGTTGAGGATTTTTGCATCTGTGTTCATCAGTGATATTGGCCTGTAGTTTTCTTTCTTTGTGACATCTTTGTCTGGTTTTGGTATCAGGGTGATGGTGGCCTCGTTGAATGAGTTGGGGAGTGTTCCTCCCTCTGCAATATTTTGGAAGAGTTTGAGTAGGATAGGTGTTAGCTCTTCTCTAAATGTTTGATAGAATTCGCCAGTGAAGCCATCTGGTCCTGGGCTTTTGTTTGTTGGAAGATTTTTAATCACAGTTTCAATTTCAGTGCTTGTGATTGGTCTGTTCATATTTTCTATTTCTTCCTGGTTCAGTCTCGGTAGGTTGTGCATTTCTAAGAATCTGTCCATTTCTTCCATGTTGTCCATTTTATTGGCATAGAGTTGCTTGTAGTAATCTCTCATGATCGTTTGTATTTCTGCAGTGTCAGTGGTTACTTCTCCTCTTTCATTTCTAATTCTATTGATTTGAGTCTTCTCCCTTTTTCTCTTGATGAGTCTGGCTAATGGTTTATCAATTTTGTTTATCTTTTCGAAGAACCAGCTTTTAGTTTCATTGATTTTTGCTATTGTTTCTTTCATTTCTTTTTCATTTATTTCTGATTTGATCTTTATGATTTCTTTCCTTCTGCTAGCTTTGGGGTTTTTTTGCTCTTCTTTCTCTAATTGCTTTAGGTGCAAGTTTAGGTTGTTTATTCGAGATGTTTCCTGTTTCTTGATGTAGGCTTGTATTGCTATAAACTTCCCTCTTAGAACTGCTTTTGCTGCATCCCATAGGTTTTGGGTCATCGTGTCTCCATTGTCATTTGTTTCTAGGTATTTTTTGATTTCCCCTTTGATTTCTTCAGTGATCACTTCGTTATTAAGTAGTGTATTGTGTAGCCTCCATGTGTTTGTATTTTTTACAGATCTTTTCCTGTAATTGATATCTAGTCTCATAGCGTTGTGGTCGGAAAAGATACTTGATACGATTTCAATTTTCTTAAATTTACCAAGGCTTGATTTGTGACCCAAGATATGATCTATCCTGGAGAATGTTCCATGAGCACTTGAGAAAAATGTGTATTCTGTTGTTTTTGAGTGGAATGTCCTATAAATATCAATTAAGTCCATCTTGTTTAATGTATCATTTAAAGCTTGTGTTTCCTTATTTATTTTCATTTTGGATGATCTGTCCATTGGTGAAAGTGGGGTGTTAAAGTCCCCTACTATGATTGTGTTACTGTCGATTTCCCCTTTTATGGCTGTTAGTATTTGCCTTATGTATTGAGGTGCTCCTATGTTGGGTGCATAAATATTTACAATTGTTATATCTTCTTCTTGGATTGATCCCTTGATCATTATGTAGTGTCCTTCTTTGTCTCTTGTAATAGTCTTTATTTTAAAGTCTATTTTGTCTGATATGAGAATTGCTACTCCAGCTTTCTTTTGATTTCCATTGGCATGGAATATCTTTTTCCATCCCCTCACTTTCAGTCTGTATGTGTCCCTAGGTCTGAAGTGGGTCTCTTGTAGACAGCATATATACGGGTCTTGTTTTTGTACCCATTCAGCCAGTCTGTGTCTTTTGGTGGGAGCATTTAATCCATTTACATTTAAGGTAATTATCGATATGTATGTTCCTATTCCCATTTTCTTAAATGTTTTGGGTTTGTTATTGTAGGTGTTTTCCTTCTCATGTGTTTCTTGCCTAGAGAAGTTCCTTTAGCATTTGTTGTAAAGCTGGTTTGGTGGTGCAAAACTCTCTCAGCTTTTGCTTGTCTGTAAAGGTTTTAATTTCTCCATCAAATCTGAATGAGATCCTTGCTGGGTAGAGTAACCTTGGTTGTAGGTTTTTCTCCTTCATGACTTTAAGTATATCCTGCCACTCCCTTCTGGCTTGCAGAGTTTCTGCTGAAAGATCAGCTGTTAACCTTATGGGGATTCCCTTGTGTGTTATTTGTTGTTTTTCCCTTGCTGCTTTTAATATGTTTTCTTTATATTTAATTTTTGATAGTTTGATTAATATGTGTCTTGGCGTGTTTCTCCTTGGGTTTATCCTGTATGGGACTCTCTGTGCTTCCTGGACTTGATTAACTATTTCCTTTCCCATATTAGGGAAGTTTTCAACTATAATCTCTTCAAATATTTTCTCAGTCCCTTTCTTTTTCTCTTCTTCTTCTGGGACCCCTATAATTCGAATGTTGGTGCGTTTAATGTTGTCCCAGAGGTCTCTGAGACTGTCCTCAGTTCTTTTCATTCTTTTTTCTTTATTCTGCTCTGCAGTAGTTATTTCCACTATTTTATCTTCCAGGTCACTTATCCGTTCTTCTGCCTCAGTTATTCTGCTATTGATCCCGTCTAGAGTAGTTTTAATTTCATTTATTGTGTGTGTTTTTTTTAAATTATTTATTTATTTTTGGCTGTGTTGGGTCTTCGTTTCTGTGCGAGGGCTTTCTCTAATTGCGGCGAGCGGGGGCCACTCTTCATCGCGGTGAGCAGGCCTCTCACTATCGCGGCCTCTCTTGTTGCGGAGCACAGGCTCCAGACGCGCAGGCTCAGTAGTTGTGGCTCACGGGCCTAGCCGCTCCGTGGCATGTGGGATCTTCCCGGACCGGGGCACGAACCCATGTCCCCTGCATTGGCAGGCTGATTCCCAACCACTGTGCCACCAGGGAAGTCCATTTATTGTGTTTTTCATCGTTGCTTGGTTCCTCTTTAGTTCTTCTACATCCTTGTTAAATGTTTCTTGCATTTTGTCTATTCTATTTCCAAGATTTTGGATCATCTTTACTATCATTATTCTGAATTCTTTTTCAGGTAGACTGTCTATTTCCTCTTCATTTGTTAGGTCTGGTGTGTTTTGACCCTGCTCCTTCACTTGCTATGTGTTTTTTTGTCTTCTCATTTTGCTTATCTTACTGTGTTTGGGGTCTCCTTTTCACAGGCTGCAGGTTCGTAGTTCCCGTTGTTTTTGGTATCTGTCCCCAGTGGCTAAGGTTGGTTCAGTGGGTTGTGTAGGCTTCCTGGTGGAGGGGACTAGTGCCTGTGTTCTGGTGGATGAGGTCGGATCTTGTCTTTCTGGTGGGCACGTCCACGTCTGGTGGTGTGTTTTGGGGTGTCTGTGGCCTTATTATGATTTTAGGCAGCCTCTCTGCTAATGGATGGGGCTGTGTTCCTGTCTTGCTAGTTGTTTGGCATAGGGTGTCCAGCACTGTAGCTTGCTGGTCGTTGAGTGAAGCTGAGTCTTGATGTTGAGATGGAGATCTCTGAGAGATTTTCGCCGTTTGGTATTACGTGGAGCTGGGAGGTCTCTTGTGGAGCAGTGTCCTGAAGTTGGCTCTCCCACCTCAGAGGCACAGCCCTGATGCCTGGCTGGAGCACCAAGAGCCTTTCATCCACACAGCTCAGACCAAGTTCGTGGGGATTTTCTTGCCTTTTGGGAGGTCTGATGTCTTCTGCCAGTGTTCAGTGGGTGTTCTGTAGGAGCAGTTCCACGTGTAGATGTATTTCTACTGTATCTGTGGGAAGGAAGGTGATCTCTGCGTCTTACTCTTCCACCATCTTGCCCCTACTCTCCAGATTTTTTTTAAAGGGATTGTTTTGAAGGTATTTTTAAAAAGTGATTCATAAGGTTGACAAAATGTTGGAAAGTACCGCAACAGATGCTATATTAGTTGGGACTCTTGATTTCTAACAATTCCAGCTAGAGTTAAGTGGAAAAGGAATTTATTAAAAGGACATTGACTAGTTTACAGACACACTGGGAGGGCTAGGGAGCCCAATTTCAGGCTAAGAATCCAAAGGAAAATCTCCAAACTAAGTCTCAGTCTTGTTTTTTGTAAAGAAATTATTGCTGTCATTGCCACTGTCACAAACACACAGAAAAAAGCCTCCTGTTCTTGGTTTCTTGCATTACTAACTACTTGGTCAAAGTCCAGCTATGAATTTAAGTCTCACAAGAGTGTTCTATCTTTAAGGGAAATTGCTAAGTATCTAACATTTTCAGCTTCTATAGCAATAGACTCTTTGCCCCACTCTAATACTCCTAAGTGGAGAATTCCCCAAATATAGAAAGGGGCTTGGTTGCTATATAGCCAAATGAATCACAAATGTCCTCTATAAGTCAAACCTTTTGCAGCCCAACATCAATTTACACCTTCTCTTGCACTTAGCCTAAAGTAACTACTTTTCCCCATATAAAGGGAACGAGCTGAAGTCTTATCCAAATTGAAATCCAGGCTTTCTGGAAGATGTCCAATTCTTCTGGAGTTGTGCCATGGTCTCGTCTCAATATTCTATAAATTATCTACTAATATTTAAGCTAACCACCAGTAAAATACACTACATAAATCACAGGAGAAATGAAGGGAAAATGTAGGAAAACCTGATAAAATATATAAATACATACCTGAAAGAATATATGCGTAGACGCAATCCTTATTTCTGCAACTCATCATTGGTGCTGTATTTATGTTGTTGACTTGCCTTCTCTATCATCAATTTCATGTTTCTTTTGCCCTTACCCAAGAGTTTACCTATACCTTAATCCCTGAGAAAAGGGGCCCTTGACCATCTTTCCCCTGCTGGGTTGTTGTGGATTTCCTTTAACTTTTTTTTTTTTTTAACATCTTTATTGGAGTATAATTGCTGTACAATGGTGTGTTAGTTTCTGCTTTATAACAAAGTGAATCAGCTATACATATACATATATCCCCATATCTCCTCCCTCTTGCATTTCCCTCCCACCTTCCCTATCCCACCCCTCTAGGTGGACACAAAGCCCTGAGCTGATCTCCCTGTGCTATGTGGCTGCTTCCCACTAGCTATCTATTTTACATTTGGTAGTGTATCTATGTCCATGTCACTCTCTCACTTCGTCCCAGCTTACCCTTCCCCCTCCCCTTTAACTTTTAACACTGGAAAGGGCAGTATTAAAAGGCACCTCAGAAGATCACTGGGTTTCCATTAACACCTTTTTGATCCCATTGTGTAATAGCAGCACTGTTTCCTCATTATAGCTAGGATCAATCATTCCTGTCATACCATAATCCTCTTTTTGACTATTCATCCTGTGGTTTCAGAATCAGAAATAGAAAAGTGGCAATCTCAGCTTCCAATTCAATTAAACCAGTCTTTAGTTGATTCATGGCAGCAGCCTCCCCTAGCCTACTAAGACCCCTAAACTCATGGAGCCTAAAGGGACTGGAATAGGATGCAAAATTTTTGTGAATGAGCCATTAGGTGAATTTGTGGGAGGTGTCACTTTCACTTTTGCCCCTTGCTTACGAGATTCATGTATTCTGGCTGTGGAAGCATCAGTGCCATAAATGTTTACTGGTTCAGAGCACATACCATATGTATACTATGGTATATAGTGTACCATATATACTAGCACCTCAACTTCCAAGCTAACATAAGAACTGAGTATTTCATGTGCTGTTCCAAAATTCTGTAAGGTCAACTGCTGCTGGATAATGGGAATACATGGTAAAGCCAGTAATACTGTAAACACTAGTCCATTTTCTTATTTCTTTCACCATAAGTTTCTTGATTGGAAGTTATGTTGTATGGTGTTTCATGATGGAGAATACATACACTAAATCTATGAATGGTGATTCTGGCAGAATGGGCAGGAAAAGCAAATACAAACATAAAATAATCATCTAATCATTTATTACCAAATAATTGTGCTCTTCACTATGGAAGGAGTCCAATATAATCAACAGGCCACCAGGAGGCTGTCTGGTCTCCAGACAGTATGGAAACTGAAATGTTGGTAGTTCAAGCCCAGCTGGAGGCAATATCATCCTAAAATATATTTAGCAGTTTTCTTTCCAGAGCCGGTTCTGGTTTTGGGTGTTTGGGGGAGATTTCCTTGATTAATTATGCCAAATTCTGGTTCTTCAGCTCTCCCAATAATGCCGTGAGGTACCCAATATGTTACAATAACTGCTTAATTCAACAGCAGTTAATTTCAAGTGCTTATAACTAAGTAGTAAGTAACCTTCCTGAAATAGATGCTTTTATGAAAGTTGGTTATGAATCAACGTTCCACAAATTGAATATTCATCTAACTGCTTATTCCAAGTCACCAAATGACTGTCTAATATGCACCTCAATCTTAACATGTTTAAAGTGTAACTCTTGATTTTTCTGCCTTTCCTCCCCTAGTCCTGTTTATCTTAGGTTATGATACCACCATGCTCCCTCATGCTCAGGCCCCAAACCATCATCTTTTTCTTCCTTGCTTCTTCTCATTGTTTTATCCATCCACATCTAGCAAGTTTCTACAGCTCTGCTTTCAAAATATAATCTGAATCTACATATCATTCCAATTTCCACCACTGTCATACTATTCAGAGCCTTTATCATCTCTTACCTGGACCATTGCCTTAGACTAATAACTAGTCTCTCTGTTTTCACCGTTTCCCCCATGTGGTCTATTCAGCACACAGGAACCAATGTGATATTTTTCAGAGTTAAGTCAGATCATATTATTCCTGTTATGGCCTGAGTGTTTGTGTCCCCACCTCCAAATTCATATGCTAAAGCCTTACACAGTATGGCCATACCATAGATGGGGCCTCTAAAAGGTAATTAAATTTAAATGAAGTCAGAAGGATGGAGGCCCTGCTCCAATGTGATTAGTGTCTTTATAAAAAGAGACATCACTAACAATAAAATATCTGAAAATGAACTAAAACAATCCCATTTACAATAGCATTTACAAAAAAAAATTAGGAATAAGTTTAACCAAGGAGGTAAAAGATCTGCACACTAAAAACTGTAAGACTTTGATGAAAGAAATTGAAGAACGCACAAACAAATGGGAAGATATCCCATATTCATGGATTAGAAGAATGAATGTTGTTTAAATGTTTACTCAAAGCCATCTAGAGAGTCAATGCAATCCCTGTCAAAATTTCAATGGCATTTTTCACAGAAATAGGAAAAAAAATCCTAAAACCTATATAGAACCACAAAAGACCCCAAATAGCCAAAGCCATCCTAAGAAAGAACAAAGCTGGAGACATCACACTTCCTGATCCCAAACTATATTGCAATGCTATAGAAATCAAAACAGTGTGGTACTGGCATAAAAATAGACACAGAGATCAATAGAATAGAATCAAGAGCCCAGAAATAAACCCATGCATGTACCGTCAACTAATATTTGACAAGAGTGCCAAGAATACTCATTGGGCAAAAGATAGTCTTTTCAACAAATGGTGTTGGGAAAACTGGATAATCAAATGCAAGAGAATAAAATTGGACTCCGTCTTACACCACTCACAAATATTAACTCAAAATGGATTAAAGACTTAAATGGAAGACCTGAAATTGTAAAACCTGAAGAAGAAAATAAGAAAAGAAAGCTCCTTTACATTCATCTTGGCAATGATTTTTTGGATATGACACCAAAATCACAGGCAACAAAAGCAAAAATAAACAAATGGATCTACATCAGACCAAAAGCTCTGTACAGCAAAAGAAATAATCAACAGAATGAAAAAGCAACCTACAGAATGGGAGAAAATATTTGCAAATTATCTATTTGTTAAGGGGTTAGTATCCAAAATATATACGGAACTCATATAATGTAGTAACAAAAAAACAAACAATCCAATTAAAAACTGGGCAAAAGATCTGAACAGATATTTTTCCAAAGAAGGTACACAAATGGCCAATAGGTACATGGAGAGGTGCTGAATATCACAAACCATCGGGGAAATGCAAATCAAAACCCCAATGAGATATCACCTCACATCTATTAGAATGGCTATTATCAAAAAGACAAGAAATCACAAGTATTGGTGAGGATGTAAAGAAAAGGGAACACTTGTGCACTGTTGGTGGGAATGTAAATTTGTACAGCCACTATGGAAAACAGTATGGAGGTTCCTTAGAAAATTGAAAATAGAACTATCAGCAATGATCCAGCAATTTCACTTCTGGGTATTTATCCAAAAGAAATGAAAATATGATCTCGAAGAGACATCTGCACCCCCATGTTCATTGCAACATTATTCACAATAGCCAAGGTCTGGAAACAACTTATATGTTCATCAACAGATGGACAAAGAAGATGATGTATATATATATGTATATACACACACACACAATGAAATATTATTCAGCCATGAGAAAGAAGGAAATCCTGCCATTTTCAACAACATGGATGGAACTTGAAGGCATTATGCTAAGTGAAATAAGCCAGACAAAGAAAGACAAATACTAGATGATCGCACTTGTATCTGGAATCTGAAAAAGCCAAACTCACCTAAACAGAGAGTAGAATGGTGGTTGCCAGGGGCTGGGGTGGGGTGGTGGGGAAAATGGGGTGATGTTAGTCAAATGTTACTAACTTCCCATTAGAAAATGAATAAATTCTAGTAATCTAATGTATAACACAATGACTCTAATTAACAATACTATATTATACACTTGAAAATTGCTAAGAGAGATCTTAAATGTTCTCACCACAAAAAAATGGTAATTATGTGATGTGATGGAGGTGTTAACTAACCCAATTGTGGTATCATTTTGCAATATATAAGTGCATCAAATCATCATGTTGTACACCTTAAACCCACAAAATGTTATATGTCAATTATATCTCAATAAAGCTGGAAAAATAAAAAAGAGATACCAGAGCTCGCTCACATGCTGACTCTCTCACTTGCTTGCTTGATCTCCCTCCCCCATGCAAGCACATATGGAGGAAAGGCCATGTGAGGACACAGTGCGAAGGTGGCTGTCTGCAAGCCAGGAAGAGAGTCCTCACCAGAAAGCGACCATGCTGGCACCCTGAAGTCAAACTTCCAGCTTCCAGATCTGTCAGAAACTAAATCTCTGTTGTTTAAGCCATCCAGTTTGTAGTATGTTGTTATGGCAGCCCCAGCTCACTAATACGACTCCCCACTTTTACATGAAGAACAAAATCCAGAATTCTCAGTGTTACTAAAGGAGGCCAACATTATCCTAACTTGTCTGTGACCAGCTTCTCCTGCATTCACTTAGCACCAGGCACACTGGCCCTCTCCATGTTCTTTAAACGCACCATGCCCAGTTCAGTCCCATCTCATGGGCTGTGCACTTGCTTCCCCTCTGCTTGAGTCAACTTCCTCAGGCCCTCTAATGTCTCAGTTCCTCACTTGGTCTCCGTGTAAAATCTTCTCTTCACAAAGATCTTCTCTGACCACCTCATCTAAAACAGCAACTCCCATTTTCACTCATGCTCCATCACTTTATCCTCTCACTCTGTTCTATTCTTCTTTGTAATGCTAATCCCCACCTAAAATTGTTTATTTATCATTTTACTTGTTTTCCTAAAGTATCTTCCCCACTGGAAGATAAACTCCATCAGGGCAAGAATCTAGCCTGTCTTGTATACTACTGTATTATAGGAATGTACATATTCCCATTGAAAATTCTAGCCTTCCAGATATTGGCTTTAAAAAGCCATGCATAGTTCAAAAAAAAAAACCAAAAAACTTTTGCACATGAAACAACAGGCAAAGTTTTAAAAACTACATGTTAAACAGAGTAATGAAAACTTTCTAGGAAAAATCAATAACATTTTAAGTCAAGCATTGTGCTAAAAATGTAACACTGCAGAGTAATGCATAGCATGACTTCATCAGAAATCCATAGAAAGGAAAAGCCCTTGGTGTACTATTTATGATAGAAACACCTGAAGAATTATTTTTAAGGGACTATTAAAAATAGGTGTTAAATGAATGAACTTACCTACGAAACAGACAGATATGGAGAACAGACTTGTGGTTGCTAAAGAGGAGGGGAGGTAGAGGAGGGGTGAATTGGGAGTTTGGGGTTAGCAGATGCAAACTATTATATATAGAATGGATAAGCAACAAGGTCCTACTGTAGAGCACAGGGAACTATATTCAATATCCTGTAATAAACCATAATGGAAAAGAATATATATGTGTATATATATGTGTGTGTGTGTGTGTGTGTGTGTGTATAACTGAATCACTTTGCTGTACAGCAGAAATTAACACATTGTAAATCAACTATACTTCAATAAAACAAATTTTAAAAAAGAAAAATAGGTGTTCAAATATAGTTGCCTTGAACAATTTCTTAACCTGTGGTTATAGCTTTAACCCACTCATCTCATCCCAAGAATTTTTGTTTTTGATAATGAAGCTATAGTAAAAAAAAAAAAAGAAAGAAAGGAAAAAACCCCCAATAACATGTATCTGTGATACTTCTAGGTTGAGAGTGTAATTAAGATTAGCAGCTGGAGACAAAAAAAAAAAACCCCAGCTAGAGATTTCTGTACTTTAGTAAATTCTCCTTCCTACGCTCCTAACAGCAGTAGCACCGCCACTATGAGCAATGCTGCAAGATAGTTTGCTCACACACCCTGCTTAGCCAAGAATGGGTGGCTTGAAGCAACCAGGAAGACAGGTTTAAATTGGCAACATCATTTTCCTGCTTTGACCCTGTGACTGAAGCGTCCTCACAGGACTTGGGTCAGTGAATCAGCAGGTATTTATCCAGTGCTTACTTGGTGTCCAGAGGCTATTAACTCAGCAGGATAACACAGGCAAGGCAAAAAGTTAGAGGCAAGAAAACAAAAAGGCAAAAGAACAAAAACTGGGAATAGAAAATCATATTTCACTGAAGAAAATTTTAGTACCGCTAAAAAGTAGGAGATAATTATATTCACAAATACATGAAGTAAAGAATCATCCACAGCTATAATCTATTGATTTAAACCAAACGTACCTATCAAACATATGCTAAAAACATTGGATAAATATATATATATATTTTTAAGTGTTTTGCTTGTTATTTCTACTGAGAACAATAGGAACTGCCTAGCTATTTATTTTGATGATAGAAAATTCCATACATCACCCCTCCCCCCAAACTTCTCATTCCTCTCAAAATTAAACAGTTGTTTAAAAACATTTAAAAGCTCAAATTTGAGTACAGTCAAGCATTATCAGACAATGCCTCAAATTGTAGTGATTCCTAAATGCACTCTAATGGCAAAAAGAAGGTGGTGTCAAGGCCTACACCAAAAAAGAATCTGTCTCTATTGACAGTCTGATGTTCACATTCAGAGGGGATCTAACCTGCTGTCCCAGCTACTTTCACATCCTTGATCTTGGAACCTCCTCCTCTGGCCTTGCATCCCTATTTCTAGTCCAAGAGAGACATATCTGCAGCAATGTCACAGCCTTGAATATTTTATTTTATGTGTGGGTCAAGTCCTCATAACCATGAATATATAAAACCATTATGGTTTAGCACCATGAGATATATCCATAAAGTTACTGAGATCAAGTTGCTACTTTCACGTCCTCTGGCCTCTTAGCAGTGACCACATCTCCTACCCACTGAGGAGAATCGCAGCAAACAGATGTGTAAGGAGCCCATGACTCATTTCACCTTTTTTCCCATCTCAAGAATTTGTTCCTGCACTAAAAGGTAATTCTTCTTGATTCAAAAGTAGATCCCCTACTCTCTCTTGCAATATTTTGTTTCATAAATTATTTCCTCAAAAACTGTATTTTAGTATCACACTTCTTTCCCCTGTAAAACAGATTTAGTCCCACTACTATAAAAAATAAATTAAAACACTCTTCCTCAACTTTGCACGCACTTCACAGCTGGCCACCCTGTTCCTCTACCCTTCACAGCCCAGCTCCACAAAAGAATGGTCTTCAATCTCTGTCTACATTTCTTTTTTTTTTTTAATTGAAGTATAGTTGATTTATAATACTGTGTTACTTTCAGGTGTATAGCAAAGTGACTCAGATATATATATATATATATGTTCTTTTTCAGATTCTTTTCCATTATAGGTTTTTACAAGATATTGAATATAGTAGTTCCCAATGCTATACGGTAGGTCTTTGTTGTTTATTTATTTTATATGTAGTAGTGTATATGTTAACCCCAAACTCCTAATTTATCCCTCCACCCACCCCTTTCCTCTCTTGTAACCATAAATTGTTTTCTACGTCTGAGTCTGTTTCTGTTTTGGCTCCACTTCTGTATATCCCAATTCCTCCTCAATCTCCAGCTACTTTCCGTGTGGCTCAGTTTCTCATATTTTCCTGGTAAAACTCATCAAAGACTTTCCTATTTCCAAATCCCTGGGTCCTTTTAGTCCTCACCTTAATTAAATTATCTTCTATGTTTCTGCGGTAGGAAGTGAACCACTTCCTTCTTGAAACCCTCATCTCCCTTGTCTCCAGAGACAATTTCTCTGACCACTTCTTTATCTTCTTTACTGGTGCCTGCTATTTAAATGTTGGCATTTCTTTTTTATTACTCTACAAATTTTCCTAGGAAATTGTATGTGCTGATAACTCCTAGATCTCTATATCCTTCCCTGCCTTTTATGTATCCATCCCATAATCTTCCCCACATACCCAGTTGCCTAGTCTCTATCAATCTCTATCCTGCAGTCTCAGATAAATCAAACTCAACATGTCCAAAGCAGAGATCATTCTGTCTCTCAAAACTTAATCCTGAGTCTATTTTTCTCATTTTAACAAATGTCAGTGATATTTCTATGTCAAAAGGTTTCTTGCCATCTGTATTTTATCTATTCTGTTCCCTCTGCTGAAATTACACTTTTGTCCCACATGTCTGACTAGGAAAGCTTATTCATCTTCAAGTTTGAGAATCACTCTGTCATGAAGCGTTACCAGCCTGGCCCAGTAAAACTAACCACTGCCTCCTGACTCTTAAAGAGATGTCTAGAATAGTACATGCAGCACTAAATTGTGAATGAGAAGCATATTCCAGGGAGAGGGAAGAGCACAGGGGAAAGCTTTAAGATAAGGAAGAACCACAAGAGCTCCAAGTGCCTGGAGTCAAAGGGACAGTGGCTGGAGAAACAATTGAAGAAGGTAGGGTCCTAATCAAGCAGGGTCTTATAGGTTATGGCAAAATTTTTGCATTCTATCTTAACTGCAATGGGAGGCAAAACTTTTCAAAGTCTCTTGTCTAGTGACAAGATCCAAATTAGGTTTTAAAATGATCTCTAAGACTAAAGTGTGAATAGATTTCAGGGAAGCAAGATTATTAAAGAGGCAACCAGTTAGTAAGTCATTACAATAATCCAGCTGAAAAACAGTGGTCACTTAGCCTGGCATGGTGGTAGGAATGATACAGAACAGAGTCAAGATTTCTCTTGACAAATTCTCTCTTACAAGCAAACAAATGAGACTATGTTGCTTGATTAAACTAATAATGTTTCAGGATGTTCCATGGTCATTACTGGCTGCATCCTGTGACCATCTGGAGACCAGAATGACCAGCCAAGCCCTGTGTCTTCACACACACCAAAAAACAACTTTTACAAAATTCATTGGCATGTTCCTCAAAGTTTGCTGTGTTCTTTGAACTCTCCTGACCTTGGGAAAATGCTTTGCCCACAGAAAACTTTTCAGCCAATAGAGCTTGGACTCTTATAAGTCACATGGACTCCTGTATTAAAAATGTTATTTTGTACATTTCTATTTCCTTTTTGGCTCCAGATTCTACATTTCTCTCATAGGGCAAGCAAAGCATGAAGTGAGATGCATGAAGAAAATGGGTTGTAGGGACCAAAGTACCGGGTCCAGCTCTGAATTCAAAGTTATAGGCCTAGTTGCAAAGATACTTCATTATTAAATCAGTTATGCAATGTTCATTCCATAAATATTTATTGAGAACTGATTATGGTCTCAGATCCATGCTAGGTATTAAGGATGACAAAGCCATTGCCCTCCAAGGAACTCACAGACTATCAGATGGAGACTTTTTGTTAACCATTCAGCAATTTAAGCCCTACAAACACACAGATAACTCAATTTTTTAACTATCATATAAGAAAGAGATAGAAGTATGGCTTTTTTTTTTTCTACTAGCTTTATATAATCAAAACCAAGTGAAAAAAATAGGCTATTTTCTAATGGATTTACATATCTTGTAAATCTGGATAATCTGAATTCATCTGGGTTGGCTATCTTCCCACTATCCAACCCATGTCTGCTAGTTAGTTATCAATTTTAATCTGTTTCTACAGTGGATCTAAAATGATTTTTCACATTTCCTTTATAATAATGGTAAGAATAAGTAAATAGGGAAAGTTGTTGAAAATGACAGCATATCTACATGGGAATAAATTTCCCTAAGACCACCTTTAAATATTTTTTAAAAAAACTCTCAATGAGAATATGGATCTCCAACATAAGGAAGGAAAATCATCTTATTTCATTTCATTGTTGAAAAGTGTCTGATCTCTGGGACTTTTAGAGATGACTGAGTTTGTTCTTTAAAATCAGGTTAATTAGGACTTCCCTGGTGGTCCAGTGGTTAAGAATCCGCCTGCCAATGCAGGGGACACGGGTTCTACCCCTGGTCCAGGAAGATCCCACATGATGCAGGGCAACTAAGTCGGTGCGCCACAACTACTGAGCCCACGTTCTAGAGTCCACGAGCTGCAACTACTGAGCCCATGCACCACAACTACTGAAGCCCACGCGCTCTGGGGCCCACGTGCTGCAACTACTGAGCCCGTGTGCCACAACTACTGAAGCCCGCGTGCCTAGAGCCCGTGTTCTGCAACAAGAGAAGCCACCGCAATGAGAAGCCCACGCACTGCAACGAAGAGTAGCCCCTGTTTGCCGCAACTAGAGAAAGCCCGCAGCGACAAAGACCCAACACAGCCAAAAAAAAAAAAAAAAAAAAATCAGGTTAGTTAATGGTAACTTCATCTGGCTCTCTGGAAAATTATCTTTTTTTATCAACTAAAATGCTTGCAAGATATTTTCTTAGTTATTTGTACTAAGTTGAGACGTGACATCTGAAACATAGTTTCAGTGTTTAGTAAGCTAGATGCAAGTGAGCGACATTTATATGCTGGGTTTGTTTGTGTATCTTCTCTATTTCTGATTTTAATGGTTGCTGTGGAATCTCAAATAGAGTGGAATCCTGAAAGTTTTCAATCATTGAAATTTCTTCATCAATCTTTGTGTTAATTATTTCATCTACTTATTCAGCAAATATTCATTATCTATCATGTGCCAGTTGGTAAAAGAACATAGCAGTGGCAATAAAGTAATGAGCAAACAGAAAAGGCCCTTGGCCTGCATAAGCCTTCACATTCTAGTGGGTGGAAATACATAGTATAAGAACAGTCAGAAAACTATGTAGTGTGATAAGTGCATGGAGAAAAAATAATCCAGGAAAGGAGATACATCATGTTGATTAATAATAGAACAGTAATTACAAGAATAGGCCTAATTATCTGGAAATCACGGTGGCTTCACATACTTGAATATACATCTGTTTATTACTTATAAATATTTTTGATAGCTAGGATGTCCTATGGGTTCATATTATATTCAAGATAACTGGTTCTATATTTTATATATAATCAATCAAATTACATATTGAAATTGAGCTATGATAACAATAAGAATGAGTTTTTCTTTGTGAATTTCCACTGTGAAACTCAACTGGGGTCAAATTATAACATCTTAGAACTTTGTCTGTTTTCATTGCTCTGAAGTGAAAGCTGACTTCTGTTGGCTCTACACAGTGAAGAATATAATTACCTGGCCCCTGCCAATGAGTATGCATTTACTTTCCAGTGTACACCAACCTACACCCTACATTTGAAGGACTTCTGGTCCTCCACATCAGGTTTGGCTGAGGTTCTAGGGAAGACTATTCTTGTTTCAAATCAGGATAACCTGCAGCAGACCAGAACCAAGGTGCTTGATAAGATACTCATTTAATTACATTGCACATCCCTTTTACAAACATACTAGATTCCTCAGAACTTCCCATAACTTAAAATTCTGAGTAGCTGCTTCCAAATTTTCCAAAACTAATTGATCTCACGATGCTGAAAATATTCTTCAGGTACATGACATTTTGAATATACTCCAATTCTAAATCTGACTAGTCATTCTAAACTCCAGTTCCAAATTCCATTGCCTTCCTACAACTAAAACCACATCCATGTTTTCTTTTCTTTTTTTCCCCCCTAAATAGTGATATGCAGGTCAGTGTTTAACAGCTGATACTCCAGGGTAAGAAGACCAGATTTATAGTGTTTTCCCATTTCTGTGGTATAACTCCTCTTGCCAGGGCTGATTTCGAACTATCAGTATGATGTCACTGAATGTGGGGTTAGAAAACACCCACACTGGTTCTCAAGAGGCAGTTTGCACCAGCTCTAACACACCATGGACATAACACACCTCTTTATATCGTACTGGAAGGTACACAGAATTTGACCTGTGAAAATTTTTGTTTAACTGTTTCAGGCAGCTTTGATGGTTGTAGTTGAGAAGGCTGGGCATAAGATATTCGGATCTGGAATCTAGTTTATAAACCAGACAACTGCCCAAGGTACAGTCTTTTTTAGTATCAATAATAATGATTATTAATGATAATTTTACATCTCAAAAGAAAGAACTAAAGATTTATTTGAATTACAAATTCCTGATATTCAAATACCCCCAAATACATTCTTGATTAAAAAAAAAAAAACTATTATTTTTCACTGAGAGGTAAAGGCCTCATGAAATTTTGTTCTTGGCATCCTCACACAGAAATACTAGCCAGTTCACCATCAGCTGGCCAGCTCATGATTAACATAAAAAGTATTATAAACATAGCAATATTTACTTATAATGACGTTGGGTTACTTTCATTGTTGAAGGAGAAAAGTGTGTTTTTCTTGAAGATAACTCAAAATGAGGTATTTTGAAATTTTATACAAAGTCTCCAATAACAAGTATTTTGACAATTCCAGCAAACTGAATTTAGAAATAGCAACACTTTAAAGTTTCGAAATATTACACAATACATTAAGTTCTACCTCATGCTTATGAATTACACATGAAATCACACAAACAAACAATTTTTTGTCACTGCACAGATATGCATGACCTTCCATTTGCAGTCTTTCTACATGCCTGGGAGAGAGTAGATAGTTGACAGTGGCCTTTGCACAAGCATCACTGATAGTAACATGCAAACACAAGCAACACATGCATGCAGAATGTTGCTTGTGCTGAGCTGGAAGTGAAGAAACTGTTCAGAAAATATTTGTTAGTCAGTATCACACTTATTAGAAATATATAAGATATTTTTATTTCAACTACTAATTACTTGAACTATGAATTGGAAGTAGACCAAAACACAGTATTTTTGTTTTCCATTACATTTTTAGACATTAATTCATTTGATAACTTCCATCTATACATGTTCTACAAAATTATCTGAAAATGGAAAGTTTTTTTCATTTAATTTTATTGGCCTATCACCCCTCCAAAATTTAAGTGTTTTTCTCACAAACCAGCTAAAATTTCCTGTCAAAACCGCTAGCTTAAAACTCTTATTGGTCTTATCACAAAGGAGACTGAGCTTAATACTAATACTTTTCATTTTAGAGATGTTTGCTCCAGTGATTCTAGAATTTTTATTCCCATTTACACACGTACACACTCGTGATGTGTGATGAGTTAGAACTGAAGTGCAGATTGTTTTTAACTACAAATTCAAAGCATTTTATAACACTTGTTGGAAACAGCATTTATTTCAGAACCTATTACTAGAGCCTTCCCCCAGATTTTATGGGTATATTATGAAATCTCCTTTGAATGCTTTTCTCCTTTTACCTTCTTAAATGTTGATGTTTTGAAGGTTCCCCCTTCTTACATTATATTTTTTCTTGTGTGATGTCGAGTAGAATTCTTCTTACCTTGTTTGCCATATGTGTCTTAGTTACACTTGGCCTTTTGTATTTTCATGGAAATTACAGACTCAGCTTATTAAGTCATATGCACACGCTAGAATTGGAAAGGAAGGTGGAAAAGTGTACTGGGGAAGGAGAATGGGAAGAGAGGTTGGGAGGTTTTGTGGGGCATGTAAAGTACAGTGGTCGAGAGATCCACATCTACAAACTTGGGCTACTCTGCTAACTTGTGTCAGGCAAAAGGAAGAAAAACAAAAAATAAATGCCCTTTTTTCCCTCTAATAATCCAACTCCTCTATAGATAAAATTGTTTCCGTACAAGTAGCTAACTCCACCACTATGCCTCCAAAGATTGTGATGCTCTTCCCCACCATTTGAGGTCATTGAGAAAGAGATTAACATTAGGGTTAATGGAAAAGTCCATGCTTAGCACCATAAAATCTCAAGGCTGTGTGGTAGAAGAATGCAGTTGAATAACATCGGCTGGAAAAAAGGACCAATATGCTTTGCTTTTTAATTCTTTCTGATAAGACATTAGACTCATAAATGACCAAATTTCCAGAGATTTTCATTTTAGGGACTGTCAATCAGGAACAGAACTGAGGATCTAAATGTGTGCATGTCTGGACTCCAAGACTGCTAAAAATGTTCCAGCTGCCAAACAGAGGGAATGAATATTTTGTCAGCATGCAGCTGAGGGGTAAATGAAGACAGCCAGGCTGGGTACACTGCCACAGTTGCCTCTGTATATTCAGCTCACGTCATAGATTTTCTTTCCCCACCAGTCGCCTCTGTCTTTCCCTCCTTTATGCTTAATAATACTCGTATACTTAAATTTAAATATGTTCTTTGTATATTTCTGTATGCATTTAGATGTGTTTTTTATCTCTTTTTGACATAAAGCTGGTTAAGGTTAGAGATCATCTTTCTTCCCTTATAACTCATGTGATCTGATTCACAGTAATATGAACCATGGAACAGGGCTGTGATACAGAACAGGAAGTTTGGTAATTTCCTCAACTCTTGGGTGGCAGTGCATGGCAGACTGTGATCTACTAATTCTAAAGAGTCTAGAACTTCAGATTTAATGGTTTAGTACAAGAGATAGGATCCATTCAATATAGAAATTCTTTTATGAGACACTCCTCCAACGACAACTAAAATTTGTTCCCCTCAATAGGACAACTAAGAAAAAAGAAAATAATAAAGAAACTTGCCTCTCTTAACCTGCTGTATAAAATAAATAAATAAATAAAAATAAATTAATTAAATTAAAAAATTTTTTTAAAAGCACACTTATTACAAAAATAAATATTAATGGGACAAATGAAAGATAGCAATGATTACCAATGTTATCTTTATGTGGTAAGTCTATGGGTAAATTTTTTATTCTAGTTTTTCTAGGCTGTCCAAATTTCTATAATTAGCACTCATTACTATTACCTAAGTAAAAAATCATTATTAAAACACTCCACAAGGAAAAAAAAGAAAGAAACTTGACTCTCTTGATCTTAACTCTGGATAGGGTGGGAATTCTTCCTTGACAATATTTAACCTCAAGCTAGCCCTCAACCTGAGTTTAGGTCAAACTTTATACTCAGTGTCACTCAAAATGCCCAACCTAAAAATTTACATCAAAGTGGTCCTAGGTTGACAATGTTCCCAGGTAGCACTGATAGAAGAAAATGTAAGGGTTTCAAATCCAGGTCTTAAAGAGTTCTTACAGATACATTTCCAAGGAACAGGAGTACAAAATGAAAAATCTCAAAACATATAACACAAGAGGCCACTCTGAACAGGAGAAACAAGAAGAAGAAAACAAAATGGCATCACCACAGCAGAATCAAAACTGCGAAGGCTGAAGATGCTGATATTATAGGCTATAGAATATAAGATAATAAGCATGCTTAATGTATTTAAAGTAATTATTTTTAGAAGAACTAAATAGATTCTAGAAATTATATAATAATTAAAATTAGAAACTCCACATTCAGTTTAAAGCAGTTTATAGACACAGCTGAAGGGTGAATTAGTGGGCTAGCTTGTTACTTTAAAGAAATTGCCCAGAATTGTGCACAGCTTTGTGTACATTAAAACTGTTAGTAGAAGATAATTTTTAAAGATGTAAATGAGAATATTCTAGGATTGAGAAAAGATACAAATCTTCACATTCAGCAACATAAGGAACCCCAAGCAAGACAAATGAAATCCATACCTAAACTTGTATTTAAATTGCAGAACAGCAAGAACAAAAAAAAAAAAAAAAAAAAGGGGGGGGGGGAGTCAAAATAGGACTCAGAAAACTAGACGAATTTAGCAGAACTCAAGAAGCTTCCTACTCTAAGATGACAGTAGAGAAAGTAAAAAGAGCAACCCAGTATATATCCCAAACTCACTAATACCTCAGCATTGCTAGCATCTGATTATTTTGGAAGTGGGAGTAAAGTTAGGCCTGAAAAAGGAGGACCTAGCTACCCAGAGCCTTGCAGCTCTATGTAGCCAGGGGGTTGCTGTTTTCCTACCCCAGCAGAACACTGGAGGTTTATCCCCTGGAGAGGATAGAACAGAGTGTTTCTGGACTGGAGGACTCAGGGCACAGCTGAGGACAGAACTGGCTACCACCCTGAAAACAGAGGGATTAAATGAAATGTTTACAAACTGGCTATTGAGATACCACCATCGCTCACCTTCCTCCTGACTCTGAAACATTAGCAGTCAGGTTTTACTGGCAAGGGAGGAGAAAGGAAGAATCTCTTCTGGGGAATCTTTCAGCTCTCATAAAAACACTGATAGGCAAGATGTCAGAGATTCCCCAATAAAATTGTTTAGCCAAAACATCTTCAAATAAGCTCACAGTCAGTAAGTCCAAGACATGAATATGGAACTGCGAACACGTTTTTAATGCCCCTTTCTTAAATGACAGTGACAGGACAAGGATCACTATAAGATACTGAAGAATGTGAGAAAGAGTCACCAAAACTAAGAAACAGAAAAAAGCATTTCCAAGAAAATAGAGACCACACAAACAGGAGAAAAATATTTTTCAAGTTATTTATATATTCAGAGAAATAAATAAGATAGTGTAGCCATAAAAGCATCTGAGACTTCAGTGAAAGAACAGATGAGGAAAAGGCACTGTATAAGAAAAATCACCCCATTTTTCCCTTCTGTGTCTCTCCTTTACTACTCACATAGAACACTTCACTTCTGACATTCTGGTCACCAAATGCATGGAGGTTTTTCCCCACATCAAGCAATTCTCCATCACTTCAACTGGGTGTCCTACTTTTTAAATTAATTCTACCTGGAAATAGTGTCAGATGCCACATGTTAAAGGCTCAGTCCCACAAGACTGCCCCCACCCCACTTCAGATGCCAATCACAAGTAGTAGGTCCCCAGGTTACCCACAACTTCTGTCCAGTTTGTCTACAAATTGAAGGTTCCCATGACCCCCTCTTCAGGCTTGATTATTTCACTAGAGCAGCTCACTGAACTCAGGGGAACACTAACTTAGGTTTACCAGTTTATGAAAGGATATGATAAAGGATACAGATGAACAGCCATACGAAGAGATACACAGGGTGAGGTCTGGGAGCGTCCGAGAGCAGGAGCTTCTGTTCCCATGGAGTTTGGGGTACATTACCCTCCCGGTGTGGAGGTGTTCACCAACCTAGAAGTTCTCTGAACCCCTTACTACTGGGATTTTTATGGAGGCTTCTTTACGTAGGCATGATCAATTATTAACTCCATTTTCAGCCTCTTTGCCCTCTCTAGGGAAGTGGGGGACAGGGCTGAAAACTCTAAAGCTTCCAATCATGGCTTTATCTTTCCTAGAGTCACCTCATTAGAACAAGAGATGCTCCTAGTGCTCTTATCACGTAGGAAATCACAAGGGTTTTAGGAGCTCTGTGCCAGGAACCGGGGGCAGAGACCAATACATACATTTTTCTATTATCTCATAGGAGCCATTGGAAATTATAAACATGATAGAAAGAAATTAGAAGGGCTTAAAGATAGAATTAAGAAAATGTCCCAGAAAGTACAGCAAAAAGGCAAAGAGATAAAAAAAAAAATGAGAGAAAATGTTTAAAAAGTTAGGACACCAGCCCATCGCATCCAAAATTTAAATTAAGAGCAGGGAACATAGGTAATCATCAAAAAAGTAATCTTATAACATTTCATGGAGCAGAAGTTTATGAATTTCCAGAGTGAAAGGGTTCACAGAGTGCTCAGCACATGGATAAAAATAAACCCACACTGAGACATCGTTGTGAAATTTCAAAACACTGCAGACAAAGAGCTTCCACAGAGGGCAAAAAGCAGGTTACATACAAAGGATAAAGAATCAGAATGGCATCAGGTGTCTGAACAGCAACACTGGAAGCCAGAAGGCAATGGAACAGTGCCTTCAAAATCCTGAGGTAAAATTCTTTCCAACCTAGAATTCTATACTCTGTCAAACTATCAGCATTGGAGAGGGAAACACAGGGGTTTCTAAGATAGGAGTAATG
The DNA here is from genome assembly GCF_009873245.2 of Balaenoptera musculus. Classification (NCBI taxonomy): domain Eukaryota; kingdom Metazoa; phylum Chordata; class Mammalia; order Artiodactyla; family Balaenopteridae; genus Balaenoptera; species Balaenoptera musculus. Next base: position 72,071,683 of record NC_045787.1, read on the forward strand.
TTTTATCTTTTAGACTTGCTGGAGAGTACATGAGTAGTCATTTTATTACTCTTTAAGTCAGTTTAAATATACTATTTAAACTGTCTAATCTAGCACATAGTTTAAAAGAATAATTTTTTAAAATTAACGAGTAATGTTAATGTTAGAACAAAATGTTAGGCAAAATGTTAGAACTTAATGGAGTTGAATGATGGGTATGTGTATGTGTGTTATGGTATTCTCTGTACTTTTTGTATACTTAATAGATATTATGATAAAATATTAAAAAATTTTTTTTCAAAGAATAAAGGTTTGGAGGGGAGATGGTGTGGAGAAAGAGTGAGAGAATGAGTGACAGTACACCAAAAGAACGTTCTCTCTGTCCCGAATTATAAAAAGACTCTTCTTCATGGTGGGCTCTGATCCTTACTACCTTATCTTTACCATTTTTATAGGTGTAATCCTAAGCAGTTGGACTCAATGAGTAGTCTATTCCACTTACAAACCACAACATGACCTCTTCTATCAACTTACAGACTCTTGACTTTTTGCATATGCCATTCAAAATGCATGTTGGAGTCTTTCTTCTTCACGTATTCTACACTAGAAATAGGCAGGCTGTCATGCCCCATGCAATGCTGTCATTATGTTCGTACAGTTTTTACCTTGTGTAGACTAGCTGGGCTCTAACCACTTAGTTGTAAATTTCTTAGTAAATTTCTATCTTCTTTTTCAGTATCCTCATCAGTATACTGGGAATAATAACAGTGTCTGACTTGTAGGGGTTTTGTGAGGATTAATGTTAGCTATTGTTATTATCACTATTTGCAAATGGCAGAGTTGTATTGTCATAAACTAAAAGTGGTCGTCATAGTTCTCTAACATTGTTAAATAAATGCATAATGAGCATTTTGACTTGTAAGGTTAGATGTAAACATAGTCATATTGCAGAGAGACAATAAAATAATACTAATATGACAACACTAAAGATTGGTATACATCAGTACTAAAAGGGTCTCTGAACTAGGGTGCCGTTCATTACTTTTGAAATAATTTTGTTAGCATGGAATTTTGGGTTTTTTCCCCAATCAATACTCTTTACTTCTTATAGTGCAAGGTAGCTGAAGGACAGCTAAGAACTTTTGGTTTGCTAAAAAAATATATTACCAAAAAAGAGGGAATAACTGAAGATGGCCTTACCTCCTTAGAAACCAAAATTGTAATTATTTCTACCAAACAGGAATTGTTTGGCTGAAGTCTTACAGAGCAGTAGGGTAGCCTAAATACTACATTTCCTATAGCCAATGGTTGCCTCATAACAGGTTGAGTAGGTCACAATACTCATCAAAAAAAATATTAAATACAACATTTAAAAGATCAAGTAAACTGCATATAAACATGTTGGTAGTACTAAAATTTGTCATAAATTCATATTGTCTTAATTTTAAATTATATAGTAATTTCTGCCCTTTGACTGTTAGTACAATATTCCTGAATAAACTCTAAAATTATAATGCTGTTTAAACTCGAAAACTTATATAGTACTTCCTTAACCTGAAGGCATCAGTTATAGAGCTTAACATTAGTGAATTTTGGTGCTAAATCTGGAATAATTTGGTTATGATCCTGATTACATCAGAGGAAAATATTAAATGAACTCTTGTCCTTTCTGGCCTCTGCAATCATAAGACTTTTTTGAGTTTGAATTATACTATAGTTATAGATGCAAATACAAAATGCATTAAAATTTTTCCAAGCCTATTATCTTTTTCTTGTCTGCCCAGACTCTGCTCATTCTCAATCCATGAGGCTCAGATAAAACTGACATCACCTCTGGCTAAAGTGGTGACTCAAGAAAACAAAAAGAATAGCACATCCTCTTGGGCAAGAGATTGCTTCCCTCACTGGAGCTACTGAGAAAAACAACTCCCTTTACCTGCTGAGGTTTCTAAACCATTAGCATATAAGTCTGGAGCTACTTAGAGTCTGTTTGCTGGGCTTGCCTGCCTGAGAACGAAGGTAACTCAGAAGAAAACAGAGCAGATCAAAGGAGTGACATCGTTTCTTAATGACGATGTCTGAATCTCTGTATCTGAAGTAGGTCAAACCACAAACTTCCCAATTTCACAAATGAAGAAACAAGACAAAGACCGACTCTAAGGAAAACAAAAAATTATGCAGGAAAGAAGAAAAGAAATTATAAAATGCTACAGGGATCAGCTGTGAATAGCTTGTACATAGTCATAATAATGTAAATATTGAATATTGATTTAACCAAAATTGCAATATAATTATATTAGGTGGATTTGAGGATGAGAAGAGAGAGACAGATGAAGGGGGTAATGGTGAAACGACACTAAATCTACATCTATCACGTTAGGGAGTCAATAGATAATGCCTAAAGCTGCAAAATCAAGAAGCAGCAATATTAGCACATTATACTGGAATATGGCAAAAAATTACCCCCCATCCCCCCCCCAAAAAAAACACTGGAAGATTTAGTAATCTTTGTTGTGCGTACTTGGTAATCCCTTTTAATGGGGGAATTCAAATCTTTCATTTCTGCAAAATGTTCTTGATTTACTTATTTGATTATTTTCTTCTATCCATTTTCCCTTACTTCTGTTTCTTAAATTTCTGTTACTCAGATATTGGACCTCCTGGATGGTCTGTAGTCCTCTGATTTCAAAATCTTTTCTTCCTTCTTATCCTCTCATTGTCTTTTTCCTCCACTTTCAGAGAGATGTCCTCAACTTATCTCTTTATATTTCAACCCTTTTATTATTTTTGTTTTAAATTTCTACTCTCATAATTTGAATCTTTAGGAGCTCTTTATTTGTTCTCCTTAGAGATGAGATAGATGATAGATGATAGATAGGTACATAGATAGGTAGATAGATAGATAGATAGATGATAGATAGTCAGTCACCCTGTTCTAATTTATGGCTACCATACTATCTCTTGTCGATCTGGGATACGAAAGACAGTATTTTCGTTTTCTTCCCTTGCCTATGTTCATCTCTTCAATGCTGCTTTTATCTGATTGTTTCCATCTTTGTCTTTCACACAGAGGCTCCCCTCAAATATTGAGTGACCTCTGGTTTTCTAAGAGTGGGGGGGCTAGAAAGCTGATAGGAAGCTCTGAGCACCTCTGGGTGCAGTATGTTGAGGGGGGCTTTGCTTTTGGTGGGTGATTTGGGTGGCTCATGTCATTGAAGGAACCCTGATGTCAGGATCCTAGGGCTGATCAGATTCCCCAGAGGTGACTTTTCCATTCCTAGGCCTAGGAAGTAGTGGGTGGAAGCGTGCATTCTAGGAACCAAGTGTGAGAAGACAAGATGGTTGTTCTTAGAATTCCATATGTTAAAGTTCACTTAATTCTACTTTTTAGCAAGGTACCAGTAACTTCGATTTTGCCTAGTGTCCTTCTTTTCAAAACTCCTCTTTAGAATAAACCTGTGATCTTCTGTACTAATTAGGAATGCTCAAGTGGTCCATTTTACAGATAGGGAGAGAGCTCTGTGGGGGGAAGTGTCCAACTGCATCTCACTGACCTTCAACTCATTCTCCTGTTTATAGCCTCACATTTAACACAGTTCAAAATCCCCTAGTGCCAATAATTTTGAGCCCTCAGAAAATCTGAAATGTAAATTAATTTGCTTCTTGACTTTCCCCACAGTTGCTTTCTAAAGTTTTAATAGGCAGTTACCACTTCTGAGTCTGCTTCTCAGTTTCTAGAATTTTCTTGTATTGACTCCTCTTCCATCCTCTTTGTCTTTATGGGTTTGTTCTTTTTAAATCACTATCATTTTGATGATATTACAGAAAGGAAGCAAACACAAGTACATATATTTGGTCCATTATCTAGAAGTCTAATCTCAATTTTTCATCATTTTAGCTCTTATAGCAAGCACCCTAAAACTATAGATATTAGGTTTATATAAAATATCTGAAGATAGTAACTTTTAAATGGTTTAGATTGAGCAGATTTAGGTAAATCATGGAAACTCCTATTTGGCCGCCAAAATTTTATTGAGTATTATTAGCTTTTATAGCAGTTTATGCATTTCTTAAATTGACTCAGAAAAAGTTCCCCTCTCATTTTCTAGGTCCTAAAACTGATTTATTCTATACATAATTTCCTCCATATTTTGAATTCAATAGGAGATTGTTTCACCAACATAAGAGAATATTTTCAAATCTGTTTTCACCAAAATATCTGTGTGTGTGTATATATATATATATATATATATACTTATACATATATATAAATTTTTTATGGCATATAAACAATGAGCAAGCTCTAAAAACTGTTTTCCCTTCAGTCCTCATTCAATTTTTAATGATAAAAGTAATTTAGTCTACTTAGTTTGACAATAACATATTCAAAAGTGCAGTTTTCAGGTACATCTTAGTATAAATTCAACTTTATAGAATTTATGGGATTATCTCTGCTAGATGGTAGGCATCTGGACATCAAATATAGGTTAATGTTTGTGTTTCTTTCCATGTCTAGCACAGTGAATTGAACCTCGAACTTGGACAATAAATGATTATTGAAGTGCAATTGATATTCAGCATAATGATCATGAGTCAGGATTACATATAAGAAATCTAACAGATTAACCCTTTACCAGTCTCTAGGTAATTTTTACCAAAAGTTTGGCACCATCCGAAGGAGTCCTGTGATTCTGACAAAATTTGGTTCTCTAAAGAAGAGCACCTAAAGCTTTTATCTACCAATCTGAAGCAAAATCGTCGCTAAGAACTAACTAGATTATAAATCCTTTGAGGGCAAAAACAATTTCATTTTATCTCTCATATTTCTTCATCACTCTAAACCACTGATGGACATAAAATAGATGTTCAATGCTGTTGTTGGCTGAATAAGCAGTTTCCAAAAGGGCTTATCTTTTCCAATTTTAAATGGATTTTATTGAAATTTACTACCTGGGCAATGTTAATTTGTTACTTCATTGAGGAAGAGCTATAATTCACATTTCTACTGGTTAGTAAGTTTTCCAAAGTTGTTTAGCAAAATGAATTTGATGTTAAATCAGCACAAAGGTTAGAAAAGTCACTAAGAAACTTTGCTTATTATTTTATTTATTATTTTATTTATTCTGCCTATTCTGATATTCCAGAATTACATGAATCCCAATTTTGCTTGTTCTTAGAAGCCTGCATTTTATTTGGAAAAGGAGATCCTTCCCACTAACAATTTATTCCACTCTCAATATATACCATTATAAAATGTGCATTTGTAATCTCTCCATCAGCAGATTCAGCAAACATCTTTGCCAAAAGAACCGCCCAGAAACAGAGATATTTGGGGCTCACTGATCTGTAAATCTAAAATTAGTGAATCATGTTCTGGTACTCATTCTACTGTTTGTGTGATTTTTAGCTTGTTGTACCACACTTAAATAATTATACCTCTGTCTGTAAAATAGAAATACTACCTCCCGAATAGTTTCAAGGAATAACCAAGAAAATCCATTTTAATACTAAAATATATGTGTGTGTATTGATGTAATGAGTCATGATTGATTACAGAAAAAAATGATCAAGTATCAAATTGTATGTGGCACATTATTACGTAATATAAAGAAGGTTAAAATTTCAGCCTTAGGGACTTCCCTGGCGGTCCAGTGGTTAAGACTGCGCTCCCACTGCAGGACGCGTGGTTTCAATCCCTGGTTGGGGAACTAAGATCCTGCATGCTGTGTGGCGTGGCCAAGAAAAAAAAAAAAATTCAGCCTTGGAAAGAAATGTTCTCCTTTAATTTCCCCCAAAATTAGGGGAAAAGCTTTCTTTATAAAATTTTAAACTATGTAGTCTTTACTATTTAATAAAATATGTTTATATCATATCAAGTAAACAATAAGAGTCTTGCTAGCCATCTTCGCTTTGATAAACAAGGCTCCGAGAATTACTTAACCTAGTTATCCTTAATCTTTCCAAATATACACAGCTCTTGTGTTTAAGAGTGACAAGTTACCATTATGGCCTAATTACTGGTGCTTGCTCTAAACATATGCAAAATATTTACAATGGAATAAAAGAATCCACACATCCCAATTGCCTTGGTACAGATAAATTCTACAGCCCTCTCTTTTTTAATTTTTATTTTTTATTTTAGGGGAAATGCATGCTCAGCATCAAAGAAGTAAAAATTACAGTTCTCAACCCTGCTTTATTTAAATGTGTTTGCAAACATTCTGTGTGGATTTCTAAACATCCCCCTCACTCCACTACCTGCAACACACACATATTTGGACATATTTTGCCATTACAAAATAAATCTAGGGCTTCCCTGGTGGCGCAGTGGTTGAGGGTCTGCCTGCTAGTGCAGGGGACACGGGTTCGGGCCCTGGTCTGGGAGGATCCCACATGCCGCGGAGCGGCTGGGCCCGTGAGCCACAACTGCTGAGCATGCGCATCTGGAGCCTGTGCCCCGCAACGGGAGGGGCCGCGATAGTGAAAGGCCCGCGCACCGCGATGAAGAGCGGTCCCCGCACCGCGATGAACAGTGGTCCCCACTTGCCGCAACTAGAGAAAGCCCTCGCACGAACCGAAGACCCAGCACAGTCAAAAATAAATAAATAAATAAATAAAGTAGCTATAAAATTAAAAAAAAAAAAAAAAAAAAATAAATCTACACAATTATAGTAGCATTAGATGTTTTAAAATACTTAGGGTTACTGATACAGATCATAGTTTTCCTAGAAATTGGCTTGTCCAAGTTCTTTGTGCTTCACTGAGCTGTCATTTGGTGGATCCTACTAAATGAGTTAACATCATGTAGAATCTTCTCATAGTCATCTTATTGAGGTTTCAGGACATATGTCATGGGTATTAAAGATATTGATATTTGATATCCTTCATTAAAATTGGCAGAAAAGATAGGCAGCCCTGAGCAGGAGTCAGCAATTGATCAAAGAGTATAACTGGGCTAGAATTCGAATCAGTAGACTCTGATCCTAGTCTCTGGCTCATTAGATGTGGCCATATATTTATCTCGATTTTAAATTTATAACCTAAAGAATAGTAGGACTAATAGTTGTTCATCTCATATTTTGTAGGATTGCTATGATTCTCATTTTACTCTATTATTAGTTATTTTCCAAACTTTAAGTATTTTTATATGCTCAGAATTCTAAAGCATTCACAAATCGACATACAACCTGTATATTACATTTTTTCATAACACTGAATTTACTTTAGGCAGACACCATGAGCCATTTAAATTGAAAATATTTGGGGTGATTAAAATGGTTTGGATTCGCCAGTGACCATGAGTTTCAACTTAGTTTCTTACAGTTTTTAAGCATACAAACTGTGTGGTTTTTTTCTCCCTTTTTCTTCTTTAAACAGATTTTTTCCTATACTTAGAGAAAGTATAGGTTTGGAATTACATTGATCTGAGTTTGGCTCCTCTTTACAGAATACTTCCAATCCATTGGGTATATTGTCAGCTCTGCCTTCAGAATATGTCCAGAACCCCACTACTTCTCTTCAGCTTCACTGCTAGCATATTGGTCCAATCTTTCATCTGGGCAATTGTAATAACCTCCTAACTGGTCTACCTACATCAACCCTTGCCTCCTATAGTTTATTTCCCATATCAGAGTGATCCTTCTAAAATACAAGACACATTGTATCTTTTTAATGTTCAAAATCCTAAAACGACTTCCTATTTCATTCATTCCAAAGTTCATTAGCCTAAAAGCCCTTCATGAGCTGGGCTTCCTACCTTTCTGACCTCATTTCCTATTCTCCTCTCTCACTGCATTGCAGCCCCCTTGGCCTCCCTGATATTCCTCAAACACACCAAGCTCTTCTGTACATGCTGTTTTCTTTGCCACCTGAATGCTGTTCCCCGAGATATTTTCATGGTATTCTCCTTCACTTCCTCCAGGTCTTCACTCAAATGTCTAGAAAGCATTTTTTGACCATCTTCTGCAAATAACAATGTATCATCTAGGCCTTTTTTACATCTCTCCATAGCACTTATTCTCAATGAATATATTATATATTTATTTATTAGTTTATAATCTGACTTTCTCCATTAGAATGTTAAGTTCCATAAGGCCAAGGACCATGTGATAATTTCAGTAGATGCCAAAAAGGCATTTGACAAAATTCAATATCTACTTATAGCAAAACTCTCAGCAAATAGAAAAGAAAGGAGTATCCTCAGTCTAATGAAGGGCACCTATAAAAATCCTACAGGTAACATCATACTTCATATTGAAATACTGAGTATTTCCCCACAAAGACTAGGAAAAATGCAAGGATGTCTGCTTTCACCACATATATTCAACCTTGTACTAGAGGGCCTAGCCTTTGCAATAAGGCAAGGAAAAGAAGTAAAAGACAAGATTGGGAAGGAAGAAGTAAAGCTGTACTTACTCACAAATAACATGATTATAGAAATAGAAAATTAAAAGGAATCCACAAACTACTGTGACAAGTGAATTTAGCAAAGTTATAGAATGCAAGGTCAATGTAAAAGAGCAATTGCATTTCTACACACTAGTCATGATCCTCTGGAAGTGAAATTAAAGAAAAATTATATTCACAACAGCACTGAAAAACATGAAATATTTAGGGATAAAATTAACAAAATATGTGTAATACCTGTACATTAAAAATTTCAAGATGCTAATGAAAGAAGTTTTAAAAGGCTTAAATAAATAGATAAATTGGATTCATAGATTTGTAGACTCAGTATTGTTAAGATGGAAATTCTTCTCAAATTAATTAATGCAATCTTAATCAATAGCTCAGCAGGCTTTTTGTAGAAATTTAAAGTCAATTTTTAAGTTTACATGAGGTTGCAAACAACCTAGAAAACACTTTTGTTAAAGAAGCATAAAATTTCAAGACTTCTATTGACTGATCTCAGCATTTACTATAAAGCTAGAGTAGTTCAGGCAGTCTGTTACTGGAATCAGTATATATGATTCCATGATTCCATTCCATACACATATATTTCAATATAATCAACAGTAAATTTTAAAAAATTGGCCCAAACAATATTGTTAATTGATTTTCAACAAAGTTTATCTTTTAATCAAATACTGCTTGAAATGAACCTCAACACTTACCTTATACCATAAGCAAAAATATAACTGGATATTGATCAGAGACTTAAATATAAGAGCTAAAATCATAAAACTTCTTGAGTAAAGCATAAATGTTCATGGCAAACTTGGGATAGGCAATGCTTTCTTAGGGCATAAAGCATACAAGTCATAAAAGAATGAAATTGATAAATTGGACTTTCTCAAAATTAAAAACTTTTGCTCCTTGAAAGACACCATTAAAGAAATGAAATGACAAGCCAAAAGGTAGGAAAAATATCTGTAATACATATATCTGATAAAGGACTGATTTTCCAAATATATGAAGAACTTTTACAACTCAGTAAGAAAATAACAATCCAAAACAATATCAGCAAAAGATTTGAACAGACATTTTATTAAAGAAGCTATCCAAAGGGCCAATAAGCACATGAAAAAATTGTTTGATGTCCTTGGTCTTCAGAAAACTGCAAATTAAAATCACAATGAGACAACTCTATAAACCCACTAGAATGGCTAAAATTTTAAAAAGTTGACAAAGCCAAGTGGCATTGAGGATACGAAGCTACTTGAATTCTCATATATTACTTGTGGGAATGTAAAATGATGCACTCACTCTAGAAAACAGGTTGTAGTTTCTTAAAAGCTTAAATGGGTACTAATCATACAACTTAGCCATTTGCTCTTAGAACTTTGCTCAGGAAAAAGGAATATTACACAGAGAATTATACACAAAGGTCCATAGTGGCTTTACTCATAACAGCCCCCAAATGGATACAACCCAAATGTCCCTCAACAAGCAAATGGAAAAACAAATGGTATATCCATAAAATGGAGTACTTCTCAGAGGGAAAAAGAAAAAATAAGTTACAGATACATGCAACAACATTGATGAATCTCCATAAATTTATGCTAAGTAAATAAGCCAGACCCAAAAGAATACATGCTGTTTGTAGGAAATTCTGGAAAAAGTAAAACTAATCTATCATGTTAGAATGCAGATCAATTGCCTGAGATTGGGAGTGGAGGTAGGATTGACTGAAAAGTGCATTAGGAAGGCTTTGAGGGGGGAGATGTTCTTATCTTGTAGTGATGGTTTACTCAAGTATATATACATTTGTCAAGATTGTACACGCAGTATGCGTGCATTTTATTGTATATAAACTCTAACTCAATATAGGGTTTATTTTTTAAAGGAGGCTTCATGAGAAGAAAAAGAATATAATCCATGGCTGAAAACAGTATTTTTAACTATATATCTTAGAAAAGGGGGTCTCTGAGGGTACACCACTGAAAATTTTTATTCTTTTTTTCAAATACAATTTCACTGTGCATTACAACTTAAGATGGCTGGTAAAAGTATCCTGGTTGGCATGATAAGAAAAGTGAAGAAGTCACCCTGAAATCAAAGCTGTGATTCCTGTTAAGCTTCTGAGCTAGTACAGAAGCTCTGGTCCTTGTGAACATACAAAGTAGTGTTCTGGAGATGCAACGTCACAAAGAATAAAACCCAAAAGGTTGGGGAGGTGGCGAAAGGGGGATAGTGCTAATACCAACCTGGCTCCTTTGCTGGGAATTCTTTTTTTTTTTTTTTTTTTTTTTATTCACACACACACACACTGTATTTTATTTTTACAAGACATAAATAGACTGACACCAAGCATTGTACATGGATGACCACAACAAAAGCAACAATGATTGCAATTAACAAACATGAAACACACTCATACTATGTCATAATATTGACATTCAGTCCAGTAATCCTCCACTGTAACAGCTCCTTTACTTTGCAGTGAAAATTGATTTGTATATTCTTTGCCTCTGAGTCCTTGTGGGATTTTTTTTTTTTTTTTTAATTCAGACAGAAAGTCACAAAAATTATACTCATCCTCATCAGTTCACTCAGTCCCATGTAATTAATTTTTTTTTTTCATCTTGATCTTTTGTTAGCACTTTTATGAGTTCATCAGTTTTTCATTAGAGTTCTGAAAATGCTTATTCATTCAGTTCAGCAGTACAGTCAGTTACCAGAAACCTGTACTTGTCAGAGTCTTTTCCATGAATTTCTTGAAGATGAAACCCTTTTATAGGAACATATTTGCAAAATCATCAGAGTACACCCAGAACTGTCTGTAAATGACAAAAGACTTAAAAATGACCACGGTTAAAGATTTGATGAAAGTTCATAATAATGCAGTTGACAAGAAAATTAGTTATTTCTGAGATATACATTTTAAAGTAATAACTAGGATTATTACTTATAACATTATACCAGAACATATAAGATTTTTAGAAATTTCATGTAATGTCTGAAACATTTATATTAACATATTTCCATACATATTTCCATACAAATACAAATATAAGATTTTTAGAAATTTCATGTAATGTCTGAAACATTTATATTAACATATTTCCATACATATTTCCATACAAATACAAATATAAGATTTTTAGAAATTTCATGTAATGTCTGAAACATTTATATTAACATATTTCCATACAAATAACCCAATGAAAGTTTAGTATTAGTTGTTTTGTTTGTTTTTTTATACTGCAGGTTCTTATTAGGCATCAGTTTTATACACATCAGTGTATACATGTCAATCCCAATTGCCCAATTCAGCACACCACCATCCCCACCTCACCGCAGTTTTCCCCCCTTGGTGTCCATATGTCCATTCTCTACATTTGTGTCTCAACTTCTGCCCTGCAAACTGGCTCATCTGTACCATTTTTCTAGGTTCCGCATACATGCATTAATATACGATATTTGTTTTTCTCTTTCTGACTTACTTCACTCTGTATGACAGTCTCTAGATCCATCCATGTCTCAACAAATGACTCAATTTCGTTCCTTTTTATGGCTGAGTAATATTCCATTGTATATATGTACCACATCTTCTTTATCCATTCGTCTGTTGATGGGCATTTAGGTTGCTTCCATGACCTGGCTATTGTAAATAGTGCTGCAATGAACATTCGGGTGCATGTGTCTTTTTGAGTTACGGTTTTCTCTGGGTATATGCCCAGTAGTGGGATTGCTGGGTCATATGGTAATTCTATTTTTAGTTTTTTAAGGAACCTCCATATTGTTCTCCATAGTGGCTGTATCAATTTACATTCCCACCAACAGTGCAAGAGGGTTCCCTTTTCTCCACACCCTCTCCATTTGCTGGGAATTCTTGTTATCTTGTTCTGTACTTATCTAGTGCCGTATTTAGAAAAGATTAAATCAAAACTGTGAAATTAAAACATGATGAGTGACAGTTGTGAGAGACAATAGCTGTGGCATTAGATTTTCATCATGTCAGGCCTGAGATCTGTATTTCAGGTTACTTTTTTCCACTGGCACCAATCCTGAACTATATGTAGAGAAAACAGATCACTCATTGCTGAAGGCTGAAGGAAGGTAGGACTTGACTTTAAATGAGTTTGAGGAGACTTTGAGGAATAACGAAATTGTTCTGTATTTTGACTGTGATAGTGGCTGTGTGTCTGTATGCATTCGTCAAATCTCACAGAACTGTGCACTAAAAAGGCTAAAAATTACTGCATGTAAATTATACCTGATTTTTTTTTAATTTAATTTAATTAATTAATTTATTTATTTATGGCTATGTTGGGTCTTCGTTTCTGTGCGAAGGCTTTCTCTAGTTGCGGCGAGTGGGGGCCACTCTTCATTGCGGTGTGCGGGCCTCTCACTATCGCGGCCTCTCTTGTTGCGGAGCACAGGCTCCAGACGCGCAGGCTCAGCAGTTGTGGCTCACGGGCCTAGTTGCTCCGCGGCATGTGGGATCCTCCCAGACCAGGGCTCGAACCCGTGTCCCCTGCATTGGCAGGCAGACTCCCAACCACTGCGCCACCAGGGAAGCCCCCTGATTTTTAAGAAGAAAAAAAATCAGTATTTTCATAAAACTATTTCCCCCCAAAATGTGTTTTAATGTGAAGGAGCTATTAATGGTCATCACAGGTATTACAGATCTAAACATCCTCATTAGACTGTCAGTGTACAAAATGAGTCATCAGGCTGTTCTATTAATAGAAATTGAAATGTGTGAATAGCAGTATTTTAGTAAGGATGTAAGACATAAATAGCTGTAGATACCGTTGTGGGTTTTGGTTGTTTTTTTTTCTTTGCATTTGTGTTCAAATGTAGTAAGTATAAGAGTTATTGTATATTTGAATTTTGCTCTTTTACATTTGCAAAATTAAGACACTTGATTGAAAGGAAAGCAGGAACTTTCCACCAGTAGATTACTCACATTTAGTTTTAGAATGCTCTATATATGCTTTTTAATTACCTTTGTAGGTTGTTTAAAGTGAATAGATTGTTTTGTTTGTGCATATAAATACTAGTTCTCCAGCCTGAAAATGTATTTACACATCTATTGATTCATCATTCTATTGTATCTAACATCATTCTTATTAGTAATCTTTCTACAAAAAGAGCACTTTAGTAATATTTTGTGGGAGTGGCACTTAGTACAATATCTGGAAGTAAAAATCAGGAAGAAAGTAAAACCTACCCCTCCTGATCACTTTCCTTTTTATGCTAATGGCACTATCACTCTGGGAGTCAACTCAGGCTTAAAACCTAGTAGACAGTTTTGATTCCTTCCTCTTTGTTCTTTCTGTACCCAGTCATTTGCCCATTCATGAGCCTCCTACATCTGCTTTATCTTATATAGTTACCTCCTCCTCAGGAAACTAGTAACTTCTTGGTAGTGCCCAAAACTGAATGTGTGCATGAGCCAGGGAAGGTATTAAAAAAATACAGATATCTAGGCCTATCCCAGATGTGCTGAATCAGGATCCCTAGGTAGAGCCCAGGAATCTGTACTTTTTGAGAGTTTCTAGGAAAATGCAGAAGGCTGCCTATTCGTACCACCCAAGCAGTCTCTGTTCTCAGAGACTGAGAGACGTAAGAAAGGATAACAGTGAAAAGTGGGACAAAAACATTGAGATGAAGTGAAAGTCCTATGGAGAACAGTGAACCACAGTGAATGAACAATGTTCCCCATTTCCCTACTTCCAGCCATCTAGCTCAAAACATGTAACCATCAGGCATTTGTGCTAATCCAAAACAAAAAGCAAAAACTGAAGATTTTCATCTAGGGGCATTGAAAACAAACATTGCCTGGGAGAACTATGACAGCTAGTAGCAAACTGGATTCTCGATGCCCTAAAATAAGACCATTTTGGAATTTGAGGACCTAGGGGCTTATGTATCCTAAATTGATGTATTTCTGGTGCTTTTTATAATACGAAAACACAATCAACGATTCCTAGACATTTGAAGAAAACCTGCAAAATGAAAGAAATGCATCAATAGAAAACCCAGCATAAGGAAACATAAATAAGTCAGGGAACAAAGAACTCTTAAAAAAAAAAAGAAAACTCTAATAAGTTTATCAGAGAAATTCGAGCAGATAGGATGTTATAATAAAAGAACAATCAGACACTAAGTAAAAGTTCTCAGAAACTAAAAGTGTATTTGCCAAAGTGAAAACATAATTGGAAGGATTAAAAGATAAAATTAAGTAAATGCATCAAAATAGAAAAAAATCAAGAAAACATAAGATAGAAGAAAGTTATAACAAAAATAGAGAGTTCATCCAGAGATCCAAGATCTAAATACTAACAGTTCCATAAAGAAACATCAGAGAAAATAGAAACAGGAAGTATTCAAAGAACTGAAGGGATTCATGAGTCCTCAGACTAAAAGTTTTTACTAAATGATAAATAGAATAAATGAGAAAATGCCTACAAACACCATGAACTTACAGAAAGTTAAGAATAAAAAGAGATTCAAAGGTTGGAGAAGAGAAAAAAAAGGATTGAGAGTCTGGCTTTCATCTGATTTCTCATCTGCAATATTATTAAAAGAAAATAAAGTAGTGCTCTCAAGCTTTTTGAAGAAAAGTTATCTTCAACCAAGAATTCTATAGCCAGCTTAAATATCAATTAGATGTAAAGGCAGAATAGAAACATTTTCAAATATGCAAGAATTAGTACATGTATCTCCCAAGCATTCTCTCTTTAAAAGATATTTGAGAGTGAAGGGAGTAAGTTAAGGAACAAAGATGTTAGATCAAGCAAACAGTGGCTGTAACCTAGTGTTGCAATGCACAGGAGTCTCAGAGGGATAGCTGTGCACCAGGCATAGAGAGCAATCCGTTCAGAGGCTGAAGGGGGACCGGAGGCTGGACATGTCCTAGAAAAAGAGGTTTCCACAGACCAGGTAGTATGTTTGACAATTTTTTTAAAAAAATTATGGGAGATAATGGAAGAACAAAATAAAAGGGTGAGACAATAAGAAACTTTAGGAAAAACAAGAGACTGTAGAAAAGGATATGTAATCATACTACACTATTTTCTCTGCTGTGAATAGTCATATAGTCTTAATATAATGCAAATGTTGTTTAAGAATTTTTTTTACTTGTGTCAAATCTATAGACAAACCTCAGAACAAGTATATAAATGTTATCAATCCCAATAAGATAAAATGAAATATACAGATGACAGAATTTAACAGAAAGAAGAGAAAGGTGAAGAGAAAGAATGGGGAGCATATACCCTCTTCTAACAAAGTAAATATTCATATTGTCTGTCCAAAAAAATAAAATTTTTTTTTGAGTCTTAAATATTTTACGTAAAGTCATAGGTGGTGTAAGAGAGCTAAATCCACCTATCATAAGCAGGAAATTGATGGATAATGTAGTTCCAGGCATATAATATGTACTCAGTAAATGTCACTCTTCATCTTAATCAAAAACCATTAAAGAATTATGTTTACGTACCTCTCCATGATATTCATGATTCACCATAATTTCAAAACAGCTACCTTGGTGGCTTATTCTCCCTATAAACTCCCTACTCCAGCCGAATGAAACCATATCCACCATGCAACTATTGATACAAGCATGTGATGGGAGAGAGATTAGTAAGAGTAAAGAATTAAGGATTCTGAGAAGCTGATGTACCTTGATGAAATTAAATTTCATCTGTAGAACTCAAAAGACACAAATTTATTTAGTGTTGGCCAATATGAAGCCTTTAGGCTAATCTTCGCTTGCAAAGAAAAGATCACATTTAATCTGGCATAACAGGGACTCTGTTTCTATTTTGCCAGTTAGCCCCCAGTAAACAGCTCTAATTAGAAACTTTGGAGTACTCTTCTTTAATCTCCTTAATACTGCAAATATCATGAAAACCACAATGAGGAGCTGGAGGCAACATAAAGAAGATTATTGGTGTCCACAAGTAGCATAACAAGAGCGATTCTCCCTTTTGCACCCATTGGCAATTTGGATTGTCCAGAAGGGAAGAATGATTCAGCTTGAAACACAGGACAATAATGATAGCTGAAAAAATCAACTGAAATAAGCTGAAAAGAGCTTCATTACATTTCAAGAGTACATATTTTGTTCATCATGAATGCAGACTACTATTTCAGGTTGTCTTAGTACGGCGGCTGTAGGCAGTATGTGTTCTCCCATCAATATATTCATGGTAGTTATGTTCCTTCGGTTGCAAGCAATAGAAACCAACTGGAGCTAACTCTTGGCCCCATTAAAAAATAGTTAGTAATAAATTATAATGAAATAATAGAAAATAATGAACTAAAAAGAGTAAGTTAAAAATAAGGGCTTCCCTGGTGGTGCAGTGGTTGAGAATCCACCTGCCAATGCAGGGGACACGGGTTCGAGCCCTGGTCTGGGAAGATCCCACATGTCGCGGAGCAACTAGGCCCGTGAGCCACAACTACTGAGCCTGCACGTCTGGAGCCTGTGCTCCGCAACAAGAGAGGCCGCGATAGTGAGAGGCCCGCGCACCGCGATGAACAGTGGCCCCCGCTCGCCACAACTAGAGAAAGCCCTTGCACAGAAACAAAGACCCAATGCAGCCAAAAATAAATAAATAAATAAATTTATTTAAAAAAAAAAACATTGAAATTTTACATTTTTAATAAATTAATATTTGGAAAGATACTGAGTAGCTCTCAGAATAAAAGGAAGAGTTAAACAGTTGGGACTTGGGAAGACTGTAACTAGGGTTACTCTGGTATTCTCCGTGCTGAAACGAACAAACAAACAAAAAGACCTGGTTGGTGTCTTTGAGCACTGCCACTGAAATGACTCAGCTTCAACCACTTCTGCATTTTTGAGACTCACCCAGATTCAGATGTGCAGGACAGAAAGTAAACAGTCATGTGTTTTAGCCTTGGGAGGAAGGGGGAAGGGAAACCCTGTGGTTGACAGTCCTGCACAAAAATGTTGAAGTGGATGACGAGAGCTTTCTCAAAGGAAAGAGGGAAAATGCATGCTGAGCAAACAAAATCAGGTGCCCACTACAGACTGTCAAGGGCTCTTAAAAAGACGTTACTCTCTTGGAGCTGCCTCTCTGGTCCTATTCTTATCCTTTCCTGCGGTTATAAGGATTCCCTTCATTTTCTTGCCCTGGTCCTAAGGTATTTTCAGTTTGCCCATCAATGTGGTTATAGTTTTAGCTGTAAGTATTTTTTTTTTTTTTTTTTTAAAGAAAGCTGTGTTTTATAGCTACTTTATTTATTTATTTATTTATTTTTGGCTGTGTTGGGTCTTCTGTTCGTGCGAGGGCTTTCTCCAGTTGCGGCAAGCGGGGGCCACTCCCCATCGCGGTGCAGGGACCGCTCTTCATCGCGGTGCGCGGGCCTTTCACTATCGCGGCCCCTCCCGTTGCGGGGCACAGGCTCCAGACGCGCAGGCTCAGTAGTTGTGGCTCACGGGCCCAGCCACTCCGTGGCATGTGGGATCTTCCCAGACCAGGGCTCGAACCCGTGTCCCCTGCATTAGCAGGCAGATTCTCAACCACTGCGCCACCAGGGAAGCCCTGTAAGTATTTTTTTTCCTCTATTTTAGGGCTTAATTTTTATGGTCAAACTAATCTTTGTGGTAGAATTTTCTCTTACCCTGTACCATTAATAGATTAAAACACGTGAGATTTTGTATATTTGTCCAATAGTATTTCATAGCTTGATTATCATAATTAATAACTACTAAGTACTTCCTGTGAACTCAGTATCATGTAGAAAGGGTGGCAAAGAAAGTTGGTTTTGGAAAGAGTTCATTATCCAGCTGAGAGAATACGAGATAAAAGTGTGAAATAACAGCCAATGGGAGAGAATAGTTTATAATTATTTTATAAATTGTGATCAGGTTATTTTAAAACAATACTTATTTTTAATGTTATTTTTCACATAATGCATTTCTACTTATTGAAAATGGAATTTCCACATCTTCCTGTCGTGGGTTGAATTGTGTCCCCCAAAGAGATATGGTGAAGCCCTAACCCCTGATACCTGTGTATGACCTTATTTGGAAATAGAGTCTTTGGAGATGTAATCAATTTAGCATGAGTTCATTAGGGTGGGCCATCATCCAATATGACTGATGTCCTTATAAGAAGAAATGTAAAGGCAGAGAGAGACACACAGGAAGAATGCCATGTTATGACAGGGGCAAAGATAGGAATGATGCAGCTATAAGCCAAGGAATACCAAGGATCCACCGTGACTATCACTAGAAGCTAAGAAGAATTCTACTCAGTCTCAGGGAAAGCATGGCCCTGATGGTACCTTGATTTTGACTTCTGGCCTCCAGAACTGTGGAAGAATAAATATCTATTGTTATAAACCACTTAGTTTATGGTACTTTGTTACAGCAGCCCTAGGAAGGAAACAAATATACCCCACTTCTCTCTCTTCTCTTTTCCTCCACCAGCCCCAGATTATAACTCTTACCATTACTATAAGACAGCCCCTCCCAAATTTTAATATACATACAAATTGCTTGGGGATCTTACTAAAGTGTTGATTCTAAGTCAGTAGTTCTAGGTGGGACCTGAGAGTCTGCATTTCTTATAAGTTCCCAGGTGATGTACATGCTGCTGGTCCAGAAACCTCACTTGGAGAAGCAAGGCTATATAAGAAAGTCAGCGTGGAGACGCCCCTGTCAGGTGTGTGTCAGATCTAAGCTTTTTGACACAATGCTAACAATGATGAAGTGAAAAACTTACCCAGTGAGACAAAAAGAAAATGAGTAAATAGAATATCCAAAGAAAAAGAATAAGAAACATTTCAAAATCAACTCCCAGATTATTCTCCAATCATCCACCATTCTCCCCACCCCCGCCCCTCCAAAGATTTAGAATACAAATATTTCAAACTTGCTTTCTGAAGAAGTGAATTTACCAATATAAGAGTAAGTTGATATTTTATGTGGTCACTTTTAACTTTATTTTTTAAATAGTGATTTCAAAAGCAAACAGTGCAGGGGACTTCCCTGGTGGCACAGGAGATAAGACTCCGTGCTCCCAATGCAGGGAGCCCAGGTTTGATCCCTGGTCAGGGAACTAGATCCCACATGCATGCTGCAACTAAGAGTTCGCATGCCAGAACTGAGGAGGCTGCCTGCCACAACTGAGGAGCCCACATGCCACAACTAAGGAGCCCGCCTGCCGCAACTAAGACCCAGTGCAACCAAATAAATAAATAATAATTAAAAAAAAAAAAAAGCAAACAGTGCAGACTGAGAGATGAGTGAACACCATAGAACAACACAGGCCAACCACCCTGCAGTTAATGACATTTCTATTGTATTTGGGAATAGTCGCCTTTTGCAAAGGAACAGAGACTAACTTTCAGAGCTTTTCAAACTGCCTGTTCTTGGACTTCACCTTCAGATAGTGGTTCTTTAGGCCTAGGGTCTGGCCCAGGGATTAGAATGTTTTAAGGCTCTGTGGGTAATTCTAATGCAAAGTCAGGTTTGGGAAATACTGGTCCAAAATAAGAAAATGTACTCAATAGGTACTTCATTTTATTCTATACCTGAATTTCTAATTAAAAAGAAAAAAATCTGCCAATATTAATACACAGTTAAAGCAAACACAGTATTATATATAAAACTAATTTTAGAAATATGATTACCTGGCATCAGAACTTCAATATCAATTTTAGAACAGAGTGTTCTTGATTATAAAGATTTCTCCTAGTCTTCACAGAGTAATATCTCATACCCTCATCCTCTGCCTAGTAGTTTACAAACCTAAGTGTACATTGGAATTCCATATGGGCTGATTTCCAGGCCCCAGCCCAGGACATTCTGAGTCGGCAGTTTGAAGTGGGGTCTAAGAACCTGCCTTTTGGCCACGTACCGCTGGCACTCTCCATACAGGTGGCCGGTGGGCTACAGCTGGAGAAATACTGCCTTGGTATTGCTCTCTGTGCTGAACCCTGCAGAGGAAGAAATGAACATGACTGCTCAAGAATCTGGCTATTAACAATCTAAATCTATCCCAGGACCTTGCAAAGGGTAGTGACAGACTGAAAATGAGCATGGCATCTAATCAGCAAGCGAGATGGCAGATAAGGACGTCTTTATGAAGTGTTCCCTAGTTTTTACAGTAAGCCACTCAAGGCCCACACATAATGCCAAGTTCCAACCTGATTTGCGTCACCGCAGTTGTGGGTTTGGGCCAAGGCTAGTTATCAGACATATTGAAAAGATAACCTCCCCAAATGTGGGACCAAATAAGACGCGAGCTCGGTGCGCCTGAAGCAAAAATCTGAGTGGAGGTCATCTCTAAGTCACTGTGGAAGGACGACGTTAGGGATTTGTTCCAACAAGCCTTTGAAAGAATTTGATCAGTGGACTATGGAGCTCTTAAAGTCAAAGACAACAAAGCCAGTTAATTCCCTGCTTGATCGGGATTCAAAAGCTATAAAAATCTGTCCCGCTCTGTTGAAAGCGCCAGGACTGGTCCGCGTGCAGGAAAAGACGAGGGAGCAGGCGTCTGCGAGAACTGGCTGAGCGCGCGGACCGGGAAATCCACCGGCAGCGGGTGCGGTGAGTCAGCGCTGAGTCACGCCGGGCGCTACGTGCCGGCCAAGGCGCCCCAGTCCTACGCGCAGCCGCTCGCGCAGCCGAGCTCCGGGCTTCCTGGAAAACCCTCCCCGAGCCGTTTTCCCCCAGGTCCCCACCCCGGACCCCCGCGGTCACACACTCACTCGCCTGCACGCACGCCTCCTCGTCCCAGCCTGGTGACATCTAGACTTCAGCACCGAAGAGTCACAGATGACAGTCGGTGACAGAGCTCCGGCGGATGCTTCAATCCCATGTGTTTCCTCAAGACCGAGATTCCAGTTGCTCTGGCTTTTTTCGTGTTTGTTAGTTTTTTTTCATTTCTTTTTTTTTTTTTTTTTTCCTGGCAGGGGAGTAACGCACTGATCTTTTTATAGTTTCCAGTATTTTAAATGAACCTCAGGAAGAATGGATTAATAAAACATGTGTTGAAAATTATGCATCAAATGGTCACACTGCTTTGGGGTCTAAAATTATTACAATGTGACTACGGTTAGAGCTTTGAATGCTGGGTAACTGGAGAAAAAGACTAACTCTGTTCTGATTTGCTTTTTGTTAGTGAAAAAAAATCTTTGCTGGTTTGTCCAATCACCTTTCTAATAACTAAATTTGTCCAATCACCTTTCTAATAACTAAATTATTTTGAAGACTGGAGACGTGTTTGGTAGCGATTTGATGTGAGGTTACCAAAGAACAGGGAGCCATGTCTTTGTGTATCCTATAATATCCCACTGTCCTGAGGTACAGATGATACTTTGTTGGTCTTACAAAATATGGCAATGATTGCATTTGTGCTGAAAGTTGATAGCAGGTATTATGTCATTGAGTGGCTAGTCAATGAGATAGTCCTGATGCAGATGGGGTAATTATTATTTAAGGGCAGTTTGAGGCTGATTTTCAAGACAGAGTCAGACTGGATCTTTAGAAGTTGTTGTACCAGCTGTTGCCAGTTGTTTTGCTTCTTTGGGAGAATTATATCCCTCCTTATCCCTGTGTGCGTGCGAGATGATGCAAAACATTGGAGTGTTTTTGTATTTTGACAGCCTTTCCTGCAGGGAAGGAGACTGAAGTAATTAGAGGTTGAACTGACTCACCAAGGTTACAGAGAAGCATGACTATCCAATTTTTTAAAAGGAGGGAAAAGCCACCAAACTGAAAAAAAAATAAGGAAACATGAAGATATGAGAGTTGATGAGAGCCCAGAAAAGCAAAATGAGTAGTTTTGACCAGAAGTAGAATCTAATATACTTGAACTGTTCATAACCAGATATATACTTGTGTGCAAGGCTTTTAAAAAAGCATGTTATTCTCATATAAAATATCTAAAATTTTAACTAAGCATATACAGATCTTCCTCAACTTACAATGCGCTTACGTCCCAAAAAACCCATTGTAAGTTGAAAATAACATAAATCAAAAATGCATTTACTATACCTAACCTACTGAACATCATAGTTCAGCCCAGCCTACCTTAAACATGCTCAGAACACTTACATTAGCTTACAGTTGGGCAAAACCTATTTTATAATAAAGTGTTGAATATCTCATGTAATGTATTGAATACTGAAGGCAAAGAGCAGAATGGTCGTAAGTGTATTGGTTGTTCACCCTCGTGATCGTGTGGCTCACTGGGGGTTACTACTCACTGCCTCTGCCATTGTCATGGGGAGTCTACACCTCATAGCTCATGAGCTCGGGAAAAGATCAAAATTCCAAGTACTATTTCTACTGAACGTGTATCACTTTCTCACCATTGTAAAGTCAAAAAATCATAATTTGAACCATTGTAGGTAGGGGATCCTCTGTACATCATTTGTTTAAAAAACTGTGCATGGTTCTTTCT
Organism: Balaenoptera musculus; assembly: GCF_009873245.2. Classification (NCBI taxonomy): domain Eukaryota; kingdom Metazoa; phylum Chordata; class Mammalia; order Artiodactyla; family Balaenopteridae; genus Balaenoptera; species Balaenoptera musculus. Next base: position 72,094,497 of record NC_045787.1, read on the forward strand.
TACTACCTTATCAATATTGATACTATCTTGGCACTTATGGAGTCATACAAACTTCAGTTTGAAACCCAAGTTCACGTTATAACAGTGCGAACTTGGGCTACTTACTTGGCTTCACTAAACCCGTTTCCTTCTCTGTGAAATGGAGATTAAAATCACTATTTCATGGGCTTGTTAGACAGGATTAAAAGAGATGATGCCTGTAAAAGTTTAGCACAATGCTAGGCACATTAAAAACAAATTCCTTCAGTAAATGAATGCTTGCATCCTGCTGTCATTGTTATTGAACTTGATTAAACTATAGATTAGGTCACAAAGAGGTAGTATTTTGTCCAGATCACAGAACTAATAAAGGCTTTGGGAATATACATCACAAACTGACCTTAGGCAAGATATTTGGGTAAGACTGTGAAATAGCTGGATGAGTGTTTGATGTTCTTTGATTATGAAAGGAGAGCTGAAAGAGAATGCCTACAGTCATCAGTTGGCCAGAAAGGTGATGCAAAATAGCCAAGCAAGAGCCCTTTTCTTCTGTCCTCAGAGAGAACAAGTTGGCAGAGTAGAATGGCAGTCACTAGGCAAAGAGAATATAACATTTGCCCTTTAAATTATAGATCAACTCCCTTGACATGCAATTATTCATTATTTTGCAGAGACAGAAATTTAGTTCTTTCCAAGTATAAAGTAATGAGCTTAGCTATTAATGGAGATTAGCGACCAATCTCCAAGCAGCTCTGAGCCCCCCACCCATAAGACATAACAGTCATTCTCTTGAAATAATAAAATAAATATTTTTTTATAATTACCTCCCTCCCAAATAAAGCAACTGTTTTGTACATGATTGTAGTCTCACATTTACAGAATCAAGAGGTGAACATGGTCACGAAAGCAACTGCATTTTATGATAGTTACTCTCTATAATAGTTTTCCATTTATTTCCTTTTGCTAATCCATTGAGTATTCTCTGCGATCTTCAGTATAGATCCTGGAGACTGAAAAATGAACAAGACAGACAAGACCTAATCGTCGAGGTTATGTTCTGGTAGGGAGAACAAACATTTTAAAAGTTAAGAAACTAACAAATTCAGTAAGTATCAAAAATTCTCAAAGAATTGATAAGTGCTAAAGAGGAAAATTCATAGGCTGCCATCTAGAATCCCAGAAGGAAATTATTTACATAGTTAGATCAAAGAAGAACTCTCAGAGGAGGTGACCTTTAAGCTGAAGCTTGAAGGGTAAGAAGGGTTGCATAAAGCAGGGGGAATAACAGCTCAGACAGAGGGCACAGGAATCACAAAGACAAAGACCTTGAGTCTGAAAGCACTTTGTTCAAAGAACAGCAAGTGAGGGGATGAGTAACATGACGTTAGGTTTGAGAGGCCAGATTCTGCAGAGCCTTGAAGGCCATAGTGAACATTCTGGATTATATGCTCAGTAAAATTGGCAGCCGTTGAAAGGTTTTAGCAGAGGGTTCCGTGACGTGATTTACATTGTCAGAAGACTGCCCTGTGGAAAATGCATCGCAGGGATCAGGAATGGAATGGGGGTTCCTTTAGCATTGGTACAACAATGGATAGCGAAGGCTGATATTGGGGCAGTGGAAATAAAGAGAAGTGGAGGAATCTGAGATATATGCTGGAGGGAGGAGAGCCAGAATGAGCTGATAGATTAGAGTGAGAGTCAGGAGCCAGAGGAATCAAAGATGACCTCTACTTTTCTGGGTACTGAGCACTTGGGGAGTCACCAAGTTCTTGGTGTTGTTTCCCTGCCAATATTTAAAGTTGAGAGTTCTGAAATGTGTGCTCATACATACACACACATACACACTTGTGAAAACTCCCACTGCCACTAGAGAACTAAGTTCCACATAAGGAATGACCGAGTGAACGCTTAAGTGAATGCCCCACACTTAATGGTGTTTGTCTCTACCTCTGTACTTTTGTCCAGGCACATAAAGTTGCAAGGCACATAATACCTTCCTCTCTCCTCTCCGCTCCTCTTTGAATTCGTGTATTCAGACCCAGCTCAATATTCATGCACAGGTAAAGTCCTATTTTCTCTATGAAGCCATCACTAACACCCAAGTCAAATGGATCTCGCTGTCCATGTCCAATCCGCTTGACACTTAAACTTTGGCCTTGTCATGTGGCTATACCAAAGGTTTACATGTCTCATAAATGTCTATATAAATGTCTCTCCAACTGAACTTTAAACCATCTTAAGACCAGAGACAGATTCTCATACACCCATTATAGCACCCACAGTATGAGCAGCATGTTTTTTGTTTTTTGGGTTTTTTTAAATTTTTTATTAATTAATTAATTTATTTATTTTTTGGCTGTGTTGGGTCTTCGTTTCTGTGCGAGGGCTTTCTCCAGTTGCGGCAAGTGGGGGCCACTCTTCATCGCGGTGCGCGGGCCTCTCACTATCGCGGCCTCTCTTGTTGCGGAGCACAAGCTCCAGACGCGCAGGCTCAGTAGTTGTGGCTCACGGGCCTAGTTGCTCCGCGGCATGTGGGATCCTCCCAGACCAGGGCTCGAACCCGTGTCCCCTGCATCGGCAGGCAGACTCTCAACCACTGCGCCACCAGGAAAGCCCTGAGCAGCATGTTTTGAACATAGGAGGGGCTCAATAACAATGCAGTCACTGGCATTTTTACATGGATGGAAACTTGGTGATCACCCAGTCTAATAGTCCATATATTTGGTAAATAGATTAGGTCACAAAGAGATAGTCCTCTGTCCAGATCATAGAACTCATAGAATGTTTGGGAATATACATCACAAACATGTGGGCTCAGTCACCTTAAGTGGAATCCTTTACTTCTGGGCCTCCATTTCTCATTTTAAACAAGAAGGAGTTTACACCTTGTGACCCCAAAAGTTCTTTCAGGATTTCTTTTTTTAAAACCATAGTTTACTGTCTATTGTTATGAGCCAGATACTGAAGTAAGCACTTTAGGCATGCTTTTACTTAATTCTTGTAAAAGCAACTTTGTGAGGTGAGACGGTACTATTCTCATTTTCACAGACTGGGAAACTAAGAAATAGGAAGTTTAAGTAAGTTGCCCAAGAGTACTCAGGTAATAAGCAGCAGAATATAATGAATTGGAATCCTGGCCTGTGCAACTGCAAAGGCTGAGATCTTCATCATAATGCTATGCTGCCTCATTTCTACACTCTTCATTTTTATAGAGACTGAGAAAAGTTAGATATTTTACTCAGAACTTCACATCTAAGAACTGGTAGAGGTAGGCCTGGATTCCAACACCAGCTCTCTTTCCTTTATAACATGCTTCAGGTATCAATTTTATCAATGAATATTCAGAATGGGGGTTGTTTTAGCCTATTTCAATGAGTATACTGGTATTGAATATAATTCAACAATGAACATAGTCGATTGTGTTTGTTGAATAAGTAAATGAGTTTATCTTCTAGTTTACAAAATACCTCTATGCTTCACCAGTTCTAAGTCAAAGTCAATGAAAAGACAAGTACCTGATAGATTCCAGTAAGTAATTGTGGGAACACCCTGGAGTGTGCGGGGTGGCAGTCATCACTATAGTATAGGAGACAGCCTCTGCGGGCAGGTTGTTGAGAAGAAAGAGTAGAGTATAAATTATATTCCCTCTTAGTCACATTGACAAGGAATGACCTAGTTTATGTCATCTCTATCTCCAAGGAAGAATAAACGTGGTTCCCTGCCCTGAGTTCAAACTATGATGTGGATCACCCCAGAACCCACTTTTCCTCAGGGAAGGAGAATCTCTCAGGGTGTAGCCCATGAAATACATAAAAGAATAGCATGGACCGCCCCCCCCTCCCCGCCACCTGCAGGAATTTGTAATCTACCTTAGGAAACAAAGTAAGAGAGGAATTCTAGGGCCTAACAGGTCTATCCTTAACATTTTTTTTTTTAATAGTAATCTTTTATTTATTTATTTATATATTTATTTTTGACTGCGTTGGGTCTTCGTTTCTGTGCGAGGGCTTTCTCTAGTTGCGGCAAGCGGGGGCCACTCTTCATGCCGGTGCGCGGGCCTCAAGCGGGGGCCACTCTTCATCGTGGTGCGCTGGCCCCTTCACTACTGCGGCCTCTCTTGTTGCGGAGCACAGGCTCCAGACGCTCAGGCTCAGTAGTTGTGGCTCATGGGCCTAGTTGCTCCGCGCCATGTGGGATCTTCCCAGACCAGGGCTCGAACCCATGTCCCCTGCATTAGCAGGCAGATTCTCAACCACTGTGCCACCAGGGAACTAACAGGTCTATCCTTGATCACGTTCTGTCCTTTGAATAAGTCCCCTGAAATGACCTTGCTGGGTGCTCTGTGAAGCCAAGCAGGCCTGGGCCCCACTCAGCATCTCAGGCCTTCTGGTCTCTCAGGTCTGAAGTCAATGAGGGAAGCATTAAGGTGACAAAGACCTTCTGGAGAGCCCTCTGTGAGAAAGAAACAATTCTGAAGGGAGGGATCAACGCTAGAAGGATGATGACGGTGATGATCTAATCACATGTCCCAACCAAGTTATTCCTAGAGCTACCCTGGGATTTTCCACAGCCAGACCAAAGCATAAAGCTGGCATTCATCCCAGTAGACCAGGGCTTGTTTAGAGTCTCCTCAGCAATTTGACAGACCCTGAGGAAACTTAAGTAATAGTGAAAAAACAGACTCTCCCATGGCTTCAAACGTCAGAGTTGCCCTCAGAGTTAAAAATGATCATTTGCAACTTTGTGTGTTTTTTCTACAAGTGTACATAACATGTGTATTTATAAGTATGACTGGAGAATGATTCACCAAGATTTCCAGATGAGTTCTAAAGACACAAACTTCTGGGTAGCTTGAATAACATATGTATATGGCAAGGAACATTTATTCTTATTAATAATTGTCAGAAAGCACAGTTCTGCTTATTAAAGCACTTCCCAAATGTTGATCTATATACATATTTTCTTTTCAACAATATAATCAGATGAAATGAAAGATCTGTGTGTGAGGGCAGGCCCTAATTCAGCTGACATCTGGCCACTTGCATTTGTCTACTTTCATATGGCCAAGCCTTTGCCTCTAAACTTCAAACTTTGTGGGACAGAGCCTCCTTTCTAATGGAAAAGGTTGGTTTTGTTTTGTTTCAGAATCTAGGAGAAAGACTCAGAGGCCCAAATGAATTCTATGTCTATCTTGAATAAAATCTAGAGACCCACATTGAAAATGCTGTTATCCACACTTTACATTAATATAGGGAATGGCTGTAGTAAACAGTAAACAAATGGATTCACCATTAACCAGTGCTGGTTAATGATAATCACAGCATTTGCATAGTGCTTTGTCCTTCCACAGTGCAATCTTTAGTTTTACATAATACCCTTTTGAGGCAAACTGGCATGATATCATTATCCCCCCTTTGTAGATAAATTAACTAAATCAAGAGATTGGAAGCTTTGAGGCCACCCAGAGATCAAGCAAAGCCAAATACAGACTACTGGCCCCTGCGGCTATTGTTTTATTAGCTGAGGACATGGCAATTCCTGCAGGCTTTGTACTTTGATAACCTTGGGGGGTGGAACTAGGATTGCCCACCCACTCTGGAATAAGAGGTGTAGGGTGTTTAGGCCAGAGGTGTGGTGAGGCATCTTGAATGCTTTGTCAGGTGAAGTTTCTCAAATCAGAAGGAAGCCCGGAGGCATGGATATTGCTGCCACATCAAAAATGTTGAAGTATAGTAAATACCTGGTTACTATATAAGAGCAATACATTAATAAAACCACAACATGACTGAATCTCCTAAAGGAGCCTTCAGGATGCCAAGAACAAAGCAGTGCTCTTAAGTGTGTGCTGGGGTGAAATTCAAGGGCACTGTGCCTCTGATGAGTTTGGCAAAGAGGAAACCAAATGTGAACCTTTGGGCCACCCACCGTACTTCCACCTAAGTGATGGGGGGTGATGGGGAGGGGGTGGAGCTGGAAACAGACTTTCCTTGTTTAAAATTTAGATTTTTATCTTGGCTCAAAAGGAATTTTATCTCAAATTTCCCCAAATCTAGAGGCACATATCCCTCTTTCAGAACAAACTTACGGAATTAAACAATAAACAAACATGTAAAAGGTGGTGCACATTAAATACTGTCACTAAAGACGCGTGCATGAACGTCCCTTCACCTCTAAGCATTTACAATCTTGGTAGCTGGATGTGCAATGCTATGTGTACAACAGGTAATTAAATCCTACCAATCAAAAGTTCATAGTCAAAATGAGCAAATGTACAATGATAATTATTGTCACGATCACGATAAATAACATTTACTCTGGGCTTACCATATGCCAGATCTTAGGGTAATGTCTATATCTCATTTAATCCTCACAATACGCCTAGAAGATGCTATTATTCCTAGTTTTACAGAAGCAGAATCTTGGATCAAAAAATTTGCCCAAGGTTATCCAGCTATTTGTTTGCCACTAGGGTCTATGATATTATGACTGGGCATATATATTTCACTGGGCATGAAATTCCAAACACAGACTCAGGTATAGCATTGTTACTGAATTGGTCATATAGACACCCGCCTTGGGCCCTAGCCCGACAGAAGCCCCCTGCCTCAGCTGGGAAGGTTCTTTCTCTGTTCAGATTCACACAGCCAATAAGGGAAACGTTGCTGAGACTGAAACCGTACAAGCTTTATTCAATGGCCAGAGAATGGAGAAGGAGAACTTGGTTTGCAAATCAACTTCTCAACCCCACTTGGGCTGAGACACCATATACATAGGAGGGTCCAGGTAATAGGGAGGGAACTGAGTAAAGAGAGAGACATATTCATGACTTATCAGTTCTTGTAGGGCTCTTCTGGCTGTTGCCATGGCAATTGTCAACTGTCATGGCACTGGTGGGTGTGTTCTATGGCATGCTAACATATTACAGTGAGTCTATTATGAGGTCAAGGTCAACTGGAGGTCAGGTCTTCTGCCATCTTGGGCCTACTTGGTTCAACCAGTTCTGGCGGACTCTTGTTTTTCATTTCTGGTGGTTTCCTGTAAGACAAGGATAATGCTTCTCTACAGCCTACATTTTTCCCTGGAGGAAGAGGGAGGGTTAGAGCTGAAGGCTAACAGCCATGGTAACAGCATGTAATTTTATTTCTCTATCATTAATCTTAGCCTAGCCCTACTTCCACTGCCAGTGGAAAACTGCATTTTGCTAATTCAAAACTCATTTTCTATTGAGTAATTCTCACTGAACTCAAGATTACTCTTTCTCTATCTTTCCTATCCCCTTTTCTGGGGATGAGATATTGAAGAGAGGAGAGTAAAGCATATACATCATCCTGACATCTGATGGGAATGGGGCCCTTGGTCTTCCATCATTCTCTGTCCCTGCTGGCCTTGGTTGATGCAGAACCCAATCTGCTTGGCCCCGCTGGCCTCTGCCGCTGATGTTCACCGTCCATACACTGCAGACGTCATGTCCAGCGTTCGGTATCCTCCTCATCCCACCCCAGGCTCCTTTGGGTCCCCTGGCTATTCGCAGCCAACCCAGTGCTCTTGAGAACTGGGGGATCTGGTGGGTCCTTTCCTGCCCCGTGTAGGGTGAGACTCCCCTCAGTTCTGACCACCCAGACCCTCCCTCATCCACTGTGCTCTGTTGCCTTGCTGGATGTGACAGTTCTCTGAAATGTCTGGAGTCTCCTCTGGGCATACTCTACAAAGAGAGGCAAGATTTCCCACGTTCTCCATCTCCAGTCTTCCTAAGTCTTTATGCGGCTTCTACTGCCCCCTCTCAGGGACCTAGGCACTAACTAGGTCTCCCTTTGAATTTCTCACCCCTTCAAGCTGGAGGAACATATATCTCCTATCTTAATGGTAAGGACACTAGCCATTTTACCCACTTTATGTCTTACATAGAAACTCTGTGGGGCTCTGGCTCCTTCAGGCTCTAAGCCTTATGGAACTTAAAACACCCTTTATTCTTTTGTAAATGTTGGCTTTCAAGATAATTCTATCTATCTGAAAATTCATAAAAACTACTGAGTACTTTCATTTACTTTTTTACTCTAGTCTGTGTCTTCCTGCTTTCTGAGGCAATACTTTCCCCTAACTTACAGGTCGATGAGGGCAAACAAGAGAAATGCAAAAAATAAAAACCTTAAACATTATCTCTAAATAGTAACTCATAAAATTTCTGTACAGAGATATATATTGTGTGAACAGTAATACTTTATAATTGTCTTCTATGGCATCAGTGTCTTAACCTCAACTTTCCCTATAAACGTGTGTCTTTTAGTTATTTTTCAACAGTATTCAGGATATGTTACCTGTTAATTAAATGAAGGATGCCACACTTTTATGATCTGCAGTTTCACTTTCCTTAGCAGAAAAGCAGTTAAGATGTGTGAAAAGCACTATATTTGTGTGTGTGTGTGTGTGTGTGTGTGTGAGAACAACTAGTCAGGCTACCATTTTGCACATACATCGTAATTGCCTTTTGTGCTAAGAGCCGTGAAAAAGTGAGCCATAAAATTTTAGCCCCTGGGAAGTTTCATTCCAATTTCACTGCACTCAAATCATTGACATTTTCAGCTGAATCACATATCACAGATTCATTCACATGTTCCCTCCTGGCTGGTTAAAGTCGGTCTGATGCTGGCCTGTGTTGGGCCCTGAAACACAAGTACCTGACTCTTGGCTGCATGACTTATATTTGAAAACCAGATGTTCTTTGTGCCATTGGCCATGCCTCTGCTGCACGGCCAGATCCTGGATGCTACACCAGAGGGCTCTCCTCTGTCATGAGGTCACACAGAACCAGCTCACGGGGCAAGCCTGAGAGGGAGGGGAGGAAGGCAAATTGCACCTGAGTCTCTTCCACCTGCTGCCCACACATATTTTAGCAGATAAAGTGAACATTGAGAGCCCATTTTTGTAAAAATAAGCCCCCAAAATCACAAACTCATAGAATCACCTACATATATATATATATACACATATACACACACGCATATGTATATATTTGCATGTATTTAGAGAAAAGTCTAGGAAAACACCAAGACACTGGGGGTACAGAAGGGCAGAAAGGTGGACTTCTACCTTCAATTTATGTAACTCTGGGCTATTCTGATTTTTTTCCCCATAAGTACAGTTTAGTAATCTTTTTTATAATGCAATGAACACCACTATACCCATTAACTCAATTCAATAATTATCTTTTTAAAAATTAATTAATTAATTAATTATTATTATTTTTGGCTGCATTGGGTCTTTGTTGCTGCACGCGGGCTTTCTCTAGTTGCGGCGAGAGGGGACTACTCTTTGTTGTGGTGCACGGGCTTCTCATTGCGGTGGCTTCTCTTGTTATGGAGCACGGGCTCTAGGCATGCAGGCTTCAGTAGTTGTGGCACGTGGGCTCAGTAGTTGTGGCTTGTAGGCTCTAGAGCGCAGGCTCAGTAGTTGTGGCTCATAGGCTTAGTTGCTGCATGGCATGTGGGATCTTCCCAGACCAGGGATCGAACCTGTGTCCCTGCATTGGCAGGCAGATTCTTAACCACTGCGCCACCAGGGAAGTCCCCTAGTAATTTTTTAATATGTATATTTTACGAAAGAGAACATCAGTGCCAGCATTATAAGGGAACAGGTCATGCCAGAAGGGGAGGTTAGAAGGTGTTTCCTTCCTTCAAATGCAGTCAGCTCTGGGAACTGCTGTTGTAGAAACATTTGGTTATACAAAAGGAGCAAGGAAGAAACATGAACATTTTACTCTTAAGAATGATGTCTACATGATGTAGACAGGTGGGCTGAAATCTACAGGCTACAGCCTGACTCTTCTCCAATACATGCCTCCCAAGGCTGAGATAATAGACTCAGCACGTAAGTCACATCTTGACTCTGTCTCAACAGCATCTCTGCCCAGTCACCCAGAAATTCAGTATAGTAACGAAGTGAAGGATGTGTGTCATGCCCAGCTCTGCAGTTGGGACACAGCCCTGGCACACCTCCTGCTGACATGTGCCACTCCTGGAATGTTGGGCCACTCCACCCTCAAACTAACTTCTGGCTGAACTGGGGGTGTCCTGGCTCCAGCAGAGAAGAAGGTCCAGTCCTGGTTTTCACACTTGAACTTTTCCAGTTCAGGAGCGAGAGCCAAAAAATGCAACCTACCCTGAGCAACAGCCAGGATGTTGATGCTGCCAGGCAATTCCTGGCTTATTGGACCACCGCCTCCCACTTTCTGGACCAAGAGGATACACTAGAGACCAACCTCCTTTGATTCAGGTCTTGCTGACAAATCACTGATCCAGCCAGATTGCTTCCTTTGCTTGAGTTACTACCTGCTAATGAGTTATGCACTTTGTGAAGTGTATTAATACTCTTACACTAGCAAGATGTGGAAGAAATTCATACAGCATTTATTTTAAAATGACGGCCTTAGGGACTAAAAGAGTTTTAGGGGAGGTGGAATTTTATTTTTACTACCATATCTGCTCTAACAAGTTTAAAACTTCATATAAGTTGCTACTGATGTGATTCATCATATCATCATTGCAATTCTAGTGTAGTGGTGGTTTTTTGTTTTTTTTTTTTTTTTTTACATGGAAGTGTTAAATGCATGGGGCTTAAAATGCTGTGATCAGGCCACAGCTGTATGGGAGGATAATTCTTAATCTCTTTGGAAAAGTTGACTGTGATTCGAATAAACTAAATAAACATGGTTGTGGTACCCATTAATACAATGTGGTATAGTAAAGATGAGAAAAATCTAAGAATATTGAAAGAATATGCAGTGAAGGATTCTGCAATTATAATAATGAAGATTTCTCAAAGCCTTGTTTCTGGCTCTGGCAATAATACACTTAATAATTTGCATTTTATTTCCATATAATCTATTTGTGCCACTTTAATTGGCAACTTTACTTTTAAAAATTAATTAATATCTTCATGTTCTTTTTGCTTTATTTTGAAAATCGAGTCATGAAACTTTGACTAAAGTTTACCAAATAAATGCTCAATAGAGACAAATTCCAACCATCTCCTGACTCCAAAACAAATATGATGCATTTTATTTGACCAACCTACCTCCAAGGCTCTGATTTCCAGGCAATTATGTTTTATTGCTGCTATTCTTAATGCCATTTCGAAACTTTAATTTTTTTTCTTTCCTCCTCACTTACCTATTATCACTGAGCCATCTCTACTGTACAAGAAATGCTCAACAGAGGTTGGAAAAACACATAGAACCTTGGAAAGCATGAGTAGGTTAACAGCTTAAGTACCAGCAAAAATTCTCATAGGTGCTTGGAGTAGTAAAATATGAGAAAACAAGAATGTGTTTGCTTGTTTACAGTTGCATTGGCTTTGTCACAATGATGAGAGCAGAGTTCAAACTTTAAATATGGGAATGGAAGAAGTTAATAACCATTTTTTACATATTTCCAATTTCATCAGTTTATATTTTAGCTCCGGAAATTTGCTGTATCTTTGTACTAACTATAAGAGGTTTGCATTCTTCTTGAGAATACTGACTACAAGATTGATGAAGAATGTCAAGTAAGGAAAACTGAATTCCCTCTACTTGTTCCAACTTTGACCTTGGAGAAGACAGAAAGTTTTCTTATTAGGCATTGTTTATGGTTCATGTGTTCAGATGAAGCAAGCTAGTAAATTTGTCAGAGAAAAATTAATGTTTCTCAGGAGATTGAACATTAATGCCAGCCATTATCCCATTAAAGAACATGATTATATATATTCATATATTTAAAACTCTGGGGTTTTGTTTATAGTATTTTAAGCTTCAATTCACGAGCTTGTTGACGTATGAGAATCTTCCTTTTTGGAAGTCCAAACAGATGGAAAAACAAATTGTGAAATTACATGACACTCAGAAATATTGCATCACTCTATTCCCTCTTTCTGTCTCAAAAGATTTCCTAACATCTGAAAGCATCATCAGTGTGAGTAAACTGACATTTAAAAAGATGAAGAGATTTTTAAAGCCCCCAAAGCATTTACTCTTAAAAACCATATATAGAATGAATTTACCATTGAAAGTTAATCTCAAAGGACTTCCCTGGTGGCACAGTGGTTAGGAATCCACCTGCCAATGCAGGGGACACGGGTTCGATCCCTGGTCCGGGAAGATCGCACATGCCGCAGGCAACAAAGCCCGTGCGCTGCAACTATTGAGCCTGCGCTCTAGAGCCCGCGAGCCACAACTACTGAAGCCCGTGTGCCCAGAGCCCATGCTCCGCAACAAGAGAAGCCACCGCAATGAGAAGCCCGCGCACCGCAAGGAAGAGTAGCCCCCGCTCGCCGCAGCTAGAGAAAGCCCGTGCGCAGCAATGAAGACCCAGTGCAGCAGAAAATTAATTAATTAATTAATTTTAAAAAAGTTAATCTCAAATATGCACGTGTTTTATTCCATCTCAAGCACAGTTGAAAGGACACTGTTGTTTTGTGCTAAAACAATGTTAAGATGGCTTTTATTTTATATATCTCTTCCAGTATTTGATTAAGTAGGAAACAAAGAAGTAAAGTTAGAAGAGCTGGTTCTAGTAATTTTAAAAAATCACTGTAAAACAAGTCACAACACTCAGTTCCAGTCGCCTTTCCAAGGACAGTGAGCGGAAGTCCGTTCTCATTGGTACATGCATCACCAACAAGAGGCAGGCCCAACAACAGCTGCTTCTGAGAGAGGGCCCTAAACCTGGAGAATGTCAAAGTAGATTAGCTGTCTTATAGTCAACGGATGCAGCCCCCAAAAGAATGTTAGTTCATACTGAGTTTTGACATTTTATTCAGCAAACTATTATTATTATTTATTGATATATTATTAGTACTTGCTCATTAGCTGTTATTATTATTATTATCATCTGCTTTTGATCATTGTTACATTTCCAATACAGAGATTAGTACTTGACACGTAAAAGGCAATCAATAAGTATTTGTTGAATGAATAAATGAATGACTCAATTAATCAAGAGATAAGAATTACTACTCAAAGAGTAATTTTGCCCTTGTTTTACTGTGTAAAAATAGCACTTAATAATCAGCTATATTTAATTTATTTTCTTTCAGACCTTTCTTTGCTAAAACTTTACATTTCTTCTGTCTCTTCTGCTGAGTCAGTGAGCTTAGACACTCAGCTTTAACTTGATTTTCCTCCTATTTGTGGATGTCATCCATATATATGCCTTTTCAGCCAGTGTAATCTTTCCAGAAGTTTTTGTTGACTGCAAGAGCTTAAAAGCTCTTTATTGTTGAAGGGATGAGAAGACTGATATCCATTGTGTTTCATTTGGTGACTGAAATGTGTGACACATAACAAGGCCTTTATCCTCTGTTTATCCATTTGGAAAATGAGAACAACAATACTCACTAGTCTGGTATGGAAGTGATTGCCACGGACTTTGCGATCCATGCAGGGAAGGTGACATTTTAGTTGGTACCTAATACAGATGTTTCCCTTTGATTAATTGGGTGTTCAGGTACCAAAGCACTTTCAGAGATGTTAAGCAAACAACAGGAACAACAACAACAAAAAGCAGAGTCTGGCTTATAGATTTTTAATGGTATTTACATGCTTCTACCTTAACGTATTAACTTTATATTCAATAATTCTTTAATACACAGCCACAGATTAGAGACCACTGAGTCTAGCACTTCTTAACCAGGCTGTGTCCACACTCCCCTGTGGAGTCTTTAAGTCTACACATGCCCTGTCCCCACCTTATTTTCTCCTGGGTAAGAACCGAGGATCCAACCTCTTTCCTTCTTTATGAAATAGCATATTAAGGGCCAGCTGCTAAGTGTAACATCAGGACTAAAATCCTCATCTTCTGACTTCTGGTGGGTTGTTATTCCCCTACATGTGAGGTCTCTATTCTATTATTTTTTTTGTTTTGGTTTTTATAAATTATTTATTTTATTTTTGGCTGCATTGGGTCTTCTTTGCTGTGCGCAGGCTTTCTCTAGTTGCGGTGAGCGGGTGCTACTCTTCATTGTGGTGCATGGGCTTCTCATTGCTGTGGCTTCTCTTGTTGCGGAGCATGGGCTCTAGGCGTGTGGGCTTCAGTAGTTGTGGCACACGGGCTCAGTAGTTGTGGCTCGTGGGCTATAGAGCGCAGGCTCAGTAGTTGTGGCGCACGGGCTTAGTTGCTCCATGGCATGTGGGATCTTCCCAGACCAGGGATCGAACCCGTGTCCCCTGCATTGGCAGGCAGATTCTTAACCACTGCACCACCAGGGAAGTCCCTCTATTCTATGATTGATAGTTTGCATTGTTATACAGTTGACCCTTGAATAACACAGATTTGAACTGTGAGGGACCACTTATGTGCGGATTTTTTCAATAATAAACACTACAGTACTACACAATCCTGGGTTGGTTGAATCTGAGGATGCGGGACTAAGTTTCTAGAGGGCCAGATGTAAGTTATACCTGGATCTTTGCACAGAGGGTCAGCACCCCTAACTCTCACATTGTTCAAGGGTCAACTGTATTTTAAGTTAACTGCCTAGATAGAACTTTGCTGTAACTACTAGAAGTTTAACTATCTCTGCTGCTTTTAGTTCATAGCTATTTTCCCTTTTTCCATTTCTTATCTATTCTATAAAGCCTTCTGAGATTCATCTTGTTAGAAATAAATTCAACCCCTTAAGAGCTTTCAAAGCAAATTAAACCTGTATTAGAGCATTTGTCAAACAGTATGGTCCTGATTAAAGAACTTAATAAAGGGCTCTGTCTTTCCCTAGATTGTGAACTCTTGGAGATAGAAGTCAATATACTCATTGTCTTTAGAACAATAACAAGAAATAAAAGCTTAGGCGCCAGGCAATGTGTTAGACCAGCAGTTCTCAAATTTTAGCAACCATCAGAATCACCTGCAGAGCTTGTTAAAGTTTTTTTTGCTGGACCCCACCCCCAGAGCTTCTGATTAAGTGGGTCTGGGGTAGGGCAGGGAATTTGCATTTCAAACAAGTTCCCAAGTAATTGGGCTAAAACAAAATTGTTTCTTCAATAATTACATTTATATTCATTGATTCACTCCCAAGCATGTTAAAATCCAAGTTTTAAAAGGAAGCAAGAAAGGATAAGTAGAGGACACACTATCTTTAGTCAATAGATGATTCCATTATGATATCTTTTAGGGTCTGGAATACCCTGACTAGGGTATTAGACAAAAAAATTCATAAGAATGGGCTAGAGAGAGAGGGAATAGATCCATTTGAAATTAAAGTATATGATTTTGAGAGTAAATTTCCAAGGGGAGAAGCTTGCAAGTCACCAGAACATGCCCTGGACTCTGTGTCTGTGTCTGCCTTGGTAGTGATGTTGTGTCATTGCCTCATTCTTGGCCCTCGGTCTGTACTCAAGAAAACCAGATTGAAAATTTGGAATCTGTGCTTTAGTGGATTGAAACTGACCTCCAGTCACTAAGGAAAAATCAAAACAAAACACACAAGAGTTTAGAGAGGACATTTTTCTGCCAAAAAAT
Organism: Balaenoptera musculus; assembly: GCF_009873245.2. Taxonomy (NCBI): domain Eukaryota; kingdom Metazoa; phylum Chordata; class Mammalia; order Artiodactyla; family Balaenopteridae; genus Balaenoptera; species Balaenoptera musculus. The sequence goes on from NC_045787.1 coordinate 72,109,964, forward strand.
AATTTTTCCTTGATGTTATTTCTTAGCTGGGCCAATATTCCAATGGAAAAAATAGATAGATTGGTCAAGAGTTCAGTATAATTTTCTGTAACAGTTGACCTAAAGTGACATAATAAAAAATTAATGACAGAAAATTGTATGCTTTCCTATGGATGCATGTGTGACAACTTGTCTCACACACATTGTTTAAGAGAAAAAATAGAAAAGATGAACTAATGATATTTTGTTTTACTTCAAATGTTAACTCAAACTAATTTATTTATTCAATACATATTTATGCCAGGTGTTCTTATAGGCACTTGGGATACACCTGTGAACAGAACAAAACCAGTAACAAAACTGTACGTGGAAATGAGGGTTTAAATTATTGTTGGGCTTCTGAGACTCTTTTGTGAACTAATTTATTTGCTTGCTATAATTGCTGTAATAATTGTTGTCTACTATAATGTCTCGATTTTGGGAAAACTTCACTTGGGATCTAACTTCCTGTCCTTTGTGAGCCAAATGACATGACAGGGAGGCTGAGAGGAGGTTAAACTGATCTTTGTGAAAACAGAGGGGCAAACTGGGATAATTTGGAGGAAACAGGGGAAGAAAATTGTCATCCAGGTAAGGAAGAACCTATATGAAGGGCGATGTTGGGATTTCTTTTTTTTTTTTTTTTTTAACATCTTTATTGGAGTGTAATTGCTCTACAATGGTGTGTTAGTTTCTGCTTTATAACAAAGTGAATCAGCTATATGTATACATATATCCCCATATCCCGTCCCTCTTGCATCTCCCTCCCACCCACCCTCCCTATCCCACCCCTCCAGGTGGTCACAAAGCACCGAGCGGATCTCCCTGTGCTATGCGGCTGCTTCCCACTAGCTATCTATTTTACATTTGGTAGTGTATATAAGTCCATGCCACTCTCTCACTTCATCACCACTTACCCTTCTCCCTCCCTGTGTCCTCAAGGGATTTCTATAGAAAGAAATTCTGAGAAAAACTGTTCAAGGTTTCAACAGGGTATTCATTATCTTTGTGGTGTGAGGTACAATACAAATGCCTCAGCAGTACTTAAGAAAACTCCAATAATACCTCCCTTTCTCTTCAGTATTTTTGCTGGGGATGGTTTTTTCCCCCCTTTGTATCTTTTCTTACTTCTCCTCCTCTTCTTTTTCTTTTGCTTCTTTTTTTCCCCTTCCTCTTCTTTTAGGTCAAATGTGCAGAGAACAGACCTTAGGGCAGGGGCAAAACAAACTACCTTAATTAAATCAGGAGGTCATTAGTCTGAGGTGGTTCTAATGCCTTAGCAGCCTAGTAAGCAAACCAAAACATAAGTCTGTAAATGCCTCAAGGTTAAGAAATCAAAACTTAAGGACACCCAATCACAAACAGCCAACCAGGCTTTCCCAAATAAGGCAACCACTTAATCTATAGCCAATAATTTCCTTGCTTTCTTCCACCTCTTTTCTATAAAACTCTTTCCCCTGGCTCCTGTTGGTGGAGAACTCCTAACCACTTCTGGTTTGGCACTGCCCCATTTAGTTCAATCTTCGCTCAAATAAATTCTTTTTAATATGCCTCTGTTTATCTTTTAACACTACTGTATTTGAGTTACATGTAATTTAGAAAAATTCAATATTACAATTTTATGTTTGAGAAAAAATATTGCTCTCATAAATTAAACATTGTAAGTAACCCAGACAGTATCTTCTTGACTGGGATTTTCAACTGGAGGTCAATTTTGAGTTTTTATGACTGTTCAAAGAAGAATATGGATTTAGAAAGGATGAGACAGGTAATTCCCTGGCCATCCAGTGATTAGGACTCCGTGATTTCACTGCAGCGGGCACGGGTTCGATCCCTGGTGCGGCGAAGCCAAAAAAAAAGAAAGAAAGGATGAGACACACTGAACCATAGAATTCTATCATTAAACATAAGACCACTGGTCATACCCTAGAAAAATTGCTGGCTTTATACGGGCAACCTAAGTAATAGTAGTAGAAGTAGTGATCATAATGATAATAAGAGAAGTTGCAGTTGTGATGGCTTCTATTTACAAGGAGCCTACTGTGTGCCAGGCACCGTTCTAAACATTGTTTCACTGAATTCTCACAACTCTTTTATGAGGTGGGTAAATTATTTCTTAATGTTACACAGATTTGCAGCCGTTCCTTGACACTTCTATTGGGCATGGACCACCAGAGGAATGATAGATTTTCTATCATTAGGGATTCTGACCCATTCTGAGGAGAAGAACAAAGAGCCTTTTACTCTCAGAGGGGATTCTCAGGACTTTAAGTGTTGACCTAATCTCAGAATGGGCCTCCTCGATTCCAGAACATCCCTGGTTAAGAGCCTGCGAGTGTCCTGAGGCACTGTAGAATCTCCAGATCCACCTAAGAGCAGAAACCTATAGTCTATTTGAAATTCTCATTACAGAAGAAAAAAAAAATTAACTGGATGCTTTCATCTTTACTTCCAAATACAACAAAAAATAATAGTGAGATGATTTTTTTCCCTCCTCCCTCTCTTCCTTCCTTATTTCTTTTCTTCTTTCCTTCTTCTTTCATATATTTATTCCACAAACAAGTATTGAAGGGGCTCCTTCATGTAAGGCCCAATGCTAGATGCTGAGACTGCATGATTGTGATATAACAAGAAATATGTGTTTTGGTTTTCATCCCTGGTTTCTGGCACAGAGCTCCTAAATCTCTTGGAATTTCCTGAGTGATAGTGGTGATAGGAACATCTTTTGCTATTCATGGTAAGCTCCTTTCAACCGTACTTGAGTTTATGATAATAAGGTAACTCTTGGAAAATGGGGGCTGGCTGCCGGTGGATCCAAGCATGTGATTAGAGGGTTGGAACTTTCAGCCCCACCCCCTGACCTCCAGGGCAGGGAGAGGGCTGGAGATGGATTTAATCAATCATGCCTACATAATGGAGTCTCCATAAATATCCTAAACTAGGCGTTTGGAGAGGTACTAGGCTGGTGAACAAGTCAAGGTATTAACAGGGCGATGTGTCCAGAGAGGACATGGAAATTCCACTGCTCACCCCTCCACCCCGCTCCAACCTTGCCCCATGTAGCTCTCCCATCTGGTTGTTCCTGAGTTGTATCCTTTAGAATAAACTGGTGAACATGTGTTTTTTTCTGAGTTCTGTGAGCCATTCTGGCAAGTTATCAAACCTGAGGAGGGGATCGTGGGAATGCTTGATAGAGCCACTTAGTCATAAGTACAGGTGATAACTGAGACTTGCTGTTTGAAGTTGAGGCTAGTCTTATGGGACTGAGCCCTTAACCTGAAGGGTCTGTGCTAACTCCAGGCAGTTAGTGTCAGAATTGAGTTAAATAGTAGGATACTCAGTATTTGCCAAGAACTGGAGAATTTCTTGGTGTGGAAAAACCCACACATCTTGCTGTCAGAAATGTTCTGTGGGTAGAGAGGAAACAACAGTTTTCCTTTAGTTGATGTTCCTTTTAATGGTATACAAAGCACAGCCCCGGCCTGTAGAGGGGAGAGTATAAATTCCATAGAGCATAGAATATCAGCACCATGAGGTCAGGAGCTGGACTGTTTGCCACTGTATCCTCTACACCTACCCAGGACAATACATGGCAATGAGCACGTGCTCAAAAATACATAGAATGAATGAATACACATCTAGTGTTGCTTCACTGATAAAAAGGTAATCTTGCCACTTCATCTGGGTAAAGACACCCTACAGACTGTTCAGGTTGCCCTCAGGAAAAACAGAACTAGTCTACATTCAGATCTTGAGAGTGGTCATCCAGAACACATACCCTATGAAATGGTAAGGATATGCAGGTTGAGTAATGACACACTTGGTTTGCAAATAACACATGTTCGTTTTTATGTTGCTGAAGACTCCTTGCTAGGAAATGAAACACTTGTAATTTAATATGTAGTGTTCTCAGAGTCTGAGGCCAAACCACCTCAAGCTGTAAATGCCTTGGCTCTGAAGAGCCAGTCAGGGTCAGGGCAGGGCAGTACTTGGCCTGATGCTCCTCCAGAATAAACCAAACAGCTACAGGAAGTGGTTTCCGTGATTCAGTAGGTGGCACACTTCCTTTTGAGTCAGAACTGAATCACAGCTGTGAGAGGCGAGAAAGACCTATTTCTTTATCCCATCTTTTTTCCCTATTCCCAATAGTCAATTTATCACAGTCTGTCATATGATATATCCCGTTTAGTTTAATGTGTTTAACTGAAAAGAAAAAACCAAAAAAAAAACAACAAAAAAGTCAACTACAAGGAAGCAGGAAGGGAGTGGGAAACCTCACAGATTATAATGAATCGAAGCATTATTATTTCATCAGAGGGCCATATTCTCTGAGGAGATGGAAAGAAAAGCCATAATCTGATTTCGCTGGGGTCATTAAGGCTCCTGGTTCTCTTGACTCAAATATGACCCATTTCCAGTGGAAGCAATTAGATCACACTTACATAAACCGTGTTGCTTTAAATGGCCCTGCTCTCCACTTCACTCACTGACCCTGGATTACTCCCTGGCATGTCTGCTGGAAGGCTGTTCTCAGTGCTGTCCCATGCATGGCCCTAGTTCAGCTGTGGGTGAAATGATCCTGTTCTGAATGTACTGAATGCTGTTGGCAATGTTGTAAATTGTTTTGAGGCTTAAGGAAAAACCCCATAGATATCAACAAGTCATAAAAACAGACATATTTTCCCCTCATCTTTTTCCCAGTGGGTCTTTCATTCTTCAATATTAAAAGTTCTGCGAACATAAACATATTTATCCATATTTTCATCTGATGAATTAGATTTTACTCTATGTTCTTTGCTTCCTTCTACTCCAATTTATTCCAATTGGTTTCATGTTTCAGAGCAAAGATTCAGACACTTGTGCTATACATCCTGTATTTATATCACTCTGAGAAGACTGATAATCAGACTGGAATCAGAAATTTTATTGCCATATTAATATTCCACAGCTCTTTCTGTGAACTCTTCCAGTAGTTTAAAGAATACAAGAGTCAAAGTCACATAGTCCTGTGTTCAGATTCAAGCTCAACAAAAAACTGTAAAACTGTGTGACCTTGGATAAGCCTCTTGACCTCTCTGAGCCACAGTTTCCTCAATCTATAAAATGGGATTCTGACATACAGACACTATTGCTGTGAGAACTAAATAAATCTTTTACATAGTGCCTAGGACAGCTCCTAGTTCATATTTGGTGTTTAAAATAAGGTAGTGCCCTTTCCCTTTATTTACAGTACCTTTCCGTTGGGAGGTTAGGACAGAATTTGGACACAACAACTGCGTGGGCACACAGTCTCGTCCTTCCCAAAGACGTCAGTCATATCCAGCAACTTTAGCACTTTCATCAACAGCACCTGCAGCACATGTGATATCAAATGGTATCCTTAATGGAGTGGTGGAGAAGCCCAGCCAGGAAGCAGGCTTGAAAGCCAAAGCCAGCGCTTCTGGTCTGGACAGTCGTGGCTGATAAGATGAGAGCCAAATGTGAAGAGAGTCCTCATCTGACACGCTAAAGGGAGCACCTAGAGGATGGGCAGGGAAAAGAATCATCAACAGTACTCACAGCCAGACAGGGCAGCCGTGAGGGCCCAGGTCAAACAGGGTGATGGCTGGCAGACAGGTGAAATGCAAATACACTCAGATTTGAAAAGCCCTTCTAAAATGTCCATCCTCCCACATCGCTTTGATGTCTCCCACATCCCTTCAATTCCTCCCAGAGAGCCACACACAGAGGGTGATAGCTTTTAGAGAAGAGTAGTGGTACCTTCCCCTTTCCCCAAAATATCATCTTGTACTTACCTATCTTGGAGCCATCACTCTGTAAATTGTGGTTGCCTGGTTACCTGTCTCTTCCACTTTAGCCTCTAAAGGCAAGGAATGTGTCTCATTTATCCTTTGACCAACCCTTACCTGTAGGTCAGTGCCCAACCCATAACAAGTGCTCAACCAATGTCTGCTCACTTGACAGAAATATTAGAAAGACTATGAGAAAACTTGGAACAGGAATTGGTGGCCTCTGGGGCCAAGGTCCCATTGGAGGATCGGCTGGATAGGCTCATTTTGAGGAAAGGAGCCAGAAGTCAGAACCCCCTAGCATGACAATACTGGGAAAAGAGGATGGAAACTGTTTTTGGAAATTGTCCTTGTCGTGGGCAATCCAGGCTGGACACGGTTTCTGGAGGTCTGGGCATTGTCTGAGTGGAGTGTTGATTGTATGTCTGCTGGAGGCTTCTGTTTAAATAGCTACCAGAGTAGGATGACTCAGCAGCCGCGATGGGACACTCTCAGGCTTCCTCCTCCTGTAATTGACAAATCACATTGCCCCGGGTGTCTGTGGCGGTCTCTGATATAGCTCCTTTCTCGCCAGCCCATCCGCCTGGATGCCAAGTCACCCATTACTAATCTGGAGACTGACAGAAACTGTTTGACAGGCCTGATCTCATGCGCCAAGTGTATCCCTATTTCAAATGAACTCTTATCAACAGATTCCATTTCTGAAATTTTTTTAATTCTATCTCCTTATCAAGGACCTCTGATTATCTTCAGGGTAAAGACAAAATCCCATCTCCTGGCAATTGAGATCCTGCAGAAACTGATCTGATCTGCCCCTGCTTCCCAGCACCACAGACCCTGACAGTGTTTGGTTTGTTGTTTTCCTTTAACACTGGCTTGCTACTTTTTGTTTCTTTGTTTTTGTCGCTGGCAGATAAACAGGAGCAAGACAAAGCTTTAAGAAAGAGGCCTGGGAGGAAATCCTACCTAGTAGTTATTTCCTGAGAATTGTGGAAGTTAGCATTATTCATATTGGTCAGAAAGAGCAGGGTTCTCTGGATTTTTTGTTTGACAGATGCTGGTCACTTTTCAAGTAGGGATCCAAGAATAGCTCAGATACAAGGATCAAAAACTATACCTAAAAAAAAAACCCAAAACTATACCTATAGGAGTGCATAAATTAAACTTTCGAATTGGACTAGCTGGAAAGTGCTATGCCTGAAAAGAACTAAATAACATTTCAAACCTTTATTTTTAAGCACTCTAAGTGTTTAAAATATCTGCAGGACTGAGTCAACTTTCAAATCACATTTTTGCAACCCCTGGCTCAGATTAAGGAAGTAACACAACCAACCACAACTCCACTCTTCATCTCCAGCACCATCCTTCCCACATACTCAAAACAGCCTTCCTGATGAGAAGGTTCTCGGCTGCACCAGGATAGTCACTGGTCAGCAAGCACTTGGCAACACACGTTCTGTGTTTCTTAGGGCTTAGTTCTGTGGGTCCAGCGTAGGCAGGGTGCTTACTACCATTTATTTGATTTAAATTTGACAGAGGACGTCTCCACTAACCTCCGCAGATTCCACTCAAGGATAATGGTGAATTGTGGGTTTTGTATTTACCCCCCAGGGTTTTCAATGTGAGCCTAATTATTGTTTGCAATAATAATTTCTGTTGGCAGATGGTGGTAATTCTACAAATCCCTTTTGGAGACCAGAGAACAATGTGTTCCACTTGAGATAAATATTGGATAACAGAAATAGAGAGAGAAAATATTCAGACATTTTTGTGATTCTAACTCACTTGAAAATTTCATTTTTCCACTTTGAGATATGCTGTAGTTACGAGTCCTTAGGAAATCCGTTCTGGATTGCTTATAATAATTTTTAACACTATTGAAAAATGAAATAAAATTAAGCAATACTTTGTTTCAATAGTTTATTGTAGACATTTAAAAATATGTAGATAAGCACACAAAAGAAACTCTGAAATGTCTATACTCTCACAACCCAGAAATAACCACAATTAATATTCTGGAGTTCCCAAAGTTTTTCCATGTATAAGGAATTAGGCTGAACATGCTACTTTGTTACCTACTTTTAAAATTTAATAATATATAATATACCTCTTTCTACAGCAATTTAATTGCTATAATGATTTAATATTTTATGGCTTCTTCATAGTATATCTAACCAAGCCTCCGTATTTTTTTTTAAATCAAATATAGGGTATTTTATTTTATTTTTTATTTTATTTTATTATTTTTTAACATCTTCATTGGAGTATAATTGCTTTACAGTGGTGTGTTAGCTTCTGCTTTATGACAAAGTGAATCAGCTATACATATACATATATCCCCATATCTCCTCCCTCTTGAGCCTCCCTCCCACCCTCCCTATCCCACCCCTTTAGGTGGTCACAAAGCACGGAGCTGATCTCCCTGTGCTATGCAAGCCTCCTTATTTTCCATGCTATTACAGAGATGCTGCAAAGACACTTTTGTAAATAAATATATGAATCTTCTATTAAGCCCTACAACTTGAGTTTCTGAATCAAAAGTCCTGTTTTTTCTTGTTTATTTTTTAATATATGGTAAAATTTCTCCTTAGAAAATTTGAGTCAATTTATATTTCTACACATGGTGTACATTTTTTAAAATCACCATGACAATCTCTGCCGTCAAATACCTTTGAAATAAAAGTGTGTGTGTGTGTGTGTGTGTGTGTGTGTGTGAATTAATAGAATTTATTGAGCCTCTTCCTCATGGCCAGCTTCGGTTCTAGGCACCGGAAGAATAAACAAGTCAGGCAAGAACTTGTCTCAGAGAGCTTAAATTTTATTGATGGGGTTGAACAATAAGCAAATAATATAAGTTCAGGCTGTGCTATATGCTGTGAAGAAGAGTAAAGTGTTCCGCGTAGGCATTCGTGTGAAAGTAGGGCAGGAGGGAGGGATCACAATTTTAGAGAGATGGCCGAGTAAGCCCAGTCTAAGGGTGCGATATCAAAATAGAAACTCTTTCTAAAACTAATACCTGATTAACTCAGAAATCTTTGAATGTGGACAAGTATAAACAGAAAATTAAAAATTACCCATAATCTTAGCAATTTGGTTTTTATCTTTTCAATTTTTGCTTCATCATACACATGCACGTAGCTGTATATTATTGAGGTATTACTGAATGTACTATGCATATTTGCTCAGCATATGTAGGCGGCAGTAGTCAGAAGATTGTACGGCCAGTGTTTCTAAGTGAGAAGATTCAGTGCTCAGAAATTTAGGGTTTTGCAATTGCAACATCCCTTGGTAATTTGGCTTAAAATATTCCTTTTCCTCCTTTTTCCTAAAAAGTCTGTGTGACATGTGTGCAGGTTTGCTTTTTTAATTAAAATGGGTTAAAATTCATTCCCTTGGGTGGAAATATCTGCAACAGTCTAGAGATGATTGGAGAAACTGCAGAAGGCCCCAGGACAGGTTCTAGGAATTCCAGTTTTGAGATGAACACTACCCATAGGAAAACACTTGCTAAAGCAATCTTGAAAATTCTTGGAGGATATCTTCCCACCTCTGAAAAAAAAACACAGTCAATTCCCTTTCTGTCAGGCCTCTAAATAGCACCATTTTGTTCCACAGATTTATAAAATGAGGAGTCTTTTCTGACACTTTTTTCTTAGTGCCCATAATTAATGCATCAGCAAGTCCTGTTGGTTCTATTTACATTCAATGAATTCCGACTCTGACCGTTTCCCACTGCATCTGTTGTTACTACTGTGGTTCCCAGCACCATCCTCTCTCACCTGGATTGTTGCCGTCGACTTCTAACTGGTCTGCTTTTATAGCCTCCTCCAGCACCCAGGTAATCTTTTCCCTACAAAACAGCCAGGGCAACTATATCTCGATGATATCAGGGTCTTAGTAGGAAACAGATGACACACACAAACTAATTTGAAAAGTTTAATAAAGGCACAATTTACAAAGGTAAGGACAGGTTTGAGGGAAATCAGAAAGGAATGATGTGGTATCTCAGAGCACAGGAAGTGGTTATCAGAATCCAGAAAGGGGAATACTCAGACCTCGCCCAGCCTGATCTCTTTGATGCCCCCCCTTACAGTCCAATCCCATTCACCCTGGACCACCCAGCCAGAGGAGGAGAGTGAAGAGTGGATCTGGAGGGGCAGATAGAAGGAATCCTCAAAAGTGTAAATCAGAAAATGTCCTTCCCTGCTCCAGATCCTCGAATGTGTGTTTATCTCAGTCATTAGAGGATCTACTTTTTCCCCTCTCCTGGTTTCCATAAGGAGGAAGTATTACTAAGCACATTCCTGGCTTCCGTCTCTAGACACTCTGATCCTGGGAAGACAGACTGACTTATCTGATAAGTCCGGGCTGATAAACCTGGCATGGTACTTCATCCCCTTGGGCTCTCTCCTCTGCTCTGCCCTCACATAACTCTCCCTCAGGCTGCTTCTGAAACAGGAGGGAAGGGGGCAGGGCACATTCTTTAAAAGAATGACATAGCCCGAGGACACAACATAAACTGATTAGAACCTAATAGGTCCAAGAAGGAGGACAAGTCCACTTCCACTAGACCTTAAGCCTCAGTATACACTCATTGTAACACATCAGCAAGCTAAATGACATACCCACAGGCACCATGACAGTTCCAAGGCCAACCATAAAGGTCAAAAAGTGGGTGGTGGCCCAATTTCTGGAAATCCCCACTCCTTCCCCAAAATACCTGGAATAGTCCTCCCACTCATTAGCCTATGAAATTACCCACTGCTATAAAAACTGACAGCCCCAGACCCTGGTGTTGCTCTTACCTTCTGAGATGGCCTGCACTCTGTCTGTGGAGTGTGTATCTCTCTAAATAAATCCACTTCTTACCCATCACCTTGTCTCTCACTGAACTCTTTCTGCGATGAGACATCAAGAACCTGAGCTTCATTAAGTCCTGAGATCAGGTGTGTGATCTCAGTTAAAAGACTGTGGGTTCAAGTCCCAATCTGGGTTGCATGGTTTCACTTCTGCCCCTTTCAGTTGATGCACTGATCATTGGTTCTTTCTGCCTAATACTGGGATTCAGTATTAGTAAGTCCACTTGGCTAACTAACCCAAAGCAGCATCTAACAGCTGCCCCTCTCTCAGTAATAAAGCTGACATGTTGGTTTCCATCTTTACTTTAAAACAGAATTTCTTCTTTCATTCACTCATCAAATATTTGTTGAGATCCTACTCTATGCCAGATACTGTTCTGCTGCTTGTGATACATTAGAGAGGGGAAAAAAAAAGAGAATCAGATAAAAATCCCTTGCTTTATTTCACCAATTATTTAAAACCTGGGTGGGGAAGAGGGATGCAGTTTACTGGGGATCTCTTCTGAGGCCTTTTGCTTTATTCAGAAGAAAGTTTTAATTAAAATAGAAAGTTCCCATCATCGCCTACAAGACTCTTCCTGATCACGGTCCTTGCTTCCTTCTGTCCTCACCTCCCACCATACTCCCTTTCTTGGTTGTGCTGGCTTCCTTTCTGTTCTCCGAACATATAGCGCACACCTCCTCCTCTGTCCTTTGCTGTTCCCTCCACCCAGACCCTTCCTCCCCTAGATGGCCACGTGATCTGGGCTCTCACTTCTGTCAGGTATCTGTTCAAACGTCCTCGTCACAGTGAGGCTTTTCCCAACCAACCACCTGTCTAACATGAACCACCCCCCCATATCTGTTTCTAGTCTTTCTCTATTTTCCATACCCAGTTTTATTTTATAACTATTGACTCATTAATATCATACCATATCACTTCATATCAGCCTTCTAAGGTAGGAACTGTTATCATCTGCCCTTTACAGATAAAGCAGTTTAGGCACAGAGAGATTATGTAATCTGCTCAAGGTCACAGAGCTTGTAAGAGGTGAAGCAGAGATTTAAACACAGAGTTGTTCCCCTGATGAGAATTATAAACTGTAGCAGAGCAGGGACTTTTGTTTTGTTCATGTTCTACCCCCAGGGCAAAAAATAGTGCCAGGCACTTAGTATATGTGTATTAATAGATGAAGGGATGATATTATATGCTTCTAATATTCATACACATAATGGGTTTAAATCAGTGCCTGGTCCATAGTTAAGCACTCAATAAAGATTAAACAAAAACAAGGAAGCTGCCCATAGATGCCTTCTAGTTAACCTTGGCCTATATTAATACCTTGTCTCTACCTTCTGAGCAGCAATTAGATGTAATGCAGTCTCAATTTAAAATTAGAGGAACAGTTCTCAAGCTATACTCAAGTCTATTATTGCTGGACTACAAGCTGGACTAATGTCTTCAGTGCTAAAATCAAAAAATGGAATTTTCCCAACTCAGAAAAATCTCAAAAGAGATAGAATCTTAAAAATTTTAGATTTTTCTCTCATAAATTTTTCTTAAAACATCAGCTATTCCATCTTATTTGCTGGGTACAAAAGTGAGTGAACAAGTAACAAACAAGAACTAACAGGAAAAGATGGAAGCAGCCCTAATTGGAAACCAAGAAACAGCCTTGTTGTATTTATAAATATAAGATCAAGAGAATGCTATTTACAACACCAACATTGAATAATCTTGAAAAACAAGTAAAACAAATGCATAACTTTTTATATATCTCTATAGAGATCTGTCTCTAGAGAGAGATACATAGTTCAGTCTTTTTGTACTAAATCAGAATAAATATATCTGTATTTCATCACGTGACACGAAGAGCACCTTGACTGCCAGGGTGTTCTGCTTTCGAAACAAATTAGAACACCGTTGAACTTGGAAAGAAAGAATAAAGAAAAAGTGAAAACCTGGCAAACTCAGTGTCAGAGATTTCCCACTGGCTCACTCATCACTTAAATGAGGAAACCCACAGGACTTTAGCAGAATTGTATTTTCAGTGTAATTTTTAGTCTGAAATTTCTTCTCCACCCCCGTGGAACTCATTTTAGTGTTCACAGTGCCAAGAAATGCAGTTTTACAATGCTACTCAGACACTATAAAGATAACTTATAGATCATTTAAAAATATATATAACTAATCAAGAAAATCATGACTTTTTTCCATTGGTAAAGCTTATCAAAGAATAGCCAAAATTGGGACTTCCCTGGTGGTCCAGTTGTTAAGAATCTGCCTTCCAATGCACGGGATGTGGGTTCGATCCCTGGTTGGGGAACTAAGATCCCACATGCCGCAGGGCAACTAAGCCTTTGCGCCACAACTAGAGAGAAGCCTGCATGCGATGTAGAGCCCGCGCACCACAACAAAGACCTGATGCAGCCAAAATAAATAAATTTTTAAAAAAAAAGCCAAAATACATTTTTTAGAAGTTATCCTGTAGCCTAGTATTACTTTGCTTAATTGTTTTTGCAAAGGAATAATCTCAATGCAGGCAGAGGATGGCAAGAAAAAGTTTGCAGCTTAAGAGTAAAAATGTGAAAATAACATGTCATTTGAAGGGCCTAATTATGCTTTTGGAAAGAGCACTGAACTGTAGCTATTTTCATTAGTAGGCACTGACTGTGCAAATTCCCACTTCAGTCGGGCCTTACCATTGCCCCCAAACCATGCCCTTCGTGTAAATATTAGTGCAGTTTCCACCACAGGCATAAATCATGGTGATATTAACCAGATCTCCTTGAACAGTTCCACTGAGTTCCTCCTGGCTGTAATGAATCTCACCCAGCAGTCAGCTGAAACATGTTTATTTTAAAATATTTAAACATTTACTTGGTGCAAAATAAGGGAGCAGCAGCAGCGTGTTTAACGGCAATTTTCTTAGCAGAAAGAGGAGAAATAGACATATGTATTTACAGTAACTCCTCCTTACCTCATGGAAAGATACATTCCAAATCTAAAAAAGAGGAAGATATAAAATCCGCCCCCCGATGCCAAAAGTTACAAAATCATTTCTCAAAAAAACCAAACCAAACCAAACCAAAACAAAACCCTCAAAACTTGGAATGTCCCCTTTCCCTAATGTTCCTCTCCTCATCGATGTTGGCTTTCCATTTCTCTCTCCACTGTATCTTTCATCTTGGTAAATCCCCTTACATCCTCACTATTTAAAAAAATTTTTTTTTCCTGAGCCCTGTTTTTTTTTTTAATTTTAATTTAATTTAATTTTATTTATTTATTTATGGCTTTGTTGGGTCTTCGTTTCTGTGCGAGGGCTTTCTCTAATTGTGGCAAGTGGGGGCCACCCTTCATCGCGGTGCGCGGGCCTCTCACTGTCGCGGCCTCCCTTGTTGCGGAGCACAAGCTCCAGACGCGCAGGCTCAGTAGCTGTGGCTCACGGGCCTAGTTGCTCCGCGGCATGTGTGATCTTCCCAGACCAGGGCTCGAACCCGTGTCCCCTGCATTGGCAGGCAGATTCTCAACCACTGTGCCACCAGGGAAGCCCCCTCACTATTTTAAATTTAAAAAAACAAAATTCTTTTCTCCCATGGGCAGTGTTATTGAAAGCAGTCTCGTCTCCTCCGTACAGGCTAGGCAACCCCGGGAGTCATCTGTCACTCCAGCCGAATGACTCCCGCTCACTCCCAGAACCAGCCTGTCTCTCACAAGCAAAGGGCAAGACAGGTTCACAGGTCTCTGGATCAGACTGGGGCCCGCTCAAGCTTCCTGGGACTGTTTCCACACCTAAGAAAATTGTGTATAATGTGCTTCAGAAAAATGTATGTAGATAGAACTGGCACTGAGAATCCCTTTTTAAAATATGGAAAAAGAGCTAAAATATTGCAAGCAGCCTCTTATTGTGAGCCTTGTCTTCTGACCACACCATACAGCTGCTTCTCACTGGTGCTCAGCCTCATGGAAGATGTGACTCAGTTTCTGTTGTATTTTAAACACATCTGGTCATGTTACACAACAAAATCAACAGGTAGTTCCATATCTCTACTGCAATCTAGTCTCGTATATTGGTGGCTTACACAGCAAACAACCCATTCTGTTGCACCTCAACCTTGTTTGGAACATAACACAAATGTAAACCTCAATATATCTGAAGAGCTAATGCTTAAATTTCATTTTTCCTACATCTCCATTCATTAAGATGTGAATGTTTTTAAAAATGTTATAAAAATAACTTCTGTGTTTCTATAGAGAAAGTAAAAGGGTAGAATGCTGGAGTTAGCATTTCTATAAAAAGGTTAGGCACATTGCTCTTGCAGTGTAATTACAAAGCCACCAATGATTATTGTGAGTTAGGAATCTGCATTTATAGCGTGTGATTGGCATTGACAACAAATGCAGAGGTTTATAAAATTCAATTATTGTACTAATACTTGGACCACATCAGGCAGTCATAAACTAACTTCTAGAAACTTTCAATACAAGTTCACATTCTGCGGTTGTGCACCCTGAATTATAAGATATATTCTAAAATCCAAACTCAAAAATAGTCTCTATTTTTTAAAAGATAACTATTGGCTTGACCAGGACTAGTAAGTCTATTTTGTTTTCAAGTTAAAAATTGGTCTCATCTTTCAATAATAATAATAATAAGTCCTTAAAAATATTGGTCTCATCTGCGTTATTTCATACAGTTCATAAAACTTTGCAGTGAAGAACATAGTACAGCATATATCCTGGCATTTTCACGTTTATGGATGAAAATAAGGATGGGAAGAAAAACGAGTATCCAGCACTATTTACCAGGGAAGGATTTCTCTCTTTTCCACTTCCTCACATCCAATCTACCACAAAGTCCTTTCTATTCTACATAAAGATCTACCTTTCATCTCCTTTGTTCCTTTCCCACAGGCCTAGTTACCATCCTCTGTCACCTGGACTAGTGCAGAGCCTCCTGACTGTCTTCCCACCTTTATACTCTCCCCCAACCCCCAACCTTAATCTATTCAGCACCCAATAGCCAAAGAGATATTTTACAAATTTAAGTCAGATTACCTGACTCTTCTTAAAACCGAAGGCATCCCATTGCACTTGAAGTAAAAATCCATACCCCTTGCTTGGCCTTCCTGTGCTACATCCTCTAACTCCTCATGTCCTACCACGTTGCTTCTCGTTCACCGTGTCCCAGCCATGCCCTGGCCTATTCCCTGTTCCTTTACTATGCCAACCACTTGCTGCTCCCTTTGCCTGGAACAATTGTCCTTCTGTTTTTTTTAAGCCACACTAAGTACTAAACACTGATTACATTTGCAAACAGGCAAGTTATCATTTAGCCGTTCCCTTTTCTTTGAGCCACTGGGTAGATACTGCTGGTTCACCATGTCTATCTTCCCCTCCTTCTTGGGCTCATAGGAGACTGTACTTCCCAGCTCACTTGTAGTCAGTTGATGCCATGTGACCAGTGCTAGCCCAGTGAAATATGAGCAGAAGGAAGATGTGTTGCTTCTGGGCTGAGGCCGAGGGCCCTCTGATTTGTACAATTCCCCATTATCATTCTGGTCTTGGTTCAGATGTCACCCACTCAGGGAGTCCCCTCACGTCCAGTGCAGTCACTCCACCTACAAGATCCCGTTCTTTTGTTTTTTTTTAATTTTTCTTTCTCCATTACATTATTTACTATTTGAAGTAATTTGTGTGTTTATGTAAATGAAGTCATTTAGTGTCCTCCCTTCCACTAAAAATATTAAAATATTAAGTTTTATTAAGACAGGGACCTTTTAAATCTTTTGTACTGAGTTACACCTATGCCTAGTACAGTGGCCAGCACATAGCAGTGCTCAAGAAATGTATTAAATGTGTGAACAAAATGAAAATAAAAAACATTCGACCCAGTCTCACTCTTCAAGACCTCAAATATGGTGATAGGCAAACCTCATGGTCAGTCATTAATCCATTCATCCATCCTTCCATTCTGAAACTCACTCAACAACTTTCAGTGAGCATTAATGTGAGTCAAGCACTGTTCTAGAAAATACAAAAGTGAGGAAAATTGGGTCCTAGCCAATGAGGAACTCATATTGTAATAAGACAGTTGGATATGTGAGTGTATAATTATGATTCCATGTAGTATGTGGTAAAATTGAGATCAGTGCAAAGTGCTGTGGGAGTGACATGGAGATTCCTCATATCTATTAGTTCTGAAACAGTTAATGAAAGATTTCATTAACAATACTCTGGAGTCAAGTGAATTAAAGTTTTACTGAGCTCTGCCCACCAGAGCAACAGCCAGCTCTACCCACCACCAGTCCTTCCCATCAGGAAACTTGCACAAGCCTCTCAGATAGCCTAATCCACCAGAGGGCAGACAGCAGAAGAAAGAAGAACTACAATCCTGCAGCCTGTGGAACAAAAACCACATTCACAGAAAGATAGACAAGATGAAAAGGCAGAGGGCTATGTACCAGATGAAGGAACAAGATAAAACCCCAAAAAAACAAATAAATGAAGTGGAGATAGGCAACCTTCCAGAAAAAGAATTCAGAATAATGATAGTGAAGATGATCCAGGACCTTGGAAAAAGAATGGAGGCAAAGATCGAGAAGATGCAAGAAATGTTTAACAAAGACCTAGAAGAATTAAAGAACAAACAAACAGAGAAGAACAATACAATAACTGAAATGAAAACTACACTAGAAGGAATCAATAGCAGAATAACTGAGGCAGAAGAACGGATAAGTGACCTGGAAGACAGAATGGTGGAATTCACTGCCACGGAAGAGAATAAAGAAAAAAGAATGAAAAGAAATGAAGACAGCCTAAGAGACCTCTGGGACAACATTAAATGCAACAACATTCGCATTATAGGGGTCCCAGAAGGAGAAGAGAGAGAGAAAGGACCCGAGAAAATATTTGAAGAGATTATAGTCAAAAAATTCCCTAACATGGAAAAGGAAATAGCCACCCAAGTCCAGGAAGCGCAGAGAGTCCCATAAAGGATAAACCCAAGGAGAAACATGCCAAGACACATAGTAATCAAATTGGCAAAAATTAAAGACAAAGAAAAATTATTGAAAGCAGCAAGGGAAAAATGACAAATAATATACAAGGGAACTCCCATAAGGTTAACAGCTGATTTCTCAACAGAAACTCTACAAGCCAGAAGGGAGTGGCATGATATACTTAATGTGATGAAAGGGAAGAACCTACAACCAAGATTACTTTACCCTGCAAGGATCTCATTCAGATTCGATGGACAAATCAAAAGCTTTACAGACAAGCAAAAGTTGAGAATTCAGCACCACCAAACCAGCTCTACAACAAATGCTAAAGGAACTTCTGTAAGTGCGAAACACAAAAGAAGAAAAGGACCTACAAAAACAAACCCCAAAACATTCAGAAAATGGTAATAGGAACATACATATCGAAAATTACCTTAAATGTGAATGGATTAAATGCTTCAACCAAAAAACACAGGCTCGCTGAATGGATACAAAAACAAGACCCATATATATGCTGTCTACAAGAGACCCACTTCAGACCTAGGGACACATACAGACTGAAGGTGAGGGGATGGAAAAAGATATTCCATGCAAATGGAATCAAAAGAAAGCTGGAGTAGCAATACTCATATCAGATAAAATAGAATTTAAAATAAAGAATGTTACAAGAGACAAGGAAGGACACTACATAATGATCAAGGGATCAATCCAAGAAGAAGATATAACAATTATAAGTATATATGCACCCAACATAGGAGCACCTCAATACATAAGGCAACTGCCAACAGCTCTAAAAGAGGAAATCAACAGTAACACAATAATAGTGGGGGACTTTAACACCACACTTACACCAATGGACAGATCATCCAAAATGAAAATAAATAAGGAAACAGAAGCTTTAAATGACACAATAGACCAGATAGATTTAATTGATATTTATAGGACATTTCATCCAAAAAGAGAAGATTACACTTCTCAAATGCGCACGGAACATTCTCCAGGATAGATCACATCTTGGGTCACAAATCAAGCCTCGGTAAATTTAAGAAAATTGAAATCATATCAAGCATCTTTTCTGACCACAACGCTATGAGATTAGAAATGAATTATAGGGGAAAAAAACGTAAAAAACACAAACACATGGAGGCTAAACAATATGTTACTAGATAACCAAGAGATCACTGAAGAAATCAAAGAGGAAATCAAAAAATACCTAGAGACAAATGACAATGAAAACACGATGATCCAAAACCTATGGGATGCAGCAAAAGCAGTTCTAAGAGGGAAGTTTATAGCTATACAAGCCTACCTCAAGAAACAAGAAAAATCTCAAATAAACAATCTAATCTTACACCTAAAGGGACTAGAGAAAGAAGAACAAACAAAACCCAAAGTTCGCAGAAGGAAAGAAATCATAAAGATCAGTGCAGAAATAAATGAAATAGAAACAAAGAAAACAATAGCAAAGATCAATAAAACTAAAAGCTGGTTCTTCGAGAAGATAAACAAAATTGATAAACCATTAACCAGACTCATCAAGAAAAAGAGGGAGAGGACTCAAATCAATAAAATTAGAAATGAAAAAGGAGAAGTTACAACAGACACTGCAGAAATACAAAGCATCCAAAGAGACTACTACAAGCAACTCTATGCCAAATGGACAACCTGGAAGAAATGGACAACCTGGAAAAAATGGACAAATTCTTAGAAAAGTATCACCTTCCAAAACTGAACAAGGAAAAAATAGAAAATATGAACAGACCAATCACAAGTGATGAAATTGAAACTGTGATTAAATCTCTTCCAACAAACAAAAATCCAGGACCAGATGGCTTCACAGGTGAATTCTATCAAACATTTAGAGAAGAGCTATCACCCATCCTTCTCAAACTCTTCCAAAAAATTGCAGAGGAAGGAACACTCCCAAACTCATTCTATGAGGCCACCATCACCCTGATACCAAAACCAGACAAAGATACTACAAAAAAAGAAAATTACAGACCAATATCACTGATGAATTTAGATGCAAAAATCCTCAACAAAATACTAGCAAACAGAATCAACAACACATTAAAAGGATCATACACCATGATCAAGTGGGATTTATCCCAGGGATGCAAGGATTCTTCAATGTATGCAAATCAATCAATGTGATATATCATATTAACAAATTGAAGAAGAAAAACCATATGATCATCTCAATAGATGCCGAAAAAGCTTTTGGCAAAATTCAACACCCATTTATGATAAAAACTCTCCAGAAAGTGGGCATAGAGAGAACCTACCTCAACATAATAAAGGCCATATATGACAAACCCCCAGAAAACATCATTCTCAATGATGAAAAACTGAAAGCATTTCCTCTAAGATCAGGAACAAGACAAGGATGTCCACTCTTACCATTATTATTCAATATAGTTTTGGAAGTCCTAGCCATGGCAATCAGAGAAGAAAAAGAAATAAAAGGAATACAAATTGGAAAAGAAGAAATAAAACTGTCACTGTTTGCAGATGACATGATACTCTACATAGAGAATCCTAAAGATGCCACCAGAAAACTACTAGAGCTAATCAACGAATTTGGTAAAGTTGCAGGATACAAAATTAATGCACAGAGATTTCTTGCATTCCTATACACTAATGATGAAAAATCTGAAAGAGAAATTAAGGAAACACTCCCATTTACCATTGCAACAAAAAGAATAAAATACCTAGGAATAAACCTACCTAGGGAGACAAAAGACCTGTATGCAGAAAACTATAAGACACTGATGAAAGAAATTAAAGATGATACCAACAGGTGGAGAGATATACCATGTTCTTGGATTGGAAGAATCAATATTGTGAAAATGACTATACTACCCAAAGCAATCTACAGATTCAATGCAATCCCTATCGAATTACCAATGGCATTTTTTATGGAACTAGAACAAAAAATCTTATAATTTGTATGGAGACACAAAAGACCCTGAATAGCCAAAGCAGTGTTGAGGGGAAAAAATGGAGCTGGAGGAATCAGACTCCCTGACTTCAGACTATACTACAAAGCTACAGTAATCAAGACAATATGGTACTGGCACAAAAACCGAAACATAGATCAATGGAACAAGATAGAAAGCCCAGAGATAAACCCACGCACCTATGGTCAACTAATCTATGACAAAGGAGGCAAGGATATACAATGGAGAAAAGCCAGTCTCTTCAATAAGTGGTGCTGTGAAAACTGGACAGCTACATGTAAAAGAATGACATTAGAACACTCCCTAACACCATACACAAAAATAAACTCAAAATGGATTAGAGACCTAAATGTAAGACCGGACACCATAAAACTCTTAGAGGAAAACAGAGGAAGAACACTCTTTGACATAAATCACAGCAAGGTCTTTTTTGATCCACCTCCTAGAGTAATGGAAATAAAAACAAAATAAACAATGAGACTAATGAAACTTCAAAGCTTTTGCACAGCAAAGGAAACTGCAAACAAGACAAAAAGACAACCCTCAGAATGGGAGAAAATATTTGCAAATGAATCAACGGACGAAGGATTAATCTCCAAAATATATAAACATCTCATGCAGCTCAATATTAAAAAAACAAACAATGCAATCCAAAAATGGGCAGAAGACCTAAATGGACATTTCTCCAAAGAAGACATACAGATGACCAAGAAGCACATGAAAGCTGCTCAACATCACTAATTATTAGAGAAATGCAAATCAAAACTACAATGAGGTATCACCTCACACCAGTTAGAATGGGCATCATCAGAAAATCTACAAACAACAAATGCTGGAGAGGGTGTGGAGAGAACGGAACCCTCTTGCACTGTTAGTGGGAATGTAAATTGATCCAGCCACTATGGAGAACAGTATGGAGGTTCCTTAAAAAACTAAAAATAGAATTACCATATGACCCAGCAATCCCACTACTGAGCATATACCCAGAGAAAACCATAATTCAAAAAGACACATACACCCCAATGTTCATTGCAGCAGTATTTACAATAGCCAGGTCATGGAAGCAACCTAAATGCCCATTGACAGACAAATGGATAAAGAAGATGTGGTACATATATACAACTAAATATTACTCAGCCATAAAAAGGAACGAAATTGGGTCAGTGAAGTAAGTCAGAAAGAGGAAAACAAATATCGTATATTAACGCATATATGTGGAACCTAGAAAAATGGTACAGATGAACCGGGTTGTAGGGCAGAAATTGCGACACAGATGTAGAGAACAGATGTATGGACACCAAGGGGGGAAAGCGGCGGGGTGGTGGGTGTGGTGGTGTGATGAATTGGGCGATTGGGATTGACATGTATACACTGATGTGTATAAAATTGATGACTAATAAAAACCTGCTGTATAAAACAAACAAACAAAAAACAATACTCTCTTATCCAGTATTTTTATATAGTAAAAGTGCTACCTTGTGAAGCTTATGTTCTGCTGTGATTACGATGATCCTTCAGATATCCTCTGAAGGAAAAGCATTACCCAGTCTCATTTAATAAGATGTTAGGAATAGGAATAGTTTGGCAAATGCACATTTAAATGGCATGCCACTTATTTTAGTAGAACTGCTATCCTGTTTGTATCCACAGAGTATGATTGTCATTATGCCTGGGCTGTGCCATTGGATGTTGAAACTGGTGTTCTTAAAAATTGAATTTGTGACACTGGTTAGTAATTTAATGTCTTTGTGCTTTGGTTTTCCCATTGATATAAACTAATGTCTATTAAAGTCTATTAACTTCAAACTAATGATGTTTGAATTAAGGTTTTAAATGTAAAAAAAAAAAGAAAAAAATCAAATAAACCCCTTGTATGTTTTGAACGAATATTTAAGTTGTCTGAAAATAAATCTTGATTTCTTGAATCCCGCTTTGATATTTAGAGTGCTATGATCTTGGGAAAATTAATAATCTTGCTAAAGCCCAAATTCTTCAGCTATATACTTGGGTTAAGAATTAAGTGATTTAATGAATGTGCTTGGTACAATGCAAGCCTTCAATAAGTGGTAACTATATTATCATTATTAGTGTTTTATTTTGAAAATATGCTCAATCCTTATTATTCTTGGATTCTATATTTACGAAGTTGCCTACTTGCTACAGTTTATTTGTAACCCTAAAATCAATACTTGTGGTACCTACGGTTATTTGCAGATATGTGCATGGAGAGAGCAGTGAAAAAATTGAGTTACCTGAAATGCATGTTCCCAGCTGAAGTCAAACAAGGTGACCTTACGTCTTCTTGTTTCAGCTCTCACAGTGTAAACAAATGTCCTTTTTGTGATCTGTTTAGCCATGTTTTTCCCATTTTTGTGCTTTTTGTTGACGATATCATTGTTTATGCTGGCCACCAAGCATTGTGCTGTAGTGCTATTCCTAAGAGAAAGAAGGCTGTGATGTATCTTACAGACAAAATACATGTGTTAGATAAGCTTCAATCAGGCATGAATTATAGTGCTGATGACCATGACATTATTATTAAGTTGTATTTAAGCAGAAAAACATGTAAACATAGTTATGTATTGATCAATTGACAAAAATATTGCGACCAAAGACTTGTGGGAACCTAACCCTGTGTTTCCTCTAAGAGCAATGTTTCAATGTTCACTAATTCAGTGTTTGTGGTAACTTTATAGAATGTAGCTACCATGAATAATGAGAATCAACTATATTTCTATTGGAGTCTGGCTTTAAAAAGCACCTGCGGGGGCTTCCCTGGTGGCGCAGTGGTTGAGAATCTGCCTGCCAATGCAGGGGACACGGGTTCGAGCCCTGGTCTGGGACGATCCCACATGCCGCGGAGCAACTAGGCCCGTGAGCCACAACTACTGAGCCTGCGCGTCTGGAGCCTGTGCTCCGCAACAAGAGAGGCCGCGATAGTGAGAGGCCCGCGCACCGCGATGAAGAGTGGCCCCCACTTGCCGCAACTAGAGAAAGCCCTGGCACAGAAACGAAGACCCAACACAGCCAAAAAAAAAAAAAAAAAAAAAAAAAAGTACCTGCTATTTAGCGGACTTCTACACAAACAAGACTACTGGAATTCTCAGAATAACTTTATTCTTATAAATACCAGAAGTACCTACCTATATCAATATTTGATATAACCCAGCAAATATTAAGGATCAAGGCCAAATTTAATTTATGTCACTCTAACTAGGGTTCCCCTGGTTTTGTCTTGTCAACCTGGTAGCTGGAAAAATAAAGCATAAACATGGTGTACAAGAAAATAGTTTTTATTTCCAAATATATGACTTAAATGAAAAGACATTTTGGAAAGAAGAAAGATTATTTCTTACAGAGAGAAGCATCCTTCCCCTCAGTCAAACCCGCACCAGGGCAGAACATTAGAGAGAAAGAAATGCCTTGAATAAGAGAGATGTGATCATAAATTCTCTCCCCTTCTGAGTCTGCGAGTATACACAGTCATGGCATTGGTTACTAGTTTGCATCAAAGTATTGAATGCAATTATGGAAAGGAAATCTTGGGAACTAGCACACTAAAACATTATCCATAATTATTGCCTCAACATCTCTCAGAAGATTAGTCTTGACAGAGAATTGGGCACAAGGAAGTGAGAAGAGGGAAGGGCAAATTTGTACCTGGGAGAAAGGTCAGGAAAAGTCTAGGCCAGGACAGTGGTTCTTAAACATCAGTGGGATTTAAGTATCACACTAGATCAAACTAAAACACAAATGCCCAGCCCCACCTCTTGGGATTCTAAATTAGTAGGAGTAGTTGGAGCACCAGGAACCCCGATGAGATTGTCCTGGACCACACTGGGTGCTGATGGGATGGACATCCAGCTTGGAGGAGCTGTGACGCCTGCTGATAGAGCCCTCACCACTCACCTGAATATGTTCCTATGCATTATCCTGAGGATATAACGCACAAATGGAGTGATTCTCTGGGAGAGGAAAACTTACAAGGATATGCTGAACAGACTGAGAGGATGAAGGGTTCTGAAAAACAATTCTCATGTATAATTTTTTTATAACTGTTCCCATTCCTTTTGGGGGCCTATAAGGTGAATGGGAAGAGGGTATTTGGATTTTTTGCTGGAATATGGAATTTCATGATTAAAGCTGTAACATTCATTGCTTCTAAATTTATATTTTAATGTTGCTGATTCACGGGGAAAAAATTTAGGTCCTAAAATTCCAAACACTTATGTCTGCATGCCAAAAACTGATGCACTCAATAGTAATATATTTCACATACTTCCATAGACAAATTATTGACTTTAAAAACCAGCTGTACTCATTCTTTAGGGTCACTAACTATGACCACTTACTCTTTCCTTCCTTCATTCAACAAATCTGTATGGCATTTAAGATACATTAATGTTGACAAGCTTAAATTCTGGTAGCGAAGACAAACAATAAGTAAGTAGTAAATTAGGTATTATATTCGAAAGTGGTAAGAGCCATGGGAAAACAGAGTGTGAAAGAGAGAGTTGGGGTTCAGCAGGTCCAGGGACAGTAGTAGTTTACAATTTTAATTAGGGTTTTCCGTGTAGGCCTGTCATTTGAATAAAGACTTGTAGGAAGTGAGAAAAATGACCATGCAGAATTTCGGGTAGAGGGACTGGCCAGTGCTAAAGCCCTAAGGCACAGAGCCTGTGGGGGATATTTGAGTACAGGAGGAGCAAGTAGTCCGGTGTGGCTGGGTGGCTGTGTACGTGGGAGGGGATGAGGTCCTCCAAAGAGGGAGGAGGAGCAGAGCGTATGTGGCCTCGTAGGCCATTGTAACAATCTTGGCTTTCACTCTGAATGGAATAGAAAGCCACCGAATGGTTATGAGCCGAGAAGTGACTTGATCTGACTTTTGGTTTTAAAGGATCACGCTTGACTACCATGTTGAAAACAGCCTGTTAGAGGGCAAGCCTAGAAAATATTTGGGAGGTTAGTGCAGTAATCCAGTGGGGAGATGGCAGTGATTTAGACCAGGATGGTGGTAGTGAAGATGGTGAGAAGCAGTTGGAATCTGGGTATGTTTTGAAGTTTTCTGACAAATTGAAGTGGGATGTAAGAGAAAGACAGAATTCAAGGATGTTTCTCTGGATTAAGCAAAAGAAGGACAGAGGTGGCATTAACTGAGATGTCATCCTGTGTTTTACCTAGCAATGTACCATATTCAAAAGCCTACATTGGTTAAGTGTGTAACCCCTGGAGGCTGACTGCCTAGGTTCTAATCTTGGCTCACCACTTACTAGCTATGTGACCTGGAGCAAGTTACTTAACATTTCTGTGCCTCAAATATTTTTTTCTGTGAAATGGGGATAATGACAGTACCTACCTCATAGAGTTGATGCAATTCAATGAATTGATATTTGAAAGCACTTAAAAACAGAACAATTTAAATACTAGCTGTGAAGAAGTTGCATCTCTTATTCCCACACTTCATTAGAGTTGGTTTTTCCCATTTCTTTCCATAATGAGTCACTTGGTGACTGTTAGTTAGGAAGTTGTAAACCTTTCTGGGAACTTCAGAATAAAGGGTAAGTATGATTTCCATTTGCCAATTTGTGAGATGAGAATTCAAGGAACAAAAGAAATAATACTTGGACATGCCAGGGAAAATGTACACACATTCAAATGTTAAAATCAAAAGCAATTATTCTCAGATTCATGCTTCAGCCTTTAATGTTAGAAAGAATAAAGAGGGGAAATGTTTGAAAAAGAGACCTTAGATATCATCTAGCTTCACCCTTCCTTTATTCATTCCACATTGTTATGTAGCACAGATGCCAGTGCCCAGGTGTCACCTGCTTGGGAGCAACTAGACCTCTAATATTAAAGTAAGATTGACTCAAGCCCTTTATATAAATATGGGGAAAACCCAGCATCTATCTCAATATCTTCAGTAGTCCTCGAGGGGCGTACCTTTCTCATCACTCTACTCCAATTTTCTGTTATCTGTTGAGATCTCAGGCTACTCCCCTCTCTGATGTCTTTTTTACATCCTGTTCCCGACATTGGACACAGCCTGGATTATACTCCCATTTCACAGAGCACCACTAATACAAGGTTGAGAGTGCAAAGTTTTTACTGGAATTCATGTTAATAATTAAATGTTACAGTACAGGAAACAACTCCAAAATCATTACTAGAACTCTCCGAAAATCTGGCAGTTAGTCCCTGTCATAGAGAATTTCACTGTCTCCTGAACATACTTTTGTGGCCCCAGGTCTCTCCTCTCTCAAGTCACCTCCCCCACCTCCAAATCTTCTAATTCTTATTTCATCATACAAAGCAGTTTAATACTTCCCTCCCATCTAAGCTATGCCTGTCAGTGTTTCTCCTTCCACTGCAAGCAGATGCATAGTAGTATGCCGATAAAGACATTTATTCCAATCGCCATCAGTTACCTTAACTCTTAGAAGGCAAAACCTGGGATTCGTTCATTCAGTTGTATAACTGAGCTACTAGATCAGGTACCATGCTGGACCTTGGAGAGGAAACAATGGGCAAAGTGACTCTGCACTCAAAGACTTACGGTCAACTAGCAGAGCTGGTTTACATGAGTGTAGAATGCAGTTATGTAGAGTATTAAGGAAAAAGTACAGGGGGCTATGAGAGTTTATAGCAGATTGACTTTATCTAGTGAAGATGGATTAAGGAAGGTTTCCTCGAATTGAGATTAGATCTGAAAGGTAAGAAGGAATAAAGAGGGGTGTGTGCAAAACTGGGAGGCTCTGAGGTGCAAGGGATCAAGGTGATAGGAGCAACTAGCAGAGAGGGGGCAGGAGGGAGCTCCCGCAGGGTCTCGTAGGACATTGACCTCAGTAGGGTCCACAGCAAGGGAACCCCCCATCATTTAAGCCATTCTGGCTGCTCTGGGGAAGACTGGAATAGGGGGAGCAGAAGTAGAAACAGGGAGGCCAGCGGGAAGACTACGGGAGTAGTCCATGCAAGAATGTATGGTGGAATGGTCTAAGGTACAGGCAGTGCACATGGTGGAAAGGGTGTGTGTTAAATTGTTTTCGCTCCTTGTGCGCTAAATTCTGTCCCATGGGCCCTGTGGCACATCACACAGTTCAAATAAAGAGAAACAAAGATGTGTCATGTCAAGGTTAGTCACCCTCAGTACTCTCGACATTTGGGGTGGGCTAATTCTGTTAAGGGGCTGTGCTGTGCATTGTAGGATGTTTAGCAGATTCCCTGACCGCTGCCCACTAGATGCCAGTAGCACCTCCTCCTCTCTCCGTTTTTTTTTTTTTTTTTTTTTTTTTAATTTTTGGCTGCGTTGGGTCTTCGTTGCTGCGCGCGGGCTTTCTATAGTTACGGCGAGAGTAGCCGTGCAGGCTTCAGTAGTTGTGGCACGTGGGCTCAGCAGTTGTGGCTCGTGGGCTCCAGAGCGCAGGCTCAGTAGTTGTGGCGCACGGGCTTAGTTGCTCCGTGGCATGTAGGATCTTCCCGGCCCAGGGCTCGAACCCATGTCTCCTGCATTGGCAGGCAGATTCTCAACCACTGCGCCACCAGGGAAGTCCCTCTCCCCCAGTTTTGACAACCAAAAATGAATCTAGACTTTGCCAAATTTCCCCTAGGGTATGGTAAGGGTTGGGGGTGGGAGGAGGCACAATTGTCCCTGTTGCCAACCACTGGTCTATATGAACGTAAATATTTATTTATTTGGAATTATCCCAGAAATGTTACAAATTTTCAAACTGGCTTCTCTGAAAATAATTGAGATGAAAGTCACAGCAGAACTGAATGTTTTTGGAAGTATTCTGCAATAACATTTCAGTTTGCGCAAATAATAAGGAAAAAAGGAAAGTGATTTGGAAAAGGGGTTTTGTCCATTATCATATTTTGTGTTTGGTTTTTCAAACTAAATTTTCTATATGCCTTCTATCACTATAGGAGAAAAATTACCGAAAAACTTTTTTTGCCTAAGTTTTGTAAGAATTTAGTGCTCAAGGTTTTCTTCTTTCGCCTCCGACATAATGTCCGAGAATGACTTGAGACGTGCTCCTGATTATTTACGTAGCATTTCCTTAAGAGGAAGCGGGCACTTTGTAAACACAGATGCAGACAGTAACTTAGAAGAATTTTTGCTGATGATGATTATTTCCCCTTCTTGAACATAGGGCCTGGATGTTTTAGATTCACACTAAAAATAATTCAGGCTGAAGGGCATTGGAGATTCCACCTAACACTTTCTAATTGAGGACTGGCAAAAAATTGTGTTGAATAGATTACTTACTATCTGAAAATCTCTACATTTGACTAGCTGTTGAGATCGCATTGAGAGAAAACATCTAGCCCCAAATTAGTTTTTTAAATAGTTCATAATTTGCTTTAACAATGGTAACATTCGATCAATGTAAGGATTTTAATATCTTTGGTCTGACTCAGAGTGGACCTGTTAGGCTTTTTATGGTACATAAGGTTTTCCTTTCTCCCTGCCGCCTACCTCGCCCTCTCCCGAAGTAGCACAGCCAAAAAACTGTCCACTTGGCAGACGGCTCTCACAGGCCTCACGGCAGGAAAAATTCTCTTGGATTTTGTCCTTTCCCTTCCACAGATCTGCTCAACGGAATGATCTGTGCTTCAGTTTCCAAATCATTACTGGCAGATAACTGGAGTTTAGAAAGATTTATTGTTTTCAATTTAAAGCACTGCATTCTGAATGTAGATTACAAAGTATAATCCTTGATAGACCTCTTTCTTAAACCCCAAGCACTTCGGCACCATCACGCAGTCCAGGAGCTCCTATATGGTTTCCAGCTTCTCTCCCAGGGTGTATTTTTCTTTCAAAGAAATGTTTACTTGTGGTCCAGCAGGGGCTTATAAGAATCTGAGCTTACAAACATTGTGGGATCAAACTAGAATTCCCTTTAGGCACTTTCAGATTTTAAAATTTGGAAAGATTTTGATCACTCCTTTACATCCTTGATCCCTGAAGCTAAACTCTGAAACATAATCTAGAGATCCGCAGAACACTTTGCGCTATGTGTTTTGCACGTCAGCCTAGCAAAAACTTGTCATTTTCTCCAGGGGCTGACATGCTCTCACTGGGTAACATACATGTGATAGCAGGAGAGCATGTGTGTACAATGTGGCTTTCCCCTTAACATATACAGTCTGTGTCTCACATGACTGCAGTCCCTGCCTACAATCTGGACAATCAAGTTCTTCCTTCACAGTGATGTACATTAAAAGAAAGCATGATCCTTGCTATGTCATTTTACATTTCACCGGC
Organism: Balaenoptera musculus; assembly: GCF_009873245.2. Lineage (NCBI taxonomy): Eukaryota > Metazoa > Chordata > Mammalia > Artiodactyla > Balaenopteridae > Balaenoptera > Balaenoptera musculus. The sequence goes on from NC_045787.1 coordinate 72,139,836, forward strand.
ACTGGGTCTTAGAGAAAAAATACACATAACATTCCACATGTGGCAAATACTGTCTCCAAACTGAATCCTTAGATTAGAGGAAACCTTAAGGAATCTGGTTCATGCTCAGAGTCTCACCAAAGGAGAGGCAAAATATTGCAGTGCAGAGGAAAGACCCGTCTTCTAGTCCTGTGGAAACTGTGTGCATGTATGTATGTGTGTATAAATCATTTAGCCTTTCTGATTCTGTTTGTTCTTCTATGAATAATATCCTATTCAAAGACTTCAAGATGTCATTGATGTGAAGATGCATCATAATTTTAGGTATCATTAAGAAAGGAAAAAAATGATGCCAATTAAACTGACAAATCTTTTTATCACTTAGAATTATTATTTTTGTAGTTTAAAGAGTTCTTTTAGACTTAGATATAGATTTTTGTCATATTTTACTCTTGTAAACAGAAAAAGGAAAATAGAAGCCAGATAATTAGTTAAGGTATTCCTAAAATTTTTTGGAGTCAGCCTTTCAGATTCATTTTTTTAAAAATTTTGTTTATTTTTGGCTGCATTGGGTCTTCGTTGCTGCGCACAGGCTTTCTCTAGTTGTGGTTAGTGGGGGATACTCTTTGTTGTGGTGCACGGGCTTCTCATTGTGTTGGCTTTTCTTGTTGCCGAGCATGGGCTCTAGGCATGCGGGCTTCAGTAGTTGTGGCACGCGGGCTCTAGAGCGCAGGCTCAGAAGTTGCAGTGCACGGGCTTAGTTGCTCCTCGGCATGTGGGATCTTCCCGGACCAGAGCTCAAACCTGTGTCCCCAGCATTGGCAGGCGGATTCTTAGCCACTGCGCCACCAGGGAAGTCCCTTCAGATTCACTTTTGAATCAGATTTGTCAATTCCTATGGATGTTGATGCAGCATTTTCAAAAAGACTGCTTTACTGTTGTCATTATACATTTTCCCCCCAAGCTTCTGACACCTGTTTACAAGTTTTTATGCTGTAGCTTTTTTCATCTTACCAAAAGGCATCAACAGAAAGTTTTTAGACAATAAGCACAACTCAAGTGGGCCTAAAATGACACGAGTTTAGAACTTTTCCAGTCTTGCCATCAGAAGTAACTAAAAGTCTGTGCACAGTCAATAGCAACTGCATCACAGTTCCTGCTTGGCCAACAAAAATTGCAAGATACTATCCAATTTCAAAGACTGTAAAATGTGAAATAAAAGTGTTTCTTTTTTTTTAAATTTTTTAAAAATAAATTTATTTATTTTATTATTTTATTTATTTATTGTTTCTGGCTGCGTTGGGTCTTCGTTGCTGCACGGGCTTTCTCTAGTTGCGGCGAACAGGGGCTACTCTTCGTTGTGGTGCACAGGCTTCTCATTGCGGTGGCTTCTCTTGTTGTGGAGCACAGGCCCTAGAGCTCGCGGGCTTCAGTAGTTGTGGCACACGGGCTCAGTAGTTGTGGCTCGCGGGCTCTAGAGCACAGGCTCAGTAGTTGTGGCGCACAGGCTTAGTTGCTCCGTGGCATGTGGGATCTTCCCGGAACAGGGCGTGAACCCGTGTCCCCTGCATTGGCAGGAGGATTCTCAACCACTGCGCCACCAGGGAAGCCCAACAGTGTGTTTCTTAAAATCAAAATATGGATTTAAAAACCTAAATGAGGTTGTTGTGAGTCTGTAAAATGACTTAGTAAATTTTAAACATCCTGTCTCTGTGATGCTTTTTTATTTAGGTATTCCTGTGTTCACTGAAATAATAACAGAGTTTGCCATTAAGAATATTATGCCTGCTAGGTTTTGGAAGAGAAATGTCAGACTCAGAGTCCAAGGCAGCTCCTTGAGGGGTGCTATTTTTAGGGATCAAAGTGGTCACCTTGCCCGCTAAGTATCTCTTATATCCCTGATAGAGTCTCTGAAATTCCAAAGTATTTAAATTCTTTTAGGGAAGATGCATGTTAAAAACATAAACAGTCTGAAAACAGGGATATGTTAATCTATTATTAGTCAATAACACCTTGGATTAAGGTTGTTTATCAGAATAATTATGAAATCGACAGCCCAGTTAGAGAGAAACTAATCCATATACGTGTAATAAGAAGAGAATAATAAGTAAGCAAGTACCAAGTGGCAGAGTGTGGCACAAAGTAAATATGTACATGCTGTGCACATTAACAGGATCACAACCTACCTACCCCCAACAAATGATCATCTTAACCCACCTTAATGGTCTTGAGATGGACAACTGATTCTGGAAATGTTTTCCAAATGTATCAATTCATAACTTCAGGGTGTTTAAAGAAAATTATTATGTATTTTTTAAAGATGAGGATATGGTAGCATAGTGGATAAAAAATAGGTGGCTTCCTTAGTGTGACTTTTGGAAATTTCCTATACTTGCTTGATCCCTCACCTTCCCCTTTCACAGTGGAGATGGTAACCATACCTACCTGCGTCCACGTGCATGCCTTTCACTTTGTTCTCTTTGGCTTCCCTCATGGTTGCCAAATGAATGCTGCAGTTTCTGGCATCACATCTAGCCATAACAACAGACAGTGCAAGAAGATAGGATGTTTCTTTCTTCTGTTTTACTTTAAGGGAGAGGAAACACTTCCCAGATGCCTCTTGGTTCACTGGTCAGAGATGAATCACATGCTCTTCTTTAACCCATCGCTGGCAAGGTAGGAGGGTTTATTGTGATCACCTTACCAACTAGAATTCACTCCTGAATCACTTGTAAGGGATGGATGCCCTGAGTAGATAGGAATTCTGTCAACAAAGAAGTAGGTGGGAACAGGTGTAAACTGGACCACCTAACAGTTCTGCTATACTATCCCACTGGATTATTAGAAAGCTAAGTGATATGACTCCTACGAAGTACTTAGTAATAATAATGACAATGACAAACACTTCTATGACACTTGCTGTGTGCAATACGTTGTCCTACACATATTCAGATTTATATATACAGCAATCCTCACAAGAGCCCCATGAGGCATTTGTGTTACTGTTATCTCTGTTTTACAGATGTGGAAACAGAGAAGTTAAGTAACTTGCCCAAGTTTCACAGCTTTTAAGTGGCTTTGCTGGGATTAGAATCCTGCAGTCTTGTCCAACAGCACATGTGCTTAACCATACTCCTAAAAAATAGAAATGCTCAACCCCTGTTAGCTATTACTATCATCTCTGCTGATCTACATTCCTCCAGCAACATTTACAGGGTTATTTTGTCTTCTTGTTCTGTTCTTTGAAGAGATGGAAAGATACATTAAAAAAATGTAATATAAGGGGTTTGAATACAAATTTAGTGGAAGTGTTTTTCAAGCTTTGTATCATCACTTATTAGTGGGTCAAAAAAATTCTTTAATGAGTAATGATCAATATTAAAAAAATACAATAGGCTAGAATAAAACAGTGGAATCGGATAAAAATATAAAGGTACACTCCATAAAATAACCTTTGTCTCTGTTTCAATTATATGTCTGTTTTGTATATGTTCTAGGTTGCCAAGTAAAATGTATTTCTTATTTTAGACTGTGGTCAAGAAAAGTTGGAAAAACCTACTCTAAAATCTTGCTACTCAAAGTGTGAACCAGCAGCTTTGCAACATCTGGGAACTCCTTAGAAATGTGACTCTCAGGCTCTGCCCTAGACCAGTCAGAATCTACATTTTAACAGGATCCCCAGGTGACTCTCATTTGCACTTTGGAGGTCAAGAAGCCCTGTTCTGGGGCTGGCCGTTTTCTGCCTAATGACACCTGCGAGGGCGACTCTCAGGTGTGGGGGAGAGGAGATGTGAGAGTAGTTTGAAAATGATGCTCAGATGATCTGTTCCTCAGTCTCCTTGAAGATGACCTCTCTAAAGGATACCTTACACTGACTTTCTTTTTTCCCCTCTTTCTTTTCTTCCCCCTCTTTCCTTTTTTTGGAATGAACACTGATTTTCTTTTTCTGATTAGTTACTTTTACAGACACACACGCACACACTCCATATACGCACATTTTCAGCTTCTCCTGAAAAAATTGGAAAATCCGACAACACAAGGGTAACATTTCTATAGGGCAACAAACTTCTAGAGCTAAGTAGCCCCTTTGCACTTTGAACAGAGCACTAACCTCAGCCCTCTCCACTCCCCACTGCTCACAATTCACTCATGTGCAATACCTGCCTGGTCACTGGTGGCATTTGATTTTTGTGATCTCTGAGCTACATTATTCCGGTTTTAAACTTTCCTTCGTAGATCTTCATCTGCAGTCGTTAGATCCTCTTTGGACTTTATTTTTTTTTAATTATTATTATTTTTTAAAAATTATTTTTAAAAAATTAGGCTTCTGACCCATGAATCAGCAGCAGAGTTTAGTTAGAGTGTATTATTGCAACCATGACAAAAGTATATGGCTCTGGACCTCTTGTGTTTGCAATTGGCTTCCACAGTTTTTACTGCTGACTCCCATTCTGCTGCTGAGAAAGCAGGACCCAGGCTTTTCTCAGTGGTTTTACAATTATTTCTCAATTCTTCTCCATGGAGTTTTGGTTCTTCTAATATATGCCCCTGCTTTGCTTCTTCAATTGTTCATTCTGTTGTTCTGTTTATTTTATCAGAGACTTTAGTTTGTTCTGAGAGGACAAATTTATGTAATTTCTATCTAGTGTTCTCAGTAAAGTGCCTCAGGCTCTGGGATGGGCCAGCACTCACAGAGATACAGTATTGGAGGGTTAGGACAAATGTCCTTTTAAAGCATTTGGGGAATGAATTGGGTCAGATTGAGATACAAAGTGAGGTCTGAATTTTCTCCTGTGAATAATAATTTCCTAATTGTAATGGGTTTAGCTCTCCTTTCTATAAGAAAGATATTTCTGGTTGCAAGTATTTGAAGGCCAGGCTCACACTGACAATGAAGGAAATTTATGAGCTCACAGAACCAAAAAGTACAGGGGGAGGTCAGGCTTCAGGTGTCATCTGATCAAGGCTCCAGCTCTACTTCTCTCTCTCAGCTCTGCCCCTCTCTCTGGGTCTGCTTCATTTTTAGCCTACCTTCCCACACAGTAAATAAACAGTCAAAGCAATTCTACATACAACAACTTAATGTGAAGAAAGAATAGCTGTTCTGACAATTCTTTGTTGAGAGCAAGGAAGTTTCCAAAAAATTCTCACAAAATTCTTCTTATGTCCCTCTGGTTGGTATTGGATCATTTACTCTTCCTTGAAGGATTCACTGTGGTCAATGTAACAAGACTAAGCTAACCAAGGCTTACTCTTTATTAGTTTATTCATACCTTGTGGCTAAAAGGTGTTGGGTAGCAAAATAAGATAGACTGGGTGACTTAAACAACAGAAATTTATTTTCTCACAGTTCTGGATGTTGGGAAGTCTAAGATCAGGATGCCAGCATGGCTGGGTTTTGGTAAGAGCTTTCTTCCAGGTTTGCAGAAGACTGCCTTTTGGCTGTGTCCTCACATGGTACAGAGAGAGAGAGAGAAAGGGGGCAGGAGGGAAAGAGAGAGAGAGAAGGAGAGAGAGAAAGGGAGAGACACAGGGAGAGACCTGTCATCCTCTCATCTCTCACCCTAAGGCCAGAGACCCATCAGAACAGAGCCCGACCCTTAGGACTTCATTTATCCTTAATTCCCTTCTGAAGACCCTATCTTCAGATAATGACATTGGGTGTTAGGGCTTCAACATATGAATTGGAGAGGGCGGGGCACATTCAGTCCATAGCAGTGCCCAGACATTAACCATTGCCTTGTATTTTTTGAGCATCTGTCCTGGACCAGGCTGGACCAGGCATTGAGAAAGTTGGGAGTGGGGTGGAGTGAAATACTCATTGGGGAGGTAAGAGCAGTAAATCACAAACTAGAATAAATGCTGAGGGAACTCCAGAGCAGCAGAGATCAATGAGTGTTTGGAACAGTCCAGAAAACTTTATGAAGGAGTTGAAGCTTAACCTGGGATTTTCAAATGGGTGGAAGGAAGAAAGAAGTGTGTGACAGGATGAAAACCTAGACCAGGAGGGTAGCAATGTGAGTGGAGGAAGAGGGACAGGGACCTTACCCATGTCTTACCATGAAGACCTTCTTGGTCTTACCGAGAAGACCGAGAAAACTTCATAACTTACTGGCCTGCAGAAAAACCTCAGTAATTGAGGCATGGAGTAAATGGGTGAGGAGAGTCGTTCTTTTCACAGAGATCAGAAATTCCAGAAAAAGGGAGGGTAGGGGAGTGGTGGTGGTTAGCTACCTGGGGAAAGATGACTTCATTTTAGAAATATCAGGGTTTTTTTTGTTTTTTTTGTTTTTAATTTTTTCATTTCATTTAATTTATTTTTTTATACAGCAGGTTCTTATTAGTCATCAATTTTATACACATCAGTGAGAAATACCAGTTTTTAGGAACTGAAGAATTTATTAAGTAAAATATCTGTAATGTCTTTGAGATTAAGAGCAAAGAGATGAGAAAAAGTAGATAATGGAGACCACAGATAATGGTTATTTGAATCATTATCATAGAGTTGATAACTGAAGCTAGGGAAATGAAAGGTTTCTTTGAGAAAATATGTAGAGAGATGTATGGAAAGCAAAGAGCTATTAGCCATCATCATTACCCTGAAAGATCTAGCAATAGCAAATGGCGTAGTGGTGTAAAACTATTGAAAATTTAATGGACTTAGTTCTGATTTTTCTCAGGACCTACACAGCACTTAGTGCTACACAAAATGAATATTTGTTGGTTGGCTTGATGATTGAATGAGTGAATGTTAGAGGTTTAAAATCCAAAATGCCTAGTGGGCATCAGGGATGTTTTGAAGTCAAGCAGCTTTCCCACCTCCATTGAACTGAGTGTTCTGAGCACTATTTATTATTTATTACTCCTGCACTGAAGAAATGATTAGCTGAATGAAATGAAATTCATTTTCGAAATTAGCTGAAGAAATGATGAGTTCTGCCATCACATGAAGGGATTAATTAGCTCAGTTTTCAAAGGAGTCATCTGACTGTCAGACGAGTCCAGGTACATTCACTGAGGCACTCCCAGCGGGCAGGGAGCCTGGCACAGTGCAGCACTGCGCTGTGACCTAGTTTTCCCCTTGGAATCAGGTCCTGTCTCCTGGGCCTACTGTGGTCTCTCCCCCTGGCACTTCCGCTCTCACTGACCTTTCTCCTGTACTAGTAGCTGCTGCCGACAGTCGGGCTCTGGTTCCCTCCGTGAAGACAGTGTGTAGTAGTCTGCCCTTAAACTTCCTATTCCTCGCCTAGGAGCTCAGGGCTGCCTACACCTGCACCCAGCATTTAGATCCCCCAACCACTTCTGCCTTCCTACATGCAACATTTACCCTTCTAGTGTCTAGTTCTTCAGGGTTCCTGGTGAGGATGAATGCTAACTGGGAGCTTTCTGAAGACAAAGCCTTGGTTCAGATAAGGGGTTAATTAATAATATACGTAGTGTTATAGCAAAATGCCAGGGCTTTAAATCCAGACAATCCTGGATGTGAATCACTGGTCTTTAATGTGACAGGTGTGTGGATGGAGAGAGTTGCTCAAACTTTCTTTAAAATGGTTTCCCCAACTAAAAAATACTACGTGTAATAATTATCTTTGAAAGTGGCTGGAAGGATGATTAAGATAATATACATAAAGAGACCTTGCACAGTACCTGACACATTGTAGGAGCTTCGTAGGATGGTATTTACAAGACGGGCCAAAGAAAAATACACGTGTGCCGTTTCTACACTTCACAAATCATTCTACACAGGTTTAGGAAAAAGAAAATTAAGGCAGACAGACATACAATCTTTCCCCTAATTTAGGAATATGTACTCCAGGTTCTACCTGGTCAGAGATTTTCGATTTCTATGATGTTCTTTTGTAAGCTAGTGCTTCGGCATACAGAAGAATAGTACCTTAGAGAATGAAACAAGTTAATAGATTTTCCTTGAATTGGAGCAATTTTCTTCTCCTTTATTGAATCAAGAAAGCTAACTGTCAAAGAGACATAGAATGGTGTAGATAATGCCCTAAGGTAACAAAACTCTATTATGCTGTATTCCACCGAGCCAAGGGTATTTTGGAAGGAAATTTCTCTGTGTAATAAGGGGGGATTGTAGCTCAAACTTTATACTGCATTTTTCCAGGTTTTTCTACTTTGTACCATAGTAACATTGTCCCAAATGGAAATGTCCCAGGTTAACTTTTTCCTCTTGAAAGAATCTCGTGTTAACACTAAATTGGATATTATCTTTGAAGTAATCTACATTAAGGTGAACAGAGAAATATTCAATTTCCCTTAGAAGGAATGTTTCGACTTATCATCTTCCTCCCTCCTTTTATGGAAGCCAGGGTCACCAGTGTCTTCACCATAAATAAGCAGGCAGGTGGTCTTGAAGCTGCTCCTGAGTACTAGCCAAATCTTCTCGGGAAGTTTTACTCTCTTCTGACTCTTATACCAACTAAGACTCAATGGCTCTTTCTATGAATTAATGTTTGCTGTCATAAATCTTATAAAATCAAATATATTCCTTATTTAATAGTCATATCCTAAAATTTAAAAAATTATATCCCTATCTTAGCATTAGGAATACGTATTAAAATTGCTCAATGCTAGGTAAAAACACACATCATTGTGCTGGAATTGGGAAGATTCTAGTTACCTTAAGTAAGAAAGAGACTTATGCCTTAATAATCGAACCCATCCCAAATCACACAGTTTGATTATGTGGTACTCTGAAAGCAGGGTCTCACCCGCATTTCATACCCACTGAATAAGAAAGAGGTATGTCTAGAAGAAATGGCAGAAGTCATGGAAAAGTTTCACTTTTACTGTTGGGGAATGAAGAAACTGAGGTCCAGAGAGTTTACTGATGTGTGCCCTGTGATCAGCTAGCTAGAGGAAGACTAGGATCTAGGATTCTCAATTCCTGATACAGTGTGCTTTCTAAACACAGTGGCTATTCGATGATATCCTGGCTAGCTTTAAAAGAAAATGGTGAGTTTTACTGTTTTGAAATAAAGTAGTGGCCTACATACTACTACAAATTATTTTTGAGAGTGAAATTCAATTGTATAAGTTTTAAGCTACAGTATTGGTTTAAATATATGGAAATTATAAATTTTGTAATAATTATAAAATCTTGAACACCAGAGCCTGAACACAAGGCTAGGTATTTTCACTCCATTATATCAGGTAACCCAAGTAGAAAGGTATTGTTGGAAGGGCCCCAAAAGACTTTTGTTTCTTAAATGAGGAAACAGGAAATGGGGGCCCCAGAAAACTCAAATGACTTGTTCAAGTTCATTCAGCTACTTTGTGTCTGTGGACCAGAATTTAGGTTTCTTATCTCCCAGATGAGTGCTTGCCTACCACAGTATCTAATCAGGAAAAAAAAAAAAAAAGTAGTAGCTTTTCCTTATAAATACTGCATTGTTATTATGGTTTCATTTTTGAATGGAAGGAAGATGGTATAGGTTGAATTGCATCTCCCAAAAAGATACGTTGAAGCTCTGATCCCCAACATCTCAGAATGTGATCTTATTTGGAAAAGCATTCTTGTAGATGTAATAGTATAATAAGGTCATACTGGAGTAGGGTGGGTCCTTAATCCAATATGACTGTGTCCTAATGAGAAGAGAGAGTCAGAGAGAAAGTCATATGAAGAGACAGAGATACACAGAGAGAAGATGGCCATTAGATTACAGCGGCAGAGATTCCAGTGATGCATCTACAAGCCAAGGAAGGCCAAAGACTGCCACCCGCTACCAGGCAAGGAAAGATTTTCCTCTCCAGGCTTCAGATAGAACTTGGCCCTGCTGTGATTTTGTACTTCTAGCCTCCAGAACTGTGAGCGAATACATTTCGGTTAAATCTCCTGGTTTGTGGTACTTTGTTAAGGCAGCTGCAGGAAACGAATACACAGGGCAATGTAACAAGGCAATTTATTTGGCTTTTTCAGATCAGTCTGCTCAAGGCACTCATAAAAGCTCACCAGCCTGAGGCATTTGTCTACTGCTTCCCTACACAGCATGTACTCCTATGGCTATTTCTTCACAAGGGTTTTGTAGAATTGGCTTTCCAAATGGGAGGAAGAATAGTGAAGGGGAAGGAACATTTTCTCTTCTGCTTTTGTAATTTTGGAAGGCAGCTATGCTCACCACTATACCACCAACGCTGCTTTTGTAATTTTGGAATTGACAATTTGGAGAAGAATGCCTGTGTGATTTTGTTGTAGGTTCTGGGTATGCTTTTATAGGCTGCCAGCATACTGTTTTGTTTGCAAGATCCATGTGCTGTATTTGAGTTTCCTATTATTTTCCTAATATTCTAAACATCTTGAGTACTACTTTTTGGGATTCAGACCTGTCAAGATGTCTAGATTATCAAAGTGGGCCTTGTACTAGAAGATGGAAATATTGATTTTCTTTAAAAAAAAAAAAAAGGCAGAAACTGACTGCTTATTCTAACATGTTTTTGCATTTCTATCATTGTTTAAGCTACTAATTCATGTGACAAAATTGACCTAATAAATCCAAATTCCTATACTCATTAAGAATCAGATAGCTTTTGCTTTTGACAAAAATTCTTATCATCTAAAGTAATAACAGTGTAATACTTTGACTTTCACTAGTTGTATCATCACTGTTAGACATACAAATTGGCAAACGTAACATCATCTTACAAGGTTAAAAATTAGGGCAGTATATTTTAATTTTTCACAACCTTCTGTTCACTGTTAAGACTGTTCTGTGTAACTGGTAAACAGACCTCTAAATTATACAAAGTGATATTCTAACTCATTGTTTTAACTTTATTAATGTTCCCAGAGACTTACCAGTGCCAGAGGTAATAATTATTTTGTTTAGATTGGAAATTGATGTTGAGAGCGTATGTAAGTCTTGAATTTAGAACTAGCAAAAACCCATTTCCGGTTAGAATTAGTTATGATGTATCAGAAGTTTTTAATATAGGTGTCAAACATATTTGTGTTCTTGAATCACATTAGACTATACACTTTTTTTAAAAGGGATGATTTTTTAGAACTAATTTTTAAAAATTATTTATATTTATTAATTAATCAATAAATATTTATTAATAAATATTTATTAATAAATATTTATTAATGTTTATTTAGGCTGTGTCAGGTGTTAGTTGTGGCACGCAGTATTTTCATTGTGGTATGTGGACTTCTTAGTTGCGGCATGCGGATTTCTTAGTTGTGGCATGTGGACTCTTAGTTGCCACATGTGGACTCTTAGTTGTGGCATGCATGTGGGATCTAGTTCCTCGACCAGGGATTGAACACCAGCCCCCTGCATTGGGAGCGCAGAGTCTTACCCACTGGACCACCAGGGAAGTCCCTAGACTATACACTTTTAACATATAAATGCTATAAACTATTCTAAAGCATCTTTATTGCTTTTTGGCTCTATATATTACCTTGACATTATTTGTCTAAGTTGATATTTGTGAAGCTAGTTTGAAAAAAAAAAATTCTTCTCCTTTTATGTTTACCTTTGTGCTGTTCAACAGTCAAAGACAGCGATACTGGTTCCATTTCCAGTTGGGCATGTGCTTTTGGATTTTTAAACTACTAGTTGTCTTGGATTTGAGGTGACCTTTCCATATTCATGTGTTTACCACATCTCTGGGTTATTTCCCTAAAATTTTTTTCTTCAGAAGATTGCAGACTTACCTTCCTCAAAAGTCAAAAAAAAAAAAAGTCAAAATAAATTTTCTTATATCAGTAATTCTTTTCTCATGAATTGAAAAATGTATTTCCCCTCTGTCTTGATTTGATATCAAGAAATGAAAAGGCAAATTTCGTTATTCGGTCATGCAAGTTTTGAGAAATGCCGATTGTTGACATGGGAGTTCCAAAGGTATAATAATTGCGACCAGGGACTTCCCTAGTGGTGCAGTGGTTAAGAATCCACCTGCCAATGCAGGGGACATGGGTTTGATCCCTGGTCCAGGAGGATCCCACATGCCGCAGAGCAACTAAGCCCGTGAGCCACAACTACTGAGCCTGGACTCTAGAGCCCACGAGCCACAACTACTGAGCCCGTGTGCCACAACTACTGAAGCCCACATGCCACAACTATTGAAGCCTGTGTGCCCAGAGCCCGTGCTCCACAACAAAGAGAATCCCCCGCGATGAGAAGCCCGCACACCACAACTAAGAGTAGCCCCAGCTCGCTGCAACTAGAGAAAGCCCGCGCACAGCAATGAAGACCCAATGCAGCCAAAAATAAATAAATTTAAAAAAATAAAGAAAAAAAAATTGCCACCATCTCAGTAGTTACAAAGTTCTATCTCAAAAATATCAAGCCGTAAATATGCCTTGGGATTTTAAATGGCATGGTTATTTTTCACGTATTAAGTGGCCCAAATCCTCAGCTCTGTTACACCTTGGGATTCATGAAAACAAAGTTGCCTATTGTTTTCATCTCATACGTTTGTTTGGTGTGCTGCAGTTTCTCAAACTTTGCTGTACTTATTGTACAAATCACCTGGGAATCATGTAAACAGGTGTTTTGGGTCAATATTCTGTGATAGATCTTGATATTTTCCTCTTCTAATGAGCTCTCAGGTGATGCCATTGTTGCTGGTTTGGACAACACTTGAATAGTAAGAATATAGTGATCTCTTTTCTCCCTTCTTCTGGAAAGAGAACTCTTTGTATTGGGAAATCCATTCTAGGTAGCATGAAACATGACCCAGGTATTGGCCAACCAGGATTTTCCCTAACAAGTGATTTGGGGGCTTGAGATAGTATTTCTTCTGTGAGCTATAAAAGCTGAGGTCATCTTTCCTGACCCATCTAACATGAAAGAATAGGCTGATAGGAAAAAATAATGCTAATATGAAAAAGGGTAAGTGAATGGAGATGAGAGATGAGTGTGTCCCCAGGGGATTATTTGGATTTCTGGATCCAAATGTGCTTAATATAGTTCATCCCTGGAATTGCTATTTAATACATTTTACTTAAGCTAGCCTGAGTTTCTCCCTCTGTTACAATCAAAAGTCCTGATAAATATACCAATGTTGGCCATTCAATAAATTATAATTCATGACAAAGGGAGTTTTATGAGTATAGGTGATGTAACGCAAAAATTAGACCCAGATAACTGTCTTTTATATAATTTGAGACATGTACTTAACTGTCTAAAAGTATTCAAATGCAAATTTAGAAGCAGCATGGTTAATTTCCAACGTTTTAATAATTGACATAGAGCATTCTTTCTTTACCTAAATATGTATTATAACCTCATATCTGCAGTCACGAAAAGGACTTTGGATAGCTACTTTTCACTTTGCAGATGAAGAAATCAAAATTCACACGTCTTGTTCAAGGCTACATCTAAAGCCATAGAACCCAGAACCTAGGTCTCCCCTTCTCATGCTGATTCCTCTTCTTCTAGTCATTTTTCTTTTCTTATCGTATTATTTTGTAGATTGCTGTTAACAAGGTTGATAGTATAGTATTTCTATAAAATACAATATAAATGTCTGTCTCTAAGTGTCTTTGTAACACACTTTTTTCCACGTGTGTATACATTTAAGACTGGAGAATCATATACTAAGGCACATATACAACTTGATAGCTCATCCGTGAATGTATAAACACTGAAAGAAGAGAACTTCTAAATGTGATTCCAAATGTACTTTTTTTTTTTTTTTTTAAGATATGGAGCATCTGTTTTGGTTTTTTTTTTTTTTTTTTGGCTGTGTTGGGTCTTGGTTTCTGTGTGAGGGCTTTCTCTAGTTGTGGCAAGCGGGGGCCACTCTTCATCGCGGTGCGCGGGCCTCTCACTATCGCGGCCTCTCTTGTTGCGGAGCACAGGCTCCAGACGCGCAGGCTCAATAGTTGTGGTGCACGGGCTTAGTTGCTCCGCGGCATGTGGGATCTTCCCAGACCAGGGCTCGAACCCGTGTCCCCTGCATTGGCAGGCAGATTCTCAACCACTGCGCCACCCGGGAAGCCCCAAATGTACTTCTTAATGTTACAAATCACTATAAAATTCAGACATTCTTTGAGAAAAAGGACGTTTTAAAATTTAGAAAAATTGTTTTAAGATTAGATTAATACAATTTTTTAATTTATGTGCTCTTAAAATACTAGAAACCTGGACACATCACAGAGAGAAGGAATTAGTACCTGAAACTATACCTGGTTAAGTTTGGTTCATATATAAGATGGAAATTTATATATCTAACTTTATTTTTTTCTAACTTTTAAATTTTATTTAAAAAATCCATAGCTTAATGAATCATTAAGTAAAACGATGATAATTTGTACTAAAAATTCCTTTAAGCCTTCAGTAATTTTCTTTAGCAGAGAGCTAGAAACAATTCTTACCCAGAATGGCTTAAAATAAGAGTTTAATTGTAGTCTTCATTTTATTTTAAAAAAATTTTTGGTAATGCTGTGTGGCTTGTGGGATCTCAGTTCCCTGACCAGGAATTGAACCCAGGCCATGGCAGTGAAAGCACTGAATCCTAACCACTAGACTACCAGGGAACTCCCTAATTGCAGTCTTAATTGTGTCTGCATGTATGATGAGTTACTGATATGATCAAGATTCACAAATAAATCTCCAAACAAGTTTACAAAAAGGAAAAAAACCTAAAACACTTTTATTTTCCACAAGGAAGAGCAATAGGAAAAATTAAATCATTTCCCACATATTGTTTTCTTAAAACAGCCTACAAGGACATATTCAGCACCAAATAAAAAAGAAAAAAAGAGAGAAATTACAAACAGCCACAGAATATAATCTATAAAGCAAACATTTAATATTGCACTTCGTTTTGCTAACATTTTGGATTTTACTTTTCCTAATTGAAAAATCAGGAATCTATCTTGAATACTGGAATACACCTGTGAACCTCACATCTTGTATCAAGAATTGACCAATATTTAGAAAGGAGTAATGCCTCTAAGTAAGAAAGTAAAGGAATACTTTAATGGGGAAAATAAAACTTTATTTGATAAAGTTTTATATATTTAAAATTTTATCACATTTTGTGACCCAGTGCCAATTAACAGAATATTGGTCATTCTTTCCTCATGTGTTATTTATAAGAGTATATGGTGATAAGTATTCCAATGCTATGCATATCAATAATTGTTCCCTAGTCAGTTAGACATAAGAAAAGAAAAGGGATTTTCTGACAATCCCCCCGCCCCCCGCCCCAACAAAAATAAAACCACCAAATGCCCTTTATGCCAAATATTCCATTAGCTTCTTTTGAGGGGGACATTCACAAAATGATTTAACAACAATAAAAAAATATTTCACCCCCATTTCCTTATTATCTAGTATTAGTTTGCTACGGGAGCCCAAACCCTTTAACCGAATCACTTAAAACGCGATTCATTTTTACATGGGCTTTCTTCACCCTGTCAGCATTTTTCAAACATGAATTGTCTTCCATGTTTTCTTAAAGGCCACTTATGGAAAAGCCTATTTGTTTTGTATGAAGCTTTAAGACAGTATTTAACCAGGTCAAGCACCAAGCCAGAGTTACTATCATTTTCAGCCACTTTATTAACTGTGGGATTAAATGGCAGGATAGATGTAAGACCCATTTCACGCATATGTTGCAACACCAGAGATGCTGATTTTCATTAAGATACATCAGAGCTGAATTCCTTCTAAAATAAGACAATCAGTACAACTTGCTACCTTGGAAAATGCAGTTTTAAGTGTCTTCATGAATGCTGGTATATTTATGAGCCAACTGTAAATTATCTTTAATATAAGCTATAATTTACTGATGTGATCATTCTTCATAACTATATATACTCAAAGTGAATGATTTCTCATGCTTAGCAAAATCTTCTTTAGGTAATGGAAGAAAATACTTTCATTAAAAGAACCACAAAAATATAAAAGTTATTATTCCAGCACATATTCTAGTATTTGTAATTTTGAAGTTATACACTTTTAGAATAAACTTGGGTTTTCAAGCTCTGTCAAGCTTGAGCAGGATAGGAAATGTATAAATTGAGCTCTCTGATCATAATCTGAACATATATATTCCTGCTCATGAAAATACTCTGCACCAGCAAAAACGATTTCCAACATATGTGTTTTGGAGGTAATTAAGTAACTCTGTATAAAAATAAATGCACTTTCTCCTCCTTTCCAGTGACTGGAAAACTTCCATACTTTTAAAATAATAATAAAAAGTAACAATAATTTTTAAGAGCAACAGCCCTTAACTCTTTGCTGGTGCCTGCCATACTGCCTCTCTTTACTCCATTCTTAGCTCTGCTAGTTTCTTCTCATATGTAATGATAAAAAGGCAATGCGGGTGGGTTATCACTTTTGTGTATGTCCCTTTTCCAAATTTCCCTCTCCAAAAAGCCAACCAAACAAACAAACAAAAAAACTCAACAGTGCAACAAAACACAAATAGCATTCCAACAGTTTGGCAAGTGATGCGTTCACCTGAGATTAAGTGATTTTAGGCAGTCAGTAACAAAATGTTGCTTTGCTGTAATAGTAGAAAGGCAACAAACTCTTAAAAGAAACCAAGAAGGTATACAATCTTGACAAAGTCTCTTATTAGCTTCCTCCTCTTATCTCTTTTCCCACATATCTGTTGCGTATCTACTACAGTAGGCTGCAAAACATACAGCAAGAAGGATTGGCTTGAAGGCATTTGATGTTTGTAAATAAATCCACAATAGGATCCAAGCTGAAGAGGTGATACATGGTCAGCCTAGTAGGACAATTCTGAGCATGTGCATACGCAGGTAAAGTCCAGGCTATATTAAATTAAAAAAAAAAAAAATGTCAGTGCGTTTTTTTCATGTTAAAGTTTTTTTCAAAGCTTTCTTTTGTTCCTTGTTGTGCTCACTGCAAACAAGTTTTAAGAGTATCAAGAGTCTGGCATAAATGGAAAAAAAAAAGCTGTAGTGACATGGAACCGCACAATGTAAGCATTGAGCATGTGCAAATTTTCAAATCAAAAGAAGGAAATCATCCCTCTTTACAACGTGGTGTCTTGACACGTATGACCATAGGCTAAGAAGACTGCTCTTAGTATGTGCCAGTTTTAAAGGAGAAAAGCTTAGATCTTCAAGCATGTTGGAGCAGTCCCAGAATGTTGCTGTAGGCTTCTAAAGCATGATCACTGGTTGTTTCATGTATTCGCCATTTTTCTGGGCAAAAGCAATTCCACTTCCTCTGAAAACGTGTCTCCTATATACTTCTCTGTCCTCAGCCGGGAAGGGAAGAGATACAGTTCGGAACCCACATCAACTTGATTTAATCAAGTATTCCTTCAACGAGACGGGCAGGATGGTCTATCATCTGCTGACTGATCAGGATTTGGATCAATCTAGAAAGAAAAGAGAAAAAAACCCCAAAACCAAAGTTAATTGATAAGGTTTAGTAAGAATGCAGCAAATAGGGTAATATTTTGAGTACTGGTTGAGAAATGTAATCAGAAAGAACATACAGAGTTTGTATGGGGAAGAAAGGGTATTAGTATCATCTATAAAGTACTTGCTATTCAATTACTAGATTAACAATTAAATTTAGAAAGGTATGCCGGAATAGTTTTATTTGATAAAAGCTAAAGGTAACGTTCTATCAGAGAATGGAGTTTTACTCAGCACTTAGTCACACTTAAGACTCAAATACACAATTGGCCAACATTTTCATAGCAATGATTTTCTTCTGTAAAGTATCCATTTCATCCTGTTACAAAAAAGTCAACTCATCTTTTCCCGAGCAGGAAGAATGTAGTTGTGTAAACAAAGTTCTTGGTGCTTACGTGAGGTAATAACTCATGGGTGTAAAGCCCTAGGGAGGGCCTAGGAATACAGTGTGTATCAAGAAATAGGAATGGTGAACCCAAAATGCTCTAGAGGCTTCCCACCTTGCCTCTTTCTGTAGTGACTTTCATATGCACATACACTTAATAAAAGTGAACATATTTCAGTTGCTTCTCAGGTACAAAGAGAATGGGCACAGGAAGGCAAATTGTTGGGTTTAATACATTTCTTTTACTGAAAGATCTTTTGGACAAGACCCATTTACAATACTTTCCCCCCTCTATGTGGCTAGATGTTAAATAGTTAAATCACACCCTGAACCAATTTAGGGTTTTAAAAGTTTTGAATTCTCTTAATTATCTTTAGTTCATTTTAAAAGAAGGAGGTAGATTTTATGACAAATTGCTTAAAAGTGGATACTTAGATTGCCATTCTTTTAAAATGCCTGTCAGATCAAATCACAAATGAGGGACTTAATAAGCAAGACAGATATGTCAGAATAAAAATGTAGTGACAATGCTTCTAAAAAGTGGGAGGACATTTTTAGCATCTAATAATTTTATGAATTGAAATAGTGGGATAGAAAAATTATGTCCAATCAAGAATCTGCAGAGAACAAAACAGATTCTGAACATCCTATAATCAATGAATAAAGTGGATTTCATATTAATCACATCCAAAGGAAAATTGACTCTTCTAGTCATGGTATTAAGGGGAAAAAAAAGCAATTCGTTGAAGAGTGAAACAATCCTTTTATGTCTTTCTTGGGAGTAATATTTCACTGTAAAATAGCTGCCTCAACTACAGCAACCAAAAAGAAAAAGCTGATGCTAGTGATTTACAAAATCATTTGGTATTTTTTAAATTGGTATCAAGGCCAACTCTAAGGTCCCTACAATGTGTTATTATGTATATATATATTCTGAAGTATCCTGACATTGCTGGATTGCTCCCTACCTCCTTTCCTTTGCACCTATTTTTCTTCCTGCCTGGAACATTCTACATTTTGAGAATACTTACTCTTCAAGAATTAGTTTAACAATCACCTTCTTAGGGAAGCCCCTCCTGATTCTCAAGACCCAGCAAGATGCTCCTCAAATGAACTGTGCATTACTATTACATTGTTATGTAATATTTTGCTTCTAAGTTTGTTTTTCTCACCAGTCTGTACGCTTCTCCCAAGGGCCATATTTTATTCATGTAAGTGCTTAGTTACTTGAGATGAATAAAAATAATCTAAGAGTACAGGAATGCTGTTTAAGATGTTATTACAAATGTTATTTTCCCTTATGACTGAGAATGTTAAAATATGAAAATTAAATTGGAAAAGGATGATGAATAAGATAAATTCTAGCTATTTAATCAATGACTGTAAAATGCCAGCTCTATAGATGCTTTAAAAGATGAATTATTCCTTTAACTGGCATTTAGGAAGTATGAGGTTAGATCATTATCTTTATTTCCCCAATAATATAAGAGACCAGTCCTACCTCTGGGTCAAACTTAGTAAATAGTGACAACCTTATGATCTAACTTTTAATCTGTTGTTCAAAATTATTTGTTTTTCTCTTATCATGATAATCAAAACCTAACTGTGTTTTTAAAAAGTCTGCAATACTGTTTACTAAGAGAGTCACAGCCCATTACTTGAGGGTTTGATGCTTACCTCTGAATAAAGAGGTGGAGGCAAGAAACGAAACTCCTGAATATATGCAAACAGTGGTCCCTGAAGCGCTCTCTCAAAGTCATCACAAGCACTCACTGGTGCAAGATTATTCCGCCTTTGTTCCTCTGTTACCACTTCTGCATAGCTGGGTGGTGCTGAAGGAAAAAGATACACGCAATTCGAACAGCACGTTCTTATGCATGTCAAAATACACAGAATAGAAGGTATTAAAAAGGAATGTCAAGGTAACATAATAATAATTTGTCTTGTGATCAAAACTAGGGGGATATACGTTTTAAACCTAACATTAGGGGCACATCTACTCTCTTCAAGTATAGACAAACTTTAATCATAAAATATCAGAAGCAAAATTATGTTCTTGAAAATAATAGATTAAGCTTAGATATGCATTATCAAATTATTACCTTCAGGTCTTTCA
This sequence comes from Balaenoptera musculus, assembly GCF_009873245.2. Classification (NCBI taxonomy): domain Eukaryota; kingdom Metazoa; phylum Chordata; class Mammalia; order Artiodactyla; family Balaenopteridae; genus Balaenoptera; species Balaenoptera musculus. The sequence goes on from NC_045787.1 coordinate 72,159,696, forward strand.
GGTAGGGATAAACCAAGCCAGTTCATATTCATGCTACACTGACTGCTTACACTTGAGGTTCTGCTACCAAACGGATGTAGAGGAATGGTACCAATGACAAGTGGCAAATTAAGAAATAAATCCATAGCTCCAGGAATATCCACATATACCTAAACAATGAAAGGAGATGTTAGGTTTAGAATGCCAAGTACTATTTCCTTTAAAAAAATGAATAACCCAATCTAATGTTATTTGAGGCTCTCATTTACTTCATTTTTTAACTTATATACCTACGATATACTTGAAAAGTTTCTCCATCGTGTACATTTACCTCAGGTAAAATTAGTAATTATATTCCAAACCATATAAAGAATTACATATAATTATATATATCACACATGGAATAAAAAAAATCAAATCCTGGATAAGACAAAATGATACCCGTACGACTTTAAAACCTAAAAAAAAACCACCCCAAACCCTTAAATCTATACATACCATTAGTGAATATTCCACACGGATTATACTACAGTCGAGGATAGAGGGAGAAACTGGTGGAATTTTCAGCAACTTGCCATTCCACGTCTCTGTCTTTCCAGATGATAAGGATTCCCCACGCAAGTTAGCCACGAGCTGTTTGACTTCCTTCATTTTCCCTTTGGCATAGAAGGCCTGTGTTTGGTAAATGGCTGCCTTTGGCACCACCATTCGGGAGGAGCAGTTCTCAATCTCAGCAAATATCTGAATTGATTCACCTACAGGAAAAAAAAATATTATCTACTGTTAAAAACCAACCAACCAACCAACCAACCCCAAAACAAATGTAGACTCTCAGGCTAAAGTCTGAAAGTTCAGTGAACTACATGGATATAAAGCTTATCCTAAGAGTGGCAAGTAACTTACAAAAATAAACTACACATTTACAGTAGCAATTTAAAAAAGAAGACTACATTCCAATTTATAAAAGGAAACTGGATAAGCACAATTTATGATATTTTACCAAAGAATACTGTATCATGTTTGCATTTAGTAGAAATAATGTAAATTCATACACAAGAGCTAAGTGAAGAAAGATCGTTTTTTTGTGGGAATCCACCTCATACATACCTGGCGTATAGCCCTTCCTTTCAATTTTGGCACTTAAGGATATTGGGCCTGAGGTACAGAACCAGCAACAGAGAGTCTTTTCTTTTGTGCCTGCTTGGGGTGACTGTAAGAAATAAATTTACAGAAAAAGATCAATGTATGAATTGAGACAGTAATAGAATGCTTTAAAATACAATCTTAAATTCTTGAAGAATTTAACATTAAAAGTAGTGTTGGTTTTTTTTTTTCAGTATCCAAATATACTTTTCCACTAACCAATGGCTTCTGATTTATATTAGTATTTTTGTCTTTATACAAGTTTCCATTCAATTAAAGAAAAAAGGGTGCAGGGTTTAGCACCATATTTCATAAACATAGTTTTAGCCCAGGTTATTTACATACACAGTAATTAAAAACCAACCAAAAAAACAAACAGAAAAAAAAAAAAAACCCTTTCCACATTCCATTTAAACTGCCTTAAAAAAAAAAAAAATTAAAAAAAATAAAGGCAGTTTGGAAAGCAACTTGGTTATAATCCCAAATGATAACATCTTTCTCTGAGAATGTAAAACTCAATAAGTAAAAAAAGAAAACTGCTCATTTTTAAGATTAATTTTACTTGCTTAAAGATGTTATTATTTGTTTAAACCAAGTAAAGTTTTTGAAGTCAAATTTGAATCTTATGAAAAAATACAATTAAAAAAGATTTCCTTTAAAACAGAATTTAAGTTTTTTCATGAAAATAATAATCTCCCCATCATTAGACAACTATCCCTATATTGGAATAATGCAATGCAGTACAAATTTTAGATTATGATATTTTCAAGTTAAGTGATATTGTTATAATAATAATTGATACTACTGTTCCTTTTCCACTACAGTTATTTAGGGAACAGATCTACTCTTTTGTTATTGCTGTTACCTTCTGAGGAAGATATTTCATACCAAATACTGGTCTTACTTTAAAAATTTACTTAAAGTTATTACAGTATCAGAAAATGTGAGCATATTCTGCATTAATTTGTGTGCTCTTAACTATTTTTTTTTGAAAATGGTATTTATGTAATTCAAAAATGAAGTTACTATTTAAAAATTATAAAGAATGTGTATGTAGTTTAGGTGATTATTCTTTAGTATTTATATGCCAAAAACAAAAAATGAAGAATTCAGTTAATTCTTACCAGTAATGAAGGAGTGTTGATATCTATATGCTCAAAGACTGTAAATTCCTTCTTTAATTTTACTGGTAGAAGCCAAGGCCTGTGCAATTCGGCTTTCACCCAATAGCGCACACTGCCATGTCGGCCTTCGAATGAGGTAGCAAGTGGTCTGTGCAGAATATAAAGGTCAATATATTAATCTTACACCTCTTTTTAATAATTATACAGTAGCTCAGCATAGAAGTGTTAATATATTGTATGTTTATACATCAATGAGTTATCAAAGGCATAATTTATATTTCCAAAGGGATAAGTCATTGGGGAAAAAACCTTCTGTTTCCAAATAATAATACATAGTTGTTAAATATTACAGAAATTTGGTTAAAAAAGCCAGAAGAATACAATCTCTTTAAACTAAGAAGAGGCTACTTTTAATGCTGGTGGCAAAATTACGAAAGTCTGGAAATGAACAATTCTTGAAAAGGTCAAGACTTTAGTTTAAAAATAAAGTTAAGAATGGTTTAACTATTTCTGTTGAGATATTCTGGACACTGGTTAAACAATCAGACCAAACGACTCCCTACGGCACTCCATTTTTCATTAACTAAGAATTATTATTATCTCTTATTATGGTAACTAATTAAGATTTAGAAAAGGCCTGGAATAGTCGTTATAGTTTCAAAAGTTTTTCACATTTCATTAATAAATCCACTGAAACTCTAAAAAAAGACTTTTACATTTCCCAGTTTACTTATGTTCTAACTCTTTTTGGCCATGCTTTCTAACTATACTATAGACTTAAAAAGGAAAAGAATCTTCTCTGTTGACCTGTATCAAGAGAATCAGAATTCTTTTTCAACTCTCCCAGATTTTATTACTTGTGTAAGATTTTATTTTAGTGAATTTAGTCTCTTTTTCATAATTTCATTAGAAAAATGCACAAGGTTCATTTATTTACAAGGTAGAGTGCTAGCTTTTTATGAGGAGTAGTGGTGTTTTACTTTTTGTTTTGTATTTTAGACTTCTGTATTAACTTGTATAGCAGAGAAATAAAACGCAGGATCTATGCTAGTCTTCTAGAGTTTATTTTAAATGACTTTGGTTTATAGATAGAATTTTTTAAAAATATATTAAGTTACTTCCATCCTTTGAAAACATTCAGGCCCAAATGTATTAGTCCTATTGTATTCAGACTTAAAATATTTCTCTCAGAAAGTAATTAGGGCATTATATTAAAAATCATGTTCTTAAGCAGTATGATACACAGGATACTCTGAAAAATACCCTTTATGAACTCTATCCATATATAACAAGTACTAGAATTTAAAAAAATACAGAATTATGTACCTTTGGCACTTGAAGTTCTTATGTAATGCCAAGCTTACCTTTCAGAACAAACAGTACAAGTGCCACTTTGCATGTTTTAATATCTGTTAAGGCATTATTTCAAAAATTACTCTTTGTATAATTTCCTCTAATGATTTATTATTACATTAAGAATATACTACTTTCCTTCTTCCTTTCATACTAGATTCCAAGCCTTAGATTAAGGTATCTCTGATGGATGTTTCCTTTTAAGTCCAGGTCATAATATCTCAAGTGACCTTCTCAATAGCTCTTTGCACAGAAGCTAATGAATTCATATCAGAAAAAACACATCACTTCTGAAGTTAGGATATTCTTAATTATCTTGACTTTCTTAGCTTACTGCTGTTGGGCAGCATCAGTAGAAAAAATGATCACTGAATTTTTATAAACTACTAAATGAGAGACTTGTTATGTTCTACCTTTTCTGCTAATGCTGATGATAAACTAAGTATTAAGTGCTTACTATTTCACTGGCACCTTCCAATTCACTCACTTTAAATGAAATACTATTCAAGTTTTAAAAACCATATAAAACTTGAGATAGAATACTAAGAATTGAGCTTTGCTTTCTATAATATTGCCACTCTAGATTAAAAAAATAGCTTCTTTTTTGAGTATATGTTTTCCTCTAGCAAGTTTCAGTAATGAAAAGGGTTTTTTTTTTTTAAACTAAAAATATTTAAATTCAGAATGTTTCATTTTAAAAGAATGGATGTTTATGAAAAATGCGTGTCACAAAATACTTACGTCTGTGGAAGCTCGAAGCTGAATGCATATTCATGCCTTCCTGAATGAATAGTGTTGAAGCCTTCTTCGGAATTATCATCATCTAAAACAAACAGAAAAAGAAAACAAAAAACTTGTTAATAAACCTTTACACTCTCTTCCTGGTGGCAGAACTTTAAAGATGCTCACATAGTAATTAAGGCCACAAACTTTAGAGTGTGAGAGATCTGAGTTCTAATTCCAACTTCATCACTTCCTCTGGGTAAAATAAAAGTCCTGTCTTCGGTTGCTTCATCTGTAGAATGGGGATAATTAATACTTATACCCCATAGTTGGTTTTTCAATGGAAAACAACCTAAACTGCAAAGCATCTATGTGTGACAATACAGGCTCAACAAAAGATTCAGATTTCAAATCTCATACTAAGATGTTACCTTTCTCTTCATCCAATTACTTAAATTTATCCTATTAAGACTATATATAAAATGAAAACTGTTCATGTAAGCCTTTTAAAATATGTCAGTTTTGATACGGAAGATGTGAATGTTGAAGCCCTAAAACCATTAGAAAACTCTGTCAAATAGATGTTGGAGTTAAAAAAAAAAAAAGGAACAGTGATTTTAATGTCAGTTTCATAGCTAAAAATAAAAATTCTTATTGAACCTAAAATTATGACCTCAGTCTATCCTAGCAACAGCTAAAAATTCGCATATATATAAAATATACTTTAGATTTAAAAGGTGCCTGCTTAATGGGAAACTGTCACACATCCTTGAAAAATGAAGACTAGGTTTGTTTCCCATTGCTAGAAAAAACGGGATGACTTTATTTTACAACCAATTTCTTTTGCTCAAATAGGTTTCTCCAAAACGTCTCCAAAACAAATATAACGAAATGTGGGAGGGTATTCTGGATTCTTAAAATGATTTTCTAAAGCGCTCTGACAGGTTAATTTAATTACATAAACGTCTACTAGAGCAGTTTTCTCGGTGTAGAAACCTTTATCATTATTAACCAGGAGACTAAGAGAAACGGGTATTATCATATTTAACTTTCCCTCACCAAAGTAATGAATTCACACAAAAACCGTGATGCTTCCCTTCCATCACAGGAGAAAAGGAAAAAAGCGCCTATATGTGGAAACTTTTATTCAAAAAAAATCACCAAGACTCGCTTCTATCTCAGTAGTATTTTCTTCTCCCCCCGTGCAAATCCCCTCTACGGGATTTCAGCACCGAAAGCCCGCTGATGAGCTGGGGGCCATTTAAAATCGCTCCCCGCGACGGCGCCCAAAGTTTGTCTCTCTCTCCCTTTCTTCCCGTCTCGCTCCCTTTTTTGTGCCAGCTCAGCAGTCTCATCGAGGCGAGCGGCGGCGGCCGCGCCGTGGTAAACAAGTGCCGGGCTGTCAATCAAGAACTAGACCGGAGCAGGAGAGGACCGGCCTAAACCGGCGCGAGCAGATCCCAGCCGGCCCGCCCGCGCGCCGCCGCCGCCCGCGCGCCCCGCTATACGTACGGCATATGTCGCACGGCGCTCGCGCTCGCGGCCGCGCAGCCTAGCCTGCTGGCGTGGGGCGGGGCGAGCACGCTGCGGCGCTTCCGCTTTACACGCCCCGGCCGGTGACCGGTTCGATCTGGCTCGGGCCACCCTGACACCTTTACAGTTGCGGCGAGGGAAACTGGTGGGGCGGGGAAGGGGGGCGCGGGATGCAAAAGCCCCAAAGAAACAATGACAAGGGGGCAAGGAATAGTCGCCGAAGCCCTCACCCCGCTTTCAATGATAGTGTCACTTTCCCTTCCCCGTCCCAGCCAGTCTTGGCGCTCTCTCCCCCCTCGGGTCACATCAAGGTAGCCAGTCTGGTGACTGCATAGATCGGGAAACACGCTGTTTCAGCTAAGAGGAAGACAAGCGTTCACAGAAACTGCCTGACAGCTTCCACCCGAAAACGTGGAAAATGGGGTCCTGCTAACCCTGCCCACCCAATTTCCCCGTGAATGAGATTGTCAGCTAAAAAGTTGCGCCCAGGGCCATCCGGCACCTGTAAGGCCGGCGGAAGCTTCTCCTCTCCACTCTGTTGAAACCTGTAGTCGTTCCTTTCGGGGCTGCAAGCGGGCCCAGGTGAGGGGCAACAGAACGGTATGTGACATGAGCCCCGCGCGCTTCCAGAAGCCCCGGCAGGGATGCGAGTAGGGGCGGGGGCCGCAGCTCAGGAGGGACCTTTACCGGCGCACGCCGGTTCCAAGCCTCGCCCCAGCCGGCGAGCCCACTCTCCCCACCCGCCCGCGCCCAATCCAATCAGAGCCTGGCATCGCCTTAGCAACAGGCTAACAAACCCGGCTCCGCCTATCGCCGGCCGCCCGGGGCGGGGTCTCAGTTACCAGGCTAGTTTGAGAGGCCCCAGTTTTAAGTCATTGAAACTATTCCAAGCGAAGCTCGTTCAAGCTTGCAGGGGTTGAGGGGTGTCTCGTGGGGGTGCGGGGCACATAGTGTTCTTTACTATGAAATCGTGGCGCAATTAATGAAATTGTCCCCATAAGTCGTTATTCTACTTTTACCCCACTGCAAACCTCAACTCCTTAAAAACCTTTGTTTCTTCTCACTCATCTTATAAAAAGCTGCCAGTCCAGGAAGGATGAAATACAAACTCTCGTGTGTCCTGTTCAACAAATACCAGGACTGTCATTAGGCAGTTGCATTTCTTATCACTGTCAGTGCTTGGAGAGGTTAACTAAAAATTATTTCAGGATGCAAATTACCTATGTGTAACTGAAAATCCAACTAAAGATTGATTTCATCTTAATATTTTAAAAATAATGCATTCATGCTGTAACTCAAAGCACCCTACGTTTCTACACTTGCCTTAGTTCAATTAGCACTTCCTCGTGGATGTGTATTTTTTAATTAAAAATGGAGGTAAAAAGTGCTCTACTCTTTGAAAAATCATCAACATTCGAGTTAAATACTGCATTAAAAAGGAGAAGGACAAAATTACATAACCAGTTTTAACATTATATTCTTCTTGGGCTAGGAATTAAGTCATCGCCACCACCTGACGCGTGTAACCAATCTGCTGAGAGCAGAACAAGCGCCCCTCCTCACCACCCCCCAGAACTGGTCCGAAACAGGATTGAACCGCTTCTAACAAAGGGTGGAAACTTAGAAAAACAAGCTTAGAGTCTGCTATATTTCCACAATGTAACCATTTAAACAATAGATTTGAAATCTCAGGACCCCTTCTCCCTTGGACAACCCTTTATCTCCAGTTTCTAACCAAAAATCAAATCCAATGAGCCGAATACTTTTCAATTCCATTTGACTGGCACGGGTTTCATTGAATGCACGTTCCAAAGTTAGGCATGATGCTTGGAAAAGAAAATTTCTGACCCTAAATGGCTTCTAAAACTGATATTAAACATATCATAATGATAGGTGCTGTCCTTTAAAATAGAGAATGCTTGATGTAAATTTCTAAAGGAACTGGAAAGAATAGGGAAAAAACACGTGGGGTGTTGATACCATATGTCAAAATAAACCACAGAAACCCATTATCAAAGAACAACGATCAATTCTCTGAAGTGTTTTGCGTGTCAATATTAAAAATGAAACACACCTATTAACCCACTTAAAAATGTTACTCCATTTCTTCACTGAAGCTTAGTTTTTAAGATCTAAGGTTGCAGAATACAAGGAAAAACCTAATATTGGACTGCAGCTTTTAGCAATTCATTTGAAAACATATTAGTAAAATTACTGAATCGGATATAAGCAGAATTTATACGTAAGGTGGAAATGGACTGCAAGTGTGTATGGCACAGACCAAGCCGGGTATAGAGGTAGTGGAATAAGTGCAGTTTGCAGTCACTTTGCAGATGCCTGCATGCATTACGGCTTAACACACGATGAATGTCAAGGAGAATTCAAATCTTCCACCTTTCCAACCTTTATCAAACAGCTATACGTTATGGTAGGAGTAGGATTACATTAATTCAGAAAAATTGAAAAGGTATTTTGCCAAAGAAAACAGGTCTAATAATTTCTGAATAATGTAAAAAACTTACCTCTTTCGTGTCCAATTAAGATGTCTTTATGGTTGAAATATTCTACTTCTTCAGTGTAATTCTGTGTATAGGCAGTATTGGAGCCGGCGTTTCTCGATTCGGTCCAGCGTACTTTCGCATGTCCTCTTGCATGAATTTTAAGAGATTTTACTCTGATTTCCCCAGTAACTTCTAAATTCACCCTTCCTGAGACTGTATCCCCACTAGAATACACAGGGACATTGCTGTCATTAAGACAGTCAAAGCTTATTGTCAAACTCTTTACCTTTCCCAGCACCATGTTTATAACAAAATCTATAAAAAATATAATGTAAGACAAAAAAGTCAAGATCACATATAAAATGTGATCTTCACTTAACACTGATCGATGTCTTTGCCGTGCAAAGAGCTTGCAGGCAGGATCAGTGATTCTTTACAAATAGTTCATTGAGATTTCTTAAAAAGTCAGGGCAGCACAGAGGCTGCTGCTCAGCGATCCTGCTAGTCTCAGTGGTCTCCTTACAAAGACGGGCGGCTGGAAGCTGCCAGCTCACTTTAAGAGCAGCTTTGTGAAAAACAACCCCAGTGCGCATGCGCACGCCGCGGCTGCTGTCCGCCCTCCCTGCGCGCCCCCTCCCGCGCCCGGCTCGCTCGCGGGTACAGTAGGTGTACAGCCAGGGGAAGAAGACACTGGGGCTGCTGGGAGGCTGAACCTGACTTCTCTTCATTGTAGGCTCCTATTGGTAGGCAGGCTACCGTAAACCCTCGACGTGCTAGCTGGAGTCCCTTACTGAGCACAGTCTAGTGGAAAGATAATGGCCGAGGGAGGGAACTGGGGGACAAGGTTGGGTGGGGAACTGTTTGCAAAGCCAAGTGAGGATAAACTGCTGAGTGACCGGTCCGAAGCGTGCGTTCCCGGCACTGCAGTGTTTTGCCCACTGCCCTGATGGGAGGAGGAAAAAGTGATGTGTGTAGAGATGGGGGAAGGGGAGAAACCGGTTGGGCAAGGGCTGGTTGTTGAGCATAATCTAACGAATTTCAAAAGAAAATGTAATAAAAACCAGAGAAGAGATAATGTTCATAGACAAGAGCATTCTTGGCTTGGGTTTTTTTTCTTTTTAAAACCAGTGCTTTGTAGGCAGGGTGGAAATGAGCCCAGTCGAGGTCAAGTCGAGACCTTAAAAGAATACTATAAGGAGCAAGGAAGAGAAGCAAGTATAATTTAATCAGTATATTTTGCTTTCTCCTGTGCTTTCTCTTCCATCTCTTAATTCGATAGCAACGAAAAACAATCAAGTTTTTGCCTGATGACAAGAGGGAAAAACAAGGTTTGACCACTTCCTAGAAGGAAGAAAACGTCCTTTTTTGAGACACCACCTACCGCTAGATTTGCAGGGTATGACATGATTACAACTCCTGTGTCCAGAGGATTAAGAATAGGATTCGGCCTAAAAATGTATCACCTTATAAAAGGCAGCATGACATAGTGTTTTAGCTGACATAATGTTTATAACAGCGTTGAAAAATCTTTGTTAGAAGTTAGTGAAGTGCAAAAGATGTTTTTTTAAAAAGCATGGTTTGTTATATAAATAGGGCTTAATTCTGTAAAGCTCTAATTTTAATTTTCAACATAATCTCATTATACATCTTTCTTAAGGACAGGTACATTTGTCTCTTTACTGTGAACGTTTTGGTAACAAATTGCAGTGCTTTCGTAAAATCACCCTGGGATTCAAGACATAACAGCATAATTATCTAGATTTTTTTACAATCAATGAAATTGCTTATAGGAGAGAAATATAGGGAAAAAGAATATGAATCTGGAAGTATATATACATAACCAAATACACTTTGAAATATTCTTGGCTGTGTCTAAGCCGTTTTAGATTCTTTTGTGCAGTGTATTTGGATAGGTTGAAACTATGAGCCACAATACATTGAGCTCATTCATTGGTCTTGCTGTTTTTTTGTTGTTTTTTTAAAGAAACTAAATTTTACTTAGTTGGGTTTTAGTTGAAAGGCAGTATCTTGGAGTCAAGAGCATTGTATAAATTATATAGAGTATAAATATGCAAACTATTTAGACAGTTAATGGACAGGGTATTTACCTCTGATAGAGCTTAGATGGTTGTGCTTAAAACTATGAATTTTTGTATTTGAGTGGGGAGAATAGTTTTTTTTTTTTTTTTTTTTTTCCCTCTCTTGGATGACACCTGGTGGCTATTTTAGTTGTTCAAGTACTTGGGATCTTGTACTAGCTTTGTTAACAGATACTATTTGGGTTTTTTCGCCACCTAGTGGTAAAAGTGGTGAATTTGTTAAAGTGTTAGCGTTAAGGTCAAATATACTAACCATTCAAATAAATTTGGGCGTGGATTTAAAAGCGCGGTTCACAATGATGCCTTTATTACCAAAGTTGTTTTAAATTATTAAGGGCTAGTGAACAATTGCTGAATTCTTCAGAATTTTTAGTAAAACCTCTCCAGTCGGAATATAACTTATTTGTGAAAAAATAAGAATCAGCTGTTTAAATCAAACTAGAATTCCATTTAACCAAAAAGAACTCTTAAGGGATTTACTCGTAGTTTGGAAAATTGTTTTAGCACATTAAATGATTCAACCCTGTCACTCTATTACATTATTCCTTCTGTTTGAACCCTTTAGGATATTATAAATCATTATCATTATTTATTTTTCTACTTCTCTTTATTTTCTTTTTACAATGTCTTCCTAAACACTTTAGTAACTGACAAGTTGCCAAAAAATTCTTATCCTCTATCATTTTTACTTAAGATCCTCCTCACTTACCCTAATTATCACCTTTCTTCTCTGGATTCAGTCATGTGACTATTTCTTAAACACCTAAACTTGAGTCTACTTGCTTCATTTTGTTTTCCTCCTCCTATTTATTCAAACTATGAAAACAGCAGAAACAACCAACTCTGGCACCTCTAAATCCCTGCTTGTGTTTTCATTTCTATGAAAACACTTGGACTAAGTTTTGAATGTTTTCTCTCATGACTTTTATAACCTCCCCTTTTCAAGACTCCTTATCTAAATATCTACCCTGTAGACAGCTTGAAATGCTGTACTGTAGCCATTATTTGCGGCTTCTGGACTTGCTTTACTGGGCCTTTATTGTATTTTGCGTGAAACTGAAGCTGTTCATCTTTACCACCAAGGCTCTTTCCTACCACACCCCAGCCTACATCTCATATGCCATCTCCTCCTACTCATCTGCTAACCCTCCCTACTGTCAAGTACATCTTCTGTCCCCTTTGTTAGCCTGTCTCCCCATTGCCAACATGCAGTTACAGGCTGCTTTCCATGCCGAGAACAGTATCCCACGGCTGTGTTGTCTCCCTCCTTCTAACCCTCCACTAGATCACCTGGCACAACTGAATAAAACTCTGACTAGGCAGAGTAACCAGTTCCCCTCCCCTTTTTATAGCTACTTCAGAACTTATATGGGAAGCTCTTCTTGTTCCACCTTACTGTATAAAGGTTTAAACTCAATCTCAAGAACTCTGTCGAAAACAGACAAATGATAATTGCTATCACGGTATACAATACTGAGGCAACATGTCAAAACTACTGCCAAGTCTGGAGTTTTTCACATATTATATCAAAATGCTCAGTATCATTAAAAAAAAAAAAATCCATCTCAACTGAAAGTTTCACTGTGTGGTTGTAAGAAAAACCGTATCAGCAGTCGGAACCTATTTCTTAAGGAAAAATATGAAATCCATGCTTACTCCTTCTTTTAACTAACACCTGATAGGCTTGAGTGCTGTAGAACTAAGGGAGGTTTTGTTTGTTTGTTTTTTAAGTCTTAACTCTGCCTTTCAAGATTTTGCAACTCTGGCTTAACTCTTTAACATCTTCAAGATGCAGCAAATTTGACTTTGATGTGGAGATTAGAGGTAAGATGTGCTATACATAGTATTAGCAAAATGAGTAAGATTTGTTTTTTATATTAATTATATATATGTTTGTTACATTCTTTGTACTTAATAAATGTTTTAATGTCTTGTGGATTTTGTGATAAAATTCAGTACCAAATTTGGTTTCTGTCTTCCATCGTTAAATAGTGTAGTATGTGTTATGTGAATGCCGTTTAATCTTCTTATTTTTGATTTTTGATTTAATATAAAATCATTCGTAATTCTACTATTCACCCGGAGATGCCACTGTTAACATTTTGGTACATTTCCATCTAGATGTACAACTAAGAAAGAAAAGCATTACCAGTTAAGCAATGACAGTGCTTCTTATCAAGTACACTTTTTAAACTTTAAAAAAATTACATAAGTTTTAGGTGTACAGCATTATAATTTGACATCTGTACACACGACAGAGTGATCACCACCACAAGTCTAATTACCATTCACCACCATCCCCTTCCCCATTTTCACCCACCCTCCAAACCTCCTTTCCCTCTGGTAACCACTAATCTGATCTCTGTATCTATGAGTTGATTTTTGTTTTATTTTGTTTGTTCACTTGTTTTGTCTTTTTAGATTCCACATGTGAGTGAAATCATAAGGTATTTGTCTTTCTCCATTTGACTTATTTCACTTAGCATAACGCTGTCCAGGTCCATTCATGTCGTTGCAGATGGCAGGATATCCTTCTCTTTTTATGACTGAGTAATAATCCACTTTGTATATATAACGCACCTTTATCCATTCATCCATCTGTGGACACTTAAGTTGTATCCATATTTTGGCGATTATAAACAATTCTGCAGTGAATATGAGGGTGCACGTATCTTTTCAAATTAGTGGTTCCATGTGCTTCGAGTAAATACACAGACGTGGAATAGCTGGGTCTTATGGTAGTTCTGTTCTTAATTTTTTGAGGAATCTCCCTACTGGTTTCCACCGTGGCTGCACCAATTTACAGTTCCACCAACAGTGTATGAGGGTTCCTTTTTCTCTGCATTCTCTCCAACATTTGTCATTTCTTGTCTCTTTGATAGTAGCCATGCTAACAGGCGTGAGGTGAGATCTCATTGTGGTTTTTGTTTGCGTTTCCTGATAATTAGGAAATTATCTGCCTGTTGGCCACCTGTATGTCTTCTTCGGAAAAATGTCTATTCAGACCCTCTGCCCATTTTTTAATCGGGTTGTTTGTTTTCTTGTTGTTGAGTACAGTAGACTATTTTGACAACAGATTTGATTAGTGTCTCCAAGGGTATAGTCTCTTTAATTAATTTGTAACACTTAGGGCCTGCTAAGTTAGATGAGTTGAAAAACTTTATTCATCCAGGCTCAAAGTGGCATCAGGCCTACAAGAAGGATCAGAAATGCTAAATTTCTGTTCTGAACTATTTTATGATTTTTGACCAGGCACAGCATTATGTAATGAGGGTAAAAGAATTCTAATTATAATAACTAATATTTTCTGATGGATATTGAGTTTTAGTGGCAAAGTGTAATTGAAAGGAACGAGTTCTCAGTTTTTTACATCAAACTCATATTTGGCTAACTGGAATTTCATGTTCAATATCTTACTTGGAGAATTTTGCCCTTCCAGTCATCTACATTTTTGCTTTTGATGTCGAGGATCATTATGAATGATTTAAAAAACCCAAAACTTGTTATTTACTGCCACTACCTTCTCAATACTGTTTAATGGAGGTATTTTCCAAAGGTCTGCCATCTAAGGTTAGTTTTATTTACTGTGGTTAATTATTATTAATATCGTAATTTAAAAATTGTAAGAGAGAATTCTTGCTTCTCACCCATCTGTAATCAGCTCAGTTTTCATGTTACTTTCGTTTCTCTTGTTGGGGAATTTTACTTGCTACCACATTGAAGAAGTAGCTATGATGAAGGAAGTGTTTCCTGTGAAAAGCTATAAGGAGGAGGGGCAATTTAAGCTTAGAAGTTTGCTGAGGACTCACTGTCTCCAGAATTTTACGAGTTTCAAATGACCTTTTGTTTCAGGATTAGGGAACAGGTTAGGTGATAGGTAAACCTTAAAATCACAGTTTCAGTCTATGACATAGTAAATTCATATGTGGATCACCAGCAATTAGCTTTATATTTGTCGTTTTTGTAACATAAACATCTTTGTTGTTCTTGTGTAAACTTCTTAATACATTTTAGTGGAAACATGAGGCAACTAAAATTTTCTGCCTCAACTTACTATAACATTTTTGTAGTCATGTAAGAATTTCAAATTATTTTGCTGCAGAGAATCTGATTGAAAGAAATTTAATGCTTTAATATTTTGGACTTTGAAACATATATGAAGGATTTTGTTGTCATGGAGGTACACATGCTGTTGTGAAGATATATAAAGCAAAGTATCCAAAGTGAGGAACAGAATTAAATCATGAATAATTTACAAATTAAAACAATACAGTCTGTCTTGGTTTTTAGAAAGTGGGAGTAGTGCTTAGATAAAGCCAAAACAATTTTGTAAGGTATGTGTTAAAAACAAAATTTGGAAGCTAGAGTAGATGCCCTTTTACCCGATACTTATAATGTCCAAATCATATCTTTTGCACTCTTAGAAATAAGGAACACTTAGTTCTACCAGTGAGCCACTTGAATAGGGAAACATCTTTTAACTTTAATTTGTCAGTTATTATTATTATTATTTATTGCTATCATTTGAATCTGTTTTGGTGAAACTTGGTAAAAGCCGTCAGAAAGGTGAATGTGTAAGAAGAAATTGAGTTGAGCCCTGCCCCTCCCGTAGGTCTTTCTGCAAATGAATAGGAGGGAGAAAACCTTTCGGAAAGGGTCACTTGATAGACAACTGGCCAGTGGGAGATTATCGCAGGGAAAGACCGGATTGTAAAATAGAGTCATGATCCTAAAGAGGATAAAGTAGGAAAGAACAAAAGACCCAAATGTTATTCTTGGGCTTCCCTGGTGGCGCAGTGGTTGAGAACCTGCCTGCCAATGCAGGGGACACGGGTTCGAGCCCTGGTCTGGGAAGATCCCACATGCCGCAGAGCAACTAGGCCCGTGAGCCACAACTACTGAGCCTGCGGATCTGGAGCCTGTGCTCCGCAACAAGAGAGGCCGCGATAGTGAGAGGCCCGCGCACCGCGATGAAGAGTGGCCCCCGCTTGCCGCAACTAGAGAAAGCCCTGGCACAGAAACGAAGACCCAACACAGCCAAAAATAAATAAATAATAAAAATAAATAAATTAAAAATACACACTAACTTGTTGGAAGCCCTGAGAGGTTTAACAGGGAAAAAAAACCTACTTATTAAAAAAAAAAAAAAAAGTTATTCTTTTTCTAGCACTAGCTTTTCTCAGCCTCACAAAGCTTGATGATTTTGTTCTAATCACATTTTTTTTTTTTTTCTGCCTCTGCAATGATGATAACTCCAAATGAAATGAAATGTTGGCCACTGGCTTGGAGACAGTGGTGGCCAGTAGTTAGAGGGCAAAGCTGATTAAGTGAAATGCATAAAAATCACCAAAACACTGGCAAGAAAGACCCATCAGAGACTAGTGTGGGGCTGAAAGCCAAGAGATCTGTCTCCTGGTGGATATGGGGGACAGTGAAGGATGAGAGGAGAGTGGTGGTAGACAGGTAGTCCAGAGATGCCTCGGTGGCCAGACTCACGTGCAACGAATGGGCATGGCGCAGGCATGTCTGGTAACGACAGCAAGTCAAGCAGACTTTTCAGGGGACTGGGAAGCCTGGATGATAACAGAAGATGGGGGTGAGGATGGAGCAGTTTTTTCTTTTATAGCTGTGTGGCACATGCATACATTGGCCGAGAAGTCCAGAAACTACCAGGTTGTACACTGAGTGGGGTGTGTATGTGAGAGAGAAAGAGATCATCATTATAACAACCAGAATACTAGCATATCCTATGGCAGCCATTGTGCTTTCTACTCTTATTTGGTGTTTCTACTCTTATCTTATTTGGTCCTCTTAACAGCCCGATGAGGTGAATACTATTATATCCATTTTGTAAACAAGGAAACAAGCTTGGGATGATGAAGTAAGTTGTCTAAACGTATACAGTTGGTAAAAGATGGTGCTAGGATTTGAACCTGTGCTTTTAAATCATTAGGCCATACTGCAAGCAAGTCAGTAGGCTTATTTGTTAATAACTCCTCCAAGAAGGCTCCTGTAACCATCCTTTCCTCCCCTAGTTTGGATTATATATTTCTCTTCTTTGTACACAGCACCTTTTAAGACCCTGTTCCTTAACAATCTTTTATATAGTTTATACATTAATTGTCTCTTGCATAATAATCCAAGCCTCTCAAGGGCAGTCTCCATGTCTTATCTAGTGCTCAGTGTTAATCATTTTTATATCTCCAGCACTTAGCATAGTGCCTGGCACATAATACACGCTCAATAAGTATTTATTGATATGTGATATATTGATAATGGAGTGTTATCTTTAAGCAATTTTCCATTGTAAGATTGTAGAATCTTTTTTTTTTTTAACATACAGATAGCAAAGTGCACAAATCTTAAATTTACAGCTTGATTTTTACTTATTATTTATTTATTTAAATTTATTTATTATATTTATTTATTTTTGGCTGTGTTGGGTCTTCGCCGCTGTGCACGGGCTTTTCTCCGATTGCGGTGAGCGGGGGCCACTCCTCATTGAGGTGTGCGGGCCTCTCATTGCGGTGGCTTCTCCCGTTGCGGAGCACAGGCTCTAAGTGCGCGGGCCTCAGCAGTCGTGGCACTCAGGCTCAGTAGTTGTGGCTCATGGGCTTATTTGCTCCATGGCATGTGGGATCTTCCCGGACCAGGGCTCGAACCTGTGTCCCCTGCATTGGCAGGCGGACTCTCAACCACTGCGCCACCAGGGAAGCCCCTGTAAGATTGTAGAATCTTATGGGAAGTTTTCCCAGACGACCACATGAGACTGAAAAATTAAAAATAAGATTTAAATTTCAAACCATCATTTTATAAAAGTATGCCGATTGCCACAAAGTCACCATCATGATGTATTATCCAATACTAGTTAAAGCAAATAAGAATTACTATTTGCTGAAGTGTTATGGTTATAAAGTAATAATCATATTAAAATTCATATATCCTCTTTGGGCATTTTTCTACTTATATTACATTTGGTACATTGTTTACAACTGATGAACAAAGAGTCTTCCAGCCTGCTTTTGATTGCTTAGGAAAAATCCAGTTGTGTGCCACAGCAGAGAGCAAAATACAAGACTGTAAGAATTTGGGAAGTTAAATGAAACTTGTAATATTGTTTATCTGTGTTTTAACACTGTTTCACAGCTGACATTTACTAAAGTATTCTGAACAGATTTGCAAGTAGGTAATAGGTTTATTTCAAAGGTTTCAATTATGTAATATTTTATTTGCTACATATATTTAGATTATGTATAGGTGATGTCTCTCTTAGAAATTAAAATCACTAAAAACATTTCTGAAGACAAACACTTCTTCATTCATAGGTTTGGTAAATTCAACAGTCTGGTATGTGAAACCCTGGTCATTAAAAATATATATTGTTTTAAAATGATTACATATATTGTTGACTGTTGACCAACTTGAGGGTTATAGGCACCAACCTCCCCCCTCCCCTGTGCATATAATCCGTGTATAACTTTATAGTCAGCCCTCCGTTTCCCAGGTTCCTCCAAATCCAAGGTCCTGCAGCCTCTGATTCAACCAACCCTAGGCAACCTCGGATCGCCTAGTACTGTAGTATGTATTTAGTGAAGAAAATCCACATATCCATGAAGTTCAAACCCATGTTGCTCAAGGGTCACCTATATTTTTAAGTATGTTTTTGTTTTTAAAAATAATGAAATAATTAGGTGGAAAATAATGCAATATTTGCTGTGGAGAAGCAGATTTTTATGCATTTATGACTTGAGATGTAACATTCTAGATACTTGCAAGATATCACAAAGCATGAGCAATGGTTAGTGCTGTGGATTAAATTTGTTTGTATAAATTTAACTCTGAAAATATGAATTACTTTTCCTTTAATAATGAAAAGAAAAGCTTTAGGGATGTGGTTAGTGTATTATCTTATATGCTTTACTGAACAAAGGGGATCTATGATTAACTCGTATAATTAACAAAGATAAAACAATGATAGTTAAATTTAGAGAAAGAGTGTAGTCAGTGAGTAGAAATATACAATCATGTAATTCTGAATTTTCACTTCTGGAAGACGAAACACAATATTAGGTAGAGAGCTTCAAAATACCCACATATTTTTCCTCACAATTCTGAGACTCCAAAGAGCTTTAAATATATTATATTCAATGTCCAGTCTGTCAATGTAGGACTCATTAATTGTTTTTGTTGAATTGTTATTCTTTTTTACAATAGGGCTTTCTTTCCCAAAACAATGTTTAGTTATTAATAAACAACTCTTTAATTGATTGAAAACATTGTTTTCCACAAATTTATACATTTGGCACTCATTGTTTTGTAATATGTTAAAAGTGTATTTTCTTATATATATATATATATACACACACACACACACTATATTTGCTATACTATATATATGTAGAATTTGCTGTGGGGACTTACATGTGTTTACTCACTAGAACAGGGAGGAAAGAAATATCCCATTGCCTGAGCAGAGCTAATAGTTTCTGGTGTTAATCTCATTTCCCAGAAGATAACTTTCTGTAAGAACATGTGTTTTCTTAAAAAAAGGAAATAAAATTAAAAAGAACTCTCTCATAGAGACTTGTGATATTTGTGTTAAGAAGAAACAATCTTTAACTCTACTTGCTTGATAAATAGGGTACATAAAACAAAAAGATTAGGTATGAAAAGAAGACAGCTAAGGAGCTCTAGAGAGAAAAAATACGTTTGACTATTTACATAATTCTTAAAACATAAAATGATGAAGGTGGTGGGCTAAGCTCTTCATGCGCTTTATATCATTTGATCTTAACAACAATACAGTTATCCTTGTTTTACAGATGAGGAAGTTGAGGCTTAGAAAGGTTGAGTAACTTGTTCAAGGTCACACCCTAAGTGGCAGAGTTATCTGTACAGAAATGCAGTTTAAGAGGGAATATAAACAAATAGTTACAATAGAGATATGTATGCAATAGACAGAGTTACTAGTAGGATTAGTATAGTGTTAGGGAGCATCTAGCAAATATAGTGAAGCCTGATCCAGTGTTCAGGCAGAGCTTTCCCAAAAGAGTTGAGATTCACTAGCGAGGAGAGGGAAATTGGGGGAGTGCTTAATGATCAGGCTAGAGAAGTAAACAGAGGCCAGATTTTCAGAACCTTACAGTGAGAACGTTTATGTTATTGATTGTCCTGGTTGAGACACTTGAGAGTGAAAAGGAGGCCAATAATGTCTGTGTTGGTACAACAGGAATGAACAAAACCTGTTCGGGCAAACCAGGAATTCACTGAGATGAGGAACATGAGAAGGAGTGAGGATGATAGTGAATTTGTATTTGTTCAGTTTCATAGTTGTTCATTTAAAAAATTTTTGATTTTTACAATTCTGAAACAATTAAAAATTGATAGAAAATTTCCAGGCATAAAAAAGTACAAAGACTTTTTTTCCTGAACCATTTGGAAGTAATTTGCCAGTGTGCTGCTCCACTACCCCTGAATACTTTATTGTGTATTTCCTATAAATGAGGACATTTGCCTACATAAACATAACACAACCGTGGAAATCAGGTCATTGACATTATACATGACTACCATCTACTCCACAAATCCCAATCAAGTTTGTTGTCTTAATACTATCCTTCAGAGCAAAAGGATACAGTTCAGAATCACCTGCTGCATAGAGTTATCATACCTCTTTAGTCTCCTTCAGTTGGGAGCAGCAAAACAATCTATCCTGGTTTTTAATGACCTTGACATTTTGAAGATTACAGATCGGTTGTTTTTTTTTTTTTTTTTTTTTTTTTTCAGATCGGTTGTTTTATGGACTATACCTCTGGGCCTTTTCCAGCCTGGGTTCTGGAAGGGAATTAAACCCTAACATCCTAAAGCATCTATTGTATGAAAAAATTAACTTCTCTCAGTACACCTAAAACAGTATTAGTTATGAAGCATTCTTGAGAGAGTTGAGGAAATAGTCACTGTGTTCTCTGGCTCAGCTGAAGAAAGCTAAATTATTAGATTTTGACAGGAATACCTCGAAAGTGATGCTGTTTTCTTCTCATTGAATCCTATTAGATGACATACAATTTTGATTTGTCCCATTACTAATGGTCACTTGATTAAGGATGTGTCTGTCAAGAGTCTCAACAATGAAGTTTTTTTTTTATTTTGGTAACTAGTAAGTATTTTGCAGGGAAGTTCTTTGAGACTGCAAGTATATCATTCCTAATCAAACTTGCAGTATACTCATTTATTTATTTATAGTACTATTGGGCCTTAATTCATTGCTATCATTATTTATCTTGATGTTCAAATTGTGCCCCATTTAGCTAGCGGAAACCCCTTCCAGGTAGCTTGTGTGTCTCCTGACATGTTTCCGTCACTTTTTGACTACTTTCTTTCTTTCTGGTACAAGATGTTAACAAGTTTATCTTGTACTTTCCCTACCCTAACCCTGGAATCAGCCATTTTAGATCTGAGTCTTTTTAGTGGCGAATAATATTTAGAAGACAGGATCTGGGCACTAGGTGTGCCTTTTGCTTTTGGAGTATGGTGCTTGAAGGCTATCTCAGTGAAGAGAGCTAGGACATATGTGCATGTATATATGAATGTATGTACACACCTTTGCGTTATATCTATCTGGCCATGAATGTACACTGATACCATCAGTTCTAATCTAGTACCTCAGAGTTTCTTCTAATTTTCTTCCTTTATGTATATGTTATCCCCTTTTTTGATGCTGAGAAACTGGCTCCCTTTGGCCTTATTAGATTTACTTGTTTAGCCAATCTCCCTGTATGTAATCAATCTCTCCTTTCCACTGCCATCCCTTCTCCCATATAGATGCACTCTTCTCCTGTGTGGGCTCTGTTATCCACATCAGACTGCCCCTCTACATGGATGTATCCTCACCCTACTCAGGCTGGGCCTCTCCACACTGGACTGACCTTTCTGTGATGCCATCTTCACCCTGTACCAGGTGGGGTCTGACTCGCATGCTGCTGCCATTGTTTCTTCCTCCTGGGCCCTTCCTTCCACAAGCAGGGCAGATATACAGCTACTTTAATTGAGTTGTGAATGAGAAGAGAAAGGGCAGTAGCTAAAAGGTGACTCATTCAGGAAAGAATTGTTTTTTTATAAGATGCCCATCTGGAGGATAAGGTTAAAGATATGTCAATAGAAGAGACAGAGATACTTGATAAAAGGTAGAAAAGAATGGGATCTAGAGCATAATCCTAAGGATTAGTTTTAAGTATGAGAAAAGACCATGTTCCCACTCCAGCAGAGACCAGGAGGGAAGAATGGGTTTCATACAGGTTTGTTTGAGAGTTTCCCGCCTGGAAGAGGAGTAAATTTCCATCCTATAGCTTTTACTTTTTCTGTATGGACATTGTGGAGAAGGAGTGATTTAGTTGGAGATTTGAGGACAGTGGAGAAGGTTCTAAAATCACTGTGGAAAATGAGAAGTGAAATGAGCAAAAACACAGGAAGATTTCTGTGTGGTATGGAAAATCTAACTGAAAATAGAAACTGAAAATGAGTGAAGACACTAACCCAAATGGTTGCAGTATTTTCTCCAGCAGTCCCAGCACTAGGAGTGGAGAAGGCAGTTTTTATCAGGCAAACAGTTAAATAGAAAGACATGGTGCAAGTAAGTTGAGGATATTGGCTAGAGAGAGGTTGACATGAAGGAAATGAATATTGAATGTTGAATAGTTCTTTTGTAAAGAAAAATTTATTGAAGTGTAGTTGATTTACAATGCTGTGTTAGTTTCAGGTGTACAGCAAAGTGATTCAATTATATATCTAATTATGTATATTTAGATTCTTTTCCATTATATGTTATTACAAGATACTGAGTATAGTTCCCTGTGCAACAAGTATGTCCTTGTTGGTTATCTATTTTATATACAGTGGTGTGTATATTTTAATCCAAAACTCTTTTAATTTATGCCTCCCCCTCTTCCCTTTGGTAACCTTAAGTGTGTTTTCTGTGTCTGTGAGTCTATTTCTGTTTTGTAAATAAGTTCATTTGTATCATCGTTTTAGATTCCACATACAAGCGATATCATATGATATTTGTCTTTCTCTGTTTGACTTACTTCACTTGGTATGATAATCTCTAGGCCCATCCACGTTGCTGCAAATGGCATTATTTCATTCTTTTTTATGGCTACTCGTAATAGTCCATTGTATATATATACCACATCTTCTTTATCCTGAAATGAATAGTTCTTTAAACTATTAGAAAAGTAAGGAAAGAAAGGAGGGTTCTGGAATAGGGACAGTAGATGGGTCATGCCTATCCCAAGGTCCTTGTGTGATTTGGTCCCAAACAGTAAGAAACTAACTCTGTCTAACTTAAAGGTATGTGTGTAGAGGTGGGAAGGGAAAGGATTTATTATATGTATATTGAGTAACTCACAGAATTAAAAATCAGGCTGAACAATCATGCCTCAAAAATACAGGAAGCATGCGGCTTTGGTGTTGGAGGTTTTAGGAAGCCTCTTCAGTTGATCACTATGGGGATGAATCTGCTCTACCATCATTTATTCTTATGTTACTGCTCAGGATTCAAATACTGAGGGAAAGGTTAAAGTGTCATGGCTTTGCTTGGGTTTGCTAGGTGGTTGAGGGTTCTACCAAGACTGCCTGAAATGGGATAGGGGTAGTTCCTGAAAAGAAAACAAAGGTGCTGTTAAGAGAAGGAGGAGAATGGATGCTATGCCGGCAAAAACAAAAGATGTTCAGCACTAGTAGATTGCATGTGTGGTATTGAATTTACGCAGGATAAATCATGATTTGATACAGAAGGGAAGATGATGAATAAAATACTAATCCTTGTTTTTTTACTTTTATTTTTCTTAATCACAAGAATAATAAATGTACATAGTAAAAATAATTAAAACTATCTCCTTTTCCCCACATCTTTTGAGACTGTGTAACAATGACCAAGATATGACAGCAAAGGGGAGAAGTGGGTAGAAGGTGATAGATTGATTTGAAAGTCATGGCTTGAACATTTTCTGTGGTTCAGGTCTGTCAGGTGCACTGTGGATAGGAAAGTGCATAATGAGAGTTTGGTCTCTTGCTCATAAGTTAAAGTACAAAGCAGTGCATTGAAAACTTTAAAGTCAATACAAATCCAAAGTTGGTTTTACTAAAAATGTCTCCTTTTGGAAAAGACATAAGTAAGTATGTGTCTTCAACTTATATAATAAAAGAAATTTATATGATTTTTTATTTTTTTTAAATCTCCTTCCATAATCCTTACATTTAAGAATTGACTTGTTTTTTGTTATCTTTGTTCTTTTTATTGTTCATTATTTTTGAGACAATGCGTAACCTCCTTCCCCGCCTAAAACAACCCCTCCCAGCTTGCTTTCAAAAGTCAACATTTTCGTGCAAACAGTTTATTGAGTAGACTCTACATTGTGCATATTAACGCAGTAATGTTTTTATTTTTATCCAATCACAATTCCCAATAGCACTATATAGAATCTCCCAAGACAATTTCTTGGGTACATTCCACAACTTTCTCATCACTTTCAGTTATTAAAAAAACAAAGCAAAACCAGACTAATTTCACTCCAGTGTAAAAATCCAATCTCAAATCTGATTCAAATGTAATCCTCTCACTTCCCTCTACTAGCATCTAACTCCTTTGTTGGGGAGGAGGAATATGAGAGATGGCAGGGGTTGCTTACTGGAGATGAGGAGTGCCCCTCCCCACAAGACTACATGATTCTGTTGCTGCTGTTTTTCTCTGAGGATGTGGTGGTCTCCTCATAACTTTGTGCAATTTTTAGAGTTGTTGAGCTTCACCTTGGGTCACCACATTACTGAGGACACCTGCACAGGGAGCACCCATGTCCTCCTGTAGTCTTGCCTTTGGTCCACGTCCCAACCATTTCTCCTCTCTTCTTCATATTCCTTCATAGGGTGTCAAACGTGGTAGTCCTCGTCTGCACCCTCTGAAAGACGAGGAGACCTGGAATGGGTTGGAGGTTTTCTCACCTTCTTCTTAAGTTCCCTATAACATGGTCTCTTTTTGTTGCACTTTGCTGGGCTCAGACAGCAAGTCCTCTTCCTTCAAAATCTCCAGAAAAGAAGCAGGCACATTTCTTGGTGTTCACATATGTTCCCAAATTCCAAAGGACACAAGTCAAATTCTCCCCCAGACTCTCTCACGGGGCTCACTGCACTTTGAAGGCAGGCATCAGGTTGGTCTCTAGGTACCTGACTCTGCAAGTCTTCAGCCAGGTAGCAGGCTGTCAACCTTCCCTCTTTGCCAGTACTCACTTTCTGTATTCCATTGAAACTCCTCGCTCTCTTGGCTTCTGGAGGGTTGATGGGAAATACTTTTCTGCTGACCTAGGACTGAGATGTTGGTTGGGAGGAGCAGAGGTGGTTCTGAGTAAGTTCTTCAGGAGGCTTTTGGCCCCAGTGGTTGGAGAAGCCTTTTTTTTTTACTTTCGAATTTTATTTATTTATTTTTTTCTACAGCAGATTCTTATTAGTTATCTATTTTATACATATTAGTGTCAATTATATGATATATGTCAATCCCAATTCATCCCATCCCCCCACTCCCCCCTGCTTTCCCCACTCGGTGTCCATACATTTGTTCTCTACAATTGTGTCTCTATTTCTGCCTTACAAACTGGTTCATCTATACCATTTTTCTAGATTCCACATATATGCGTTAATAAACGGTATGTGTTTTTCGCTTTCTGACTTACTTCACTCTGTATGACAGTCTCTAGGTCCATCCACATCTCCACAAATGACCCAGTTTCGTTCCTTTTTATGGCTGAGTAATATTCCATTTTATATATGTACCACATCTTCTTTATCCATTCATCTGTCGATGGGCATTTATGTTGCTTCCATGACCTGGCTATTGCAAATAGTGCTGCAGTGAACATTGGGGTGCATGTGTCTTTTTGAATTATGTTTTTCTCTGGGTATATAGTGGGATTGCTGGGTCATATGGTAATTCTATTTTTAGTTTTTTAAGGACCCTCCATACTGTTCTCCATAGTGGCTGTATCAATATACATTCCCACCAACAGTGCAAGAGGGTTCCCTTTTCTCCACATCCTCTCCAGCAATGGTTGTTTGTAATTTTCTGATGATGCCCATTCTAACTGGTATGAAGTGATTACCTCATTGTAGTTTTGATTTGCATTTCTCTAATAATTAGTGATGCTGAGGGGCTTTTCATGTGCGTCTTGGCCATCTGTAGGTCTTCTTTGGAGAAATGTCTATTTAGGTCTTCTGCCCATTTTTGGATTAGGTTGTTTGTTTTTTGAATATTGAGCTGCATGAGCTGTTTATATATTTTGGAGATTAATCCTTTGCCCATTGATTCGTTTGCAAATATTTGTTCCCATTCTGAGGGTTGTCTTTTCGTCTTGTTTATAGTTTGCTTTGCTGTGCAAAAGCTTTTAAGTTTCTTTAGGTCCCATTTGTTTATTTTTGTTTTTATTTCCATTACTTTGGGAGATGGGTCAAAACAGACCTTGCTGTGATTTATGTTAAAGAGTGTTCTTCCTGTGTTTTCCTCTAAGAGTTTGATAGTGTCTGGTCTTACATTTAGGTCTTTAATCCATTTTGAGTTTATTTTTGTGTATGGTGTTAGGGAGTGTTCTAATTCCATTCTTTTACATGTAGCTGTCCAGTTTTCCCAGCACCACTTATTGAAGAGACTGGCTTTTCTCCATTGTATATCTTTGCCTTCTTTTTCATAGATTAGTCATCCATAGGTGCGTGGGTTTGTCTCTGGGTTTCTATACTGTTCCATTGATCTATATGTCTGTTTTTGTGCCAGCACCATACTGTCTTGATTACTGTAGCTTTCTGGTATAGGCTGAAGCCAGGGAGTCTGATTCCTCCAGCCCCGGTTTTTTTTTTTCCCCCCTCAAGATTACTTTGGCTATGTGGGGTATTTCATGTCTCCATACAAACTTTAAGATGTTTTGTTCTAGTTCTGTAAAAAATGCCATTGGTAATTTGCTAAGGATTGCATTGAATCTGTAGATTGCTTTGGGTAGTCATTTTCACAATATTGAGTCTTCCAATCCAAGAACATGGTATATCTCTCCATCTGTTTGTGTCATCTTTGATTTCTTTCATCAGTGTCTTATAGTTTTCTGCATACAGGTCTTTTACCTTCTTAGGTAGGTTTATTCCTAGGTATTTTATTCTTTTTGTTGCAGTGGTGAATGGGATTGTTTCCTTAATTTCGCTTTCTGATCTTTTGTTGTTAGTGGATAGGAATGCAAGATATGTCTGTGCATTAATTTTGTATCCTGCAAATTTACCAGATTCATTGATTAGCTCTAGTAGTTTTCTGGTGGCATCTTTAGGATTTTCTATGTAGTGTATCATGTCACCTGCAAACAGTGACAGTTTTACTTCTTCTTTTCCAATTTGTATTCTTTTCCTTTTTTTTTTCTTCTCTGATTGCCATGGCTAGGACTTCCAAAACTATGTTGAATAATAGTGGCAAAAGTGGACATCCTTGTCTTGTTCCTGATCTTAGAGGAAATGCTTTCCATTTTTCACCATTGAGAATGATGTTTGCTGTGGGTTTGCCGTATATGGCCTTTATTATGTTGAGGTAGGTTCCCTCTCTGCCAACTTTCTGGAGAGTTTTTATCATAAATGGGTGTTGAATTTTGTCAAAAGCTTTTTCTTCATCTATTGAGATGATCATATGGTTTTTATTCTTCAATTTGTTAATATGGTGTATCACATTGATTGATTTGCGTATATTGAAGAATCCTTGCATCCCTGGGATAAATCCCACTTGATGTACGATCCTTTTAATGTGTTGTTGGATTCTGTTTGCTAGTATTTTGTTGAGGATTTTTGCATCTATATTCATCAGTGATATTGGTCTGTAATTTTCTTTTTTGTAGTGTCTTTGTCTGGTTTTGGTATCAGGGTGATGGTGGCCTCGTAGAATGAGTTTGGGAGTGTTCCTTCCTCTGCAATTTTTTGGAAGAGTTTGAGAAGGATGGGTGTTAGCTCTTCTCTAAATGTTTGATAGAATTCACCTGTGAAACCATCTGGTCCTGGACTTTTGTTTTCTGGAAGATTTTTAATCACAGTTTCAATTTCATTACTTATGATTGGTCTGTTCATACTTTCTATTTCTTCCTGGTTCAGTCTTGGAAGGTTATACTTTTCTATGAATTGGTGCATTTCTTCCAGGTTGTCCATTTTATTGGCATAGAGTTGCTTGTAGTAGTCTCTTATAATGCTTTGTATTTCTGCGTTGTCCGTTGTAACTTCTCCTTTTTCATTTCTAATTTTATTGATTTGAGTCCTCTCCCTCTTTTTCTTGATGAGTCTGGCTAAAGGTTTATCAATTTTATCTTCTCAAAGAACCAGCTTTTAGTTTTATTGATTTTTACTATTGTATTCTTTGTTTCTGTTTCATTTATTTCTGCACTGATCTGTTTGATTTCTTTCCTTCTGCTGACTTTGAGTTTTGTTTGTTCTTCTTTCTCTAGTTCCTTTAGGTGTAAGTTTAGATTGTTTATTTGAGATTTTTCTTGTTTCGTGAGGTAGGATTGTATTGCTATAAACTTCCCTCTTAGAACTGCTTCTGCTGCATCTCATAGGTTTTGGATTGTTGTGTTTTTGTTGTCATTTGTCTCTAAGTATTTTTTGATTTCCTCTTTGAATTCTTCAGTGATCTCTTGGTTATTTAGTAATGTATTATTTAGCCTCCATGTGTTCGTGTTTTTTCTTTTTTTTTCCCTGTAATTTATTTCTAATCTCATAGCATTGTGATCAGAGAAGATGCTTGATATGATTTCAATTTTCTTAAATTTACTGAGGCTTGATTTGTGACCCAAGATGTGATCTATCCTGGAGAATGTTCCGTGCGCACTTGAGAAGAAAGTGTAATCTGCTGTTTTTGGATGGGATGTCCTATAAATTATCAGTTAAATCTATCTGGTCTATTGTGTCATTTAAAGCTTGTGTTTCCTTATTAATTTTCTGTCTGGATAATCTGTCCATTGGTGTAAGTGAGGTGTTAAAGTCCCCCACTATTATTGTGTTACTGTTGATTTCCTCTTTCATAGCTGTTAGCATTTGCCTTATGTATTGAGGTGCTCCTGTGTTTGGTGTATATATATTTATAATTGTTACATCTTCTTCTTGGATTGATCCCTTGATCATTTTGTAGTGTTCTTCCTTGTCTCTTGTAACATTCTTTATTTTAATGTCTATTTTATCTGATATGAGTATTGCTACTCCGGCTTTCTTTTGATTTCCATTTGCATGGAATATCTTTTTCCATCCCCTCACTTTCAGTCTGTATGTGTCCCTAGGTCTGAAGTGGGTCTCTTGTAGACAGCATATATATGGGTCTTGTTTTTGTGTCCATTCAGCAAGCCTGTGTCTTTTGCTTGGAGCATTTAATCCATTCACATTTAAGGTAATTATTGATATGTATGTTCCTATTACCATTTTCTGAATTGTTTTGGGTTTGTTTTTGTAGGTCCTTTTCTTCTCTTGTGTTTCCCACTTAGAGACGTTCCTTTAGCATTTGTTGTAGAGGTGATTTGGTGGTGCTGAATTCTCTTAGCTTTTGCTTGTCTGTAAAGTTTTTGATTTCTCCATTGAATCTGAATGAGATCCTTGCCGGGTAGAGTAATCTTGGTTGTAGATTCTTCCTTTCATCACTTTACATGTATTGTGCCAATCCCCTCTGGCTGGTAGAGTTTCTGCTGAGATATCCACTGTTAACCTTATGGGCGTTCCCTTGTATGTTATTTGTCGTTTTTCCCTTATTGCTTTTAATAATTTTTCTTTGCCTTTAATTTTTGTCAATTTGATTACTATGTGCCTTGGTGTGTTTCTCCTTGAGTTTTTCCTGCCTGGGACTCTCTGTGCTTCTTGGACTTGGGTGGCTATTTCCTTTCCCATGTTAGGGAAGTTTTCAACTATAATCTCTTCAGATATTTTCTTGGGTCCTTTCTCTCTCTCTTCTCCTTCTGGGACCCCTATACTCTGAATGTTGGTGCATTTAATGTTGATCCAGAGGTCTCTTAGGCTGTCTTCTTTTTTTTTTTTTTTAAGTGTTTACTCATTTATTTATTTATTTATTTATTTATTTATTTATTTATTTATTATTTATGGCTGTGTTGGGTCTTCGTTTCTGTGCGAGGGCTTTCTCTAGTTGCGGCAAGTGGGGGCCACTCTTCATCGCAGTGCGCGGGCCTCTCATTATCACGGCCTCTCTTGTTGCGGAACACAGGCTCCAGAGGCGCAGGCTCAGCAATTGTGCCTCATGGGCCTAGTTGCTCTGCGGCATATGGGATCTTCCCAGACCAGGGCTCGAACCCGCGTCCTCTGCATCGGCAGGCAGATTCTTAACCACTGCGCCACCCGGGAAGCCAGGCTGTCTTCTTTTCCTTTCATTCTTTTTTCTTTATTCTCTTCCGTGGCAGTGAATTCCACCATTCTGTCTTCCAGGCCACTTATCCGTTCTTCTGACTCAGTTATTCTGCTATTGATTCCTTCTAGTCTAGTTTTCATTTCAGTTATTGTACTGTTCATCTCTGTTTGTTTGTTCTTTAATTGTTCTAGGTCTTTGTTAAACATTTCTTGCATATTCTCAGTCTTTGTCTCCATTCTTTTTCCGAGGTCCTGGATCATCTTCACTATCATTATTCTGAATTCTTTTTCTGAAGGTTGCCTATCTCCACTTCATTTAGTTGTTTTTCTGGGGTTTTATCTTGTTCCTTCATCTGGTACATAGTCCTCTGCCTTTTCGTTTTGTCTATCTATCTGTGAATGTGGTTTTTGTTCTACAGGCTGCAGGACTGTAGTTCTTCTTGCTTCTCCTGTCTGCCCTCTGGTGGATGAGGCTATCTGAGAGGCTTGTGCAAGCTTCCTGATGAGAGGGACTGGTGGGGGTAGAGCTGGGTGTTGCTCTGGTGGGCAGAGCTCAGTAAAACTTTTTTTTTTTTTTTTTAAACATCTTTATTGAAGTATAATTGCCTTACAATAGTGTGTTAGCTTCTGCTTTATAACAAAGTGAATCAGTTATACATATACAATATGTTCCCATTTCTCTTCCCTCTTGCATCTCCCTCCCTCCCACCCTCCCCATCCCACCCCTCTAGGTGGTCACAAAGCACCGAGCTGATCTCCCTGTGCTATGCGGCTGCTTCCCACTAGCTATCTATTTTACATTTGGTAGTGTATATATGTCCATGACACTCTCTTACCCTGTCACATCTCACCCCACCCCCTCCCCATATCCTCAAGTCCATTCTCTAGTAGGTCTGTGTCTTTATTCCCGTCTTGCCACTAGGTTCTTCATGGCCTTTTTTTTTTTTTCCCTTAGATTCCGTATATATGTGTTAGCATACTGTATTTGTTTTTCTCTTTCTGACTTACTTCACTCTGTATGACAGACTCTAACTCCATCCACCTCATTACAAATACCTCCATTTCATTTCTTTTTATGGCTGAGTAATATTCCATTGTATATATGTGCCACATCTTCTTTATCCATTCATCTGTCGATGGACATTTAGGTTGCTTCCAGGTCCTGGCTATTGTAAATAGAGCTGCAATGAACATTGTGGTACATGACACTTTTTGACCTATGGTTTTCTCAGGGT
The DNA here is from genome assembly GCF_009873245.2 of Balaenoptera musculus. Classification (NCBI taxonomy): domain Eukaryota; kingdom Metazoa; phylum Chordata; class Mammalia; order Artiodactyla; family Balaenopteridae; genus Balaenoptera; species Balaenoptera musculus. The sequence goes on from NC_045787.1 coordinate 72,190,784, forward strand.
ATACGCCCAGTAGTGGGATTGCTGGGTCGTATGGTAGTTCTATTTGTAGTTTTTTAAGGAACCTCCATACTGTTCTCCATAGTGGCTGTATCAATTTACATTCCCACCAACAGTGCAAGAGTGTTCCCTTTCCTCCACACCCTCTCCAGCATTTATTGTTTCTAGATTTTTTGATGATGGCCATTCTGACCGGTGTGAGATGATATCTCATTGTAGTTTTGATTTGCATTTCTCTAATGATTAATGATGTTGAGCATTCTTTCATGTGTCTGTAGGCCATCTGTATATCTTCTTTGGAGAAATGTCTATTTAGGTCTTCTGCCCATTTTTGGACTGGGTTGTTCGTTTTTTTGTTATTGAGCTGCATGAGCTGCTAGTAAATCTTGGAGATTAATGCTTTGTCAGTTGCTTCATTTGCAAATATTTTCTCCCATTCTGATGGTTGTCCTTTGGTCTTGTTTATGGTTTCCTTTGCTGTGCAAAAGCTTTTAAGTTTCATTAGGTCCCATTTGTTTATTTGTGTTCTTATTTCCATTTCTCTGGGAGCTGGGTCAAAAAGAATCTTGCTGTGATGTATGTCATAGAGTGTTCTGCCTATGTTTTCCTCTAAGAGTTTGATAGTGTCTGGCCTTACACTTAGGTCTTTAATCCATTTGGAGTTTATTTTTGTGCATGGTGTCAGGGAGTGTTCTAATTTCATACTTTTACATGTACCTGTCCAATTTTCCCAGCACCACTTATTGAAGAGGCTGTCTTTTCTCCACTGTATATGCTTGCCTCCTTTATCAAAGATAAGGTGACCATATGTGTGTGGGTTTATCTCTGGGCTTTCTATCCTGTTCCATTGATCTATATTTCTGTTTTTGTGCCAGTACCAAACTGTCTTGATTACTGAAGCTTTGTAGTATAGTCTGAAGTCAGGGAGCCTGATTCCCCCAGCTCCATTTTTCGTTCTCAAGATTGCTTTGGCTATTCGGGGTCTTTTGTGTTTCCATACAAATTGTGAAATTTTTTGTTCTAGTTCTGTGAAAAATGCCAGTGGTAGTTTGATAGGGATTGCATTGAATCTGTAGATTGCTTTGGGTCTCAGTAAAACTTTAATCACTTGTCTGCTGATGGGTGGGGCTGAGTTCCCTCCTTGTTGATTGTTTGGCCTGAGGCGACCCATTACTGGAGCCTACAGGCTCTTTGGTGGGGCTAATCGTGGACTCTAGGAGGATCACACCAAGGAGTATTTCCCAGAACTTCTGCTGCCAGTGTCCTTGTCCCCAAGGTGAGCCACAGCCAACCACTGCCTCTGCAGGAGACCCTCCAACATTGGCAGGTAGGTCTGGTTCAATCTGTGGGGTCACTGCTCCTTCCCCCTGGGTCCTGATGGGCACGCTACTTTGTGTGTGCCCTCCAGGAGTGGAGTCTCTATTTCCCCCAGTCCTGTCGAAGTCCTACAGTCAAATCCCACTAAGCCTTCAAAGTCTGATTCTCTGGGAATTCCTCCTCCTGTTGCTGGATCCCCAGGTTGGGAAGCCTGACATGGGGCTCAGAACCTCACTCCAGTGGGTGGACTTCTGTGGTATAATTGTTCTCCGGTTTGTGAGTCACCCACCCAGAGGTTTTGGGATTTGATTTTATTGTGATTGTGCCCCTCTTACCATCTCACTGAGGCTTCTCCTTTGTCTTTGGATGTGGGGTATCTTTTTTGGTGAATTCCAGTGTCTTCCTGTCAATGATTGTTCAGCAGTTAGTTGTGATTCCGGTGCTCTCACAAGAGGGAGTCTGGAGAGACCTTTAAAAGCATGAAATCCTTGTGCCTTTTTGTCATCATTTTTCAGTCAGAATAACTTAATTTCAAGACAACAGAAAAAGTCCCATTCAACATTCTATTATTATAAAACTAAAGTAAATGATAACCTTTATTCTTATTTGATACTGCAGTTTACAATGAAAAGAAAAAAAAAAACGACGCAAACTCTAGCCCATAGGATATGGCAAACCAGATCTTTTCAGTGCCTAAGATTTTTAGTTAGGCATGTTTAAAGTGCCATTGATTTTCCACAGTCATCAGAAATATTATTAATGAATAATATTATAGTTGTTTTGTCTGACTTCCTATTGGAATATGGCAGGTATAAGAGGAGTCAGTGAGGGAGAGAAGTTAGGCCTATTATTAATCATTGGTCAGTCAAGAATATAGATCAGTAACAATGTTTAACTATTTTTATTAGAAGGGCTTTGAATATAATAAGTAGAATTGGCGTCAGTTAAAAAAAATAAATAGATCTTCGTTTAAGACCTTTGAAAGACACTTTTTTATTTAAGTAGATGTTAAAATGTACTTGTTAATCTTACACCTCATAGTCCCCTTAAGAGAGGTTTGAATAAAGAAGTATTTTAGGTTCTGGCTTAAATATGAAGATGATTTTTAGTGTTCCCAGTGGCCAACAAATATAATGATTATCATTCCCAGAGTGGTACTCTCTTCAGACTGTCTCAGCTGAATTCTTTCTGAGTGACATTTCTGTTATCCATATCGTTCTTGTTAAGGATTCAATAATGACTAGGTTAATTAGAGATAGGTAATCTTACCTTATATTAATCATCCTTTTGTCAGAATAAATTAACCTTTTAGCTCCTATTTTGTGGAATTCCCAGCCTCTGCAGACTCTCTTCTTGAGGCATTAGTCTCATAAAATTTTGAACTCATTTGAATTTAGAAATACCCATTACTGATAGAGTTATTACACTTGATAATCAGAGCTTTACTCTGAGATCGCTGAAGGTAAGCCTAGTTCATGCACCTCACAGCCTTGTTCCTTCCTAGATGTGTGATCTGGGGAAATTCAGTGATCATCTCTGAGTCTTCATTTCCTGACTCAGAGAATAGGGGTAATTATAGCCACCTCAACTTGTGGAAATCAAATGGGATAACACCTACAGTAGATTCTTAATGCCCTGCTGAAATGTTCGAGATTATTTTGAAATGTGATCAAGTCAGAGGACTTTACTTTTTCCAGTGTTGGTGTTAACTGACCCCTGATATCATGGAATCTTTTTCACTGGATCCCCTGTATCATTGGCAGGGAGAAAAATCATGGTAAAATGTTGTGTGAGAGGGTGTTCTGACCACTTGTGGCTCCCACAATTCTTTGGTATGTGTGTGGTCCAGGGAGCAAATGTGTCAGTCCATCAGAGTCTAGAGCTTGGGCCAGCTGTGGTAGAGATCCATGGCACCCCGTGACAAACACACTGAAAACTAGCATGCATTGAAATAAATCTATTAACAATGTACATATAAGTTCATCTGCTTTTAAAAGGCAAAATTTGCAGTGTATTTCATCAGAGGTAGTTTGGGATATATTGAAACATTTGGCTTTAATTAAAAAGCAGGAAAATATATCAGAACTAGATTCCATTTGGAGAGGATTTGTTTATCCTTCTCATCTTGAGTTTGAGCCCCAAATCCTAAGTTTTGACTAGTTCTTAAATGTTTCTCCCAATTTGGGCAGAGCCTTTGGCCTATTTAGATGTACATGAAACTTAGTTCATGTTAGGTAAGAGGGATGGTGGCCCATGCATATCAGGACCCACCAAAATGAAGAGCAGGGGCAAATAATGCTGTGTGTGTAGACAGAGGGTCACCACTAGTGGGTAAATGAGTACTTCACGAGGTGGAGGAAATCCCATTCGTTGGAGTTTCTCTTGGGCAAAGAATGTATGTATTTAGAAAAAAATGCTTTGATAAACTACTTGGGAGTAGTTGTCAGAACCTGCCTTCCTCCCCCTACCATTAAGGGAGCATCATTGCCTTCCACATAGGGCCCTTTGTTTTGGTCACTTCCCTAAAGAGTTGGTAAGTAGGTTTGGAGGTAGAATTTAGGAGAGGGCTGAGTTTTGGGGTATATTTGAGGAGAATGGAATATGAGTTTCTGAGGAATACTGGGAGGAGTGAAGAGCCAGCTTACTGGACCCTTTAGAGAAGGAGTAAAGGGAAGTAGCCACTAGGTTAAAAGAAAGACTTTGAAAAACAAAAATATTTAATGAGGGATTTTTAAAATTAATTTTTTGAATAGAAGATAGAAACACATGTTTCAACAGAAGTATAGAAACACGGACCATAAAGTTTCCTTAATATCCTGGTCCCTCAGTGCTCATCCCTCTCTCCACCAGCTAACCACTGTTATTGTTTTTTTATGTAAGCTTTCAAATTTCTTTACACACATAAAAGCAAATATGAATATTGATTTTTATCTTCCTTCTGTGCTTTTTTTAAACACCGAATTTAGCTTATTACATACATTGTTCTGTACCTTAATTTTTTTTCATTATACTGTATATTTCGGACATCTTTCCTATCACCACATAGAGAGCTTTCTAGTTCTTTTTATTGTCTCACTGTATTCCATTTTATTGATATATCATAATTAACTGAACCTATTTGTGGACATTGGCTTATTTCCAATGGTTTGAATTTACAATATTGAGTACACTTATATAGAGCTTATTTTCCATTAGTACATGTATACCCACAGAATAAATTCCCATTGTTGGACAACATGTATGATATATGCAGTTGGAATTTTGATTGACATTGCTACATTTCCCTCTTAAGGAGTTGTACCAATTTATACTCCCAACAGAAATAAATGAAAGTTCCTGTTTTCTCAAAGCTTTGCCAGCACAATGTATTGTCAGACTTTTACATTTCCACAAATCTGGTAGGTAACAGATGGCATCTTGGTGTCTAGGTTCAATTCTCAAGTTCAATTTTTCAAAAATTTCAAGCTATCTCAAACTTATAGAAAAGTTGCAAGTACAGAAAACTTTTTTTTCCATATTTAAGAGTAAGTTGCCAACATGATATCCCTGCACTCTGGAAAACTTTAGGGTATATATTTTACAAACAAATACATTCTTTTTGTAACCAAAATAAAGCCATCAATCTCAGGGCATTAGCTTTGATAAATTACTACCATCTAATCCTCAGACTCCATTTATGTTTTGCTCATTATCCGTAATATGTTCTTTATGGCAAAAATATCCAGTGAGAATCATGGGTTGTGCTTAGCTGCTGGGACTCTTTAACCTCTTTCAGTCTGAAATGGTTCCTTCTGTTTTCTTTACCGTGATACTTTTAAGACTATAGGGCAGATATTTTGTAAAATTTCTCTTAATTTGGGTTTGCCTGACGTTTCCTTTTGACTCAATTCAGATTATACATCTTTGGCAGGGATATCACAGAAGTGACGCTGTGTTCTCATTGTAACCTATCAGATGGTGCATAATTTTGCATTATTGCATTAATGATGATGTTCATTCTGGCCATCTGATTGAAGTCATGGCTGCCAGGATTCGCCACTGTAAATTTAGTCTTTTCCTTTTGTAATAGGTAATGTTTTGTGGTAGGGTACTTTGAAATTATGTAACTATCTCTTTCAGTATTAAAATTTTGATTTATTAATTTGTTTCTTTTAGTTATATCACTATGGACTTATTAGTTTCTATTATGTTCAATGGATTATAATCTGTTATTATCATTATTTATTTTGTTGGTCAAATTATCCTAGATTTGGTCAGTGGGAGCTCCTTCAAGCTGGCTCCTCTGTCCTTTTGACTTATTTCCATCATTCTGTGAGCATTTCCTTATTTTCTGATTCAAAGAGATGTACCAGGGTCATCTTGTACTTTTTCTGACCCGGACTTGGAATTATTAATTTCTTCAAGGAAGCTTTTAGTGGAGAATGGTGTTTGGAAGTCAAGATCTGGTGTTAGGTGTGCTCCTTCCTATTGGGGTGTCTCTGTTCCCAGGCCCTCTTAATAAACAGACACATATTTACATCTATATTTGTTTATTTTCTTCTATATTAAAAATTATGAGTCTATACCATACCTTCAATTCTTATCCGACACCACATGATTGATTTTAGTTTTCTCCCTTTCCATATTTTTAATTCCCTTCTCTGACAGTGAGAAAGCTAGCTAACGTTATCCTTACATATTTACTTACTTGATCATTCCCCTGTGTGTAACACATCTCACATCACTGCCTCTCTCCCACATAAAGACTTCCCGCACTCCACGTGGGCTTTTTGTTTCCCCTTCCATATTCCCTCCCCCCATCTCCCGAGGAAGTTCTCTTCACTCCTCATTGGCTCCTTAAGCTTCTTGGTGTAGTTTTTTTTTTTTTTCTCCTATAAATTTATTTATTTATTTATTTTTGGCCGCGTTGGGTCTTCGTTGCTGCACGCGGGCTTTCTCTAGTTGTGGCGAGCGGGGGCTACTTTTCGTTGCGGGGTGCAGGCTTCTCATTGCGGTGGCTTCTCTTGTTGCAGAACACGGGCTCTAGGTGTGCGGTCTTCAGTAGTTGTGGCGCATGGGCTCAGTAGTTGTGGCTCACAGGCTCTAGAGTGCAGGCTCAGTAGTTGTGGCGCATGGGCTTAGTTGCTCCGTGGCATGTGGGATCTTCCTGGACCAGGGCTCGAACCCATGTCCCCTGCATTGGCAGGCAGATTCTTAACCACTGTGCCACCAGGGAAGTCCTTGGTGCAGTTTTAATTTATATTCTTTTTGTTGTGAGTGAGGTTGAGCAATTTTTAATGAAGAGTACCAATATAAATCCTATCTTCATTTCCCATACAAAATGTTCAGGAAGGGGCTTCCCTGGTGGCGCAGTGGTTGAGAATCTGCCTGCCAATGCAGGGGACACGGGTTCGAGCCCTGGTCTGGGAAGATCCCACATGCCACGGAGAGACTAGGCCCGTGAGCCACAATTGCTGAGCCTGTGCGTCTGGAGCCTGTGCTCTGCAACAAGAGAGGCCGCGATAGTGAGAGGCCCGCGCACCGCGATGAAGAGTGGTCCCCACTTGCCACAACTAGAGAAAGCCCTCGCACAGAAACGAAGACCCAACACAGCCATAAATAAATAAATAAATAAAATTAAAAAAAATAAAAGGTAGTTCTTTAAAAAATAAGTATGATGTTACTTTAACTTCATAACTTAGGATTAAGATATGTAGTCATTAATTTAAAAAAAAAATGTTCAGGAAAATCAACATTGCCCAATAGTATTTTTGTATGAGTGAATTATTTAGTAGTTCTTGAATCAGAGCTGAGTTTTATGCTCAGCTGCACAGAGTGAGTACAATTATTTAAATCATTTATTCATTTAACAAATTATCTGTTGAAATTGCTGTACATTCCAGCCACTCTTGTAGACACTGAGGAAAAAATGGTAAAAAAGAGAGACAAATTGCCTTCCCTCATAGAATTTATATTTTTAATGGTGGAGTCAAATAATGAACAAGTTAACCTATCAGCTTAGAATGTAATTTCAAGTAGTAAAAAAGCTACAGAGAGAATAAAGCATAGTGACAGCATTTACTGTTGCAGGTGCCAGAGCAGCAGGGAAGCCTCAATGGGTACCCAGTGACAGAATGGAAAGAAATGTTTTGTGCATACATCCCCAAGGATCAGCATCTGGTGAATCACGTCTACCTGGAAAGAATAAGCCAATTTCTGGGTTTCAGAGCCTGGGTCAGAGATCCAAACCACATAGGAGGAAAGCTACTCAGTAGTCTGTGGACCTCTTGCTAATTAACCCTGGAGTCACTTCCCAGACCCAGGCCTGTGCAACACTGCCTGCTCAGCTTCAATTCTAACAAAAACATCAGAAACAGCAACTTCATAAGAAACCAAAAAAACTTTGTCTTAAAAACTTTTTAAACCTATTTCTAATCTTTAGGACATCATCCTTGCAAGTTAGAAGATATTACTTCCTTCTTACAGATGAGGAAACTGAGACTTTTAAAGATTAATAACTTGCTCAGTATCATACAGCTAGTAAGACACTGAGCAGTGATTAATTCCAAAGCCCAGCTCTTTCAACTGTTGACAAGGGTCAGACCCTTTCCTATTCTTTTAGGGAAGTGCCTTGCAGAGGCAGCTCCACTGTAAGGTAAACTAGGGCCTTAAAGGAGGCAGTATTCTCTAGACTATGGGCCTCTTGCTAAAACTTAATTAACATCCTCCTGTCATGTAGATCTGTTTCCATTTCAGTTACAATAGAATGTGAACAAATTTTTATTCACCTTTTTAGGCTGAAATATTATCCTCTAGTGTCCAGAATCCAGGGTATATTAGATGGTTTGTTATATACTTGCAATAAACTAAAAGCATATATTCTTGTAAGATATAAAAATGCATAATATTATTTCACAGCAAGTGCAGCTACCCCATCTGATACTCTTGTAAATGTGCATCTCTGAACTGTATTGCACCAATGAGATCACAGATAAATTCAACCAATCAACTCAGCAAAGCCCTGATCACAGATCAGTTACTTAAATAGATTTATTTGGATTAGGTATGAGAACTCAGTAATTAAACTGTAGTGGTGGCTAATATTACACTTGAAAGCGTCAGATAATTGAAAAAAAACCAAATTGTTCATAATTGGGGACTGAATAAAATAATAATATTATACCCATCAAACATCAAGTTAAAAAAAACAAAAACACCAGGAGAGGTAATAAGAGCAAAATATTTGAATCACTTTGTGTATAATGAGAAAGACATATCGCTGTGGAAGAATGAAATTTGCCTCATCTGTGCTTTAGGTGAAACCTGGGAGAGTGTAATCTTACTGGTCATCGGCAATCACTTGGGAGTGCCTGCCTGGAATGCTGTATTGAGAGACTGTGAATCCTAATCAGGTCTCAGCAGCATAGAGTGCAGGGATTGAATAGTAATGTCTACCTTGGAAAGGTGAATAAGGAGTGGTGGCTTTCGTTTTGCCTGGGGCTACACAGGCCCTGAAGCCACCGCCAAGCCCCTTTCCGGAGCTAATTCTGCAGCTCTTTCCTCGTGGTAACTGCAGAACACAATGAAAATAAGCACAAGACCTAGAAATGCTGGCCACCCAAATTAACTTATAGTCAAATAGCTTAGTCTAGCACCCACCACCCTATAAGAAGAGTTTGTCAGTATACTCGTCCTGTTAAAGGGAAAGAGCTGGAGGAGTCTCCGGTGCTGGGGAAAAGGAAATCAAGACCGTGTGAAGAAATGGCCTGAGAGATGGAAGTATTGCTAGGGTCTTCAACAGCTGTGCCCTCTACAGGCCAGTACCAGTGCACCGGTTACAGCCCCGCAAGAGAGGCATGTGGAAGTGGAAAGGAATTCTGCTTAGGAAAACGAAATCACGCCAGAAATAGTAGCAGTTGGTGAAATGAAAAGAGTCACTTGGCAGTATCTTTTTCAACACAGAAGCATAATGATTAAAAGTACATTTCTGAAGCATAAAACTGAAAATTAAGATAGGATATTGCAATATTTGGAATCTTTTCTGAATTCTGACTCTCCTGTCTGTGAAACCTTGAACCCCAGTTCCTTATCAGTAAAGTGGAGATAATAATTACCCTTGTGGGTGATCAGGGAAACCCATTGAATGATTTCATAGAAATGGAACACTACACAGCCATTGAAAAAAGGGAATGATCTCTAAGATATGTTGCTGCTTGGAAAAAAGCAAGGTACAGGACAGTATTACTGTATGCTTGCATTTTTAAAAAGGATATTTAAGCACATGTATACTTGTATCAGTATGTACATTTTTGGGAGTGATACTCAAGAAACTGTTAGTACTTGGCGAGGGGCAGAATGAGTGGTCCATAAGCCTCATTTTCACTATGTACCTTTTTGTACTGTTTGAAAATTTAAATCATGCATGTGTACTTTTTAATTGCAAAGAAAAAGTTCAAAGTTAAGAATATATAGAGGTAAATATTCACTCAGGGCAGACATTTTTCCAAAATATTGTTTCACCTATTGAAATAGAAAATTTCCATTGGTAAATTATGAAAGTGAGCTACTGCTAACAGAATTATCCTTAGGAATTCCAATAGGTATGACTGAATACTGAAATCTATATAAAATTACCTGTAGTCAGTCATGATCTATAACAATTTATGGTATATTATGGTGAAATATTTGTTGGATCTCATTTTAATACTCATCTTTAATTCAGTAATTTGGATTAGAAGTGTATTCTAATTAACTGAAACTAAATCATAATAGTAACTTATTTATCATTTATAAAGCCTGTGACACATTTCAGCCAATAATAAGCATAGACTTTTAAAATGGCATACGAGCGGCCAACAGTTGGCTTTAAAATGAGTAACAACATGTAACTTTCTTGTTTATTAAAATCATGTGTATTCATTTTAGAATATTTGGGAATTGTAGAAATAACAAACATGCCCCCACACATGAAATTTCTATCTGGTACACCTACTTCTGTGAGTGTATTTTCTTACAGCCTTTTTCCTCTTAGTTTTTTTTTTTTTTTAAAGATTTTTTTTTTTAAACACTTTAATTAATTAATTATTTATTTATTTATTTATGGTTGTGTTGGGTCTTCGTTTCTGTGCGAGGGCTTTCTCTAGTTGCGGCAAGCGGGGGCCACTCTTCATCGCGGTGTGCGGGCCTCTCACTATCGCGGCCTCTCTTGTTGCGGAGCACAGGCTCCAGACGCGCAGGCTCAGCAATTGTGGCTCACGGGCCTAATTGCTCCGCGGCATGTGGGATCTTCCCAGACCAGGGCTCGAACCCGTGTCCCCTGCATTAGCAGGCAGATTCTCAACCACTGAGCCACCAGGGAAGCCCTTTCCTCTTAGTTTTTATAAATTGCATAAGAAGTTTCTGGGAAGGTAGTATATGGAAAATTTTTTGCTTCATTTTCACTCCCAATTCCACTCTATGTGCTTCTCCTGGATGGAACTGAGAAAGCTGAGTGCAGGTAGGGTGTGAAGCCAGTGGCTGAGTGGGCAGAGGAGAGCCAGAAAGCAGTGGTTTCAGGGGAGACTTTGGACCGTGGGGGACAGGGTCAGTCCAGGCTTAGCATGAGTAAACCCAGTCTCCTTGGTTTCTATACAGTCAGGAAGGAGTTGGGGCTCAGAAGCCAGAGGGAAAATCAGGCAGAATATTCAGTGAAATAGAGCTTTTGGATGGAGAAAAAGGAAATCCTGAATTCAAAAATAAGAAGAGCACCCAAGGAAATAAACATGCAGCACAAAAGAGGCTTTCTGGAGCCAAAAACAAAACAAAACAACCAAACCAACCAAATAAATAATTTATTAGAGGAACTTGGGGAGAGGGTGCTCATTGTTGAAATATGAAATTGTCTGAAAATCAGCACCAAGACATTTCTCCAAGTGCAGAGTAAACAAAGAGCTGGGAATCTGAGGAAAGCAATTAGATACCTAGAAAATGTGTCCAAAAGGTCTAACAAGTGAATAATGGTAGTTCCAGAAGAGGAAAAAGGAAGTCAGACAGTAATTAAGCAAACGAAGTCAGTTTCCATAAAATGAAAGAAATGAGTTTGCAGATTATAATATCTCACCAGGCTCTAGGCTGGAGCGATGAGGGAAAACACTTAGTATATCATGATAAAATCTCTGAACTCCAATCATTAATAGAAAATGGTACATGACTTCAGGCAGAAAGAGCAGGTTCTACAAGGAGGAAGATCTCAGACTGATAACAGAGTTCTCTCTTACCACACTGGAAGCCAAAAGACAGTGGAATAGCATCTATTGGCACTTGTACTTCTTAAATACCGTAGAAATATTATTTATACTAATTCATTTATTCTTCACAACAACCCTGTGAGGTAGGTATCATTTTAATCTACATTTCACCAGTGAGGAAACTGGGGCACAGAGAGGTTAAGTAATAGGACCAAGGTCTTACAGCTAGAAAGTGACAGGCAGGACTCAACAAAAGCGGTCTGTCTCCAGAGGCACCTTGCTTTTTCATCACAAGTTGGGTCTCAAATGGGGTATCAGGTTTAAGGAAGATGCATGGGAAAGAGTCGAAGCAAACAGCCGATGAACTAGAAAAGAAACAAAGTAAGCAATGAACCATGGTGTGTGTGTGTGTGTGTATGTGCGTGCACCTGCACTTCTCCCCCCAACCCCCGCTTCTCTCTCTTTCTCCTTCTCAGCAAATTCTACCTTTGTGGACAGTGGTTCATCTCACTGCCACCCCAGGTGGAAGGGAAAAAGGGAAAACTTGGAATTGATTGTTCTGACTTGAAATGATCATAAGAATTTGAAGTATTTCTCAGGGAATCAGAGTTTTGTGTTAAAATTTATGCTGCTAAGTGTTAAAGTATACACCTATTTTATTAAGTTCATTTCTCAGTCTTTTTGAAGATGTAGTTGTAAATATTTTTTGTAACTTACACTTCACCTATAGAAAAAAAATTCAGATAATGAGTGATAAAAGTTAGATAAGGCTTTGTTCTTTGAAAATTCCCTAATTCTGGGAAAGAATACAAGCTCAGAATCAGATCCTCACACATACAGAAAATTGATAAATGACAGAGATATTATAAAAATCAAGGAGAAAAGGATGCACTGTTTCATAAATGATGCCACAGCAATTCTTGGCCCATATGGAAAAAAATTAGATTTTTATCTAACATCATACTCAAAAATATATTTTGGGTCCATTAAAGTCTTCAATGTGAATGAAAAACTTTAAAATTTTTAGAATAAAATATAAAGAAGTATCTTTACGCCCTCAGAATAGTGATTGTTATTTTAAACAAGACATAAGATATAAAAAGTACAAACCATAAAACAAAGAGATGAAGCTGCCAGGTAGGTATTCCTCATATTACTTTATGTGCATTAAAAGGGAAAAAATGAGCCACAGATGGAAAGAAGATATTTGCAGTGCTTATTACTGACTTTCAAAGGAATGATATTCCAAATGTACAAAGAATCCTACAAAATCAATAATAAAGACATCAGCAACTTGATAGAGAAATAGGTGAAGATATGAAGAGGCATTTCACAGAAGAGAAAATCTGAATGGCCATTAACACAAGAAAAGATGCTTAACCTCACTTGTAATCATGAAAAAGGAAATTCAAACCTCATTGCAACACTATTTCACTCTCATCAAACTGGCATAAAATTAGAAAATTTCATTTAAAAGAAGTTTTGGTGAGGAGGAGAAACAGAAAGAATTCACACCGCTAATGAGAGGCTGTGTCAGGTCAGCGATGTACCTTGAAATGTGGAATTCAGACAAAGTCTTGCATGTGTGTACGAGAAGACTGGGGCAAGAAGGCTGATGACAGCATTGTTCATAAAATAAGTATGGAAAAATATCTGTATGGAAAAATATCTAATTCCAACAATAGAAGAGTGGGTAAGTAAATAGTATGTGGTAGAAAATCTGAATGACCTATAGTGTCATATGTGTCAATTTGTAGCTAAATCCCAACATTATATTGGATGAAAAAGCAAAATGGGGAAGCATCTGTACAATAGAATACTATGTGTATAAAGTTTAAAAATATGCCAAATAATACTGTACATTGTTCATAGGTGCTTATATAAGTAGTAAAGATATAGCAACATGCAGGATCATAATGATAAACATCAAATTAAGATAGAATTTATCTCTGGGATGGGATTAGGGTGTGTGTGGAGGTACACAGGAAATTTAATTTTCTGTTTCATGTTTTAAACTCGGGGGGGTGCTTAGCTATTTCTGCTGTTACTGTCTGTATGTTTTGATAGGCCTGACAATTTTTACGTTTAAAATAAGGGAAGATACACTCTTGGTATTTTTTAAAAACATATGGCAGCAGGCATTTTCCAAAATGATGCATAACATAATGAACTTGATTGGATGTTGGATTTTTATTCATCTTTTAAAAATTAAGGCATCTGTCAATTTATTTGCAGTGGAGAAGAATGCCCTGTATAAAGAAATATGATTTTAAAAGTTAATGCAACAAAGCTTTTATTTTTTTAGAAAAATAAAGCATTATTTTACCTCAAAGGAAAACATTGTGATTTAGAGTTAGGTTAAAACTACTTGAAGATAAAAAATATACTCATGGTTTCAATAACTCCTGATAAATACTTGTAGTCTAATCTAAGTAATGCCTTCTTTCTCCAGAGTTACACACATATAAATAACTAACCATTTAGTGCTTAAGTAGTATTGTTTTCATGGACATTGTGGTTGAATGGGTCACAATGAAAGTAAAAACACAAGTGAGATTAGCATTATGTAAACATGATTAGTTTGCTGCATTCCCCTGGGGCCAAGTCTACCAGATGAAGGTTTAAGTGATAGCACCAGAACAGTGGAGGATTGCCTAGTTATAGCTTTGTTTATATAGCATTTTTTTCAGGATCTATGGAACATTTTGATGTGTCAGACATTTAAGAACTCTGTTTATTTTACAAACCATTAGAAGAAAACCTTCCTGGATAGGGAGATGGGAAGTAGCAGGGGGGGAGAATAGGTTTATTTATTTATTTTAAATTAAAAAAAATATTTTTTATTGGAGTATAGTTGCTTTACAATGTTGTGTTAGTTTCTACTGTATAGCAAAGTGAATCAGCTATACATATACATATATCCCCTCTTTTTTGGATTTCCTTCCCATTTAGGTCACCTCAGAGCATTGAGTAAAGTTCCCTGTGCTATACAGTAGAGGTGTGTTTTTATTTATTTATTAAAAAAAAATTTATTTATTTATTTTTGGCTGTGTTGGGTCTCTGTTGCTGCACACGGGCTTTCTCTAGTTGCAGCGAGCGGAGGCTACTCTTCGTGCGGTGCGCGGGCTTCTCATTGTGGTGGCTTCTCTTGTTGCAGAGCACAGGCTCTAGGCATGCCGACTTCAGTAGTTGTGGCTCGCGGGCTCAGTAGTTGTGGCGCACGGGCTTAGTTGCTCCGCGGCATTTGGGATCTTCCCGGACCAGGGCTCAAACCTGTGTCCCCTGCACTGGCAGGCAGATTCTTAATCACTGCACCACCAGGGAAGCCCAACAGTAGAGATTTATTTTTAATGTCTTTTCTTGGTTTCTTTCCACCATGCCTCTCCTTTTCCTCTGTCTGCATCCTAATCAAGGTCCCTGTATCTTTCTGAGTTACTGCAGGCCATTTTGGATGTTCTTTCTTCTAGGCTCCCCCTTCCACCTCCACACCCCAATTCTAGTTGGCCCTCTACTCAAAGATGTACAGTAGTTACTGGTTGCCAACCAGGTGAAATTTCTCAGCTTTGTTTTGAAGATGTGCTCACTTTCTCATTCATCTCAATTTGGACTCTCTGTATTCAGGTCAGTTACTCACAAAAGCTGGCTTGTGACAAAGTTTTCGGCTGGCCCATAGTAAAATGATAAAAATATGGAAAATGTGGTTAGAGTAGTATACTCAAATTAAAAAATTTGAGATTATTTTTCCTGCTTTTTGTGATAAAATGTTCATTCTTCATAAAATGCTGGTAGTTGATGGCAGAATTTTAAAAAACATCTTCCTTGGGAAACGTACAAGTTGGCAACTTTGATGGTTGCCTTCTTCCCACCTCCCTACTCCTCTACTTCTCCCCACCATAAAAACACAACACAGGGCTCCCTGGTGGCGCAGTGGTTGAGAATCTGCCTGCCAATGCAGGGGACACGGGTTCGAGCCCTGGTCTGGGAAGATCCCACATGCTTGGAGCAACTAGGCCCGTGAGCCACAATTACTGAGCCTGCGCGTCTGGAGCCTGTGCTCCGCAACAAGAGAAGGCCGTGACAGTGAGAGGCCCACGCATCGCGATGAAGAGTGACCCCCACTCGCCGCAACTAGAGAAAACCCTCGCACAGAAATGAAGACCCAACATAGCCATAAATAAATAAATAAATAAAAATTAAAAAAACCCCAAAAACCAGGAAACTAGAATAAGATAAAAGTTTAGGGGAAAAAAAACCCAGCACAGATACACACACACTCTCTCTCTCATTCTCACTCACACACACACACACACACAACATACTTACTCTGTTAAATTTTTTTTTTTTTGCAAGTCAGGGAAACAATGATCTTAGTCGTTTTACATAATTCATACTCAACAGTTGTTTATTCCCACTTCTCTGTCCTTTCTCATGGTCATTGCTGTTGTCTCAAATGTCCTCCTGATACTTCAATACAAATTCTACACTTCCTGTAATGCTCAGATCAAACCTCCTCTCCTTCAGCTAGTTTTCTTTATCACTTTGTGACAGTTTTATTTTATCACTTTATTTATTGGCATGGGTATTGGTTGTCATAAGAATTTTGTTTTTCAAATATGTCTTTTCTATCCAACCAGTTTTAATGCCTATGAAAGAAAGACCTTTTGCATTTCTTTAACACTAGGAAGATTTGGTAAGGCCATAAAAATTCATATAAGATGTTTTATATTATAGTAGTCCTAAATCTGTTATATATGGTAGAGTAATGTAATAGTTATGATTTGCATATAGTGTCTCTTCACCATATATTTCCAGCTTTCTGCTTTATAGGTCTCCTGGTGTTAGTTGTATCCATGTGACTGGTTTTGGCCAATGAGATGCGAATGAAAGTAGAGTGTTACTTCCAGATGGAAGCTTTTGAGCAACTGTAGGAATATTCCAATTAGCAATTGATCCCTAGCTTGGGTCCTAGAATGAGTCTGATGCGAAAGAGAGCCCCAAACAGCCTGCAATGGACTTGTAGTGTGAGCAAGAAATAAACCTTTGTTTCTTAATCCACTGAGATTTTGGAGGTTGTAGATAATAGCAGCACAACTTAATCTATCAATGCCGATACAAACTTTAGTTAAAAAAAAAAGATAACATTTCTAATTTTCTTTACTGATAATTTAAAAATTCGTTTATAATGTTAAATATCTACAGTTTCAATATATTCTATTTCTTATGTTTAAAAATAAAGAAGAGAATATTGAAACCTGAATCATGTTAATGAGATCAATACCAAAGTCTCAAAATCTCATAGTATCATCCAGAAACATGTAGAACGGATTTTAAAATATACAATGGAACATTGAAAGTGTCAAGTTGAAAACTAAAATACATATGAGGAAGAAGATTCATCTGTAGATTAAAATATTAACAGCAAAGCGAGAATCTGGTAAGATCGCATAAAGGAGTCTTGACCCTTAGGAAATAATTTCCCATGACTCTTCAAGGTGGTGGTGTATGTAACCACAAAAGTCAGTAAGCAACTGTCTCACCTTCTAGACCTAAATTAACTTTTGAATACTGTTTTGTCTGCCTGCTACAAAGATTTTTGGCAGCTTGGCGCCATCTTCTGGTCAAATACCAACTTTTTGGATTTCCTTTTGCGACTTTTCAAGAACTACTGTGATTATACTTTCTAATAAGTACCATTAAGTAAATAAGTAAAAGTCTTTCAAATATAAATTTCAAGAACTTATGCACATAAAACAGACATATTTCTGTGCAATATAAGCTACCTATATTTATATGACAGAGTTTCAATCGTGAGTTTTTTTAATATTTGTACTTGATTTATTTTTGAGAACCTTACACAGATAAAACTGCCACCTTTTTCTTAATATAAAGAAGACTCTTTTCCAAAAAGAATTCAAATTTGTCTCTATTCGATAAGATTTAAATTGATTTTATCACATTTCTGTAAAAGCTTGAGCTAGGGGTGGGGTGTGTGTGTGTGTGTTTTATTTCAGAAATTATTTTTAAAATACAAGAAAGAGAAGGGGGGGTGCTGCAAATAACTTTGTTAATTGTCTGCATTGTATTCAGCCTTGTGCTAGATGCTTTCAGGAGATAGTCTCATTTACTTCCCACCCTTACCCCTCAGGTTAGGCAGTGTTGCCTCAGTTTTATTGCTCAAGAAATAAGTCTAAAAGGTTAAGGACATACATGCTAATGTTTTGGAAGAAAGCAACTTTATTTTAATAGAATGATTGCAATTGCTCATTTATTAAGCTGTGCCAGAAAAACTGAATTGACAGATTTTTTTTTGGTCTTTTTTTTTTTCTTCTGTAGGGACTGATTTTTGTCATTGTTAATTAGATTAGGTAGGTATTTGATTTAATTCTATTTTTAGGATAAGGAAAGGCACAGGGTTGTTTGTGTTCTTCCCTATTACACTTTTGTTAACCTCTGTCTCCAGTATCTAAAGGAAGTAGCAGCATTAAGTGTAAAGTAGGCATTCAGTTTCTATTTCAACAGAAAGAGAAAAAGGAAGGGAGAAATATATATAATATTATTATTATTTTATATATTGATATCAATATTATATATTGATATATATATATATCAATAGAAAGAGAGAGAGAGAAAGAGAAAGGAAAAGAAGGGAAGGCAGGAAGGGAGAGGAGATAATCCTCTACTTGGCATGTAAAAGGCTTCAGTTAAAAAAAAAAAAAAAAAAAGGTACAGTTAGAAGTTTCACCCATGGCATTGGGGTGTTGTGGACTTGGGGTGGTGGAAGGTTAACACTTATTGGAATTTGCTATATGCCATGCACTGTTAAGCACATTATACCCATAATTTCATTAGTCCTAAAACCAACCAAGTGAGCTATTTATTATTATTTCCAGTTTTACAAATGAGAAAATTGTACTTAGTGTGGTTAAGTAATTTACCCAAGGTCACACAGCTCGCAAGTGGCACAGTCAAGATGTAAATCTATATCTGTCTGACTTATAGACATTTTTTAATGGGCTGTTTACCTATTCATTTAGCAAACATTTACTGAATGGTATATCACTCTTGTCAGATAATCTTATTTCTTCTCATACCTTACAATATCACATGTAAGATAAATACTCCCAAAATATTTCTTCATATACCCAAATGCCTTTTTGACATTCCTTACTCTGCCATCTGTACGTACTTTCACCTAATATGTAAAATCAAATTCTAGATTTTAGCCTCCAATTTGTGTTTTCCTGTGTCTCCATTTCCTCTACAGATTATACAACTATTGATATAGTTAATAAAATCAGAAAATTGGGAGTCATCCTTAACTCTTTTCTTTTTTAAAAACTCTCAAATCCTAATCTCATGTTTTACAAGACTTTATAAGGCCTGTCCACTACCCCCATCTCTACTTTCATTTCTCTCCTGCTTCTTATCTGCTAGTCATGTGGGCATTCTGGCAGTTTTGAGAACAAATCAAGCTCTTTTTTTTTTTTTTTTTTAATTTTTAAAAAAAATTTATTTATTTATTTTTTGGCTGTGTTGGGTCTTTGTTGCTGTGCATAGGCTTTCTCTAGTTGCGACGAGCGGGGGCTACTCTTCGTTGTGGTGCGCGGGCTTCTCATTGCGGTGGCTTCTCTTGTTGCAGAGCACGGGCTCTAGGTGCACGGGCTTCAGTAGTTGTGGCGTGCGGGCTCAGTAGCACTTATGTTGAGTTGTTGTGGTCTGTCCATTAAATTTTGGACCTTTAAAAGACAGTGTCTGACCATCTCCAGCATCTAGCAAGGTGCTTTTTGCATAGTTTCAGTTGGTGTTTAATGTCTGTTTTCAAAATGAATGATGATCAGAGAGGTCAGGTGGGTTCCCCAAGGTAACATGCCTCTCTGTGGAAGATTGAGCTTAGGTTCTCTGATGCTTTTGCCTGCTGTAGTGTTGGCATAAAGAGGCACTTTGAGGAGAAGACTTTACACCCTTCTGTAATCTACAGCCTTTCTTCCCTATTTATCAATCCCACATAAATTTACAGTGTAAAGAAAAATAACATGGTTATTTTGCAAACATAGGCCAAGACTAGCCCCACCTTCCAACCAGTTCACCTAAGTCCCTTCTATAAAAATGACATTCCGTACTTGCTTATTTAGATTGCACTACATAGACTTCATAGCTGATTTAAATATGCAGATTAGCACAATGCACTTATGACTGATGACAAACTGTCTGTGATTTATTAATTCATGTATTTTTTTGGTAGTCATCAGACATGAGATTACTCTGACAAAAGAACAGGTTAATGACAAGTCTGAGATCAATTTGTATCACTTGGATTTTCATGTACATGTTCACTACATTTAATAACTCATTAGTAACTCCATCATAGATCAGTAGACTAAAATGGAAATACACTATTTTTCAAAACACTAGGGCAGTTTTTGTGTTAGATTGGTTATTAAATACTATCACATGAAATTCTTGCAAATTGAATGTTATCTCCCATGGGATTTTATAAATGTTTGTTAAATAACTTCATAGTCTGAAACAGGGTTTGGCAAACTGTGGCCACTGGGCCAAATACAGCCTACCTCCTGTTTTTGTATGGTTGCACACTAAGAATAGTTTTTGCATTTTTAAGTGGTTGAAAAAAATTGAAAGAAGAATGACATTTTTTAACACATGAAAATCACATGAAATTCACATTTCAGTGTCCCTAAAGTTTTATTGAGATGCAGCCATGCTCATTTGTCTATGTATTGTCTATGGCTACTTTTGTGCTACAGCTGCCCAGTTGAGCAGCTGCAACAGGGATTGTAATGGCCCACAAAGCCTAGAATGTTTACTCTTTGGACCTTTACAGAAAACCTTTGCCTACCCCTGGTCTGAAATATAGCAGAGACTGTCCAAATCCCATCAGGTCCCACCCACCCCTGTAGTACAAAGTCCTTGTCACTGTCTGAGGGCTTTCTCTGGGCCTGAGCCCCCTTGCCTGGGTTCTCAGCAGGCTGGAAACAGCCACAAATCAACACCTTTGGGGAGTAGCTTTGCATCAGTGACTATTAATGGACAGATACCCAGGCTCCCTTGTCCCTCGATTGGGCATGTTCAATACTGACTGTCAGAGTCCTCTTTGGTTGCCCACAGTGTTAACTGCCTCAATAAAACACCCTTCACTGACTTCTACTCCACCACACTGTTTCCTGAGTTCTCCTTCCAGATCAACTAGTTGTACTAGAATCCTTGTTGCAGAGTGTGCTTCTGGGGGAAATCCAAACTAAGACAAATGTGAATTATTCGTGTATATATATTATTTAGGGTGTCACTTTGATATGTAAGCTACTCAGGTGTGATGAAAAATTTCTAACCAAACATTTGGGCCATTTTTTTTCTTACTACTAAAGGAAATGCAGGTTTTATTAATTGATAGTTTTATTCTGTATGACATTTATCGGCCAAATTTATCCTGAAAGATGCAATTTGATAATTTTCTCATATTTTTGAACATAATGCTTATTCCAGGAGAGTGATTCTTGAAGTATTGAATTAATCTTTCATATTACAGAATCTTCCTTTTATCTTTTGTAAAATTTATATTTTCTCCTTTTATACTAATAAAACTTTTCTACTTCCTCTTCAGAAAACTTCAGCCCAAATTTTATTTTGCATCAATAATAGATGGAAGGAAACTCAGTATAAGAGGTGGCTAAGATAATTTTTTTTCCATATGATAATTAGCTATAGGTTCAGAATGTTTAAAAAGAAATATTTCATAACTCTATGGAAGATGCCCATATTTTGTTCTTTGTATACCCCTATTTTTTTCCCTAGTGGTTAGTTAAAATTAATTAAATAGCGTCAGACCTAAACCTCTGCCATTTACCCTTTAAGATTCTGTAGGTGTCTATTGCTTGAATAAAACTTTAATTTTACCACTTAAGTTACATTGCCTGTTTTTTTTTTTCATTTGCTTAATGAACATAATATTTGTTGCTCCTAAACTGTTTCAAGGAATAGAACACATGTTTAAGAGATTTAATTTAAAAACCCTGGGACTTTCCTGGTGGCACAGTGGCTAATTAAGAACAAGGGTTCAAGCCCTGGTCGGGGAAGATCCTGCATGCCGTGGAGCAGCTAAACCCGTGCGCCACAACAAGAGAAGCCAGGGCAATGAGAAGCCCACGCACCCCAACGAGGAGTAGCCCCCGCTCGCCACAACTAGAGAAAGCCCATGCACAGCAATGAAGACCCAACGCAGCCAAAAATAAATTAAAACAAAACAAAACCCTGAGGAATAAAGTATTCGGTTTGTTTTTACCACATTAGTGTTTTATTGTTTAAACAATTATACTGCCTCAAATGACTTTGATATTTTCCAGTTTTTACCTCTTTTTTTTTGGTGTATATGTTAATGTAGTATATTGTTTAACAATTTTAGAGACATGGTTATATGAAAAAGAGTTGAATTACTGCGTTTAAAATACTACCATTTGTGTAAAAAAAGATACATATATTTGTATATGCCGAGGATATATTTAGAACAATACCGGGGAAACTAGTGGCCATATTTTTCTTTGAGGATGGGAATGGGAGACCAGAATCAGAGGTGAAAGGGAGACATACTTCTCACTGTACATTTTTTACACTATTTGTGGGGGGTGTTTTTTTGACTGTTTATATGAATAACTTTTAAAAGGAAGTTAAAAAGAAATAGAAGAAAGCAGGAAGAAGGCAAGCAAGGAGACTCTGGTGTTAGAGGGATCCAGGTTTGAATACCAGTTAAGCCACTTACTGACCATATGATTTTATTCACATCACTTAATCTCTCTGCTCTTATTTATAAAGTGCAGATAATACAATTATAATACATTCATAAAAGCACTTTGCACACTGCCTGGTACCTAGTAAGTCTCCAGTAAATGGTTATGTGACCATATGCATTATTAATATTTAAAGTAATCTTCTGCCCTGACTTCTACACAGAGTAGGTTTTTGTTTATCCACTCACTCAACACATGTTTTCTGAGCATTCTCTTATTGACAGATACAATAAGTAGCCTGGGAAGTCACACTGCCTCACTTCTGCTGTACTCTGTTGGTCAAAGCAGTCATAAGATTCCAGGGGAGAGGCTGTAGACCACGTTTCAATGGGAGGAGTATAAAGAATTTGCTGTCATCTTCAGTCTACCTCAGTCTGCTTTCTGGTTGTAGATTACTTATATCCCTCTCACTTGCAAAATATACGTCCCCCTTCCAAGGTTTTCTAAAATGTCATTCTACTACAGCATCAGCTCATAATCCAGGAGCTCTTTATCTAACTCAGACCCAGATGTGGCTGAGGTTCCTCACATGTGGTAACTTGGGTACAGTTCCTTGAGTTCAGATCCAGTTGCTCTGAAGACCTGTTCATTAAAGAGACTGATTATCTGTCCTCTTCCACACTGTTAACCCTCCCCACCCCCCGAGCATACCTTGGTGAGACAGAGATAGGATCACTGCAGAAGATGTTCCATTAAAAAGGGGGAGAACAGGGGCTTCCCTGGTGGTGCAGTGGTTGAGAATCCACCTGCCAATGCAGGGGACGTGGGTTCGAGCCCTGGTCCGGGAAGATCCCACATGCCACGGAGCAACCAAGCCCGTGCGCCACAACTACTGAGCCTGTGCTCTAGAACCCGCGAGCCACAACTACTGAAGCCTGTGCACCTAGAGGCCATGCCCCGCAACAAGAGAAGCCACCGCAATGAAAAGCCCGCGCACCGCAACAAAGAGGAGACCCCGCTCACCGCAACTAGAGAAAAAGCCCACGTGCAGCAACGAAGACCCAATGCAGCCAAATAAATAAATAAATAAATAAAAGCTCAGTTAAAAAAAAAGGGGGGGGGGGAGAACAGAAGGCTTATACCCCTTAGTGATTATGGTAGGTAGAAAAAGGCCCCCCAAAGGTGTCTATGTCCTAATCTCCAGAATCTGTAAATATGTTACTTTACATGGCAAAAGGGACTTTGCAGGTGTGACTAAGGTTAAAGGACCTGAAATGGGAAGATTATTCTGGATTGTCCAGGTCACCTGAGTCACCTGAGTCCTTAGAAGTGGAAGAGGAAGAAGAGTGCGTCAGAGAAATGCTGCTGCTGACTATGAAGGTGGAGAATGGAGGCCATGAGCTAAGGAACGTGATGACCTCCAGAAGCTGGAAATGGCCATCCTTTTACAGTTGGCAAGAAAACAGGAAGCTCATTCCTATCATCTCAAGCTACTGAATTTTGCCAAACACCAGAATGAGCAGGAAACAGATTCTGTCTTAGAGCCTCCAGAGAGCCCTGCCAACACTTTGGTTTTAGTCTGGTGAAAATTGTACCTGATTTCTGATCTAGAGAACTATAAGATCATAAATTTGTGTTGTTTCAATTCAGTAAATTTGTGGTAATTTGTTATGGCAGCAATGGAAAATGAGTCCCCTGATCAATAGCAATTCTGAAATCCAGCTGGGCACAGGCTGCCAGTTCCTTGATCAGGCCCTGGTTCTGCCCTGGTTCTACGTCTCTGTGCTCTTGGCTCCACACTCTAAGATCTTTGGTTCTGCCCTCTGAATCATCCTTCCTCTTCCATGGCCCATATGGTACTTGGGCAGACTAAACCTGCTTTCCACCCTCTGTAGAACATTGGTGGCACTATGGCTCTTCTTCCTTGTCCCCTTTAGTCTAAGTCAATGGTGCTCCTGTTAGTACAACTTTCTTAAAAGTTTTGTGGGTTTTCTATGAATCTCGTTGGAGTTTACTGCATTAGATAAAAGCCACACACACAAGTCTCTTCAAGACGGGTTCCTCTCTGGGTTGGCTGATAGGGTGCTGTGAGACAAAGCCCATATTAGTCATAGAAGCCAGTTGGATTAGTGGAGAGGGTCAGTTTTTTCTGAAGTCTTTAAAAGTTTTATAGTCACATCCTGAAAATAATCTTTACACTGAATCTTCTCACTCTGAGGACCTCTTGCCTGGAGAGGTTGGGAGTGACTTTGGTGCTTTCTACAGCTTTTCCCTCTGAATTAAATCACAGCAAATATTCTTGTCTGCTCTTGCCTGCCAGCTCGTTACAAATACAGTGTAATGCAGTTGTTGTCACTTTTTAATGCACATCAGAATCACGTGGGACTGATGCCTGGGCCTTATATGCAGAAATCCTAATTAATTTGTCTGGGGTGTGGTCTGGACAGTAGGAGTTTTAAAAGTTCCCCAGGTGATTCTAACAAGGATCCAAGATTGAGAACAGCTGCCTTTAAGCAACGTTTTACTATTGCTTGTAGTCAGAGTTTCAAAACATTTATTTTGTCTTGAACTCCTAAACTTCTTTTTTCTATAGGAATTTCCTAAAGGATTAAATGAGTGATAAAGAAGTATTTTTAGGTCTCCATGTTGTAGTAAACTGTTAAATTCAGAGTAAAAAAAACTATAGTTAGCTTTTCAGTTTTATAAAATGATTTTGACACAAACCAGAAATTTTACAGCCATCCTAAGAATAGTGTGAATAGATGCTTTCAATTAACTCTATGGAAATATTGTTTTTATTTCATGGTTTTTAAATCTAGCTTCTATATTAGGCACTTTGGAAATGATGATCAATTCTTCGGTACTGTTGTGATAGAACATTACATTTTACATTTTATAAGATTTATAAGTTACATTTTATAACTTTACATTTTATAAGAACGGAATACAGTGAATAGGAAGACATCCCCCTACTGCCTGCAAATTAATGTATCCAGAGTTGCCCACGTTGCTATGTGTGGCTTTAAATGTAGGATATTCTGGTCCCTTACATGCACTCTTTGTGAGCAATGTCTTTTTAAAACTGATTTTGTTTTGCGTTAGAAGGAATGCTTTTCTTGTTTGGCAGCTGGGTAGGAATTTAATTATTGAAAATAAATATGATCTAATGTTACATTGAGCTTTCTGAATAACAGGATAATTTGGTCATCACTGCTATCTAAAAAGGCCTGGAAGAAAGCCAAATCACAAGAAGCAACTGCTCTGGTGAGGAGGAAATTATTGGCAAATTCATGTGATTTACTCCATTTAACATACATTTTAAAAGCAGGTGTAGACATATATATGGAATAAAAAAAAAAAAAAATGGTTATGAAGAACCTAGGGGCAGGACAGGAATAAAGACGCAGATGTAGAGAATGGACTTGAGGACTCGGGAAGGGGGAAGGGTAAGCTGGGACAAAGTGAGAGAGTGGCGTGGACTTATATATACTACCAAATGTAAAATAGATAGCTAGTGGGAAGCAGCCGCATAGCACAGGGAGATCAGCTCGGTGCTTTGTGACCACCTAGAGGGGTGGGATAGGGAGGGTGGGAGGGAGATGCAAGAGGGAGGAGATATGGGGATATATGTATACGTATATGTACAGCTGATTCACTTTGTTATACAGCAGAAACTAACACACCATTGTAAAGCAATTATACTCCAATAAAGATGTTAAAAAAAAAAGTGGGTGTAGATTTGCTTGATACTCTAATGCTTCTGTATCTTGTGACTTGGTTACAGAGAAATGTTATAGAAAGGAAATGGCTGCTGATGTGTGTTCTCCATTTAACACGTGGTTTCACAACCAAAGCTACTGTCCCTGTGTAGAACTGCTGGCTACAGTGGCAGCTGGATTTGAAGGTGCAAGACCAGGAGCATTTGCAATGTGAACGTGTTCTTGGCACTGAAAGGATGTAGGCAGAGGAGAGAAACAAGGTTTGAAATGCGTAGAACCAGAAACCAGTCAGTCATATATGAAAGAAATTTAATGAGAAGAGTTGTCAAATTTGAAAAAAAAAAAAACCTAATAATTTACTCAACATTCCGTATTAGGTGTAAAAGAAACGTTTAGAATCTATTTGTAATAAAAAACAAAACTCTGCCAACCATGCTAGAAGAAAGATTGAATTACTTTTCTATTGTCTCTGTAGAAAATATGAGCTAATTGTTGTCATTTAAAGACATGGCCAATGAGTGTACAGATTTAAAAATGTAGTAAACAGTCTTAAAAATCTGTCAGATATGTCAGCTTTAAAAAAATGAGTAATTCATTGTTATTTATTTTCTCATTCTAAATATATATTCACTTTTGTGCCAATTGAAAAAAATTGAAAAAAAATTGTAAGCCTGTGTATTAAACAACCATGGGTCTGCCTCTGCCATTTTGATTGAAGAAATTCACCTTAACAGACTTTTCCGTATCTCCTTCCAGATCATAACTTACTTCTTATACCTTCCTATGCCTTCACTCCTGCCTTTAAATCTGTGCTTTTACTGATAACTGGATCACTTCAGGGCTAAATGTCTGGGTCTATAGTACTTACTGCTTGTGTTTTTCAACCCAATAGCACAAGACTCCCTTCCTTGGTAATGGCTATTCATATGCTAATTTACCAAGGGTACCTGTAGGTATTTTAACAGAGTTGATCCAGAGAGACCAGGCCTTAAACTTCTGTGGCTATTAGTGTGGGAATGTGAGGGCAACGTGAACCGTTACAGAAAGGGAAAAGCACCCTGGAGGTTTTTAGCAACTCGTTAAGTCATAACATTTTCTCTTCCTGTGCTTGTCTCTGTCTGGGAGCTGGTTTGTTGAGCAGGGATTGATTGATCCAGAACATTGAGATGGAAACCTTCAGAAACGGGGAGAGAGAGAGGGAGGAAGAAGGGGAGGGGGTGGGGGGAAAGGAGGGGAAGGTAGGAAGTAAGGGAGGGAGAGGAAAGGAGAGATTTTGATTTGTAGATTTGTAGTTGGGCAAAATAAATATTAGCTCTGGGGCTGGTGATGGGGACACCTGCCCACTTCTTTGGGCATAGTACACGATAATGAGGCTTTCCTGCTTATCCTGTTAGTTAACCTACCGTAGTAGGTGATTTACTTCACTGGAATACAAAAGGCCATTCCTAATACTTACTAATTGAGGTAGCAAGCTGGGTGAATGATGCCCAGTTACATGAATGATGAAATCAGTTTAGATTGTGGCTTACAAAGCTTTTGAAAACTGATGTAGCAGTTCCTTGACGGATAAAGAAAAGCAGAAACTGCAAGTAAAAAATCTCCCAGGTCTTAGAAAAAAGTGAAAGAAATTTAATTTCTAATATAGAAGGAGGATGGAAAAGTAAATGAAAGCTGTATTGATGTTTTAAAATTTAAGCTGAAAAAAGTGATGTTAATTCTGAGGTCTAATTGTATTACCTGGCTCTAGACAATTTTGAAATTGTGACTGATGGGGATTGGGAGAATATATTTTTTATAAACTTTATGCCAATAAAGTACAAGTGATATAAATAATAAATGCAGAATAAGTAATTTTCATTGTGGGAAATCACTGTTTTGGCAAATAGACAGAACTTTGCATATTTCTTGTGTAGGGATATCAGGACACAGTGCTATTGAAAGTGATTTTAAAATTCTTTTACCAAGTCATGTTATTAAGTCACGTTGGTAATGAGGTAGATTGTCTCTGTGGAAACCATCTGGTCTGGGGGTTGAGAGTTCAGTAGGGTAAAGTTATTGTTGCAAAACTCGTGCACTTACTTGCTGTCCAGCTCCTTGTTAGCTGTGTGCCGTAGTGCACTGCACATACAAACTCCGACCTAGTCACGGAGCAAACTCTATACTTCTGCAATTCGAATTTGCCATGCACTGTTTTCTCTTGCCCCTAATTTTCTTATTAAGTTCTCTTGGTATGTTGCAACAGTCTGCTTTTATGTTAGCCTCTGTTCTTTGACCTTTTTCATCTGTGAAATGGCATTGTCACCTACTGACATTGGATAGGTGTGATGGAGAGTTTTATTTTGCAAGGCATTTTCAAACTTTTTTTCCTGAAGGGGGCCTAAGAATATACAATTAACTCATTTATTAAGAGACTATCATGGGAAGGACTTGATTGTACAAAATAATATGTGTATCACTGAGGTGTTTTTGGCTTCAAGGAGCGAAGACTGTCCCTTACTGAGCTTAGGCCAAAAAAGGGAAAGAACTGGTTCAGAAGCAGAGGAAGAGTTGAAAATTCAGGGCCTTGGGAAGGTCAACAACCAGAGTGGCTCCAGGGATCTCTATGGTAAGAACTCATGGAGAATCTCTTTAGGGCACTAGACTTGAAATGCCTCAGCTCCAAACTCCTTCTGTCCTGTGTGACTCTGCTCAGATTTCAGATCCTAAGAGAGCGAGGCTGATTGAATGCTTGGTCCAGAAGTCTCCCCTGGGCCAACTGCAGTGCAAAGGATCTTAGGATGCCATAGTCTTGATCACGTGCTCACCCTTTGTTTAGCAGACCCACAAGGACTCCATGGAATAGAAACCCTTAGAGAAAACGGGGTACTCTTGTCAAAACAGATATCCATTACAAGTCCATCGGGCTACACTATCCAGACTTGAGTAAATCTCAAAAGAATCAGGTAGTAGGGTAAAATAATTTACTTACTATGTTAGTCTGCTCAAGCTGCCATAACAAGTACCACAGACTGGCTTAAACCACAGATATTAATTTTCCTCACAGTCCTGGAGGCTGGAAGTCCAAGTAAGGCCTTTTTTTGGCTTGTAGATGGCTGTTATCCTCCAGTGCTTCACTTGGTGTTGCTTCTGTGTGTGTTTGGGTCCTAATCTCTTCTTATAAGGGCACCAGTCATACTGGATCAGGACCCACCTGCATGACCTCATTTTTATCTTAATGACCACTTTAAAGACCCTATCTCCAAATAGAATCAGATTCTGAAGTACTGGGGGTTAGGACTTCAACATATGAATTTTGGGGGAACATAATTCAAGCCATAATACCTACCTAGTAAACTGTAGGTTAAATGACAGTGTATTTAAGTGGCCAGCATAGTCTTCAATCAATGGTAGCCAAAATATTGTTACACAGCTCAGAATATTTGTGTTGACCATAAGGTGTCAGGTTATTACACTGGGTACTCTGATACAAAGATGGCTAAATTATGGCTCTTGCTTTTGGGAAGCTCAGTAATACATATTTTGCATGAATTATGTTAATAGACATATGTATGTGTGTGTGCTATATGTCTAGGTGCATATGTATAATATATAGCACTTGGTAATCATACCACCTGACTTCAGAAGACAATCAGTTCCTGCTTTGGCAAACTACCTCCTCTCTTCTGTACTCAGAGAATTCATAATCCTTCATCCATCCCTCAGAATACCTATTGTTTAATTGTCTAGTTCTAGGAAAGGCCCAGAGGTGACAAGCGAGTCAAGCAAACCAAGAGTAAAACTTAAAATGGGAATTATTTTGTATTATATCTTTTATTATCTTTTTAAAAGTGATTTTCCCCACAAATTCTCATGGTTCTTGTAGTTTTTTTTGAGGGAGAGGAGGTTATGTTTTAAATAAGGCCATACATTTTCTTAAGCAAATCTTTTGTGTATGAGATTTGTTGTTCCTTAGATTTCTGACATTCAGCAAATTATTTTTGTGTGTATGAAAAAGCAGAAAACCTTGAAACACTCACACATAATATATGAATATATGCTCATTGTAAAAATCCAAACAATATACAGAACTATACAGGGAAAAAGTCAACATCTCTCTTTACATTTTCTCCCTCTAACTCCCTCCAACCCATTCTCCTCTTGAACAGCAGCCATGATAAGAATTTAGTTTCCATCCTTTCTGACCTTTTCAAAAAGTATTTTCATAATTGCATAAGAACATACACAGAATTTGGGGACATTTTTATTTTGACAGAAACAAAATTATAATATAGATATTGTTCTAAGGCTTTTCTTTCTTCTGCTAAAAGATTTTTGCTGGAAATTTTGGTGGAATTTTAATACTAAATCCTACCACTGGCCCATCTTCTCTCCAGGACTCTTGACTAGTAAACAACTGCCCAGAGGCAGGGAGGAGGGGGGCAAAGTACAAGTAATGACTTCTAAGATAGACCAGCTGGGCAGGTGCCCATATCTTTGGAAGGAGGGTTTTCCTGTGAAGTGGCAGTGGTTCAGGAGGAAGAGGCCAAGCCGTCTAAGCAGGTATTCTTGCCCCTTGCTTCCTAAGTCCAGTTACCTAGCCAGCCTATGGCTGGGCCTGCTGGCTTGCCTCTGAGACTAGGCTCTGCTCTGTGAACCAAAAGCATAGGAACAGGTAGCAGTAGAAAATCAGTGGAAGCTATTCTTACTTTTAAGCAATAGTAGCCCTGCTACTAGTCAAATTTGATCCAAGCATTAGGCTAATGACATTAACAATTCCTCTTCTCACAGGAGGCAGAAGAGTAGCTGGGAAGTGGGTGGAGAGATGGCCTGGGAGCATAGGTGGGAGTATGCCCTCTCCCATGGGCTGACATGGAGATGTGAAGCAGAAGGAAGACATCTTCGCCAGCAAATATATCTTGGAGACCTTACCATTTCAGCACATGGAGATTTAAATCATTTTAAACGGGTGGTGTTATTTTATAACTTACATTTATATAGGGTTTTAGAGTTTTAAAAACTTTTGTATTTTTGTCCTAATTTCACTCTCATAACAATTCTGTGTAGGGCTTATTTGATAGATAAAGGAGTAAAGCCTTAAGGGGGGTCCAGGCATTTGTCAGTGAATTCAAGATCTATGGTCATCTGGTTCAGTTCCCTTTCCACCATAACATACTGTTTCTTGTTAAATTCTAGTTTATACAAAATTGGACAGGAGTAAATGGCAGCCATTAAAGTTATTTGTTAATAACAACTCCTTTTCTGAAAGACCTAATTTCGGCTCTCTGTTGTAAATCTGATTCAACAAGTATTTACTGAAAACTATCATTGACATCTTTATTTTGTATTAGTTTTTTTTTTTTTTAGAAATTCTGTTAACCACTCTCTATATTTATTTATTTATTTATTTATTTATGGCTGTGTTGCGTCTTCGTTTCTGTGCGAGGGCTTTCTCTAGTTGCGGCGAGCGGGGTCACTCTTCATCGCGGTGCGCGGACGTCTCACTGTTGCAGCCTCTCTTGCTGCGGAGCACAGGCTCCAGACGCGCAGGCTAAGTAGTTGTGGCTCACGGGCCTAGTTGCTCCGCGGCATGTGGGATCTTCCCAGACCAGGGCTCGAACCCGTAACCCCTGCATTGGCAGGCAGATTCTCAACCACTGCGCCACCAGGGAAGCCCCTGTATTAGTTTTTATGTTTTGATGCCCAGCATCTGAACCCATGCCTACGTTCAGGATAATTTTCTACCTTATTCATGTTGTTGGGGGTAGCATTTGCCCATAATTATAAAGCAGAAACATTTGTTTATCCAGCCTCCCTTGCAGCTAAAATATGTGTTCATAATCTAGGTTTAGCTAATTTTTGCACCCACATTAGACATTGAATTGGTAGCTACTGGCCTGAGAAGTCAGGACAGAGAATCCTCTCATCTGGCAGGTGGTTGCTATGAAGTGTTCATATCCAGTTTCCAGGGGCTGTAGGGATAGCAAGGGTAGTGAATCCCGATGGAGCTTTGCATGTTCCATGCCCCAGATGATGGCGGTGCTGTGGTCTCTGGCATCCAGTCTCCAGAAATAGTGGTTCCTTGTTCACACGGAACTGATTTGGGCTGTGGTCCTCAATATTGACTGGCCTTTTAAAATTTCTGCTCAGTTCTAGATCTAGTTCTCCAAAAATATAGTGATTACATGAGCTTTCAAGTAACCTTTCATTTTTTAAATTTACATGCAATGAATTCATTCTTCGTGGTAGACAGTTCTATGGATTTTGACAATGTATAAAGTTATGTACCCACCATTGTCATCACCCCTCAGCCACTCCCAAACCCTAATCTGTTTTCTATTCCTATAGTTTTCCCTTTTCTAGAAACATCAAGTATTACCCAATAACCTTTTAGTAATTTTCATTATTACATAAATAACCTTTAAAATTAGTATTAATACATTTATTTTCTGCTTAAGAATAGTCAAAATTTATTGGATGTTTAACATTTGCTTTGTTCTGTTCTTACTAAGTGCTTTAGATGAATAAACTCATTTAATCCTCACTACAGTTCTAATAGGTAGATCCTTTTATAATCCCCATTTTACATATGAGAAAGCTAAGGCACATGGAAAATACGGACCCTGTCCAATGCCACAGAGGTAATAGATGGCAGAGTCAGTATTCAAATCCAGGCAGCTTGGTGCCTGATGTAGGTTTTAACCCTTATGTCTCCTGTGTTGTAAATCAGTCATAATTGGTGTCTGTTGCTTGTACCCATGAATTTGAATGATAGAACTGGTGAGCAAAACGTTCAAAGTACACACTCTCATGGATGTTACCACCGAGTTGGGGACACAGACATTATTGAAATAATCCCATCATGAACGCATAATTGCAAATGTAGATAATTGAAGGAAAGGATCATAATCCTTTAGAATTCATAAACAAACTTGACCTAGACTGGGGGGTTATGGAAAGTTTCCCTGAGAAAATGATACTTTAACAGAGATTGGAATGACTTACTTGGTCAAGACTGTGTGTGTGGGCCAATGGAGCATTGGCCTTCCAGAGGGAGCTGCAGGTGCCGGGGCCCTGGGGCAGGAGGCGAAGCGGCTGGTCCACCTGGAGCAGCGAAGGCTGGGGGAGCCCCACTGTTTGCCAAGGCAGGAGGAGTTAGAGGTAGGCAGGTGGCCAAATCATGCCGGACCTTGTAGATCACATCAAATACCTGTGAGGCTTTGCCTCCTTCTGGTTCGAAATGACATGAGAGTCTTTAATCACCCACACAAAGTAAGAAAACCAAACAGAGGACAATGTACATAAAGGACTATGCTTTCTTTTTTTCTTTTTTTTTTTTTTAACATCTTTATTGGAGTATAATTGCTTTACAATTAGTTTCTGCCGTATAACAAAGTGAATCAACTATATGTATACATATATCCCCATATCCCCTTCCTTTTGTGTCTCCCTCCCACCCTCTCTATCCCACTCCTCTAGGTGGTCACAAAGCACTAAGCTGATCTCCCTGTGCTATGCAGCTGCTTCCCACTAGCTATCTATTTTACATTTGGTAGTGTATATATGTCAATGCTACTC
Source organism: Balaenoptera musculus (assembly GCF_009873245.2). Classification (NCBI taxonomy): domain Eukaryota; kingdom Metazoa; phylum Chordata; class Mammalia; order Artiodactyla; family Balaenopteridae; genus Balaenoptera; species Balaenoptera musculus. The sequence continues at coordinate 72,224,315 of NC_045787.1, forward strand.
TCTCACTTTGTCCCAGCTTACCCTTCCCCCTCCCTGTGTCCTCAAGTTCATTCTCTACGTCTGTGTCTTTATTATGTCCTGCCCCTAGGTTCATCAGAACCATTTTTTTTTTCTGGATTCCATATATATGTGTTAGCATATGGTATTTGTTTTTCTCTTTCTGACTTACTTCACTCTGTATGACAGACTCTAGGTCAATCCACCTCACGACAAATAACTCAATTTTGTTTCTTTTTATGGCTGAGTAATATTCCATTGTATATATGTGCCACATCTTTATCCATTCATCCAATGATGGACACTTAGGTTGCTTCCATGTCCTGGCTATTGTAAATAGAGCTGCAATGAACATTTTGATACATGACTCTTTTTGAATCATGGTTTTCTCAGGGTATATGCCCAGTAGTGGGATTGCTGGGTCATATGGTAGTTCTATTTTTAGTTTTTTAAGGAACCTCCATACTGTTCTCCATAGTGGCTGTATCAATTTACGTTCCCACCAACAGTGTAAGAGGGTTCCCTTTTCTCCACACCCTCTCCAGCATTTATTGTTTGTAGATTTTTTGATGATGGCCATTCTGACCGGTGTGAGGTGATACCTCATTGTAGTTCTGATTTGCATTTCTCTAAGGACTATGCTTTCTCATGGAACAAGACTCTTGTGATGGGAAGGTAGTGGGCACAGGATCTCTTGCATATTTCCTGGAAGGTATTCTTGGACCACCTGCCTTACCCCAGGAGGTTTCTGGGAATATATTGGGACCCACTGATGTGCACAGGAGCACTATGAGGATGACTTCTGTTCATTGTTAGGCCTGAAATTGTTACAGAATTTCTCCAAACCTCACTGCAGAGTGTGTATTTGGTGTCCCTTAGTGACTGGTAGGTCTGTCAATGAGCACAGCAAAATCAGCAAACAGACACAGCCTCTTCACTCTGTGGGCTTCATAGACCCAGACTTCAGTGAACCATGGCCATGTTAGAATGAAGCATTATTTTACAAATAAGTATAGGTTAACCCAACACAAAAAGACAGGTTAAGTTGGCCAGGGTTACAAAAATAGTGAATGAAAGATCACAACTAATTCTCATGCTTTTTGACCTCCAACCTACTTGACGTGTATTTTGACACACATATTTCTAAAACAGTTCAACAACAATCATTGTTTAAATGGCTTAATTTGATAACACTGGCCAATGCATTTGTATTTGATAGAAAGTAGATCTAGGTGTTCAAGAAACACACAGTTGAATTTTTCCTAGATACTGCAAGTGATTTTCAGTAAACTAATTTAAAAATCAGCAACAGAAGGCCTATGGTAATTTTTTAAAACTTTTTTTCATAATTTTAAATTCGACTAATCTTTTATAACATCCAAATGTATGGGCATGAGTTCATGCTGAGAGGAAAACTTTCACAAATCTAGGAACTGAGGAAGACCGTAAGGCATTCAGAAAATAAGTTAATGTTCTGAGGTGCATTAATTAATACTTTTGACTACCCTGACCAGTCAAGATCCTCAGAGACATAAACCCCAATTTCAAATCCAATTAAAATGATATCCATTATGAAATTAACCCATGCACATTCAAATCTTGAAATAAAATGACATAGTCTCAAGACACCAATTAATCAAACATGCAAAAATATGTCAAGAAAATTATTAATCCATCTATTCTGATGTTATATCTCAAAGGTCTTCAAGCTTCTTATGTATTAGAAGTATTATATACTACATCAGTTCTTCTTCACTTCATTTAAAAGATAACCCTGAAAAAATATTTCACCATATGCTTGTTTTTGATGCAGTGAAAAAATGTTCTTTTCAAAGCATGTGGTGATATAATTAGGTGTCTCCGAATCCAGCAACGTTGGAAAGAGAACTGTATGAACTAAATTGAAACAATTTGCTCCTCTGGTGTTCCCCCCACCCCCATCATCACAGTATCTTCTCTGGGTTATCGTCGTTTTAATAAAGAAATACTATCCTAAGCACTTGAAGATGAGAAAATCTGTTGTCACCTCCCATAGCTATGGCGAATAGAATCCCAGCCTGCTCCCTCTGCCCTTTCCCTGTGTAAACCTGTGTGACTCATGTTCGCTGGTTGAGGAGTTCTGGCATCACTCCAGCATCATTGACATTGGTGTAAAGTTCTATGGCCAGGAGTCTGCTTTTATCTATGGCTTAGCTACCTTTCTTCATCCGACTCATGGGATTATCTTCTAAATACTAATGGTGAAAGGCCTTGCACTTCTTTTACTTCAATAAAGGGCTTTGTTTTAAAATACTTCTTCCTGTTTTGCTGTACTCAATCTCTAAAGAAAAGAAAAAGGTTGAAAAGAGATTCTATATGATATAATGATAAGGACATTGGTTATTTGTTAGGAGAAATGTAAAGTTAAAGATTCATGTTTTGAAATCTGGGAAACAAAGCATCATGGCTTCAGATGGATTTGGGTGTGATCTTGTATACTGTTTTTTCTTCATTTTTCCAACTCATTAGCATGTACATTTACCAGTGCATTAAGGGTAGTAGGATTTGTCACATTTTAAACAAATTCATGAGTATATTTGAGTAATCAACCTTTCATTTTAGGACATCAGTGTTTAATATTCCACTGATTATCAGAGTCTGGATTCTTAAAAATTTTTTTTTCTTTAAAGTATCTGACTGGAATGAATAATATGTGTTTATCTTAGGCATATGTTGTTTTCAGCCAAATTCATTGCAAACTGATACGGTAAGTTTCACTAATTTTAAGTCCTATTTTTACATCATTTATAGTGAGGATTCTTGGTTTTGGTTAACAAGTGAAACTGTCAGCAAACAAATGTGGATTGTACAGCAATATACATAGAAGATAGATGCTACCGACAGGGGTGATTCATGATCACTCAATGGATTATTTGCCTTGTTTCTTTTGTGACATTTTGGTAGATATTGAAGAAATGAATCATTTTCTCTAGCTTTCCCAGCACAGTGACTTTCTAATCAACTTGTTGTTACCTGTATCAGGGGACGAGTACCTCCTGAGGTGAAATGCTGTCATGAGCCAAATCCTATTCCCTAGCGCAGTGGTTTGCAAACTTGTGCATATATCAGAGTCACCTGGAGGCTTATTAAAATACAGATTGCTGGGCCTCAGTCCCAGAGGCTTTGATTCAGTAGGTCAGCAATGGGGCTGCAGTGTTTTCTTATCAAATAAGTTCCCAGGTGAAAATGACATACTGGCCTGGGAACCACATTTTGAGAATCGCTCCTATAGTACAGCTCCAAGTACCTGTCCTCTGGTCAGTCATCTCTGTGTCCCAGGGGAGATGGTGAAATGTCCTACTGCTTATTGATCTTACATATGCCATGTAAACAGGGTGAACCTCAGTTTCCTCACCTGTAAAGTGGAATAATAATACTTATCTCATGTAAGTATTTACATGAGACAACATGAGGCACTTAGCATAAAGCCTTAGAAATATGAGTTTTCAATGGTTGGCAGCTATTATTGTTAGTAGTAATAATATTATTAATAAAAATACAAAGTGCCCCAAATGTTAGGGATACTAAATGACTTTCTTCTAAATGGACCCCTGGTAAAATGACAGAATCTTGGATTTGGATGAGATCCCTCAGAAGAACCTTCTCTCTATCATTGCTTCATCTGTTATTTATTGAGCATTTACTAAGTGCCGGGCACTGTTCACTCTCTAATATATAGTCTTTGATATAGCACTATTGATCCTCTGAATAAACACCTACAGGAGCAGCCTACTCACTACTTTAGACCAGTCCCCATTCCATGTTCAGATTACTTTAATGGTTAGAAATTTGTTCCATAATGTAGTAAAATCTGCATCTCTATTAACTTCCACTCACCAAACCATTGTATATTAGTCTAAAAGCAACACAAAGCTCTTGTTGTCAGTATGTGGCAGTTATTATGCGGTAACTTCCTTTAAGAAGTTTGAAATAAAATTTATTCTTTGAGTATTAAATTTAAAGAACAATACAAAAGAGGACATATAGATACATACGTAGCCACCTTACAAATGTGAGTGATTCCAGCCTACAAAAAATGGACTCTAGGCTGCAAACTCAGAAGCTCCAGAGAACTAGACAGTTAAAAACAAACAAAAAAATAGTTCAAGGCCTATGAAGTGGGTAAATTTTTTAGAACCATCAATCGGGAATATTATTTTGCTGAGTGTTAGGTAAAAGTCCTATTGATAACAGGAATATACTCTCTTTAGGTAAACTAGATTATATTGTCCATGGAGGAAAATTAAGACTTAATATTGTTATGGGTTGAATTGTGTCCCTACAAAGATGTTCAAATCCTTACCCTTGGTATCTGTGAATGTGACATTATTTGGAAGTAGGGTCTTTGCAGATATAATCAAGTTAAGATGAGGTCATACTGGTTTAGGGTGGGCCCTGATCAAATGACTGGTGTTCTTATAAGAAGAGGGAAATTAGGACACAGACACAGACACAAGAGAATGTCATGTGACTATGGAAGCAGACGTTGGAATGATTCATCTACAAATCAAGGAATGCCGGTAGTCCAGACAGAATTTTATATAATTTACTACAAGACATACACCTTCCTCAGAACGTGACTTCCACCTGGTTGGATGAATGTCATAATAATATACAAATGTATGAAATCCATATGAATGTTGATGATATTGGTTGTGGTCATTGTATATTCTATAATCCATATAATCCACATAACTGTCCCTGGTGGCCTTGCCTGGCAAATTTGCTTTGCAAGAATAGCCAGAAAAGAATGCATCAATCAGAAAGGTTGGTCAGCTTACCCAGGAAACAGAAGAGAGTTGCTGGGGAAACATTAACATTGCTCATCCAGTCTTTGTTCTGGGGAGTCAGATTTGCAGGTCTGTTCCTACTGTGCAATGGTAACGCAGGCTCAGTTACTCTGGTGCTGTTCAGCATCCGAATCATACTGTCACTCCTTTACATGGGTTGTATGCTCATGTGCTAATTGTCATTTGACCTCCATGACTTGTGACTGTTCTTTCACTAAAGGCCTTAAGTTTGCCTTCTGGTATCAATGTTGTTGCTCTCTTGCACGGATGGAACCACTCTCTGTGTTCTGACATATCAGATTTCGTAGCTGTTGGCAGCATTCACTTCCTTGCTGGCTGTTGGACAGAGACGGCCCTCACTTCCTTGTTATATGGCCCTCTCTATACAGTAGCTCACAACATGGAAGCTTGCTTCTTCGAAGCCAGCAAGGGAGAGTCTCCTAGCATCAGGGACATTCCCATCTTAAATAATCTAATCACATATATGTAATCACATGCATCCCATTACTGTTACCATATTTTATTGGTTAGAAACAGGTCCTGCCCACCCTCAAGCAGAGGGGATTATACAAGGGTGTGAATAACCAGGAAAAAGGGATCATAGGGCCATCTTAGAGTCTGTGTGCTAAAACTGAATATATATCTGCTCAGCTAGAGTCTATGTTTCCTAGCCTTCCTTGTAGCTAGGGGTGGCTCTAAGTTTTGGCCAATGGGAAGATAGCGGAATTAGTGGGTGGAAGTTTTGGAATCTATTTAAAAAAGGAAGTTTCTTGCCATTCACTGCTCTTTGCCCCTTCCTACAAGTGACAATGTGAATACGGTACTAGTGAGTAGTGTTGACCATGCAGATGAAGATAACCCTAGGAGATGATAGAGGAAGAGCCTGAAACGACTGCATCCTTGGATAACCTTGTACAGCAGAGCCACTTTGCCAGTCCTGGAATGTTCACTTCTGAACTGCTACATGAGAGCAAAATAATCCTCTTCGTTTCTTTAACTGTGTTTTGGAGCCTCTTTGTTATAGCAACTTAACTTATACCTATTCATAGCAGTTCATTCTCAAGATAGACTATCTCAACATGGTGGGTCAGCTTCTTGGCACTCCCTGAATCATGGGAACCACTCACAAACCTACCTGAACTGGAGGATAGGGTACCAGACAAAGAGCAACACGTATTCACTACAACAGACTTCATAAACTTTTATTTTATATGAGAAAGACATCACCTTAAAAGCAAACTTTTAAGTTTGTACATGAAAGACATTACCTTAAAAACATGCTTATAGGGAAAAAAAAACAAGTTTCTAATATTAACTTAATCTTCCTGGCATTAAAAAATGATTTTAATAGGTAACTGTTCTAGTTTTCTATTGCTATGTATTAAATTGTTCCAAAATTTAGTGGCTTAAAAGAACAGGAATAATTTTAGTTTTCTCTCTCATGATTCTGGGGTAGTTGGGCTCAGATAGGCGGTTCTTACTTGGGTTGTCCATTTAGTAGTAGTCAGATAGTGACTGGGGCTAGGTCATCTCCAAACTCACTCCCTCATGTGTCTGGAGGTTGATGCTGGCTCTTGGCTGTCACCTCAGCTGGGGCTGTTGACCAGAACACCTTCATGTGGTTCGCAGTGAGGTCTTTCCTCTTCCTCCTGCTGTGGTGACTGATTCCAAGAGGGAGTATCCCAAGGGCCCAGGTGGAAACAGTATCACCTTTTATAGCCTGTGCTCTGAAATCAAATCACTTCTGCCATAATCATAGACCTTCCCAGATTTAAGGAGAAGGGAACATGTACCCTCTCAGTGGGAGAAGTGAGCTCTCAAGGTCACATTGTAAGAGCATCGGTAATGGGAGGTCTCATGGTGGTCATGCTGGAGAGTACTATCAGTTGCAGTCAACCCTTTGGCCATAATAATTTAAATTCCCCCCTTGTGCAAAATACACTTATTCTGTCCCCTTCCACCGAGTCTCACTCTTTGATGGCATTTGCTCAAAGTCCAGGATCTTGTCATGGAAGTGAGGCCCAGGTGCAGGTGCAGCTTCTTGAATGTATTTCCTCGGGTACATCTCCTTGAGTCCCATTCCTCTCAGTTTGAAGACCTATGAACTAAAGGGACAGACTTTCTTCCTCCCGCACCCCAACATACAGCTGTGGGATAGTGCCCCAAGGCTAAAACAAGAGGGACAGCCACTGATTTACAGCTTGTTTCCTGAGTCAGTACACCTGCTTGGCTCTTGGCTCCATCCACCTTCTGGGCTCTTGGTTCTGCCCTGAGTCATCCTTTAAAAAAATTTTTTTTCCAGTAAGAAAACTTGAGTTTGCAATTGAGAAGCCTTCTCAGCCTGCTTCCTGCCTATAAAATAGTAGGGGTTCAAAGTCCTCTTTTTATTTAGTGTTAATCTGTTCTTTTTGGTCTAAGATGGCAGTGGTTCCACCAAAATAATTCTCTTAAAAACACTGTGAGTTTGCGTGTCTTTAAACGTAATAATCCTATTTCTTCAAGCTAAACTCTTCTTTACCAGAGCTCGTGTGACACTGGTGTAGGACGACATCCTCAAGATTCCTATAGGCCCAATTATTCAACTAAGAGGATCTTCAAGGCACGCTCTCAAGAGCCTTGAAAAGCTTTGGGTCTGATTGAAAGGGTCTATGAGGTACTATTTTAGATCTTTCTAAAATCTTAACAAAGCATTTTAGTCGTGCCCTCGGTTTCATTTTTAGACCATGTTTTCCTGATAGTGCACTGGATTGCATCTCTGCCCAGAAGCTACTTTTAATTTTAGAATCATTTGCTGTCTAGAGAGGCTGGGAATAAGAAATCGTTTTATTTTCAAACCCAGCAAGTCTTGGCGCCTCTATGTTAACAGTTCATTCTTTAGCTCTTTCCTTTTGCATTTTATCACTGGCAGGGAGAAGGAGCCAGGTGGCAATTTCAGTATCCTGCCTGAAAATCTCCTTAGCTAGATCTTCTAGTTCATTAGGTACATTTTGCATTTTCCACCTTACCATAGGTGACAGTGTTGCCAAACTTTGCACCTCTTCATGACAAGTGCACCGTTTCCTCTTGCTTCCGGTGACATTGGCCTTACTTTGCTTGAGCCCTCTCTGGCAGCCTCCTTAAGGCCCTCAGCTTCCACTAACGCTTTCATGGAGGTTCTTTAGTTTTCCACCAACAGTCTCCTCAGTGTTCTTCCATTTTCTGCTCACAACCTGGTCCCATAGACAATGCTGCATGTCTTAGGATTTTGTTAACGACAGCATCCCAGTTCCGGGAGCCAGAATCCTTCTTAACTATCTGCTGTTAGGAAACAAATCACTCCAAGGCATAATGGCTTAAAACAACAACAATCTGTTCATTATTACCTCCTGTGGTGGCGGGGTAGACTGGGCTCGGTTAGGCATTTCTCACTTGAGATCAATCTTGCGACGGCAGTCAGATGGTGGCTAGGGCTGGGACTTCAGCTCAGGCTATTTTTGTTGCCATGTTGAAAAATACAATCTGACACACTAGCTGTATCAGAAGAGTTTAAAATGTAAATCCTCTAGAGAAACCCTCACTGATTAATTAAAACAGGAAAGAAAACAGAGAAGAACTCACTGAGAGTATATTGTAAAAATTATAGTACTGATGGACCGGCAGGAAAACCAGCCTCAGAAAATTCGAACCAAAAAGCCAGTAGAAGGTAATGACAAGGTTGCACTGGATGAAGGATGGAAGAGGAGAAGGACATAATCATTTGAGGAGCAGAATCTACCTGGTCTCTTACCTTGAAATATGGAGGTGATAGGAGGGTGTTCCTACTTTGGACAAGGCTTGATGTGTGTTAGTAGCGTCATGATTTCCTTGTATTTACATTTTGATTTTGTTCTCCTTTCATTGTAATAACCACCCTATAATCTCCCAATGTTAAAATCTACTCATCCTTAAAAAGTCAGCTCCAATGCCAATATTCCCTAATGGTTTGCTGGGTTTGCCAAGCAGAATTGATTTCTCTCTCTTCTAACTCATAGTGCACTTTTCCCTTCTCTTATGAAACTTATTGCAAGATGTCTAGTATTAAAGCATGTGTTAAACTGCCTTATCAACCTAACCATATGTAAGTACCTTGAGGGCAAAGGCCTTGGCTTAGTTTTTTTTATGTCCTAGAGTATCTTAAAGCAACAGGTGCTCAGACATATTTGAGCATAATGAGGCTGGGTACCAAGGTAGAGATTTTGTAAATAGCTTAGCAATAAGTTCTGCATGAATATTTCCTGTTTATTGATTAAAAAGCCCATAAAGATCATTCTCTTCACTTAATGTGTCATTAATTAAAAGCTTTCAGAAGATCAGACATATGCAGAATTTTTTTTTAAATTTAAATATACTTTGAGATTAATGATTGATATTGCCTCAGAATATTGAATAAGATGAAACAGCAAAATCTCTCCAAGTAATTAGTTTCCTTATCTATAATTTTAACCAATGACTCAAAGTGATTTTTGTTTTCGTTATTAGGTAAGTGCTTTCAGTGGATTACAAATAGCTTTGCTGTTAGATCAGATACATTTTGTTTTCATCAGTTAAATGTGGATATGCTTGTAATTTTTAGATTGATTAAATTATTATGGTTGAGAACCTCTATTTTTACCTTTATGCCATTTTAATGCTCAGCCAAGACAGAAAAGTGAACATGTGCAAAATCAACCAAATAAAAGTGTATGTACAATGGAAGCTTAAAAATTTGAAAATAAAATTTGAGTATGGTAACCATCCTTCAAGACGGCCCTCAAATATCCTCACCTCTGGTATTGAAGCCCTTGTGTAGTCCCCTCCCATATTAAGCTGGGTTTGGTTTGTGTGACCGTTAGCCTATGGCAGAAGTGATGGCGTGTGACTCCCAAAGGTAGGTTGTAAAAAACTGTGCCTCTTCTGCCTTGCGCTCTTGGATCAGACATTGGGGAATCCAGCTGTCATGTCATGAGGACATTCAAGGAGCTTTCTAGAGTTTCACATCAAAGGGACTGATACCTCTTGTCAAAAGGGTTAGCACCAACTTGCCAGTCACCTGAGTGAATCATCTTGGAAGCAGATCCTCCCGCCGCAGTCAAATCATAAAATATCTACAGTGCTGGCACCTAAACTGCAACCTCATGAGAGATCTTGAGCTGTAACTGCCCAGCCAAGCCACTTCTGATTTCCTGACCCACTGGAACATTGAGATAGGAAGTTATTATGGTGTTTTAAGCCATTACATTTTGGGGGTAACTTGTTACACAGCGTATAACTAATAAAAAGACATGTTTGTTCAACATACAATGTGCAAATATAAGGCAAATAAATACCTGTAGAGACTGAGGACATTGTAAAGATTTCTTTAATTAGATAACCATACAGCTCACAGCGCAGATATTTTTCCAGTAAGTAGTATAGTTGTCAAGAACTAAGTAGAGAATGTGTTGGACACAGATTTGGCAAGGAAATTATTGTTTTTTGCTGTATGATGACTTGAAGATGGGTACCATACCGTACATATGTTCAACTGTGACAGCTAAAGTTATTTCTCCATTAGACTTTTGCAACAGGTTCTACCAATATGTATTAAGCATATAGCTGTATTGGTAAGAAACATATGTTCATTTATAGATAAAAATATTTCCAAAAAATATCATCTTATTATTTTTGAAAGGTCAGCATCATAGCAAATGATGCATGGGCTTTGTGACATTGCTGGATGCCTCTCCTTATGGGGAGCTGAGCCTGCACACGCGTAGTAATGCACGCATCACCACATATTCACTAATGAAGCAAGGTAAAGAAATAGAAAAACTTTCATTCTCTCAACATGCAGCTGGTGTGTGATGCCAGATGTAAAATCATTGATGCTCTTGCCAAGTTCTCAAGAATATGTCATGATTTATTTAGACTCAGTCAGTCAAGAATACATTGACTTAAAAAAAAATAGTCAAATTCAAGGAGACTGATTAGTAGGTGAATAGAAATATATCTTTTAAAATAAAATATTGGCTGTCTATTAAATATGAAATTCATATTTACATCTTTCATTCTTTCTTTGTGGGTTATTGTGGTTTTTCTCTGAAGAAAGAGTTAATGACTTTACTTTCTAATCCCTCAACTCCTACAGAATTACTTTATAGTGAGGCATATAAACTCACTAGAGCTGTAATTGAAAAAAAATTCGTTATTTTGAAACAAATGTTACAGATGCCTATCCAAAATGGATAGTAAATGACATGTCTTCTTTTAATAGTCTCAAGCATTTCCTTTGATACTTTGTAATTTATGATTAGAATTGATTATAATAGAGACCAAGCTGTAGGGTTTCTTCCAGAGCTGCTACCTCCACCATCTGCAATATCAGGACATGAAGCACTACAAGAGTTAGAGATTTTTTTCCCCCAGAGGAAACTTTTTATCTGGAAATAGGAACTGCAGGCATTCTGGGTGACTTGTCACCATCAGGGGCAGCTATGATCTAGCACTACTGGAAAAGGGAACTAACTTTATCGAGCTTCTGCCCTGTGCCAGACACTCTGGTATCTCACTCCATTCTCAAAACAATCTTGTGTTTCAGTAGCACAACTTCCCTTTCTTATTACCATGGCAAAAATGTGGTAAAAATATGGACATTTTAAAAAAAATTGTGGCAAAATCTACATAACATGAAATATACAATTTTAATCATTTTTAAGGGTGCAGTTCAGTCAGTTTGGCAGCATTAAGTGCGTTCAAATTGTTGTGCGACCATCACCACCATCCATCTCCAGAATCAAGGAGCCCTTCTCCTCTTAAGGAAAAATTACACAGGAAAGGAACAGTGTTAAAAACTATATTAATGTAAGAGACTACTACAAGCAACTCTATGCCAATACAGTGGAAAACCTGGAAGAAATGGACCAAGTCTTAGAAAGGTATAACCTTCCAAGACTGAACCAGGAAGAAATAGAAAATATGAACAGGGCTTCCCTGGTGGAGCAGTGGTTAAGAATCCGCCTGCCAATGCAGGGGACACGGCTTCAAGCCCTGGTCTGGGAAGATCCCACATGCCGCGGAGCAACTAGGCCCGTGCACCACAACTACTGAGCCCACGTGCCACAATTACTGAAGCCCACACACCTAGAGCCCATGCTTCGCAACAAGAAAAGCCATTGCAATGAGAAGCCCATGCACTGCAACAAAGAGTAGCCCCCATTCGCCACAACTAGAGAAAGCCCACGTGCAGCAACAAAGACCCAATGCAGCCAAAAATAAATAATAAATAAATAAATAATTAAAAAAAAAAAGAAAATATGAACAGACCAAACACAAGTAATGAAACTGTGATTAAAAATCTTCCAGCAAACAAAAGTCCAGGACCAGATGGCTTCACAGGTGAAGTCTATCAAACATTTAGAGAATAGCTAACACTGATCCTTCTTAAACTCTTCCAAACAATTGCAGAGGAAGGAACACTCCCAAACTGATTCTATGAGGCCACCTGATACCACCCTGATACCAAAACCAGACAAAAATACTACAAAAAAAGAAAATTACAGACCAATATCACTGATGAATATAGATGCAAAAATCCTCAACAATGTACTAGCAAACATAACCCAACAACACATTAAAAGGATCATGCACCATGATCAAGTGAGATTTATCCCAGGGATGAAAGGATTCTTCAATATACACAAATCAATCAATGTGATACACCATATTAACAAATTGAAGAATAAAAACCATGTGATCTTCTCAATAGATGCAGAAAAAGCTTTTGACAAAATTCAACACCCATTTATGATAAAAACTCTCCAGAAAGTGGGCATAGAGGGAACCTACCTCAACATAATAAAGACCATATACGACAAACCCACAGCAAACATCATTCTCAATGGTGAAAAACTGAAAGCATTTCCTCTAAGATCAGGAACAAGATAAGGATGTCCACTCTCACCACTATTATTCAACATAGTTTTGGAAGTCCTAGCCATGGCAATCAGAGAAGAAAAAGAAATAAAAGGAATACAAATTGGAAAAGAAGAAGTAAAACTGTCACTGTTTGCAGATGACATGATACTCTACATAGAGAATCCTAAAGATGCCACCAGAAAACTACTAGAGGTAATCAATGAATTTGGTAAATTTGCAGGATACAAAATTAATGCACAGAAATCTCTTGCATTCCTATACACTAACAACGAAAGATCAGAAAGCGAAATTAAGGAGACAATCCCATTCACCACTGCAACAAAAAGAATAAAATACCTAGGAATAAATCTACTTAAGAAGGTAAAAGACCTGTACTCAGAAAACTATAAGACACTGATGAAAGAAATCAAAGATGACACAAACAGATGGAGAGATGTACCATGTTCCTGGATTGGAAGGCTCAATATTGTGAAAATGACTATACTACCCACAGCAATCTACACATTCAATGCAATCTCTATCAAATTACCAATAGCATATTTTACAGAACTAGAACAAAACATCTTAAAATTTGTATGGAGACACAAAAGACCCTGCATAGCCAAAGCAGTCTTGAGGGGGGAAAAAAAAAAAAGAAAAAAACGGAGCTGGAGGAATCAGACTTCCTGACTTCAGACTATACTACAAAGCTACAGTAATCAAGACAATATGGTACTGGCACAAAAACAGAAATATAGATCAATGGAACAGGATAGAAAGCCCAGAGATAAAGCCACGCAGCTATGGTTGACTAATCTATGACAAAGGAAGCAAGGATATACCATGGAGAAAAGACAGTCTCTTCAGTAAGTTGTGCTGGGAAAACTGGACAGCTACATGTAAAAGAATGAAATTAGAATGCTCCTTAACACCGTACACAAAAATAAACTCAAAATGTATTAAAGACCTAAATGTAAGACTATACACTATAAAACTCTTAGAGGAAAACATAGGAAGAGCACTCTTTGACATTCACAGCAAGATCTTTTTTGACCCACCTCCCAGAGTAATGGAAATAAAAACAAAAATAAACAAATGGGACCTAATGAAACTTAAAAGCTTTTGCAAAGCAAAGGAAACTACAAACAAGACAAAAAGACAACCCTCAGAACAGGAGAAAATATTTGCAAATGAATCAGCGGACAAAGGATTAATCTCCAAAATATATAAACAGCTCATGCAGCTCAATATTAAAAAAACAAACAACCCAATCAAAAAATGGGCAGAAGACCTAAATAGACATTTCTCCAAAGAAGACCTACAGATGGCCAAGAGGCACATGAAGAGCTGCTCAACATCACTAATTATTAGAGAAATGCAAATCAAAACTACAATGAGGTATCACCTCACACCAGTTAGAATGGACATCATCAGAAGATCTACAAAAACAAATGCTGGAAAGGATGTGGAGAAAAGGGAACCTTCTTGCACTGTTGGTGGGAATGTAAATTGATAGAGCTACTATGGAGAACAGTATGGAGATTCCTTAAAAAACTAAAAATAGAATTACCATATGACCCAGCAATCTCACTACTGGGCATATATCCAGAGAAAACCATAATTCAAAAAGACACATGCACCCCAATGTTCATTGCAGCACTATTTACAATAGCCAGGTCATGGAAGCAACCTAAATGCCCATTGACAGATGAATGGATAAAGAAGTTGTGGTACATACATACAATGGAATATTACTCAGCCATAAAAAGGAATGAAATTGGGTCATTTGTAGAGACGTGGATAGACCTAGAGACTGTCATACAGAGTGAAGTAAGTCAGAAAGAGAAAAACAAATATCGTATATTAACGCATATATGTGGAATCTAGGAAAATGGTACAGATGAACCGGTTTGCAAGGCAGAAATAGACACAGATGTAGAGAACAGACGTATGGACATCAAGGGGGGAAAGCGGGGGTTGTTGGTGGTGGGATGAATTGGGAGATTGAGATTGACATATATATACACTAATATGTATAAAATAGCTAACTAATAAAAAAAATATCATGGAGAACCCCCCCCCCCAACCAAAAAAACTATATTAATGTATCTTAGGTTTATTTAACCTTATAGCAGCCCAGTCAATATTTTGGTACCTACAAGAAACAAGATATCCTACTAGGCTGTTTAGAGGATATACAGGCTAACGAGGTGAAAGCCCCACTCTCCAGTGTAGACTGGAATTCTGTAGTCTGGCCTTGATTCCTTTAGGAACTTCATTCATTTGACAGATCTAGAATATTTTCTCCATGCCAGGAGCTCTGCTTGGCATTGATATGTAGTGGAGCATAGTTGCAGCCGCCTTGGAACTACATTCAAATCATTGTCAGTGTGGCCCTCAGCTGTTCCTCCTCAGCTTGTGCGAAGGGAGTTGGAAGGGTAATCCCCAAACTATGCAGACGTAGTAACAGCAGCCTTTTGTTATATATTTATTTATACAAAGCACTTTATAAATAGCTATAGTCTTTTTGAATTCCTACAACAACCCTAAAAAGTAAGTACATTTATCATTTTTATTTTAGAGATGAGGAATTCTAAGCACACATATGTCAAATAAGGCCTATAGTCACACAGTGGTAGGACTGGGGTATAAGCTCAGGTCATCTTATTCTAGAAGGTAGGTGTTTAACCCTACCCCACACTGCCTCTGTTATGTGACCTTCATGGAGCTCCTTCTAAATTAATTGTTCAAAATAAATCACTCTTCAAGGGAGGAGTCTGGAGGGAGGGGCAGACAGAGGCTAGGAGAATTACTCTAGGGGATCTCCCTCCAAGTGGAAGGATTTCCTACCACAAAGCAACAAGGCTAACCCAAAGTCGTTTGTGAAAGTCAGAAATAGGTAAACCTTCCTCCCAGAAGATTTCAGTTAAAAAACTTCCTGCAGGAAAATTTTCCATTAAAAAATACACAAATTTGTGAAAACTGTGATGTGGGTGACACATTTTGCAGTTGTATGATGCATGACTGACACAACCATATGTGGTAACCTGGCCTGCTAACACCCTGTTGTGGGCTGAATTTTGTCCCCCCCCCACCCAATTTTTATGTTGAAATCTCTTCCCCCAGTACCTCAGAATATAACTGTATTTGAAAATAAGGTTTTTTAAAAGAGGTAATTACCTTAAAATGAGGCCTTTAGGGTGTGGTCCTAATCCAACATGACTGGTGTCCTCATAAGAAAAGGTAGTGCCAGGGGCGACACGCACAGAGGGAAAACCATGGTAAGAGATAGCAGGAGGGTAGCCATCTGCAAGCCAAGGAGGGAGGCCTCAGAGGAAACCAATCCTGCCCGAACCTTGAACTTGGACTTCCAGCCTCTGAAACTGTGGGAAAAAGAAATTCTCTTGTTTAAGACAGCAGTCTGAGGTGTTTTGTTATGACAGCCCCAGAAAACTAATATGTATCTGTAACATTTTCAACTGACTAATTTAAAGCGTGGGTATGGATATGCCATGATGGGCATTGAAAGAGAGAGAGAGAGAGAGAGAGAGAGAAGAGGGGAAGGGAGTGAGAGAAATATCCATACCGGGGTAGAGAACCCTCAGCATCTTAAAAATTTGATGTTTCTAATTCTTCACCTGGTACTGTATTACCTCGCTTTTGTAGCATCAATTACAATTATATATTTATTTGTGTACTAATTTGAATAATTTTCCCCCACTATGCTTTATGCTTCATAAGAGACCTTCCTTGTGTCCTCAGCATCTACATAGTGAATGGCATATACTAAGTGATCAATTAATATTTGTTGGGTTAAAGAATGAAGGAAACAAGGAGTGTATCTCTGAACTTGTGAATGTTTTCAATCAGATTACTACCTGATTAATGGTGATACATACATCCAAGAAAAATGAAAATATAATAATTATACACAATAATAATACATTTTTTTCCCAGTTAAAATGACTAAAGTATACCCAGAAGTAAAACATGGCTTCATTAGAGTACTTTTGCTTAAAAGATTTATTTTTATTTGATGACATACAAACCTGAGGTCTGGACCATTTTCTGTCTTTAGAAGTCCCAAGACTTTTCTTAATGCACTAGGTTCAATATGCCAGCCAAGTTCTAGTAATTATGTGTTTCCTTTGCAGAATTCCCAAAGAGTATGGATTTGGAAGATAATTCTTTTCTTTCCCCTGTTGGCCATTATGGCAATTTATTGAAACCACCAATGTGTAATGCAGCTGGTGGAAAATATCAACTTGAGCCACAGCCATAGTTATGTTCTTTGGCTCAACAACCCCACACAAGTTACTGAAACAATTATCTGATTTATGAGAGTTTGAACTCAAGGGTAGTTCAAACTAAAGAAGACTGACTCTCTGGCAAGGGTTCCAAAGTGCAGGTGAACTTGACGTAGATGGGAAATTGTTGCAGAAAAGCAAGACGAGGCCAGAGTGCAAATAGGCAAAGTCAAGTTTCCGTTCTATTATAAATTAGGGAAAATCATTTTTCTTTTTACTATCTACTATTGTACAATTTTAAAGTACAAGTTTTTTCTTTTTTCTTTTTTTTTTTAATTTTGGGGAGCCACAAAAATTTCTGTTGCAAACGAAAACCTTTCTGTAAAGGAATAGATTGTTATTTTTGTGCACTTTTTGGTAGTGCATTATAGTAAATATTCAAGAACTATTTTTTGCTTGGGATGCAAACTATTTTCAGCAGAAACTACCAACTGAAATTTTATCCTACTTGATTTACTTAACCTAATAAATGATCCTTAAAATATAAAATTTAACTCCAAATAATATCTGTGTTTAATATGTTATTATTAAACATCAGCTTATCATTATTATTACTATTATTATAAATTTGTTTATTTATTTATCTATTTATTTTTGGCTGCGTTGGTTCTCTGTTGCTGCGTGCCAGCTTTCTCTAGTTGCGGCGAGTGGGGGCTACTCTTCATTGTGGTGCACAGGCTTCTTATTGTGGTGGCTTCTCTGGTTGTGGAGCACGGGCTTCAGTAGTTGTGGCACATGGGCTCCATAGTTGTGGCTCATTGGCTCTAGAGTGCAGGCTCAGTAGTTGTGGTGCACGGACTTAGTTGCTCCACAGCACGTGGGATCTTCCCAGACCAGATGTCGAACCTGTGTCCCCTGCACTGGCAGGTGGATTCTTAACCACTGTGCCACCAGGGAAGCCCTGTTATTACTATTATTGAACATCAACTATTTTGCTAGGTTGAGGTGTGCAGTTTGTTTTTGTTTTTCTTTTTTTAAAGAATGATAGCTTAATGTGGAATCTATCTCAACTCTCAGACTGTGAACTACATACACAACACCTTTTTCCATGGAAGCTAATGGAGTTATTTATTTATTTATTTTAAACATTTTACCCCTTTATTTTAAAATTTTTTTTCAGTTACACATATACATATATCCATTCTTTTTCAGATTCCTTTCCCATATTGGTTATTACAGAATACTGAGTAGAGTTCCCTGTGCTATACAGTAGGTCCTTGTTGATTATCTATTTTATGTGTAGTAGTGTGTATATGTTAATCTCAAACTCCTAATTTATCCCTCCCCCCACCACCCTTCCCCTTTGATAACCATAAATTTGTTTTTAAAGTCTGTGAGTCTGTTTAAGTTTTGTAAATAACTTCATTTGTATCATCTTTTTAGTTTCACATATAAGTGATAGCATATGATATTTGTCTTTCTCTGTCTGACTTACTTCACTTAGTATGATAATCTCTGGGTCCATCCATGTTGCTGCAAATGGCATTATTTCATTCTTTTTTTATGGCTGAGTAATATTGCATTGTATATATGTGCTACATCTTCTTTATCCATTCATCTGTCGATGGGCATTTAGGTTGCTTCCATGACCTGGCTATTGTAAATAGTGCTGCAATGAACATTGGAGTGCATGTATCTTTTCGAATTATGGTTTTCTCTGGTTATATGCCCAGGAGTGGGATTGCTGGATCATAAGGTAGTCCTATATTTAGTTTTTTAAGGAACCTCCATACTGTTCTCCATAGTGACTGTACCAATTTACATTCCCACCAACAATGTAGGAGGGTTCCCTTTTCTCCACATCCTTTCCAGCATTTATTGTTTGTAGACTTTTTGATGATGGCCATTCTGACCAGTGTGAGGTGATACCTCATTGTAGTTTTGATTTGCATTTCTCTAATAATTAGTGATGTTGAGCATCTTTTCATGTGCTTTTTGGCCATCTGTATGCCTTCTTTGGAGAAATGTCTATTTAGATCTTTTGCCCATTTTTTTGATTAACTTGTTTCTTTTTTTGATATTGAGCTGCATGAGCTGTTTGTATATCTTGGAGATTAATCCCTTGTTGGTCAGTTCACTTGCAAATATTTTCTCCCATTCTGTGGGTTGTCTTTTCATCTTGTTTATAGTTTCCTTTGCTGTGCAAAAGCTTTTAAGTTTAATTAGGTTCCATTTGTTTATTTTTGTTTTTATTTTCATTACTCTATGAGGTGGGAGTTTTAGTTTAAAAACATTTAAAATACATGTTTTTGGGTCTCAGATCATATATTTTTTTAAAAGTTGAAGTATAGTTGCTGTACAGTATTATGTAAGTTATAGGTGTACACTATAGTGATTCACAGATTTTAAAGTTTATAATCCATTTATAGTTATAAAATATTGGCTATATTCCCTGTGTTGTACAGTATATCCTTGGAGTTTATTTTATACCTTATAGTTTGAACCTCTTAGTCCCCTACCTCTATATTGCCCCTCCCACTTCCCTCTCCCTGCTGGTAACCACTAGTTTGTTCTCTATAACAGACCATATCTTTTGAATCAGAATATCTGAGCAAGCATCACAGGTAATTCTGTGTCATTCTAAATCTTGAAAACCTCTGTTTTTAGAAACAATATATCTGGAACAGTCATCTTTTTCTGCATTTATTCACATAAAATAGTTCCTGAACACTCGGTGTATGAGGGTATGAGGGGGACCATTCGAGGCACTGAGGGGATAAGAAGACAAATGAGATATACTCCTTCCTTGCAAGAGCAGAGACCTTAGTAGGGAAAGAAGATCCTTGAATAAAAACAACAATTACAATACAAAGCAATATGTTTTCCTATCAAATTACAGCAAATAAAGGCTCTAAGAGAGAACAGGAAAAACTTCTGATGGGGGATCTGTGGAAATGTGATGTGAGACTTAAGGTGTGGAGGACACCTGAGCTGATGCCAAAACGTGTGTGTGTGTGTGTGTGTGTGTGTAGGGGTGGTTGGAATGTGCTGGGGCTGGGGAGATTGTAGTACAGGAAAAGGAAATGGCAGGAGTTAGGGCAGTAGAGTGTGGTTCCAGGAGGAGGATTATAGTCAGCATGCCTGGTACCCAGAAAGATAGGAGGAGGTAAAACTAAAAGGCAGTTTAGGATGCATTTGGAAGTAGCTTGGAATATCTTTATATAGCAGACAGGGGAGAATCACAAAATACTTCTGATAAAAATAGTGACCCAGTCAAGGGAGAGCCCAAACTCAAAGCTGAAGCTACCTGCCAGATGGATTGTTTGGAAGAGTCAAGGGGCTATCGTCAGGGAGCCAAGTGTGAGGTCAAAACCAAATTGGAGATGAAGCAATGGGAAAAGAAAGCCACAGAGAGCTGCAAAAAAGTGCTGAAGAAAAAACTGTTCCAACTTGGTGTTTAATTAGACATGATGAGGGTGGGTGAGGAATGAGGCAAGATGACTCATGTTTGGAGCTTGAGAGAACAAGTGTACCCTTAACAAACAAGGAAGTCAGCAGAAGCTGGTTCTTGGGGAAGTTTAATTTTAGAAATTTAAAGTTTGAGGTGCTTCCTGGGTATCCAAATTTAAACCTTTTATTGGGTCTTTTACTGCCAAAGCTAACAGGCAATTCTATTCCACTACCAGAGAGTCCTGCTGTTAACCAATCACCTTACCTTACTTTTTCCACTGGGTTCCCTACCTTCTCCCCCAGGGTTCTTTAAATCCTTCTTGCACCAGCAATGTCAGGTCTTTTCTGTACATTCTTGGACTCAAGACACTGGAGAATCTGCAAGACATATAAACATTTTTTTCTTGTTAATATTGATTAGTTCCCATACTAAAATGTCAAGGGGTCACTATGGCAGCCCATGATGGTTCTTTTCACTAGGTCTTACTAAAGATGACTTCCATACTAGCAGGAAAGCCATGAAGAAAGGACAGAGTGAATCATGGGGAAAGAATATTCCATCTTAGCACCCAATACAATTATATAGTTATATGAGTGGAATCGGAACTCTTGGAGAGGTCAGGGTTAAAAAGAGAGATTGATTGATTTGGGAGTTTTTTGAATGAAATTGAGTAGGAAAGCAGAGAAGCAGTAGATTTTCTGAGTGTATGTTTTAGCAAGTTCTGTTTTACAATTCACATTTTGTTGGTGGCTGGCTCTCTTCTAAAATATATCACACTGTCCTCGGGCACAGTGAGTCATTTCACGTTATTATCTTCCTCAGTTCTAGTCTGCATTTGTCCCTTATCAGCTTGCTCTCATCTCTAACCCTTTTGCCAGTGTTTCTGTCTAAGCATTTCCCCTATCTCCACTAAGGTCAGAGAAAAGGGAAATAGACTGAAATCACCAGCCCATCAACAGGGTCTATGGAGTAACTTGGTCGCGCTTTGCATCATTCTGGGTGTTTCAGTCATATCATATGAGTGAATGAAGTTAGTTTAAAAAGGCTTACCTTTATACGACAATTGTTAAAAGTTGGAACGAGTTATCTAGAGAGGTCGTATATTCTAAACATGGAAAAAGTGGTTAGAGTGGGTGCTGCCCGGTAATTGATAGTGGAACACAATGTCATATATGTTCTTGGGATAATATAAATATATTTTCAATTATATTTCTTGCTGACATGTGGGTCGATTGTTTTCCACTTCTTTCCACACTTGTGTAAGCAGAACCCTTATCACTGAGCTTGTGTCTACTCTTATATATGATTACTTTATATCTGCCACATCCTCCATATTGGCTGGTATGTTGGCCAATGCAATAGGAAATTCTGTTCTTTCACTTAAAGCTTCTTTTTTCAGTCATTGTGGAATAAAGTAATCAGTTCTGAATCATGTTCTTTGAAAGAGAATGATAAATAATTTTTTTCCTATACACAGTGGGTATTAAGCAAATGACAACCTTTTTACTTGCATTAAGAGAGAGAGAAGAAGCAGTGTCCTGCTTCAGCAGGAGGTAATTTTGTTTTGCATAACTAAGGCATTTCCAATTTAGGGAATAGCAGTAGGTCAAGGTTCAGGGAGGAGGTCAGTGAAAGACTAATAAAACGTATTTTCTCTTTTTCTGTGCATTTCTCTGACTAGAACAGAAACTGACCTCTACAGGATGTTTGGGTGAAGGTAAGGCTAATTTGAGGCAATTCTACTTTTTAAGTACCACAGTCTCACCTCCCTCTAGCTGGAGCCCCAGCCCCTGAGGGCAGAGTTCTTGCCAGCTTCTTCTCTTGGACTGTCCCCTCCGAAAGCTCCTATCCTAACCCTGGCCCCTGCTGTTTTCCTTGGTGGTTCTGATGGAAGTAGCAGAAGCACCTGGTACATGCTGGACATGGGGGATGTATTTGGGGGCAGTATTCTTCCTCTTTATCATCTCTATTCTAACTACTCTCTTTGGGTGTAGCTTCACTCTAATTATAGCGAACACTAAACAAAGTGAACTTCAGTCCAGGGACTTTTCAGTTCCTCAATTTGAGAGAGAGAAAAGTTTTTCAAATAATTTCTTCACTTACTGGTTTTCATTCTGCTTTGTGGGATACATCTAGTTAATTGATTAATCATCTAATTACTGTTGGCAGGATAGCAGACAAGTAAAATCTCTAAGCTTATTTACTATCTAAAAGTGGGCATAGCCACACTTTAATTCTAGGTTTGTTCTGAGTATTAAACAAGATCATGCATAATGCCTAGAACATATATTTGATAAAAGAATTGATTCAGTTAAATTTACCACCAGTATTGTGATGTGCTAAATCCACTGTTAATTCTGATTCAGAGTTTTGAGAATGGCTCAAATAATTTTATATTAACTTACTATAATAGCAGCCACTTATCTGAGTGCTTACTATGTGTGAGGCTCTGTGTTAAACACCAGTATTAACCTGTTTAATGTTCACTACAACACCAGGAGGTAAGTCCCATTATCTCTGTTTTATGAAGCTTGGGTAGAAGTAGCTTGCCTAGTGGAAGCTTCTTAAAGTCTGTTTGACACCTAGGTCTGTACCCCTAGCTATACTATACTGCCTCCCTGTGACCATCTTCTAAATACTGGTGTCATATTTTGAAAGTACAATACTCAAACTTGAGCAGCTGTTCTTCTGTATCGATTGTGAGGTTGACTCAGGTAGGAAAGTTGCAATTAAAGTGAAAAAAGACTATGGACTTGGAACTCTATGATGGGGTATGCCGTGGATCAGGTCAGCTGGGGACAGTGTCTCTTTCCTTCTAGAACATTGGCTAAGAACCAGGCTCTAGAATCATATTTCCTGGGTTGTATCCCAGCTCTGCCACTTAGTAGCTTTGTGACCTAGGGCAAGCTCACCTTTCTGAGCCTCAGTTTTCTCATCCATAAAATGGGGATAAAATTACTCACCTCACAGAGTTGTTGTGAGAATTAAATGAGTTAATACATGTAGTTCCCTTAAAATAGTGGCTGACACTTGGTGAGCACTACTAGGTATTATTAGTGTTTCTATGTCCTTCACTTTATATCTCCCTTCTGGCTGCCTTTCTGTGTGCATACTTGCACTCCTGCTAAGAAAGGCATAGATTTACTTAAAAATGTTGTGATGCCTGTTCCTATGATCATAATCTGCTTTTGCAGTTTTTAGTAAATTATATAAAGAGAAAAGTTGATTGTTACTCTTTTTTTAAAAAAAATTAATTAATTTATTTGTTTGTTTATTTTTGGTTGCATTGGGTCTTCGTTGCTGCATGAGGGCTTTCTCTAGTTGCGGCAAGCAGGGGCTACTCTTCATTGTGGTGCACGGGCTTCTCATTGCGGTGGCTTCTCTTGTTGCGGAGCACGGGCTCTAGGCGCGTGGGCTTCAGTAGTTGTGGCACGCGGGTTCAGTAGTTGTGGCTTGCGGACTCTAGAGCACAGGCTCAGTAGTTGTGGCGCACGGGCTTAGTTGCTCCGCGGCATGTGGGATCTTCCCGGACCAGGGCTCAAACCCGTGTCCCCTGCATTGACAGGCGGATTCTTAACCACTGCGCCACCAGGGAAGCCCCGATTGTTACTCTTAATAATAACAATTACTGCTTAAGAATTAATGAGATTAATAATCTTTTATGTGTTTAATTCTGACTTCAAATTTATGAAATTGAAACCTGTTTAAAATCAGTATTAACAAAAGCCAAAAATATTAAGTGACCCAGTGTGCCTTATCTTTAGTCATCATTTCAGATTAGAAGCAAAAGCGAATTTAAAATACGTGGCTATATAGAATCTTTCCTATTTTTGTACATGCTGTGTGAGTGAGGTGCAGGGTTAGATATCTTAGCCGTTTTTGCCCAGCTCAAGGAAGAGTTAATGAAGTAAAGTTATGTAAAGTGCATCGAACTCCTCAGGAGAGAAGTGTTATATTAATATCTGCCTCACGTGATGTTCTCAGACTTAATGATAGAAAGTTTGTAAATTGCCTTGGTACTCCCAGTAACATCTTGATGAAGCATCATTTTGTTTTATTGCAAGGAGCTCTAAGTTACACAGAATGCAAGTTAAGGGGGAAATAATATCCCAGTCTTTATTTTACAATCAGAAGTACATAAAATAAAAAGGAAACATTTTGTTTTAGTTGTGAGTGGTAGAGTCGATCATTTTTATATTAGCTCTTTCCATTACTTCTGGGAGGGGGAGGAATTTATAATGCATCGTTTAATCAGGCACTCATCATTAAAGTATACAATGGCAGAAATAGCGATCATGATAGAGACCTTTAAGACACTAGTGTTCAAATATTTAAAAATCAAATTCCAGTTTTAAAAGAGTAAAACTCTTTTTTATATGATTACTATTAAGTTTGGCATTTTTGAAACATGTCTTCAATCGATACCTGTAATACTTACAAACATCAGTAGGGAGAATAGTATTGTAAACACATATTCTTGCTGTAGGGTACTTTTTAAATGTCTAAACACTAATCAATATAGAGAAATTAAGTATTGACTAAAATAGCTTTATAATAAGTAATTATTGGTTTGCTCTTTTAGAAATTAGACATTTTCACTTTGGGAATAAAGAGTAAATTTACTGTCATGAAATTAAAGTGTTTTTGACCTTTTTGCACAACTTTCCTCTCTCTATGAAATGATTAGGTTTAAATATGATTGCACAGCTGTATTATGTTGCAAGCATCAATTTTTAATTATTATAAGGTCAATGTTAGAACAAATGTGATTAGTGTAGTACCTCAGTGCCCTTATTTGCTTTCCACTCAAAAACCACCTGGTGTTTACCAAAACCAACCTGAACCGCTCTCTGTTGGTATGACTAATTAGATATATGCCAAATCCTTTATTTTTTTTCCTCAGTGTTCATCCTATATATGTTATTTTGTTGATTCTTTCAGCTTTAAAAAATACACATTGCTTGATTTATCTCGTCCCTTCATAGAGGGACATTTATTTCCCTATATGTCTATGTGTAGGGTCTCTGTGTGTATAATCATAGCTGTTAATAACTTCACAATTCTCCTGCCTTTGTATAACATGTTGTCTTAGTCAGCTCAGGCTACCATAAAAGAATACAGTAGAGTGGGTGGCTTAACAACAAACATTTATTTCTCAAAATTCTGGAAGCTGGGGAATCCAAGATCAAGGTGCCAGCAGATTCCGTGCTGGTGAGAACCCTCCTCCTGATCTACAAATGGCCATCCTCTGGTTATGACCTCATATGGGCTTTCCTTTGTATGTGTACATGGAGAGACAGAGAAAGAGAGAGACTTCTTACTTTTCTTTTAAGAGCATTAATTCTATCATGAGGGCACCACCCTCATGACCCCATCCTCATCATGACCTAATTACCTCCCAAAGGCCCCACCTCCAAATATCAGGACTGATTTGTATGAAGTCCATCTAAAAAGAAAAGGAGTTTCATTTCCAGACATGGGTTTATTTGATTACATGTTTGTACAGATTTGCCATTTGCTCTTATTTTTCCTACTGCTCTATGAGACTTTGAATTTAGCTCTAAAAATGAAATGGTATTACATATAAAACCTACAGAATAATACATGACCTACACAATAGCCATTAAAATTCCCCAGATGTTTAGCATGAATAGTGATTCAGGTTTTAATGCAAAAGTAGTTTTCTAATTCTTAAAGAGTTTTTTTAGATTTCATTTTCTGTTGATATATTATTTACATTTAAAAAATAACAACACTAGACAAAAAACATTTGTTGTATTTAGTAAATGAAGTAGCATATGGTTTCCTATAAACTAGAAACGTGCAGGCTAGATACTCCATCTCTGTGGCTTGGGGAATGAATGTTCAGAAGCTGGTTGGGCTCCAGTGGGAATCTTAAGATGTGGTAGTGGAGAACAGACCTCACCAGGCTGTGACAGGGGCCAAGTGGCTGGTGGGGAAATGATTCATTAGTATTGATCAGGGTGGGCTCTAAAGAAGATAAGTCTTGCCTTTGTTTCCTCCATACTTCTTCAGTCAATTGAGTAGGGGCATAAAGGCCACTTATAAGAATTACAAGAACTTACTCCTATGTTAGATGATGCAGCTTCCCCCTCCCCCATTCCCTTCTCATCTGCTGTGTTATTTTTGAGTCACATATTCTAAAAATAGTTGCTTTTAAAAAAGAAATATGGGGGCTTCCCTGGTGGTGCAGTGGTTGAGAGTCCGCCTGCCAATGCAGGGGACGCGGGTTCGAGCCCTGGTCTGGGAGGATCCCACATGCCGCGGAGCAACTGGGCCCATGAGCCACAACTACTGAGCCTGCGCGTCTGGAGCCTGTGCTCCGCAACAAGAGAGGCCGCGATAGTGAGAGGCCAGCGCACCGCGATGAACGCACCGCAGAGCAACTGGGCACCGCTCGCCGCAACTAGAGAAAGCCCTCTCACAGAAACAAAGACCCAACACAGCCAAAAATAAATAAATAAATAAATAAATTTATTAAAAAAAAAAAAAAGAAATATGTAGGGCCTAAATTTCTCTTGTTGAGAAATTTTAGGGCCTAATAATTAGGGTCTAATGATCAAATTCTAGGCATTGAAACAAGGAGTTAGGAAATATTTTGGGACTGTATGGTTCTCTTCTGAACTTCTTAAATTATGTTACCCAAGAGTAAGCGTATTCGAAATGGTTTTACGGGCCACATTTTCTCCTACTCCAGCTCTACTGCCTCTACTCTCACTACCTACATAGCAGAATATTTGTGAATAATGCGCCACAAACATTGCTAGAAAAATTCTTTTTATTTTAAACAGGACATTGTGAAAGCAAGGAAAGAATTTGTTATATACTAAACTTGTAGAAAGATCATGAATATATGATTTGATAGAATGTAAAAGCCACAGATATATTGATGATCAAGGTTAAAATCATGCTTTATTCCTCCCAGCCATGGAATTTGGGCAAAAGCTTTTTGAACTAGGAAAATGTCCCTGATTCAAGAGATCACACATCTGATGAGGGAATTACATTGAGTCTTTCTCAGTTACCTTCATTGAGCCCAACCCTTTTCCCAAGATATAATTAAACATCTTAAGATGAGATGGCCAGCTATGGCACTTCATTTTCAATCTCTAACTGCTTCTAGATTTGCTTTACCTTTCAAGACTATGCTAATTGTTTTCTAGCTTTTAGATGTGTAATTGCATGGATTGTACATTTAGAGAAGATTTTACTGTGTTCAGTTTGGTGGTCAGGGGAGTCTAGTGTAGGGAGTATAAATAGGGCCCACAAGATGAAGGTGTAAGCAGTATCATATTGATATATGTTTCTAGGTCAGATAAAGTCCGTGTATCCATTATCCACCTCAGTTTGGCTAGATAATCAATATTCGTCATAGTTTGTTGCTCTCTTCTCTTTTTATATGGAATAGGATGCTCAGGTGTTCTATCCAACCTGAAAACATGAGGGAAGTGCTTTAGGGTACCATTTAACTTGTTTTTGCCATTGAGATAGATGCTTTTGGTACAAACTTTGATGGCCAATTTGGAGGTGCAGGGCTCCCATTCTAAGCAAAGAAAGGAGAGGGACTCTTTCTCAAGTGATGGTCTTTAAAAGACTATTGGAAAATGAAATTTTTGAATAGCCTGGAGACATTTTACCTACCCTGCTTGTATCAGCCCTTCTCTGGCATAGTGATTTTTTTCTGTGAAGCCACATGAATAGTCAGTTATCCTATGAAACATGATCAATCACATTAGGAAAATGAAAATTAATATTAGAATGAGATACCATTTTACACTCCTAGATAGCAAAAATTAAAAATGAGGACCGTAACAAGTGATGGTGAGGACAGGGAGAAATGAAACACGTAAGCTGCTGGTGGGAGAATAAACAGGTGCAATCACAGGCAATAGTCACAATGTTTAACCACTGGGTCAGGCATTGACCCTTTAGTTACTGAACTGTGGGAAGGTCTGTGACATCTAGGAGGCTGGCTAGGTAGTGTGACCAACTTGTCCCTGTTTGCTGGGAACTTTTTTGGTTTAAAACTGAACATCCTGTGTTCCCCAGACCCTCTCAGTCCCAGGAAAACCAGAATAGTTTAGTCACCCTATGGCCTTATTAACTGCAAGGGGACCCTCAACGGACCCAGGGTAGCAGCTATTTCTTAAGTGTGGAATTATTTCAATATTTAAAAAACTGGTGAAGCCATACTGGTGAGCACCTGCTGAACACTAGTCCTGGATACACACGCGTTGGAGGACAATGTGACGTTATCCTATGAAACTCAATATACACATATCCTATGACCCCCAAATTCCTCTCTATCACAAATGTATTAGGGCATCTCTTGCACATGTATACTAGGAGACATGTACAAGAATTTTGTAGCATTGTTGTCTGTAATAACAAAAAAATATTGGAAACAACTTGAACGTCCTGCAATAAAATACGAGATGACTATATATTTAGCTTTTCATACAATGGAACACTATGAAGAAGTGAAAATGAAAGGACCATGACTAAAAGCAACATGTGAGTTCATCTCTCAAATAATATTGTGCCAAAGAAACAAGTTGAAAAATATACAGCATATGGTTCATTTATATAAAGTTAAAAATAGGCAAAAGTCAACAATATTTTTAAAGGGATACGAACATGCAAATTATAAAGAAAAGCAAGTGGATGGAAAATACAAAAAATCATGATAGTGATTCCCTGTGGGGAAGGGGCTCACAAAGGGCTTTGAAGTTACTTGAAATGTTCCATTTCTTAAGCTAAGTAGTGATAAGTGTTTGTTCTTTATATTCTTTTCACCTAACATGTATGATTTACAGTTTATTTATATACACACAGTTTTTAATAAAAAATATGAAAATCCAAAAAAGTTAGAAAGCAACTTTGGGGAGTTCCTAAAAAATACATTTGCGTCTTTCATGTCCTTCAAAGGGATATGGGAAGCTAACCATTTAACAAATAGTTATTGATTCCCTACTGGGTTTTAGTTATTTAAGGTTGAAAACACCCAAATTCTGCCTTCATAGGACATAAATTCTAGTGGGAGAGAAGAATGATAAGCATGAATAAATACATAAGTAGATAGATACAATGCATATGTTATAACATTTCAGGTTAAGATTAGCATTAGAGAGTAATAAAAAGCAAATAAGGGGAGAGAAGGTGATGGTGGGGTGTCAGAGGTGGATATTTCCGAGTGGTTAGGCAAGGCCTTCAGAAGCTTGTGGCATGTGATAGAGGCCTGGAAGAAGCGTGGAACCAGCCATATGAATGTTTGGGGGAAGAGCATTCTAGGTAGAGTGAAGAGCCCGCTAACTCACTGCGCAAGGACCACTCTAAAACCTTCCTCCTCATCCAGGGCATTGTGTGCAAAAAGCAGGGGTGGCCGCTGCTCACATATCCAAATATCTTCCATTTTTCCATGCTCGGGGAAGTTATCCTTTTGTCCTCAATAAGGCCACTTTCCATCCTCTCCAGACCCTATGGCCTCTTATAAGTAGAAGATTTTCAAAATGGAGCCCTATTAACTTTCCCCTTTGACAAGAGAGTTCCCAGCCCTCAAGGAGTCCTGGGTTCATTTGCTCTCTGGTAGGGGGAAGAGGACAACATCTCTCATCCTTTTGAGTCTTGAAAGAAGCAAGAAGAAAACATGGATGATTATTGCAATAGACTATCTTGCCACGTTATGCATGATAAAATATTTTGAAGTCTGGTTGATTATGATGTCTGCTAAAGCCCAAGAACCAAGCTTCAAAAAAATCGAGTAGGGGACTTCCCTGGTGGTGCAGTGGTTGAGAATCTGCCTGCCAATGCAGGGGACACCGGTTTGAGCCCTGGTCCGGGAAGATCACACGTGCTGCGGAGCAACTAAGCCCGTGTGCCACAACTACTGAGCCTGCGCTCTGGAGCCCTAGAACCACAACCACTGAAGCCCGCGCGCCTAGACCCCATGCTGTGCAACAAGAGAAGCCACCGCGATGAGAAGCCCGGGCACTGCAACGAAGAGTAGCCTCCGCTCGCCTCAACTAGAGAGAGCCTGTGCGCAGCAACGAAGACCCAATGCAGCCAAAAAAAAAAAAGTCTAGAGTAGGTCTTCTATAGTCATTATCTTTAGGTTAGGAAGTTTATGCTTAGCTGTGGGTGATAGAAAGTCCTGGCACAGTGACAAGATGCATAATATTGTCAAGCCACCTCTGTTTGTCCGAGCCTCAGTCTCTCTTCTTCTCCTACCCAAAATGGTTATCGCGCAGATTAAATAAACTAATGAGTGTGAAGTTGCTTTGTAGTTGATAGTATCTCTGCAGTAAAGGTAAGAATAACCATTTGGAATGAGAGACAAATTTAAGTTTGAATCCTGATTCTACTTACTAGTTGTGGTTAAGTTTCTCTTCTGAGTTTTGACTTCTTCATTCATAAGCTAAAAATTCATTCAAAAAACATTTTGGTAGCTTACATGACCAGACACTGTATGAGGCGTTAGAAAATAATAATAATGGTAATAATACTCATTATTAATTCAAAAGTTTGTCTTGAGGAATAAATAACTTACCTACAGCATCCAGTACATTGTTTGGTGGGTAATGGTGGAAGTAACTATTATTAACATATTACATGAGTAATGCTTATATCTTCAGTTCTGATATATTTCTTGAACTCTAGACTTGTATATCTCATTGCTGTCTTGTCATCTCTGCTTGGAGATATTATAGATCTTTCAAATTTCACATGTCCAAAAAACAAACCCTCAATTCTTTCCTTAATATTTTCTTGCCATCTTTCTTATCTCAGCAAATAGCAAAATCATCCTTTATTTTGCTTAGGCCTCAAATCTCTTAATTATCCTTGACCCCATGTGTTCTATCACATGCTATATCCAATTTAGCTGACACATTCATTATGATTTTGTAACTAAATAAATGACGGCTTAGAGAGTTTAAGTAATGTGGGAGTGATCCCACAGCTAGTAAAATAAATGGGGCATCAGGATTTCAGCTCAAGTCTTCTGATTTGTAGTCCAGGACTCTTTCCATTTTACTATTATTCTAATTATTCTACTATCTTGAGGTGTCAGGGCATGAGTAGGGATTCCTCTTTATCATCTTGGTTAATTAAATGAATGAGTGCATGTTGACTTAATACTCATATAATAATTATCACCTCTAGCAAATACCAGAGGATATAAATGCAGCCAGAAAATTATGAAGTACCATTCAAAGAAAACTATTTGTTTCTGAAAATCCAATTTCAATAGAAGGACAAAAGGAAATTTATATTATCAAATAAATAGGGCACTGATGGAAAGCAAATTTTGTATGAGCTTACACTGAGATACTGTCATACAAAACCAATGACATCTTTCAGAATCTGTTAAAAGCCACAACATAAGCAATAGAGGGAACTGGAAATCTCTTCAGATATCTGCTCTGTTTAGTCATGAGGAAATCTCCAGGACAGTAGGAATGGCAATTATATTTTCCAAGCAAAATAAACTCTTCTCTGTTGCCAAATGTTAGTAAGAAACATAGCAGGCAGAGAGTAAGGTGAAGCGAGAAAAGCACGAGAGAATTTATTGTTGCTGATTTAAAGAATGCTGAGTGTCATACTTATTAATTGCAACAAAGAGGCACTAATTAGACTTACATTTGATGTTGAAAGCAGCAACTTTCTCTGTGATTTCTCAAACTAATTTTTAAATAAAAATATAGGAACCCAAGAAAGTAATTTGATTAAAACTCTTTACTTTTGACATTGGTAATTACCACAAAAATTTTTTATTGCATTCTCTTTGAATATCATGATCTATTTAACTTTATGATGCCTGTCACTGACATACTAACTGCTAGCAGTTGATATGGTAGTACAGTTATCATTAGTGCTTACTGATGTGTGACTTAAACATTGGTATAAAAGATGCTTCTCACGGTCACGGAAATGTTAATTAAATTGGTAAGAATAAAGACACTTCTCTGGAGGAATTTTTAATTTTAGCAGTCAGAATAAATACATTACACATTGGGAGAGTCTGATTCATGTATTTTGGGGTAGAGGAAAAGTGACTTTGGCAGGTTCCCTCTTAAAGTCATCAAATAGGCGTCTGTTTTTCTAATTAAGTATTTTGACACAAACTTTGAATGTAATAAGGTAATATTAAAAGATGACTTATAGAAAGATGACTCATAAGGCAATAGGACGATGAGGCTGCCAAAAAAAGCTAGTACAATTTTTAACTGTTTTAAAGCTATGGTATAAGGAAGGAGAGGTGGTGCTGTTGCTGTACTTCCTGTTGGTGGGATGGATATGGGCTGTTGTCTTCATCGGCGAGGGCTGTGGCTTTGGGAGAGGAGGACAACGGGCAGTATTGGGAGAGGACTGGAAACCATGATAATGAAGCCAGTTCTGAAAGTCATGGGAATGTTTAGTCTAGAGAGAGAAAGACATAGATGACTCTTTCTTTCCTTTTTTTCTTTCTCTTTCTCTCTCTCTTTTTTCTTTGTCTCTCTCTCCTTTTCTTTCTTTTTCTTTCTTTCTTTCTTTCTTTCTTTCTTTCTTTCTTTCTTTCCTTCTTTCTCTTTCTTTCTTTCTTTCTCCTTCCTTCCTTCCTTCCTTCCTTCCTTCCTTCCTTCCTTCCTTCCTTCTTCCTTTCTTCCTTTCTTTCTTTCTTTCTATCTTTCTTTCTTTCTTTCTTTCTCTCTCTCTCTCTCTCTCTCTCTCTCTCTTTCTTTCTTAGAAAGAAGCATTGGTTAACTGGTGTCCTTGTTATAGTGGCTAGTAAATACTAATATTTTCCTCAAGTGTGTCAGAAAGCCCATTAAAATGAGTGAAAAAAATTTTTTTAACCACTGGACAGTCTTTTTCTTTTCTTTTTTATTGAGGTATAATTGACAAATAACATTATATTAGTTTCAGATGTACAACATAACGATTCAGTATGAAAATGATCACTACAATAAGTCTAGTTAACATCCATCGCCATACATAGTTACAAAAATTTTTTTCTTGTAATGAGAACTTTTAAGATCTACTCTCTTAGCTGCTTTCAAATATGCAATACAGTATTATAGTCATCATGCTGTACATTACATCCCCATGACTTATTCATTTTATAAATGGAAGTTTTTACTTTTTGATCTCCCTCACCCATTTTGCTGACCTCCCATGCCCCACCTTTGGCAACCACCAAACTATGAGATTTTTTTTTTGTAACAGAGCTACTGAAAGATTCTTCACTTGAAAGGATCTATTCTCCATAAAAGGCAGTAGGGATTATGAACAATATATATATATATATATATATATATATTTTTTTTTTTTCTGGAGATATGTATATTCAAAACCAGGAGCTAAATGAGGACAGGACTCACTTATATGGAGTCATGTATTAAACCTCAATTGACTGGCGCCATGTTCTCAGTTTATTTAGGGGATTTTTGGTGTCGGTTATGGCCTGGCACCCTGGCAGCTGTCTAGCTTACCAACGTCTTAATTCAACTTTGATTGGATGACATGATTATTGGAAAGATACATAATAAAATTAAGTGGAGCTTAAATGTCTGGGATACAGGACTCTTAAGTTCATCCCAGCCCTAAAATACTGTAGTAGAAAATTACAAGATAATTTGGTATTCAGAGATACACAGAAACATCTTGATTGAAACCATTCAGCTAACCAGTTGATCTGTCTTCTTATGTTTCTTGAAATTAGGACAAAATGGTTAGAGCTACAGACCAATTACCAGAAAGAAGAGTCAGTAAAATTCACGCACTGTTCTTCTTCCTTTTGTACTGTCTCTCAAAAGATTTGTGTTCGTTTTTGATTATAGAATCTTCCAAATGAAAATGATTGCATTTATAACTTTTCAGAATAAAATTTAAAAAAATTTTGAAGTTGATATCCAGAGTGGAGAATAAGCACTTTGTTTCATTACTAATGTTACTTGTGACTTCTAATTAAGACAGAGGCAGTTTGCTGAAGAGACAGCTTGGGTGAAGTGTAAACAGAGGGTGGTTTGTAATTTGCAGATGGGGTTTTCCTGTTTTTGCCTCTAGTCAGCTTTTTATTTTAAATCATTTAACCATGAAAACAATGTGTGTGTGTGTGTATTTTAAGTTACTTCTTATAACATATTCCAATCAAACATTTATCAGGGGATAAATAGAATGCTTTTTTTGGTCTATTAGTGACCAGGGATTTGCTGTTGTTCACTCCTACTTTTTGCCGGCTGGGTGTTATAACTGGTCTACAGCTGGGATTGCCCTATGATCTTGACTTTGGTAATGCAGGAATCTCATTAGCTCAGCTCCCTGGTATAATTCTGATTGAGAACTTGGTCATGGCCCATGCTAATTATTCAGGAGCCAGAAAACAAGTTTGCAACTTAGTTGGGCTTATTTGCTCCTCACTACCACATTAAGTAGGAACACTATGAAATAGTAGAGGTAAACTTATAAAGAGGGAAACTATACCTATATGAAGAAAACTGTAACATCTGTTGAAGTCCATTAACCAATCTGAAAGACACTGTGCTCTTGAATGGGAAGACTCAATAACATAAACTGTCAATAATACCAAATTAATACATATATTTAATGCAACTTCAACTAGAATCTCAATATTTTAAGAATACATTGGATAAAACGATACTAAGTATTTGAATGTAAAAGAATGAACCACAAAAGGTAGCCAAAAATGTTAAGATGAACAGTGAGAATAAATTTGTCTTAATACATATTAAGACATTAATCCATTAGTAACAAATAATATGGGTTGGTATAGTATCAGAATTTATATATATATATATATATAAAAATAGAGAGCTCAAGGCAGTATACAAGGGATTTAATATATGGCAGTTTTCTGGGAACACATGTTTCGTTTAATAAATAACGTTAGTACAGCTGGTTATTTATTTTGAAGAAAGTAAAAATGGGCTGTTCATTCCTTTTATCATATACAAGATATAAATCCCAACAGGAATAGGGATTTAGATATCATGTATTCATTGAAATAAGTTATTAACTCTCCACTCTCTACCAGCTGAGTTGGAGAGATTTTCAAAAAGTAGAGATAAGCCATGCCCGTCCCCACCCACTCCGCCACATACACACAGTGAAAGCCACAGAAAACTGTCTTCCAGGTTTCTAACACTGGTTATCTTGATGAAAATGTGATGACTCATAGCCAGGTAGAAGGAGGACAAGGAAGACAAACACATAAGCAAATAAGTAAAGAAATAAAGTTGTTCACAATAAAAAAATACCTTGGGTGATATAAAAGTGTGTGTGTACAGATGCCTAGAGACCCATGAGGCAATGATCACTAAAGTATTAATGGTGGTTGTTGCAGCGTTAAGGAATTTCTGATGATTTTTGCCTTCTTCATTATGCTCTTCTGTATTGACTAAATTTTATTCATAAACAACATTTACAATTATATAAGCAGAAAAACAACTGACGAGGTTTTTCTGACTGGAGGGCAGTCAGAGCTGAGGGATAAGAGGAGGAAAAGGGCAGGGTTTTACATTCGCATAAGAAGATACTAAGTCACTGTGTAATTCAGCCACTGTTAATAGTTTTGCCTATCTAAAAATTGACATGCTAAGAAAAAAAATCACAATTTGTTATAGAATATGAAGGTTTTACTTGTTTTCTTTAAGCATTTTTGCAGTGTTTGTGGAGAAAGAGGGATAAGCTTATAACAAAGGGAGGACCATAATTTTTGCTGCCTCTATAGCTGTGATAATTTTGTACTGTGTCAGCTAAGCTTGGTCTATATTTCCCATTGTTCTTTTTCCTGTTTGGTTCTGGGTTAGAGTTGCCACAAGAGAAATGTGAATGAGATTTGGGGGGCAAAAGTGAAGCAGCAGCGATTACCCTGTGATATATGTGCCTAATGAACTTATGAATATTGCTCAATAGATTTAGACATTCCCAAATAGTTCTTTAGTATTCGTAGTAAAACAAAATGAGGAGAGAGATATGAACTCAAGAAGGAACCTTTTTGAATATAATTTAGAGAAATTTAAGGAACAGTTTTCAAGCAAAATTAGAGGAAATATAAAGAAGTCAGGACTTTCTGTGTTAGAAAAATAAAATTGTTTCTCATCTTCAATGTCTCATCTTCAAAAATTCTCAAAGTCAGTGATGACATCAGAAAAAGATCAAATCCAGGATGGTACAAATAAAGATCTCAAGAATATGCCTGTAAGATTCTTTGTTATGACCATAGAAAAATTTAAGGGTGTGCTTTTTTTTCTTTTTAGTTTGACATTAAGTTCTATTTGTTGAGAGACTGTTTTTTAAATGACAGAAAGTCTAATCTACATCCAAGATAATCTTTTTTTAAAAGAATTTTATTTTATATTGGAGTATAGTTGATTAGCAATGTTGTGTTAGTTTCAGGGGTACAGCAAAGTGATTCAGTCATACATATACATGTATATATTCTTTTTCAAGTTCTTTTCCCATTTTTGTTACAGAATATTGAGCAGAGTTCCCGGTGCTATACAGTAGGTTAAGGGTGTGCTTAATAGAACTTCTAAGAATATTCTGGTATATCTTTTCTGCTAGAAAGTAGAGCCTGTGAGGAACCTTAAGAGTTTGACTCAGATATTTTCAACTAGACAAAAAGACTTCTAAGTATGCTAAGGTCACTGTCCCATGGGATCTTGGTGCATAGGCCAAGTATTTTTTGGAAAGAAATTGGGGTGTGACTTTTGTTGAATGGAGTGTATTATAATTTGACACACAGGAAGCCCACAAAGCTTTGAAAGAATTGTATAAACTTGGAATGAAAGGGATGAGGTAATACAAATGAAAAGTTTTTGTTTTCTTAACCTGCAGGAGGCAGGCTGAAAAAATTAGTTATAAGGATGGTTATTCTCATGGGGAAAGAAGGATGACTCAGAGGGCCAGAACCAAGATCCCAGAAGGAGCAACCAAAAGCTCCAGTGAATCATTCTCAGGAAATAGGACTGTGCCATGATCAAAGAACTGGTGACCCATGCCCAAATGGATTTCAGAACTATTGTGGACCTGCTGTGTCCTTCCCATTTTGTCTCTTTGTGACAGGGAGTATCTATTTCAGTTATCCTGTGCCTTCTCACCATTGTGTGGGGTGTGCATGTGGCAGATAATTTGTCTTTTAGTTAACAGGTCTTCAGATTCATAAGAGCTATACTGGAAGAACTAAACCTGAGGAGACAACACATCTGATTTAAATGACAAGATTTTGGCCCTCAAGTCTGAGCCTTAGGTCACAGTGGGATGAGAATGCTGGGAGTCTTTTTTTTTTTTTTAAGACTTAAACACATTTTTTTTTTTTTTTTTTTAATTTATGGCTGTATTGGGTCTTCGTTTCTGTGAGAGGGCTTTCTCTAGTTGCGGCAAGTGGGGGCCACTCTTCATCACGGTGCGCAGACCTCTCACTATCGCGGCCTCTCTTGTTGCGGAGCACAGGCTCCAGACGCGCAGGCTCAGTAGTTGTGGCTCACGGGCCTAGTCGCTCCGCGGCATGTGGGATCTTCCGAGACCAGGGCTCGAACCCGTGTCCCCTGCATTGGCAGGCAGATTCTCAACCACTGCGCCACCAGGGAAGCCCGTGGGAGTCTTAAGAGAGTGAGTGGGAGGAGCATGGATTTTGGTGGCCAAAGGGTAGATTGTGATAGATAGTAAAATATTACCCTTGTGAATACTATTCCTCTTTACATATACATGCTCCTACTCATGTCAAGGGGTTGAGTTTAATTTCTTTCCCCTTGAATCTGCACTGACCTTAGTAACTTGCTTGACCAATAGAATGTGGTGGAAATGATGTTATGGGACTTCTGAGGCTGGATGATAAGTTTTACAGCATCTGCCTTGGTCTATGGTGATGCTTGCTTATGAGACATCTCCTCTTAGAAACTCGCTGCTGCTGTGAGAAGCCCAAGAGACACAGGGAGACCACTTGCAGGCACTCCAGTTGCACACTCCCGCTGAGCTCCCGCCACGAGCCAGCATCACTGCCAACTTGGATAAGCAGCCTGGCTGAGCTTAGCCACTGTCTTACTCCAATTGCATGAGAGACCCCAAGTAAGTGCCACCCAGCAGAGCTCAGTCAGTCAATAGAAGCATGAAAGACTGTAATAAAATGCTTAAGCCACTAGATTTTATGCTGGTTTATTACATAGCAATAGCAAAACGATAACCATTTTCCACACCTTGCACACCTTTCACACCTTTTCCCACGTGGAATACCTTGCTTTGACACTTTTCTAGCATTCCACAAGCAAACCTTTAATCTGGATTCTACTTCAAAACTCTAAATAAAATTTACTCTCTCCTTTACTGAGTAATTCACTCGTTTCTGACTCTCTCCTCTGCACTTGAGATATAATTTGTCTCATTTTAATTTGCACTTAGTTACATTTTGTTTTCAAAAGTCCTTGATTCATTCTCAAGTGGTGTATCCTCTGCTTTTTCTATTTAGTTGTAGATTTCTTAAGACAGACTCAATCTCCTATTTTCCTCCTCACACGCTCCCCTTCACAGTCCCCAAGTTTACACTGATCACTCAATAATTTTAACTACTTAAATCTCTTCTAGGTTGCTTTTTAGAACTGGATGGACAACACTCCCTGTTGCCCTAGCAGCCCTGCTGAACTGGCTTACTATCAACTGTTAATCACCACATGAAATTTTCTGTTCTACACCACATTAATGGCATGGTATTCTGGTGACTACTGACTTATCTTGAGCTGCTATTAATCTGTTTTCTTATTTTTCCCTGATCCTGTCTTGACCTACTCCATCTACCCGTTTTCCTCATTTCTTACCTGTGGCCCTGGTAGTTTTTCCTGTCTTAGGCCAAGCTTTTTCCTACCTTAAGACCTTTGTCTTTGGGGTTCCTTCAACCCTGACTTCAATCCTTCAATCTTTGCATTTCTTCTCTTCCTTGGCTTCTTTATACCCTTCTGCTCTCAGATCGAATGTCATATCCTCAGAGAACTTTTCTGACCACCCACCCCAAAGTAGCTCCAAACTCCACTCCTGTCTCTGTGCTTTTATTTGGCTTTTCTTCATTGTGTTAATCATTACATGGGATTATCCTCCTCGTTTGTTTGTTTAATCTATGGCCTCTCTGAATCTTGTTTGCCCTCCTCTCTCACTAGTATGTGAGGTCCAAGAGAGAAGAATTCTTTTTTTTTTGGTTGTTTATTTCAGTTATATATAGCTACATGTTCAGAGCATGGCAGATTGCCTGGCGCATAGCAGATATTCAGTACATATTTGTTGAATGAATAAATAAACTCATATTCTTCTCCCCCATCAGCACTGGGTGAGCCCTGGGGAGTCAGCTCTATCCAGGAGCTCTTGATTCTGTCTACTGGGAACTGCAGTGACAGCACCTGGGCTGACTGGTGGGAGGGGTAACAATGGGGAAGGAAACTACTTTAACAAGTTTAAAGAAGTTCAACTCATTCTGCTAAGGTTAAATTAAAAATATTGGAGTCTTAGATTTCTTCTTAATATTTTTGTGCTTAAAATCTGTGTTTATGATTCAGTGAGCCAGAACTGGGATGACTGAGTGTCAAAATTTTATTTTAAATTATGTTTATTACTTTGCCAATTGGAGCAATTTAAAAAAATTTTAAAGATAAGTATTTTTATTAACAAACTATAGGCAGAATATTTGCTTTCTTCTTATATATATTTATATGGCAGCTTAAATAATGGAATCAGTTGTTAATCTTAACTTATCTGGTGTCATATAGGTAATTTTCTTTCTGAGTGTGTAACATAGATTCCAGAGGAAGTACATGTTTTTCAAGAGTCTACAAGGAGAGTTGCCTGTAATAAACTTGGAAATCTTTATTCTTTAAAAACATGCAAGTCTGTCACTTCTTAAGCTCACCCATATCCTGTTTTCTTCTTCCAGGCACATAGGAGGATTATGTTTTCTCCCAACCTTGCAGTTAGGAAAAGCCATGTAACTAGTTCTGGCCAATGGGCTATGAGCACAGAGACTTATAATTTAGTCATGTAATCACTGTCTCAGGACCTGCAGCTCTTTCTTCTCCTTCTACAGTGTCTCGGGAGGCTTTATACTCCAGATGATGCAGCTGTGAGATGGTAGGGCCTCCACAAACCAGGCTCCCTCAGTGCCTCTCTGGTGACCTATGTGGAGTATGTAGAACGGGTCCCTGAGCCACTGAGTCCCTAAATGACCGTCTGTGGACCTGTTTGGGGTACGTAGAATGAACCAAAAAGTATTGTGTTTGGCCACTGAGACTTTGTGGTTGGTTATTACTGCATTGTAGCCGATTCTAAATGCAGAATATAGTTGAGAAATGGAAACTGAGGTTGATTTTTATTAGCTTATCTCTAGTAGAAAAGATTTATAAATGTTTAAGGAATCACTTTAAACTATTTTGCAAATTTTTTTAAAGAACAAAGAAATTTGTATGATGTATGTCTGAATTTAATAAAGGGGAATACTTTGTATGTTCCCAGTTTTTCTTGGTAGTATTGAAGAAAAAACCGTGTACTTAAGTACCTGGTTATAGCATTACAGATGCTTGATCATATGTGGATACAGAGGAAAAAGCTCTGGGTCTTCTGTGGCTTTAATTCAAAAAAGCATCTTTTAATTCCACTTAAAAGTAGCTGTAGCTACTGTCACTTAAGATATTTTTTCAGCTTTCATTGTGCCATGGAAATTAACATTTTTATTAGCACAGATTATTCTTGTTTGCTAATTCCAGAAATGTCCAAAAGCAAGAACAGCCTTCTGGGCTGTTCAACTTTGGAAGAGAATAGAATAGTAAATCAACGGGTAGATAGGACCGTATATCATATTAAACACAGGGAATTCACCACAAAATCATTACACTAAAAAGCGACAATTTTGATTGATTAAAATGGTATGGGCTGGATAATGTTAAATCACTCTGAGTGATATGACATTATAATTTTATATAGCATATTTCTGCCAAGACAATGAAGGTAAAGGCATTGTCATCAGATGATAATAGACAATAAGAAGAATCCTGATGTTAGATTTATTACTTGGTTTAGATTTAGAAAGAAGTAATTCTTGTCCTGTTCCACTTATCAAATGACTGTAAATTCAGTGATGATGTAAAATTCTAAGGCAGAGCCACTTACAGGTTTGACAAAGTGCCAGCTATAAAGTATTTATTATTCTCAGTGTTTCTGTCTTACACACTTAAATATTTATCAGAAACATAAGTCCCTCTGATAAATGTTTCTGATCTTTGTGGCTAGATTATTTTTTTTAACATCTAGATTTTTCATCAGAAACTACATCTACATTTTTATTATGTTAATAACTTTGAGCTGATAACTTGAAAAGGTAATAGGTGAGTTTTAAAATTTTGTTCCTTTTAGCTTCTGTTTTTTTTTTTCTTAAATATTTATTTATTTATTTGGTTGCACTGGGTCTTAATTGTGGCAGGCAGGCTCCTTAGTTGTGGCTCGCCGGCTCCTTTAGTTGTGGCATGCGGACTGTTGGCTGCGGCATGCATGTGGGATCTAGTTCCCTGACCAGGGATCTAACCTGGGCCCCCTGCATTGGGAGCACGGAGTCTTAACCACTGCGCCACCAGGGAAGTCCCTTAACTTCTGTTTTTAAGTGTGAAATTTTTGAGGTAGTATTCTTAGTATAGAAATGAGGACTTCCTTATTTTGCCTTTGCTATAAAGGCAGTCTAGCCAAATATTCTAAATTTTATCCTTATGTATATACCAAATGAGATACAGGTTGATGATGGTCTAGGTATAGTCTGAGAAAATGTATGGTGTCCAAGTACATTAGGTGTTTATTTTAATGCCACTTAATTCCATATCCTGTTTCTGAAGAACACAGGCACAGGGCAGTCCTTACCCTGGGCACAGGGGGAATCTTGCTTGGGAGCATAGCTAACTGGATCAAGGATTAGCATCCGAGTCAAAGGAAGGCAGCAGTATACTGGCCAGTGATCTGTGGGGAGGCATGTCATTGGCATGAGAACCCTAGGAAACAGGATGCCCTCTACAGGAGACAGGAGACTGGTCCTGGTTAGATCTTCTGAGGGCATTCAAAGAGAGACACACAAATGGTAAAGCGACTCGGAAGCACAGAGACTCATAGAAAGAAAGCAATTAGTAGACTCCATAAGGTTGCCAAGGCCACCACATACAAAAGCCAGAGGGTGAAGGAAGAAAAGTAGAGTCACTGAGTAACAAGAGAAGTAGATGTTGTATGAGCTGAAGTAGAAAGTAGTGGGACCATAAAGAAATTGAAACTTGTGATTAAGGACTGAAAGTGGTCTAGGGTGCTAGAAGAAAGCTGTTCTTCAATTCCCTGGGTATCCGTACGGGAAAGTAACTTTAACCATATTAAACTGGGCTTCTCACTCTTCTTCCAACTTCAAAAAGTCTAACACATCTAAGAAAGTGTATGAAGTCATACGATCACAGAATTTTAGCTCTACAAGAGAACTTGGAGATGTCTTGCCAAAATACCCTCCTATTTATTTATTATTATTTTTAATAAATTTATTTATTTTATTTTTAATTTATTTTTGGCTGCGTTGCGTCTTCGTTGCTGCGCACAGGCTTTCTCTAGTTGCGGCGAGCGAGGGCTGCTCTTCGTTGCGGTGCACAGGCTTCTCATTGTGGTGGCTTCTCTTGTTGCCGAGCACGGGCTCTAGGCTTCAGTAGTTGTGGCACGCGGGCTCAGTAGTTGTGGTGCACGGGCTTAGTTGCTCCACGGCATGTGGGATCTTCCCGGACCAGGAATCAAACCCGTGCCCCCTGCATTGACAGGCGGATTCTTAACCACTACGCCACCAGTGAAGTCCCCCCTATTTATTTTTATTATGAAGAATTTCATAATAAAAATAAAGTCCCTCTTTTTGCTCTACCAGCTGATCCTATACTGCGATCATGAGCTTCTTAAGGCTTGCAGAGCTGGTTAATTATAAATAGTTAAAAGAGGGGGTATAGTAAAAAATGAAGTGAAAAAACTAACCCTCCCTAATCTATTTTATTAACACTTTCTCTTCGGTGTACCACACATACACACACTCATACACACACTCAAATAAAGGAGTTCTTAGCCTTGTCAGCTGATTTAAGGAGGTTTTATATCCATCAAAATTGGTCCTGGAAAATTCATTGCACAAAGCTAGCATTTGGGGTTCAAAATTGCATGGGCAATGGGGCACTGACAACATCCAACTAATTTACAGTTAGGTACCCACACTTGCTTAAATTAATGGATTAAAAGTGAGAAAGCTTTTATATTTGGAACATTTTCTGACTCAAGGATAAGGAAAGTTAGTATGAAGCTAAATTCTCTGACCCTCTAATAATTTATGTGGAACATTCAGTATCAGTGTCATTTTCTTGAATATCAAAGGCTGAAGATTATTTTGAATAAATCTAAACGTAAAAGAAGGCTCTGGGAAATATGACATGTCCGTTGAGCAGGCTGTTTCATAGAAGAAGAACAATTAGTTGAATTCAGGGACATTTCTTCAATTTTAGCCATCTCTGTGAAAGAACAACAGGAAGGGCTGGCTGTCAAAGTTACATCTGTCACTCAATTTTGTTTTAACTTTCAGTTTTATATTCCCTCGAGATAAATCCTTCAAGGCCATAATAAATAATTCTCCAAAATAGCATATAGCAAAGAAAGAATGCTATTTCTGATCTTCATCTTTATCTTAGGAGTTATAAAGACAAATCCTCAGTTTTGGACTAATTTTGAATTGTGGTCTGTATTGGAGAGTTGGGTTCCCTTTGCTAAGAAAGTGTTTAAATTTCATAGTTTAAATTTACTTCAAAAGGACTTCTGAGAATTGTGATGGTTTATCAGACATTATTAAGGGGTTGGGCTTAGGAAAGAGAGAAACCCAGCGATTTCCATACTGTGCTATGTTGGAGGAGTGGAAGTATTTCAGGGCAAGGGCACACACAAGGACAAATTCTGACCACTCACAAATTACTTTACTCATTGTGCCAGTTGGGGTGTTTGGATTGTGTATCACACAGCAGTTTTTGTCTAAATTCTGGAACAAAATAAAACAAAGGCAAAGACAAGAAAGTTTGGAGTCCTTATTTGTGTGAAAAGAAAGAAAGAATAAAAGTGATGAAGATCCTGTAAATAGGTAAACTTTATATCATGTGTTGAGAACAAAAAAAGCATTTCAATTGTTGAAATGTATCTGCTGAAGGAGAACTTAAAATTGTCCTCCCCATGGCTTAGGACTGTTAGCATTTGTGAGAG
This sequence comes from Balaenoptera musculus, assembly GCF_009873245.2. Taxonomy (NCBI): domain Eukaryota; kingdom Metazoa; phylum Chordata; class Mammalia; order Artiodactyla; family Balaenopteridae; genus Balaenoptera; species Balaenoptera musculus. The sequence goes on from NC_045787.1 coordinate 72,269,017, forward strand.
AAATCCAAACCCCTACTGAGGAGACAAGATCATCTTCATAATTCTTTGTGAGCCAGATCTCTGTTTTAAGAATTAGTTCGAAAAGGCCCAGGGACTTGGGCTATCCTAACTTCATAGAACTTCAGAGTTTGAAAATGTTTCTTTCTAGTTGGATAAATCCTTATTCTGTATTAGCTGAGTGAATTTTCACCCTTCTTTACCTAAGGCTGTTCTTGAGCCTTGGGAGACTGACTCAGAGCGAATAAAATGTCATATAAAGCTCCCCTGAGTGCTGTTGGTGTCCACACAAGATGTGGGCTATGATTATAGACCTGCCACAGGGCCATCGGGCAGCAGCACAAGAGCAAATAGGATTGGTGAATATTGAAATTCTAACTAAAAATTGGTCCTTTAATTAACTACTTAATTGTGAATGTTTGCTATCCTTTAATTGTTGCTTTTTATTTATTATTATTATTATTATTAATTTATTTATTTTTGGCTGCGTTGGGTCTTTGTTGCTCCATGTGGGCTTTCTCTAGTTGCGGCGAGTGGGGGCTACTCTTCATTGTGGTGCGTGGACTTCTCATTGTGGTGGCATCTCTTGTTGCGGAGTACAGGCCCTAGAGCGCGTGGCCTTCAGTAGTTGTGGTGCATGGGCTCAGTAGTTGTGGCGCACGGGCTCTAGGGCGAGCGGGTTCAGTAGTTGTGGCCCACGGGCTCTAGAGCACAGGCTCAGTAGCTGTGGCACGTGGGCTTAATTGCTCCGCGGCCTGTGGGATCCTACTGGACCCACATCGAACCGTGGATCAAACCGTGTCCCCTGCATTGGCAGGTGGATTATAAACCACCACGCCACCAGGGAAGCCCCTAACTCTTGCTTTTTAAAACTGAGATTGTTTTGAAGCTTAATTTTTGCTGTTTGTGTTATCACATATCTATTCTATCTTTCTGTCCATCAATCCATCCTATATTTTTTGACATATTTCAGAAATAAGTTGCAGATACCAATCAGTAGTCTTTCCCCATAAGCACTTCAACACAATGAACATTAGAATTCAGTATCTGTGTTTTTTTTGAGGTAAGATTTGTATACAGTGAAATTCTCAAGTCTTAAGTGTACAATTTGATAATCTTGGCAAATGAGTACTCGTGTGTAACCCAAACCACTTCCTGTCATCCAGAAAGTGTCCTTGCACCCCTTCCCAGTCAATCCCTACTCCCATCCTACTGTTGTGATTTTTTTTCAGGGCAGATTAGTTTTGCTGTTCTAGAACTTCATATAAATGGAATCATTCATATCCACACTGTTTGTAAGATATTCACTGAGCAGGTTTTTAAACTTCAGCTGTATCATTATGAGTATCATAGTTCATTTCTTTTTATTGTCAAGTGGTATTACCTTAAATGTAGTGACTGTAATTTCTTTATCCATTCATCTGTTGATGGACGCCTGTTTCAAGTTTTTGACCATTGTGAGTAGAGCCCCTACAAGTTTTTATGTGGCCAAATGTTTTCATTTCTCTTGGGTGCATACTTTAGGGTAGAACTTCTGGCTGTAGCATAGGTACATGTTTAGTTTTGTAAGTGTTTCCCTAGGCTGCTAAAGCCTTTTTTCCTCAAGTCCCATCGTGAATGATTTTAATCTTTTAGTTCCTCTAAGCCACATTGTACTTCTCTGAAGTCAGGGCCTGAGATAAGTACAGAAATATTGCTTTTGTGATAATGCAACAAGCCTGGGCTGGGCTGGGAGCAGGAGGAAGCATTGCTCTGAATTATTTCAGAGCCTTCAGTTCATTACTGTAGTCTCTTCACGATAGGTAGAGGATATGCTGCATTATACAACTGTGACCCAGTTGACAGACTAGGCTCCACCCACAAAATGTGGTCCAAGAGGCTAAATATGATGTAGTGTAATGGTGTCTGTGTTTTCCCTAAATCTATAAGCCTATTGAAGACATTAGTGGCTATAAGTATAGAAAAATATGCATACAGTTCTATAAGTTAAGTTCATGTACTTTAGATTTCTACTACTCAGATTCAGCATATATATATTTTGTACTTCATCGAATACATGCTTATCCTTCTCTATAAGCAGTATAAACAAGACCCTGGTTTATAAATTTGTCAACTTTTCCTAACCATAAAAATTAGCTAATGTATGGCAAGACCGTAGCCATTGCAAATCTAGACTCTCTTTTTTTTTATGAACACAGGATAAAACCTTTCTAAAACTGGGGCGTGCCTGTGAAGTTTCCACAAAGTAGAAAATACATATGCTTTTCTAATTTCTTTTTATAAATAAATGTCATGATTGTTGGGATTTTCTAGATGTAAGTTTTTAATGACTTTACCTATGCTTGCCTAACTTACTTCCTTTTTTCTCCCTTGACTGTTTAACTATAGGATCCTTTTTTTACCAGGGCTGTTCTAAAGGACTCGTGATTACATTGACTCACCTGGATAATTCAGGAGACTCTCCCTATTTTAAGGTCAGCTGATTAACAAACTTACTTCCACCTGCAACTTTAATGCCCCCCTTTGCCATGTAACTTGCCTTATTTACGGGTTCTGGGAATTGGGATGTGTGTGAGAGGGTGTTATTCTGTCTAGCACACATGACTTACTTATGAGCTTCATTTAATTATCAGAAATCAATTCATTTTGTGATCAAACTTATTTGCTGCTCTTTGCTATCTCATTCCCAACTGGAATCCTGAGTGGTTCTCACTTGGACAGAAAGCTCCACGGCTCTACCTGCCTTGCTTTGGTTGTACTGTTGAGAGCAGAAACTTTAGACCCTGGGTCTGTCATTTGCTACGATGTCCTCTAGCGCATCCTGCTTCTTCCCAGACAAATTGCTAAAGGGACCTCCCCCCCACCTACCCCCACCACGAGGTGGGGCAATTAGCAAGGTGCCAGGACGCACAGATTGGTTAGAAATTAAAGGACAGATTACAGCACCATCTCAGCAGGGTACATCCTACACACAGCAGCCCTCCTTCTTCACCTATAATTTCTCTAGACTGAGTCCCATGCTTCGAGCCTCTGCCTTAAGTTGGCTTCACACTTTGAACCACCAAAGGGAGACCTGTGTCTTACGAGGCTCCCTAGGGCTTAGCTTAGCGCTGAGCACAGAGTAAACCCTCTGGACCCTGTTCTGCCGGCATCTGTGGGTGGAAACACAAGACCATACCCTCTCTTCAGACAAAGTTTAAGCATCTTAAATTAAAAGTTTACAGATCTCTAGCTACTTAAGATGATTAAGAGTCATTACAAGCAATCTTATTTTATAGTAAGTAAAAAAACATATATGGGGCTTCATCTTGTGTGATGAAGACAAGGCTGAGTGCTCTGTCATCTGTGTAGGCCCAAGGAATCAGCTACTCAGAGATCCCAAATATGGCCAGGGACCTTTAGAGGAAGAGTTTCTGTAACCTCATTAATTCTGAGTTCCAGCTTCCCTGGAGAAAGTAGAGTGAAGTGTCTGACATTTTATGAAGACAAATTTTCTCAATAGGGTTCACTCAAAGTAGAATTTCTCTGCCATTAGCTTTATTAAGCTTCCTGGACATTTGGGGGAAGAATTCTCGATGACTTGCAGTCATTTTCTTATTCCACAGTCTCTCCTGAAATCAGACATGTTAAGCAACAGTTGGTGACTTGGACCACAAGAAATACGTTGTGTTATTAAACATTCTTCTATTTGTCATAGGACAATGCTTAGCTTTCTATGTGGGAGGATTTGCCATCCTGGAATCGAAGGTTCTAAGGGTCAGACCAGCCAAAAGAATTCAAGAAAAAATAATAATTGACCTCAAAACCCGTTAATGATGAGATCCTGAAATTGCTCAAGATTCTTTTGGACACATGTGAAAAAATCCAGTTCAAATTACCTTGAGCAGAAAGGAAATGTGATGGTTTTTGTAGCGGGAATAGCTCACGTGCCTGAAGGAGCTGCTAGAGGAACCAGGACCTCAGATCCTAGAAGGGGTCTCAGTACCACTGTGCTCACGGTCTCTCTCTATCCTGCTTTTATCTCTGCTGGCCTCTGATTGGCTTTGTTCTGCACACAAGCCCTTTCAAATGATGGAGAAGATGCCTGCTGAGCCCCAGTCCTGCCTCCCAGACTTAGCTCAGCAGCCTCGACAGAGTGAGAACTCCTTTCTGTCAGTCCAGTTCCATGGAAGGACTCTGGTCTTCCTTACATCCTGTGCCAAATGCTCGCCAACAAACCTCTCTCGCCAGAAAGACGGGGCACCATGGTTTGACCGTCCTGGCCCATGTTTCCTTGAGCCTTTCGCTTACCTGTTGGTAGGAAGCACCCTGAGAAGAAGGTTATAAGTCAGAGAGGCCAGGACCAGGGTGAGGAGAGTGAGGCACTCATTTCAGATGCAAGATATAAGATGACATCTAACAATTCAGAAATCAAGAGAAATAATGTTTTAATGCAATGTTTAAAAAAAGTCAAATCAGCCACCTATGCCTTAAGGATTGCCTGCCTGTTCTGGTTCATAAAGTTTTATTGGAATCAGGGCTGAGATGGGGGTGGACCAGTGAGGTGGGGTCATGTGAGTGCAGGGTCAGAGTCCATCTTTGTTTAAAACTGTGATATTTTGTTCAAAAGTCTTTGCGGAGAAACATAAAATGTAAGATATACGAGTCACAGAAGCAGCTTGTTAGGGTTTAAAAAGGCTGATTTGATACTCTTTTCCTCTGCCTGAGTTTAGATGAGAGATCCACATATACCTATCATGTTAGGCAGATAACATTTTTTTTTTCTTTTAGTTTTTATTTTCCTCCTGTCCTACAGGATAATCTTTTTTCTTTTTTCTTTTTTTTGCTGCACTGCACAGCTTGTAGGATCTCAGTTCCCTGATCAAGGATTGAACCCGGGCCATGGTAGTAAAAGCCCAGAACCCTAACCCCTACACCACCAGGGAACCCCCAACATTTTAAAACATTACTTTTTTTTTTTTTCCTGATAAAGCTTTTGGAGAAAGTGGTTTCATAACGATCCACTGACCTCCTCCTTACCCATTGGCTATAACACTGGGGACGGCACACCTGAAGCAAGGGAAGGTCAGGTGTTTAGAGGAGTTCCTTCCATTTGCCTGGCTGCCTGGTTTACACTGGTTCAGGGCAGCAGGCAAGAAAATCCCTGCTCTTCATTCCTTTTAGATTTTAGTAAATAAGCACCACCTGCCAATCAAGGCAATCTCTGGTAATTCACAGAAGGAAAATGGGGCAAGAGGTGAGGGGTTGCCTGGAAACAAGGAGTCCGAAAGAAAAGTTGCCACTAATAATGACTTGAAAGCACCTATTCTGTGTTTACTTTCAAATATTTGAAAACCCTGTTTTCCTCAAATAAGATAGATCTGTGGGTTTTCTTTGGAGTAAAGGCTGCCATTTATACTTCTGCTTAAGGCTAGACAGCGTACATCTGAACGTCTCCACTTCCCAGCTACCATCAGGGTTGTAAACTGCTGGTGATTACTCAGTACCTCCTTGAGGAAACTGCTCAGTGCTGTACTCTGGTTATGGAGTCGTGTCCTAAAGGAGCTTAAATCCAGTCGAGACGGGGGTGGACATTAGTGACCAAGGTGTGAGTCGGGAACCCAGTGACTGCTCCGAACCAGAGAAAGGAGAAATTGGGAGGAAAGCAGTGTTAAGAAAGTTGTCATGATGGAGGATGGACTTAGTCAAGCCTTGAAGGAAGGGTGCTCCAAGCAAAGGGAACAGTGTGAGTAAAGTTACAGGACTTAGAATATATGTGGCGTATTTGGGAACTGGTAGGATACCTGACTGGTTGTGAATCTAGTGGAAGAAAGTTACCACAGCAAAAAAAAAAAGTTACCAAACACATTAAACACTTTCTACAGACCAAACTCTATGGTGCTTTCCATGTATCATTTAATTTAATCCCTTAAAACCCCTATGAGGTAGGGACTAGCTCATTTTATCAATGAAGAAGCTGAAACTTCCAGTGGTTGAATAATGTTTCCTGGCTACATAGATAATATTTAAGACATAGGAATAAAATCCAGGTCTGTTTGACTTCAGCGTTCATGTTCTTAACTTCTTCAATATGGTGAAGCTGAGGATATGAAGGCAGGGAAGAGACAGGCTGGAGTGTCTGCCCCTAGGTTTGCTCAGTCGCCCATGAGGAGCGAGACGGCACAATAAGATCGCTACTGGGCAGGTTTTGTGCTTGTGTGTGTTTTTAAAAAGTTTGTTCACTTACTGAATACTTGTTTTGAATCATCCACGTTGTACATTCATAACATAGGTATGAGTAAAGAACCTGAGTAGAGCAAACACAGCCTTGATCTTGTTTTTTTTTTGTCTCATGCAGGCAAGAGAGCCAAGCCAGTAATCGGGAGCTAAAGGCAGTATAAAATTAAGTCTCCTAAAGAACACACAAAGTGGTAAGGTCTTTGTGTGCTTCCAGAGAAATGGGAGATACTCACTGAAATAACCTCTCATTTTCAATGTAGCAATTTCTATTTGTATAAGTAAATTGGAATAGATTAGCTAGTGTTACCACTTATCACCGCTAGATGGCACCATGAGACTAAAGTTAAATGACTTTTTTAACTCCACGCTCCCCCGCGGCACCCCACCCATTTGTTTTTCACTGAAAAAGTGGATTAAGAAGTAATAAGAAGGCGTACACTTTAAGGCGAGAGGGCATAAAAAAAGAATGCTTTTATCCTAAATATTATTTTTTATTCTACTGCATTACCTTTTGGAGAACATTATATCACTTGCGGAAAAATGAAGTAATTCACAATAGGTATCTGTTTAGAGTTAATATTTTAAATTAGTTTTGGTTTGAAAATATACTCTTTCACTCAAAACTAGGTAGAGCTTTAGACCTAGACTTTGGGTTGTCCGTGTGTGATGGTATTTTAAATTGTGGTTTTAATAAAAAGAAAGCAGACATAAGACAGTGTTCTGTGACTATTGCTAACCACATTTATGAAAACAGTATATCTTCAGAATGATATGGTGTTGGGGAGATGTTCTTTTGACTCTACAGCCTCAGTGAGTTTAATAGAAGGTAGCTCAGCGCCTTTTATGAATGCCATTTGACTCAAAGATATCTAGCTTGGTTAAAATTCACAGAATTTTATTGCCTAAATTATGTGATGAAGATTTTTCACAAGGAGGAAGATTTTATTTTTTCCCTCTGCTGTTGTAGTCCTTGCCTTAATACGCAGATTTTATTTCGGATAAAATATTTAGGATTTTGGACTTCTGATGTCACTTTTTAATATTTCAGAATGTTAATATTGTTTTATGATCGTTTCCTTTATTCTAATGGTTTTATTATATTTCATCCCAGCTCTGACACATGAATCTCTTCTTCCTCCCTTCCTTTGCCTGAGATTCTTTCTCTGTTCTTCCTCTCTGGCTCCCTAGCAGAGCAAGTCCATCACAAGGGCCTCTCTGCTGCATTCATGGTGCGTGAGTGCTTCCTTTTCCTTATTTTATTTACTCTTATGAATTTACTTTTTTATGTAGTCTTATCCTTTTCTTACCAGCTTTCTTTCTTAGCATCTTTCATTAACCTTAGATAACAGTAAAGAAGATGAAAATAGCAGTAGTTTATTTCCCCCAATTTACCTTTCTCATCATTTTCGTGACTACATGACACCAAAGCAACTGGTTGAGAAACCAATTTAGAGGACCAGCGGCTAGTTTTTACAACTTCCAATCAAACACTTACTTGGATTGATATTTATTCCCAGTGAAAAGACTGGATATTTGGATTCATATGGAATTAGCCTTTGTTTCTTTCCATTTCCCACAGTTCCTCCGTTTTTCACTGTTACTACCCAATTTCATCCCACTATTTCCTACTGCCTTTAATTGAGTTTCTTCCTTACAGTTCTGAATCTTTGGAATTGCACAGTACACGAGAACAGGGCTTACGTTTTGCAAGGCCCACTACTAAATAGTTTTTTTCTATCCTGCAAGCAAGCATAGGACGAAACCAGTACCTCTGAGAGCTAGGTACAGGTTAACTCCTCCCTTTTATCAAACCTTCACTTTCTTTAGAACCTGATCTTTGCCACATAGGGATACACCGTTCTTCCCAGTCCTGGAGACCTCATCTCACCTTGCGCCCAGCTTTTCTTAGGTGTGGCCAGTGCTGGCTTCTTGCAGCCAGCCTGAAACTGTTTTCTTCCTTCTACATTAGGAGGAGATAGGTTTGAATGTTTCATCAATAATTAGATAACCAATATGCAGGATATACAGGGCATAAGGGAACCAGTAACCAAATACCAATTATCAAATTGTTCCTGTGGAATGCAGTTAGGAAACATGGAGAATATGACCAATAGTACACAAAAGAGAAATAACTGAGATGTCACAAAGTTAAGCCCAATGTTAAGTCTACTTTAAACATCTGAGAGCAGCACAGACCAGTTACAACTTTTGTTTGAATGAATCCATCTGGTAGGAACTTGTGTTGATATGCAGGGGAATCTAGGTCATTGCTGCTCAGTGTGGCCCACGGACCGGCACCGTCAGCATCCACGAGGATCTTTCTAGAAGTGTGGACTCTCAGACCCCATTCCTGACCTACTGAATCAGAAGTTGCATCTTGGCAAGATCTCCAGGTGATTGGCATGAACATTATAGTGTGACAAATACTGATTTAGGTCATGATTAGGGTGAAGACTGCTTTGTCTGTTTTAGTTCAGCTGCTTCAGGTTTTGAGTGCCCCCCTCCCCTCACCCTCTCCCCCTCCCTCTTGTCATCTCTCCTTCTCTCTCCCACTCTTCCTCCTCCTTCTCCTCCTCCTTTTTTCTTCATTTTCATAAACCATTTGGGAGGATATTGTTAAAGAAAGAAGTTTCAAAATTTTTTGAGACATCAGAAAAAAAGAAGAGCACCGCTTTAACTTTTTCCAACTCCTAACTGAGATTCTGTGCAAGAGGAAATGTAAAATAGCTCCAGTGGTTTGAGGAGCTATAGGACTTGAACTTTGTTCTGTGTCACCCTTTGTCCCCAAATAAAGCGATTTTACACAAAGCCCCACTACATTTGTATTAATTTTCGATTGTCTCCCCTGCCCCTTTCAGCTGTGAAATGACATTCTTTCTTTTCTCCTGTTTCTTTCTCCCAGGACTCACCTCTGCTCACCGCCCCCCCAGGTCCAGCTGGTAACAGTTTACGAAGCACGTTGCAGCGTTAATACCCTGTTAAGGTGGTTTCAGCTGTTGGGTCTTGGCGATGTCAACGTCAGGACTGTTTCACCGTGAACTCTTGACGCGTAGGGTGAATCTGGGGCCGTGCTGAACTTCTCCCTTCTCACACTGCAGGAAGCCGTACAACTATAGGCGTCTCTTCCCGTGATGTCGTGCTGCTGGCTGGGTAAGCAATTAGAACTATTCTGCTTCTAGTCAAATAATTAGGACAATTTTAAAACTTATTTAAAATTATTAGTGGACTAGACATGGCATTATTGGGATCCCCTGCTATTTTAAACTTTAGTGCAGTCACGTATTGGAGTTAAGGATGGGATGAATATTATAATCTTTATTTCTAACAGGTGACATGTAACATTTTAGAATTTATAACAAAGAAAAAAGAAAATAATTTTTTTCTCCAATTTTTTCATACTGGCATGTTGTTTCGCATAGTCTTCAACTTCATTAGGATATTTTAGTTTGGCGGTTGATGTTTTAGATTTTAACAATAATATTTTAAGTATTTAAAAAATGTTTTCAATATAGCGTAGTTTATTGAAAGCAACTTCTTTTCTTTTTCTTTTTTTGTTCAAGAAATATACATTATCCAGATCTCCAACTGTGAGAAGAAAGAGGGATAAAAACACTTTGGTGGTTCAAATCTAATATAAGCCAGTTTCACCTAAAATGCAGCATACCTGGTCTTTTTTTTTTCCCTCCACAAAAGAAAATGTAATGTGCAACATGTAATTTTTTTTCACACTCTTTTTTTGGTTAATTTAAACATGCAATTTGGTCAGTTTTTACTCTTGCTTGCAAGGTTAACTATAGGCCAGCACTGTTTGTTTCTTTAATATTGACTTAACTTTGACTGCTGTTGACATTTTTTAAGGTCTATTTCTTTTAATACTACATAATTTAAGGAGAAAATCAAGACTAATTAGTTGTTAATGAGAAACGCATATAATGAGAAACAACTGTAACATTAATGTCATGTACAATGTATGTCTGTGTGGTTTAAAAGGTAGGAACACAACCATTATTCAAAATTAGGGAATAAAATCATCGTAATAATCACTAGCAGATGTGTTGTAACTTGTGTTGCAAGTCAGAATTTCTTCGTCAGGACAATGTGTTGCAGTGTTTGATAGCATGCCTTTGATAGGATTTTTGAAGGGTGTATATTTTTTTCACCAAAATCTGTTTTTAATTCAACTGCCTGGCATCTTTAGCAGATTGGAAAAGACTTAAGCAAATGTTTTCTCTTCCTCACAACTTTATTGTCCTCTCATAAGCACAGAGATACTTGTCGCCACATGCTGTTGTCAGATTGGGTTGTGGCAGCCCATCACTCTGCCAGGTATCTGTTCACTCATGGTTTGAGTATCTTGTGTGTCCCAACTTCAAGTTTAAAAATCACCCGGTTACTACAAGAGACTGTTAAATTCCACACAATGGCTGGAATGTAATGATCAGAGATGACCTGACATATTCCCGACAAACCTGAGGCTGCCCAACTGGTCCCACTAGTTCTCAGCCTCGCTTCCCAGATCCTGCAATGCTGAGCAGTCAGTCGGGTTCAAGCAATAGTCTTGCCACTTAGGGAACTCTAGATGGAGGCAACTCTGAAATGCTGTCCTTTCAGAATTACAAACCAGAAGGACTATATGTCTTGGCTGGGGGTGGTGAAAATGTGAGGATGAGGGTAAGGAGGGCAAAGAAGGCAAGAAAGATGGTAAAACCATTTAAAAATATCAACAGGTGTGAAGTTTTAACTGTCGAGCTTTTGAATGGTGTAAACCTAAGTAGGTGATAGTAATAACAACAGTTTTCATAGTCCTGCTCATCCCTCCATCCATCCATCCAACAAATATTTCTCAAGTGTCCTCTATGTGTTGGAGCAAAAATTACAGCAATGAATAAAACACAGGAAGTCTCTGGTCTCATGAGACTTATGGTCTAGTGAAGAATAGCTAATAGTATTGAAGCTTACTGTATTCTAAGCACCCTTCTAATTACTGTACATATTATACCTCATTTAATCCTTACAACAATCCTCATAGATTGTTCTAACTGAAAAGGTAATAAGACTTTAAAATATGACATCACTGATACTAAAAATTAAAATAACACATCCTTATAGAAATACATACTTGTTAGAAAAATAGTTTTGATTATTGCAACCAAATAAACATTCAAGCTCCTGGAAGAATTATGTAGATATCAGTATAAGTGTAAGAAAACATACATATATATTGTATTAAGGGAGAAAAAATTTCCAATACAATAATATTAACTCTGATAAGACAAATTTAAAGGGAAAGGCAAGCATTGGAGTCTGCGTGGGGAGGGTGTTTTGCATTTACGTTGGAGCCGGTTACTACCAGGCTCCTAATAATGGACACATACCTTTTCCCCCAAAGGATGGCACATAGACCACTTGCATCAGAGCCACCTGGGATGTTTGCCAAAACTGCCAGCAGGGGGGAATTTCTTAGACATAGAGTATACGAATGGCTGGAGGTAGAGCTCAGGAATCTGTGTTTTCCGCCAAATCCCTATGTGATTCTTATTCACATTAAAGTTTGAGAAGCACTGATGCAGAAGGTCATTTTCACAGTCTAGTATCTCAGATGGTCTCTCTCTATTTGAAATTCTCAAAGAGTTATGTTGTCAGCTGGTGAACATCTGTCTGGAATTCTAATACAGGCAATAATAGTGCTTAATAACATACAGTATCCATTAATGTTGAACAAGGGTGTCTGTTCTCTGGCACTATGAAACCTACAATATTGCTTTTCTTTCTGTGTGTGTTATGAACCAGTGGCATAAATCTCAATTTTTGTCTAACTTTATTTATTTATTTATTTTAAAAAATTATTTATTTATTTATTTTTGGCTGTCTTGGGTCTTCGTTTCTGTGAGGGCTTTCTCTAGTTGGGGCAAGCGGGGGCCACTCTTCATTGCGGTGCGCGGGCCTCTCACTAACGCGGCCTCTCTTGTTGCGGAGCACAGGCTCCAGGCGCGCAGGCTCAGTAGTTGTGGCTCACGGGCCTAGTTGCTCCATGGCATGTGGGATCTTCCCAGACCAGGGCTCGAACCCGTGTCCCCTGCATTAGCAGGCAGATTCTCAACCACTGCGCCACCAGGGAAGCCCTAACTTCATTTTTGATGGCTACTATTTCGTTTATCATACCCAATGCTTTAGTTTTTTTGTTTCCTGGTATTTTATTATGTCCCTAATCTTCTCGCCAAACCAATTTCTTTAAAGTTATTCTGGAAATTGTTTTTGTAAAGGTGAAGACAACTAATTGCTAATCAATCTGTAATCAGGATCATTAAATTATTAAATATATATTTTTTCTTTTTATTGGTCAGGGTAAGAGAGGCTGAGTTGTGGTAACAAATAATTTCAAAATCTCAGTGACTGCACATGAAATTTATTTTTTGCTTAGGCTTCTAGTCTAGCGTTTCTCGCTTAGGCTTCTAGTCTAGCGTTTCTCGCTTAGGCTTCTAGTCTAGCATGAGTGTGTGGGGTTCTGCTCTTCACAGTCACAAAGGGCTGTGAGCTCAAGAAGGCTGTGTGTTTTGTGGCCGCGCTGTCTGAGACTCGTACCTCTTGGACACGGTTTGAGAGTTGAAGGGTCCCACTTGGACCTGTAAATGCTTTGGTCTAGAAGAGACATGTACCATTTCCTCCCATAGACCATGGGCCATAACTAGTCACCTGGCTTTACCTAATAACAAGGGGGCAGGCAAAGGTGGGGGAGTGCTTGTGTCTTCGGTGGGCAGTAACACTCTTGCCATACTTTCGGTACCTTTAAATTTCCGGTTCGGTTCCATGCTGCTTGTCATGAACAAAGCAGATGTGGGTTAGTGTATTTCATTTAACCAGGAAGGAGGCAGAAAGAAGACGCCTTTGCTAAAAGACATCGTTACTTGTATCTGTGCATCTGTGAACACAATTTTGCTTAAACCCCTATGAAAAATGCAAATAATGTATACGATATAGGAGAAAAATCATGATACGAAAGAGAAACAGAATACTTGACAAAATGAAACCCAAGTGATAGTTTTTAATTCAACAAAAAGTTTTTAAAAGCATGACAGTGCTAACAAAAAGGCATATTGGTCAGGCACTGCAAGAAACTGCATAGAAATTATTTTTTGGTTTGAATTTTTTAGTAAGTTATATGAAATTGCAATATTGTTCGAGTAGAAGTTACAGCAGTGAATAAAACAAATGAAATGCCTTACATTAAACTTACATTAAAGAGCATAATAATGGCTAACATGTATTCAGGCTCACCATTAGTCCTCTTGTTACTACTTTACGTACATTACCTCTTTTAATCCTTTATAACAATCTCATGAGGTGGTTGGAGTTGACGAGGGAATAGTAAGATAAACTTTGAGGAGATTGGCACTCTCTTTAAATTTTGTTTTGTTTTGCTTCTTAATTCCTGTGAATCAGCAGTGGGCTTAGAAACGTTAGGTTGGACCATATGAAATGATCATTTTTATAGGTAAAAAATGATCAAATATTGGCAGTTTCATGAATTTAACCTAACAGTCAAAATTTCTGAAAATTATTATCAGAATAAAAATATTCATCTTCATGTTAACAACATTTATTGAATACTTCAATGTGTCAAGCGTTATACTGACATTTTTCATGTATTTTCTCATTTAATTCTAGATTAGTTTCCTATGGTTTCTGCAAACAAATTACCACAAACTTAGTGGCTTAAAAAACCCCACAAATTTATTATCTTCCAATTCTGGGAGTCGGAAATCTAAATAGGTTTCACTGGGCTCAGATTTAGTTATTGGCAGGATTATGTTCCTTCTGGAGACTCCAGGGGAGAATCTGTTCCCTTGCTGTTTTCAAATTCTAGAGTCTGTCTGCATTCCTTGGCTTGTGGCCTCTCCCTCCATCTTTAAAGCCAGTGATCACATCACCTGACTCTGATGTCATGGTCACAGCTCTTTTTCTGACTCTAAAGGACATTGTGAATACATTGGATTCACCAGGATGCAAAATAACGCAAAATAATCTCCCCATCTCAAGGTCCTTAACTTAGTTGCATCCGCAAAGTCCCTTTGTCATATAAGGTAATAAATATACCCACAAGTGTCCTTTTGTGGAGTTAGACAAGTTCATAGCAAAGTTCATACTGAAAATAACATGCAAGAATAAGTAGGATAACACTGAGAAGGAAAAGCTATGGGGCGGAGTAGCTCTACCATATTTTAAAACACCCCACAAAAGCCTCTGTAGTTAAAATGGTGTGGGTCTGGTGCATGGATAGGTAGACAGATCAGTGGAACAGACTGAAACATCTAGAAATAGTCCCAACTATATGTGGAATTTTAGTATATGAAAAAAGTGTCAAATCATTGGAGAAAGGATTGACTATTTAATAAATGATGTTGAGACAACAGGATAGTTATTTGGAAAAAGATAAAATTATATCCTTTTCTTATACCAATAAACAAAAATAAAATTAAAATGGATTGTATCTCAAAGTAAAAAGTGAATCCAGGGACTTCCCTGGTGGCGCAGTGGTTTCTTTATCTGCCTGCCAATGCAGGGGACATGGATTCGAGCCCTGGTCCTGGAAGATCCCACATGCCGCAGAGCAACTAAGCCCGTGCACCACAACTACTGAGCCTGTGCTCTAGAGTCCACGAGCCACAACTACTGAGCCCGCGTGCTGCAACTACTGAAGCCTGCACGCCTAGAGCCCGTGCTCCACAACAAGAGAAGCCACTGCAGTGAGAATCCCGTGCACCGCAAGGAAGAGTAGCCCCCGCTGGCTGCATCTAGAGAAAGCCCGTGCACAGCAACAAAGACCCAACGCAGCCAAAAATAAATAAATAAATTTATTAAAAAAAATAAAAAAGTGAATCCATATAAGCCCTAGAAGAAAACAAGTGAATGCTGCTGAAATCTGGGTTTAAGGAAAGATTTCCTAAATATGATTTCAAATCCAGATGAACTAAAGAAAAAAATTTGATAAATTTGACTATATAAAAATTTATTTTTTGTGTCAAAAATAGTACCGTAAGCAAAGTCAAAAGTCTAAAATCCCTAAAACATAAAGAACCTTCAAAAATTGAGAGGAAAAAAGACAAAAATCCTATAGGAAAATGGGCAAAAATATATGAAGAGACAACTTTTAAAAAAGTGTGAGGACCTTCAATACATGGAGAAATATTAAACTTCATTCATACTGAGAATAATTCAAATTAAAACTACAATGAGATACCATTTTTCTCACACATAAGATCGGCAAAAATGCAAAAGCTTGCTAATGTCACTCTGTTGACAAGGCTGTCGGGGAGAAGGCTGGAAGGAGTGCTAAGCTATCAAGCCCCACGTGGACTCCCTGTGCATTTACTGCTTGGGCTGATGGAAAAATTTTCTGTCTGCTTCCTTTGGACATCTCAGCATTTAGCAATGTTGATACTCTCTCTCCCCCCATCCCAACATTTTAAAACATATTCTCTGCTTCTGTGATTTTCCAAGTCCATTCTCTTGTAGAACTTATACATACCAGATACCACCTTCTTTATTACCTCCTTAGCCTTATCTTTTTCTTTGGAAATATTAACACATAAGGGATTTCTAATGGAATGGTCTTTAGTTACCTATCACTGTAGTGTTTGATGTTCTACCTGGTTAAATTTTGGTCTTTCCTTTCTTCGTCATCCTTGTGATCTTCCTGGATAATCCCATTTACTTCTACAGCTTTAACCATCCCTTGCATGCTGATGGTGTCAGTTTATTTCCTAACACCTTAATATGTTCAAGTTAAATTTCTCTTCTCATATATACCCCTTCCAAACGTGTTCTCTATCCCTTGCTCTCTATTTTAATTACTATAATCCCTACATACTCCATAACCTAGTAACTTTGAGATCGTTGCTGTTTTTTTTTTTTCTTTTCTCATTACCCACATTAAACGATTACCTAGCATGCAAGGTATCCTTTGAATTGGTTTCTTTTATTTCTGGTATTATGTTAGTTTAGATCATCATCTTTTCTTACCTGAGTTAATGATGAGTTTTTAACATTGAAAAAAATATTATCTAAATTCATATAAGGTCATCTCTGCGCTATATTGAAAGTAATTATATGTAATATTTTTTCCTTTAACTTTAAAAAAAAAATTCCAAAATAATGTCTTATTGGTACCAGATACAACAATCTAAGGATGTAAGGGAAAAGTGAATGATTTTCTCATATCTTTCTATTTTCACTTTCCTGAATTCAGCCACATGAATAGCAGAGTGCGTGACATTTTCCACCTGTCT
Source organism: Balaenoptera musculus (assembly GCF_009873245.2). Lineage (NCBI taxonomy): Eukaryota > Metazoa > Chordata > Mammalia > Artiodactyla > Balaenopteridae > Balaenoptera > Balaenoptera musculus. Next base: position 72,285,519 of record NC_045787.1, read on the forward strand.
TCATGTCCGTAAAAAGATATCAAACATAAGCAGGTTTTTAAATAAGAAAATATTACTGTACATGTTATTCCACACTTTGCTTTTTAAAAATAGACTTCCAGATTAATAGAAAACATTCTTTTTACTGGTGTATATTGCATAGAATGAAAATACTATATAGTATGTTTCATCGTCTTCCTGTGTGTAACAGTCAAGTTGATTTCAGTTTTCCTTTGACACATAAAAATCCTTGTGCATATATCCCTATATTCTAATGCTTTTATTACTGTCAAATATATTTCCCAAAGTGAGATTTCTGCTTTTAAGAATATTTGGCATCTTATGTTTGTTTGAATTTACATTTTCCTGAATATTAGTGAAATCGTACATTATTTCATTTGTTTGTTCGCAGTTTGGATATGTGCTTCCTAAGTTTGCCCACTTTTATGTTGGCTCTTTGTCTTTTATCAGTCTGTAGGAGTACTTTCCACTCTTCTGGGCTAGTAATGGATGAGTTGGCCAACTCTCAGTCCTCTATGGTTTATTGGGAAGAAGAGTCTCTGCTCTGAGATTTTTAAGGTGCAAGGGGACAGTCCTCTCATTACAGAAACTGGGAGTAATTTAGTTTTCTCATGTGGCTAGCTCTCTTGTAGGATGGCTGGGCCCGGTGGGATTGTGCTGCTGGCTCAAGGATACCATGTAGAAAGTACCCTGGAGAAACTTTCTCTCGTTGTTTGATGGGTCAGTGGATTCTGATGACTTTTGCTAGCTGTACTCCGTTTGAAAGCCAAGAAATTTGAGGTCTCTGCCTTGGGCTTTAAAGAGAAGCTATTGATATTTTTGTGTGTGATTTTTTCCTTGGCTCTCATCTGCCTCTGGGAGGAAGAAGCTCTGGTGATGGTCCTTGTAGATTCAAGTAGAACTCGGGACTATAGGGATATCCCCTAGTTTCTGCCAGCATGCTTGCAGTGGTTGTTGAGTTACTCCAGTGGGACCTTGGAAGGCAGATGTGTCAGAGGTATTTGCTAAGACTGCTCAGCTTCCCTGTGCTCAGGTTTTAAATTATAGATTTGCATGACTAATCAGACATTTTTTGACTTGTGGTTTTGAAATTGTTTTCCCAATGAAATGCTTCTCAGTTTGGGGTTGTCTAACCCTTAGGGTTGTGTAGTGAGCATAGCATAGCAGTTAAGAATCAGAAATTTTGGAAAGAGATGCATTTAAGGTCCTAGTTACTTTACTTGTCAACAGGGCTTCCATTTACTTATTTATAGAATAAGCATAATTACTATTACATTGTAGGATTGTTTTAAAGAAATGGGAGTTAAGTGAAAAAAAAGTTACTTAAAGTGCTTAGTAGAGTGTTTGACACGTTGTAAAGAGCTAATAAGTAAAAGCCTTACAAGAATATTTAAGATTAAACCTATCAGTGTGTATTCACATCCTTAAATTAATCTCTGGTTCTGGCAAGTCTAATTACCGTGAATTCCTTTTACTCATCAGTTTTCACCCTTGCTGTTCTAGCAAGCGTCTCTCCATGTCATTCCTTTATATGTATCAAAAGTTTGCCAAGCAGTTTAGTCCTTTCCCAACTCTATATAGTGGCCAGGTTTCCTCCACAGTTTCGGAATTTTCACTTAAAATGCATTAAAAGTAAAAGGCACATTGCTGTGGGCTCTGTGAAAATCAGTATTTTACTTGTGTGCTGCTTTTCGGGGAGAGAATCTTAACCACCACTTTTGAAACAATTTATTTTTAATGGATTAAAATCGGTTTAATATTAATAATGGCAGTGGCAGACAGCTCACAGAATGGAATGCTAATAAATCTTTTCCCCTCCTTTAGTAAAGGTTTCAGGTAAAACTTGAGTTTAAAGTAAAGTCTTCAGCAGCCTCAGGCTCTGCAAATAACAGCTCCAGCAACAAATCAAAGAATGATGTTTATGTTCTTCTTACAGAAAGATCATTACCAATTGATCTTTTTCAGCAAAACCTACTCACATGAATAGCTGTAGAATAACTGAAGTAGAATCAGTATACTTTTTGAAAGTGGCCAACAATGTAATGTGATACGAGTAACCCTTTGAAAGCATTCTCTCTGGAGCACATGAAAATGCTGAACTTTATTTTGATTATGTGTTGGTAAAAATTCCCGTTGGGTTTTTTGTCTTGGAAATTCTGTTATTTTTCACTGTGTATTTCATCATGAAATGTGCCTGTAGTGGGCATCCATGATGCGGGTAAAAGGCAGTTGACCTTAGAGAGTTTAGAGGAAAAAGACTCGGACATCCATTCATTCAGCGAGCACCAATTAACTGCTAGCTCAGTTCTGAGGCTGCCACGAAGGAAGACAGAAACCGACATGGTGTTCATGGAGTCACAGCCTAGTGGAGGAAAGTAGTTAATTACAGTTGTGAGAAATGCCGTGAAGGAACATTATAGTTAAAGGGAAAGCAGGGTGACAGAGCATGGTTGCCTTAACACTCAGATCTTGCACAATAAAATTCATACCAATCCTCTCTGAGAGATGATATCTGGGAGTTTTAGATGTGATACTTGTAACTGGACAAGGGAACGGGAGAGGATTTATTGAGCCTTTACTGTGTGTCATGCACTTTAAATGCATTATTTAATTTTAAGAACAGCTTTAAGAGAAATAATTATACAATTTATTATATATAATTATATTATTATATAATATATAATATATATTATTATATATATAATATATAATATATTATATTAATAATAATTATATTATTAAATTATATAATTTATCATAAATAAATAATAATTTCCTCTTTACGCACGAGGAAACTGAGACACAGGGGTCAGGTTACTTCTCCATGCTCTTCCAGTGACTGTGCAGGACTGAGCTCAGCCCCTGCTGATCCCAACATGCTACTTCTAGATACTTTAGCTCTTCCAGTAGATTCTTCTCATTAACCAATAGCCTTCTTTTGCATTAGGCCAGTATGCTTCATGGATATTTTCTGTAAAATGTTATAGAATTCTATCACACAAGTTCCCTCTCTTCACTAGAGGCTCTCAAAGCAAATAGAAAATGAGACATGATTTATGTGTCCTAAGTCAGTAGAAAAAAATTTAACATCCTCATGATCATTTGAAATAGTTTCACTTGAAAAAAGTCTATAGATGGTCAGGAAAACTTGTAAAAACAGAGATAATTCAGGAGGTACTGTTTCTTTGGTATTTACCAGGGAAAATGGTCAATTTCATGAATACTCTTTTAATTATGTGCTTTAGTGCAATGCAGGACCTTTAAATTAGATTTTATAAAGTCTGGCTGTTAAGAAATTATTCAGTTAAATGAAAAACTATTTCAAAGTCATGCCAGGCATATGAGGGTGAACTATTTTATATGTATACAAACTTTTGATTCATGTAATATACTCTATGAATGCAGAGATGATTCACAAAGTAGAAAAGACTGACACAAATACAGGAAAGAAGAAAACTGCTTTCAGGTGCAGAGTATTGAATGCATAATTCAACAGTTAAAAAGAATAAATTTACGGCTAGCTGATCAGTTAACATTACTTGTGGCTTCCTGTGGTTAAATGATACAGCTAATTCCATTCTCTTTCATGAGCCACAAACGAACATTCATTTGCCAATATGAGAATTAAACTGACACACTCAGTAAATGGGTCTAAAAACCAACTAATAAAAGTGGAAGTTTGTGAATATGGGCCTATCAGTGTCATTTTCAGGCTTCCCACAAAACACCAAGCCTGCTTCCTAGAAATCTCTTTCCATTGGTATTCATTTGGTATTGGACATTAGTTATTTACTTATAAAATATGTGCTTATTACAAAGGTCTGTGAGTGCAGTTGCATTAATTATTCATCCTAAGATTCTGAAACATGTTGGAGGTTCCGAAAGGTAATTTCAACTACTGATGGGAAATGTTCCACGTGAGAGTCCATCAGCAAGGTTTCAGGAGGTGGGTCATGGATTTGGAAGGTTGCAACCAATCAGGCACTTTTATCATCTCCCTTAAAGTTCTCTACCATTTAGAAAGATAGAAGAAATAATTAGGAAGTTAGATACACTTTTTTTCCTGAAAAATCGATACATTAAAATATGTTGAAAATGCATAGATTTGTATCTTATTTACCTCCTTCTCCTCCCCCACGACAGTCCCTTGAGTGAATATAGACTAAGAATTACAGTATCATGAGATTGCAGAAATCAGGTTTGCTTTACTATATTTACTGTTGTAATGAAATCAGTGTGAACCACACTTTAAGTAGTCTATACCAATGTAGAAAGCTAGGCATGAAGACAGAAAAATTAGAAGATTGTTAATTCATTTTAAGAAATGTTTTATTTTTTCAGTGTTTAATATTTTCCATTGTATTTGTCTAAATACTAAGCTCTCAATGCCTTAAAATGATTTCTTTCTTTTTTTTTTGCAAATTTTAGTTTTAATTACTCTAAAACACTCTAAAAATATTAGTCATTAATTTCACACACACACAAACATGTTACACAAAGTATAAATATATCTCATTGTTAAAAAATCAAATTATACAGATCTATAGTCAGAAAAATGTGGAAATCTCTCTTTCTTTTTCTCCCACCTCCATTCCCCTCCTGAGAGATAGCATTGTCAATAATTTTATGAGCTTCTTTTCTATCCTCTTCCTGTTCATTTGGTAATACTAATACACACATGTACACATACATATATATCTCTTTGGCTTGCAAAAATGGGATAAAGTACTTTAAAAATTAAATTTATTAGAAATATTAGGATAAACAATCTCTTACATGTGGATGAATCTAGGAAGTATTATGCTTAATGAAGTAAGTCAGACAGAGAAAAATACTCTGTTATCACTCATATGTGGAATCTAAAAGACAAAACAAATGAATGTATATAACAAAACAGAAACAGACTCATAGATAAAGAGAAAAAACTAGTGGTTACCAGTGGGAAGAGGGGAGGGGAGAGATAGGGGTGTGGTATTAAGATACAAACTACTATGCATAAAATAAATAAGCAAGAAGGATATATTGTATAGCACAGGGCAATATAACCATTATTTTGTAATAACTAACTGGAGTATAATCTATAAAAATATTGAGTCACTATGTTGTACACCTGAAACTAATATAATATTGTAAACCAACTATACTTCAATTAAAAAAAATAAAAGAAGAGTTTAATACCTGTAACTCACACACAAAATGATTAAAAATAAAAAGTATACATTTGATTCTTTTTCTTGGAAGTTGTATACTTTAAATTTGTTAGTTTATAACCTAGAAAAAAAGCCTCTCATATAAAGTGATGACTGTTTTTATAATCATTATTAACTCATTCTGTTTTCTTTTGGGTTAATTACCTAGTGTAAATTTGTAGAGAGGTCCTTCATTAATGGTAATTCTTTTGTTCCATGTAAATGCAAAGTGCTTGGAATATATTACTGTTTAAAATTTTTTCCTTTGTAATTTTTTCCTTTTCCTTTGTAATTAACAATGAAGATATATTTGCATTTTCTGATTAGATAATCTGTGAAGGCATAGTCTAAAATAGAAGCAAGTATGTAAATATATAGTATGTGATCTTGCAAAGAGAAGAAAGATATGTAATAAGAAATCTCTGACTTCCTTGAGAGACTTAGTGAACTGAAAATGAACCCCGGTATTTCAGGAGAGTTAGAGCCCTTTTGTTAAAGATACAAAGATGCTACTGTACATGTAAGGGGAAAATGAGGAGAGAGAAGAAGCAATTTTTTAAAAATTTAATATATATATATGTTTATTTCCAGAGGATATTAAAATATCTTATTGTAAACTTTTTTTCTTTTAATTTCAAAAGGGATTTATGCACATGGATAAAATAATTCAAGCAGTACAGAATGGTACCAAATATAAAGTAAAATCCTCTGACCCTGACCCTATGCCTATTATCAATCCCACTCTAAGAGGTACCTTTTAAAGTGTTTCTTTACCCCCTTAACCCCAACTCAAGAAGCAAAAATTTTAAAAAATTTTATTGACATTGAATTTGATGGAACCAAGAGAAAGAGATACTTTATTCTCTAATAATAGGGCTCTCTGGTATAAAGATACCTGAACCCTTAGCCATAGGTTAGAATTTTTCCATTGTTAAAATGGTTCTGGGGTTCTGACTGTCATAGCTGTGGATGTGCCCATGGTAATGGATGCAGATAACAAAGGGTTACCCACATTTATCTGCTCATATGTTTTTGTGGCACATCTGTGACTAAGAAGTATGTGGGTGAAATGTTCATTCAATAAACATTTATTGAATACCTATTATATGAAGCTATATGAAGGCATGTTCTAGGTTTTGGGGATACAAATATGAATTAAACAAACTACCTGTCCTCATAGAGCTTACATTTTAATAGGTCATTCTGTCAATAAACAAGAACAAATTTGTAGTATAATGTGAGATAGTAATAAATTCTATAAAAATATAATACAGTAGGGTATATTTAGATAGAATGTCAGGGAAGGACTTTATGAGAAAGATATATGTCAACAGAAATTAGAATGAAACTAGGAAGTGATCCATCAGGAGGAAGAGCATTCCAGGTGAAGGGAATGTCAGTGCAAAGTTCCATGGCAGGAACATAGTGCTTTTGGGGAATGTGCAAAAGGCCAGTATCCTGGAGTGGAGTGAGTAGAGGGGAGAATAGAAGGATTTCATCTAAGAGAACAGAAATGTGACCAGGGGACAAAGCAAGGAGGGTGTAGAGGCCATGGAAAGAACTTTTGATTTATTTGATATGAGGAGAAGCCATTGGAGGATTTTGAGCAAGAGATTGGCATCATCTATCAGTATTTTACATTTAAAGAGAATTGGTCTGGCTGCTTTGTGTCTATGTGCTATGGTTGGAAGTCTTGGTATAGAAAGCATCCCATAGAGGGTAAATGCAGACTTTGGAAATGTGGACAATATCAGGTTCATGCTGGAGCTATTATATGTGAAGCTCTCCTTTGTAAGTTTCTTCAGGCACAGGATGCTTTTTTCAGCTATTAAAACTGGTCGAGAAAAAAACAAAAAACAAAAACTGGTTGAGGAGCAGGAGTGGAAGCTAAAGGCAGGCTGGGAGAGCAGCAAAAGCACAGCCGAGAAGCAAGCATACTCCTAACGTGTGCAGGGCCTGAGGTAAGCATTTACTATGAAGGACCACACATCATTTCTAAATATTTAAAAATTATTAATCAAGCTAAAAATGCATTCTATTCTCATTCTTTGATGAGTACATCTTCAAAATTACCTGGAAGACAAAGTTTAAGATTCCTTGACTTCTTGGAGTTGCTATATTCAACTGTGTTACAAATAAGATTACTTCCTCATCAAAAGACATTATAGAGTCAAAAGATAAACTACAAAAGATAAAATACAAATGTATTTGAAACATATTTAGCTGACAAATTAGTTTTCAGGTATATGAGAAGAAAAAAAAAAGGAATCTAATAGCAAAATGGTCAAAACACATGAATACGTATTTCACAGGGGCAAAAAGAGAAACCATGAAATTATAAAATATTTTATAATCTAATTAAGATCAAGGAAATACAAAGTAAAACTAGAATGAGATGTGACCTTTTAACCACTTGGTAGGAAAAAATTAAAATTGGAGAATACAAGTTTTGAAGATGATGTAGAGCACTAAATACTTTTTAAGAAATGTTGAGGTGTAGTTGAGGTACAATATTATGTAAGTTTCCGGTGTACAACATAGTGATTCACGATTTTAAAAGGTTATATTCCATTTATAGTTATTATAAAATATGCATAGTATAAAATAAATAAGCTACAAGGATATATTGTACAACACCTGGAATATAGTTCATACCTCTTTACTCCCACCCCTATTTACCCCTCCCCCCTTCCCTTTCCCCATTGGTATCCACTAGTTTGTTCTCTATATCTGAGTCTGTTTTTCTGTTATTTTCTCTAGTTTATTTTTCAGATTCCACATATGTGATATCATACAGTATTTATCTTTCTTTCTCTGACTTATTTCACTAAGCATAATACCCTCCAAGTCCATCCATGTTGCAAATTGAAAAATTTCATTCTTTTTTATGAACTTAACATGCAGCCTCTTTGAAGAAACTACTTAAAAGACGGGCAAACACTGCAAGATACTGATCCAATTTATCCATTCATCTGTTGATGGGCACTTAGGTTGCTTCCATATCTTGCAGTTGTCAACAATGCTGCTATGAACATTTTGACTCCTTGCATATCTGAAAAAGTCTTCACTCTATTTTCATAGTTCTTTGATTAATTTTTGTGAAGGATTTTAGGTTCAAAACATTTTTTATCGGAATTGTATAACATTTTTTTTCACATTTAGTCTAGCATTTAGAACAAAAAAGTAATACAGTGCAACTGCAATATTGGTCTTGCTATAGGTAATATTTTTTATTCTCATTTCATCAGTTGTATTTTTTCTTTTTTCAAAATACAAATCAATTATATTTTTTAATTTACAAGGATTCTTGTTCTGTGATTGCATCTTTTGCCCATAGAAGCTTATTCTTGCTCTGTGGATACAATAGCCACCTCAAATCCTCTGATAAAACCAATTATAATTTTTGTTGTGTATTCTCTTTTCCAGATTTATCTCTGTCTACCATGGGTCATTTTTCCCATTTGTTCAACTTGATCTTGATCCTTCTCCTTTTTACTATTGGTTTTATTTGTATTTCAGAGCAAAAGATTAGGTAAATTAATATAAAATCAGATGTAATATGAAAGAAGGGTGAACATACTAAGTTACGCTTAATTTTTTTTGATTTCAATAAGTAGGAAATTACGGGTGTTTTGCTCCATTAAGCATATGTCCTTTTGTAAAACATCATATGTACTTGTTTCTATCTGTAATCAAGAAAGAATCAAAACTGGTGAGTGAGCCATACACTTCTGGGGGAAAAAATGTGACTGTAACAGGATTGTGACAAAGAATTTAGGAGAGATTAGAATAAGGTAGACAAGGAGCCAAGTTTATTAACTGCAGATGTCAAATACACATTAATCAATTAGAAAGAGGGTCCAACATTGTGTTCCAAAAATGATAAAATAGCTAAATTTCCTTTTCTCTTCTTTTATTGAGGTATAGTTGATTTACAATATTATATGATCTTCCAGTGTATAGCATAGTGACTCACAATTTTTAAAGGTTATACTCCAATTATAGTTATTATAAAATATTGGCTATATTCCCTCTGCTAAAACAGCCAAATTTTCTTGAAATGGTAGTAACTGTATCTCATCAAATCTAGGATGCCTTTGAATATAAGACGTATCATTTTTTTTATACCACCAAGAAAAAGAAAATCACTGCCAATTATACCGTAGCAAAAATCATTCTTTTCATTTAGAATATTTAGACTTGGTTAGATGTAATTTTAATCCTTGAGAATACACAAAAAGAGAAATCTAAGTAAAATAAATTAAGGGATAACTAGAACCTTTTCACATTCTGAGTCTTCTAAGCCACTTCTTGACTCAAAGTCATCAGTGTCTGAGTTTTTCTACACAATTTCACCCTTTGACTCTTCAGAGTATCGAGGCAGGGTCTTTTAGATGTGTGCTCCACTCATTATCTCTGGGAGTTTCTTCCAAGCCATTGGCATCCCTTCAGTAAGTTTTGACGCTGATGTTTTCCTGTTCTTGACAGCAGGTATCAATGGAAAGTTTTCAGTCAACAACCAAGGCTCATAACTCTTCCTTAAATATTTTGTTCTCTGAAATGTTGAGGGCTTGCTGTTGTCCAGTCATGCCTCTCGGGATAACAACCAAGTAAATGCATGACAAAGCAATGGCAACACTGTGTCACATCTACACCGGATGGAGCCACACTATATGATGCTCTTTTTTATAAGATGCACCTGAATTTCAAAGGTGTTAATGTGGGAAAAAAAAAAGGAGTGTCTTAGAAATGATGAAATAAACAGAATTTATTCTTTACCTCTGGAAGACAAAACTTCTAATTTCTGTAACCCCTACGAATTTTATTTATTTATTTATATTTATTTATTTATTTATTTTATTTTTGGCTGTGCTGGGTCTTCATTGCTGCACACGGGCTTTCTCTAGTTGTGGTGAGCGGGGGCTACTCTTCCTTGCGGTGCGCGGGCTTCTCATTGGGGTGGCTTCTCTTGTGGAGCACAGGCTCCAGGCGCACGGGCTTTAGTAGTTGTGGCGCGTGGGCTTAGTTGCTCTGTGGCATGTGGGATCTTCCTGGACCGGGGCTCAAACCCATGTCCCCTGCATTGGCAGGCGGATTCTTAACCACTGCGCCACCAGGGAAGTCCCACCCCTATGAATTTTAGTAAAATACTGATAAGAAATACAGGTATTTTTAATAATACCAAAAGCCAAGTCAGTAGATGATAATTATAGGAAAATTGGTCAGATAGAGTTGGTTATTTGACTCTTAAAGAACATATTTCTGAGAAAGGCAAAATGTCTTAGAGTGAAATTTTATCAATAGTTGGGCTTCTCTTCATATGCGCTTCCTTCTCTCCACATGTAGCCGTGTAGAGTCCGGATTTACTTCCTCCACTCTACCTCTGTCTCAGGAGTCTTAGCCCGCCCCAGAAGATCCTTCACCTTCTTTAGAATGCATTCCTATGGTTTTATCCTGAGGCAGTGCTGCTGCCTGGTCCCTAGTGAGAAGCAAGAGAAAGGCTTGAGGGAAGAGCTCACTGACTGGTCGGTGCAAAGTCCTTTCATTTATCTCCTTGATTACAGCCCCGCAGCATTCTGTTGTTCCCTGTTCTTGTTCACTCCAAACTTGGCACCCCTATGGGACTCTGCCATTAAAATAGTTTCCATGCCTGCTGCGGTCTTCTGCAGCTTTTCATCCTGTACTATCTTTTTTTTAAAAAAATTAATTAATTTATTTTTGGCTGTGTTGGGTCTTCAGCGCTGCGTGTGGGCTTTCTGTAGTTATGGCGAGCAGGAGCTACTCTTTGTTGTGTTGCACGGGCTTCTCATTGCGGTGGCTTCTCTTGTTGCAGAGCACGGGCTCTAGGCGCCTGGGCTTCTGCAGTTGTGGCACCTGGGCTCAGTAGTTGTGGCTCACGGGCTCTAGAGCACAGGCTCAGTAGTTGTGGCGCATGGGCTTAGTTGCTCCGCGGCATGTGGGATCTTCCCGGACCAGGGATTGAACCCATGTCCCCTGCATTGGCAGGCAGATTCTTAACCACTGTGCCACCAGGGAAGTCCAATCCTGTACTGTCTTATCTGCCTCTATTTAGCCTCTAAGTTGAGAAAATTTTCTGGTCTGCTGATTGCTCCTGTTCTCATCTCAGTACTACTCAACATCTAGTCCCTTCTGTTCATATTTCTGTTATTTTAATGTGATTTTAGGAAAGAGAAAAAGTGAATGTTTATAGTCTGCCATTTTGATCTGGAAACCCCTAGGATTTTAAAAGATGGCAAGAATCAAATTGTACATTCCAAGAAATTAAGATTTTTTTTGTGGTTTAAATGCACCTTAAATTTTAAGATATAAATAGTTTGAGTCTTTAGCTAGGTATTATGTTCAGGTTATGTTCTCATGTTGTACAGATATTGTAGGTGCATGCATCAGTTTTGCACAAATGTTTGCATTTACTCTTTAAGTAATTCCAGTTTAGTTTGGGATATCCCAGTTGAACATCTCAAATTTAGAAAAATTTTAAGTTCTTAAGGAACAGATTATGTTTTAATTATTGCATTTCAGAGTCACAAAATACTCAGTCATTTTTACCACTAGAATATGTTCCATGAGGAAATAAAATCTAAACTGAAGTACCGTTCCTTCTGTTGCTGAGAGAAAAATGTTCTTAAAAGGCTTACCTCATAGAGTTGGATTTACAGACTACTTTCTAAGCAGCTCACCTCACAGCCATCGTTGACTTCCATAACTTAATATAAAGAAAATCTGTTTCTTCATATATTATGGTTGTAAGATTTATTGGTGACTGAAGCATGTAATTCCCATAAATAAGCCAGTTGTGGGTTAGATTCTCCAAGGCCAAAAGGCTCACGTGACATTTTTCATTTGGGTACAGAATGGCCATTTGGGCTTATAGGATCATTGAGCCTACATTTCTAGTAGTTGACACTGATCCATTCAAAGTCTATAAAATATAGCAGATGCCTCAGATACCTTTAAAGTTTTAAAATAAATAATTCAGACACCTTATAATTTTTTTGCCTGTAGGCTCTCTGAAACTAAGTGAAGGCAAACTTGGTCAGTACTTAAATGGGAAATAGTCAAATAAAGAATAAAACAACGAGTGGCTAAAGTATCACTACTGTTTCCCCCTGTATTTTTGCAATCTTCATGGAGCAATTTCTGGTATAGTATTAATATTGTTTTGCTGTGAGTAGTGGTTTTTCAGGTGGGGATTTTTAGTTCTTAGATGAAAGCACTACTACAAAATAAAGCTGCTTGGACACAAACTATTTAATTTCTATAGTTTGACTAAAATAACCTGCTAGGAATTAATGGAAACATCTCTAAATGTTAGTAGAATGGTTTTTCTTTTTTCAGAAATTGCATTTCAGTATTTTTTCCATTTTTCTTTTATCCTGTTCACAAGTCTCAGATGAGTGAAGAAGTAGATTAATGTATCTTCTAAACACTTTTAATAGAAAAGTATAGTAAATTCTGTACTATTTACATATATATTTGTATATAGGTGCAGGTATAGTTCTTCAGCAGTTGGGTAAAATTTTTATATGTTGCAGGATATAGCATTTGGAATGCCTCAAATTCCTTTTGCAAAGTGGTGGGATATAAAAGAATAAATATGATCACAACATCTGAACTTTTTATTTAGTAGGTACTGATAGCGGAGAAAATCAGCTGTGTACGTATGTGCTACGTGATTGTAGAATAGAATAAAGCAACGCTAGTTATTTCCTGTCTTGCCCTTTACATTTCCTGCATCTGACCAAAGATGATAGAGAAATAATAGTGTTAGATGTTCCTTGCTGTTATTTTTCAATATCCAGTCATATTTTCAATGTTTCTTAATCTTATATATAATGTTACAGGAATAATATAATCAAATAAATATTTGGATTAAGTCTAGTGGTGGTTTAAAGGGAATTCTCCACTCATTCTTATGACTTGAATCATAAATTGACAGTCCTCAATCCTATCTCCAAAAGGGCGTTTCTCCTGAGCTCCAACAACTCCATACTCAACTGCTCTTGTTTTAGGATCCCTCTAATTGCAAAGGAGTTTGGGAAATGCAGTCCACTGGGATGTCTGGGCAGAAGGGGAGCATGGATTTGGTGAACTGTTACTAGTCTTGGGACACAGAGCTTTACCTTCCTAACTTTAAGTTTAGTTAGTGGTTTCACTTTTTTCAAAGTTAGAAGTCTTGGATATACTATGAATTGTTTCCACTCTTTCCACAATTATTTGATATTGGTCACCAAGTTCCACCAATTCTATCTTTTTAATCCAGTTTCTCTCCATTCCACTGCTATCTCACTATTTCTTGTGTGGCCAGTTGCCTCCTACCTGCTTCCCATTCACCTTGGTCCTCCTTCCACACTGGTGGAGCAGTTGTATTACTCAAAAATTAAATGAGAATTAAAGATGTCATCTTACTTCACTTCTTTTTTTTTTTAAAATAAATTTCTGGTTTTTTAAAAAATTAATTAATTTATTTATTTTTGGGTGTGTTGGTCTTTGTTTCTGTGCGAGGGCTTTCTCTAGTTGCGGCAAGCGGGGGCCACTCTTCATAGTGGTGCGCGGGCCTCTTATTGTGGAGCACAGGCTCCAGACGCGCAGGCTCAGTAGTTGTGGCTCACGTGCCCATTTGCTCCGCAAATGTAGTATCATCCCAGACCAGGGCTCAAACCCGTGTCCCCTGCATTGGCAGGCAGATTCTCAACCACTGCGCCACCAGGGAAGCCCTAGTTCACTTCTTTTAAGATAAGACCTCGTGACTCACTGAAGTGTAAAATTTAAACAAAATTAGTTTGGTGTATACATTGCTCCTTGCAATCTGACCTTTATCAGTGTCTGCAACTCACCTATCACCTCATGCTCCAGTAACACTGAACTCTGTTTATTTACCAAATATATTATTCCCGTTGTGTCCTTATGAATGTTGTTTCTCCTGCTAGCAATGCACTTCTCTTACCTCTCCAAGTGGATGAATACCTACTCATCCTTTTACCTAGTTCAAATGTTGGCAAGGATTCTCCTATGTTCCTCCATAGCCATGATCACATTTTTCATGCATTTGTGAGTAACACTGATAACATTCTTTGACAATTTGAGTATATGTGTATTATGTTAACATTTAGCATAGTATCTGGAATATTATAGATGCTCAGTAAATGTTTACAAAAAAAATAAATACCTTAAATTGATATTGCTAAGAACTCATCACTGTTATTGTATAGCTATCCCAAGGCTTTTAGATAACTAGAGGATGAAATTATTTAACTTCTGATGTATGAATCAATAATATTTAGTGCTAAAGAATTGAACTGTGACTCATTCTGAAATCACATGGTCCCTTAGAGAGGGTGATTATTGAGAAGATGGACATTTGCGTCAATGGGGGATCTACTAGTAACCTGGCCATGCTACATTCCCTGTGATTTAGGGCAGTATCAATCAGTGTGCCCTCCAGCCATATCTTTCCATGTGTCAGAAATAGAAATGTGTTAAAAGATTTTTCTTTAATTTGAGGCAATAATCTCATAATTGTTCATTATTAGGATTGACTTGTTTAGGCCACCTGGTCTCATCTATTTAAAACTTTCAAAGCCCGAGCCCTCTTCCTTTTCTTCAAATAGGATAAAAAAAAAGCACATTGGGAACCCAGTTGATACCTTTGAATGGAAATATACTTCCAGTTGATGAGACCTTGTCTTTATATACTCAGCATTCAGCAGCAATTTTAAAAGACTGCAAAGAACATCATTTTCCTTAGAACCACAGTTTCCTGTTTTCTCTAGTTGTCCTTATTAAACCTCTGAATTCCCAGATTCTGGATCCTGTCTTTATAATCCTACCTTCCAACTTTGTCGACTTCCTGAAACTTTTTTATTCATGTTATCTATCTAGTTTCTTGCTTACTGCGTTCTGTCCCTGGCCTCCTATGACCATCTCTGCTCTTACGTAAATTTTTAGGATAGTTGTTATAATCTATATGTAGTTACCTGTATGTAACTTCTCTCTCCACCGTTCTGCAATGAACTGTCTTAGAAAGAATTTTTAACCTGATTGGATCTAAATAAAAAAGAAAGGAAGGAAGTACATGGAATGAGTCTGGAGCCAAGAAACACTCACGATGATTTTGCCAGCAATACAAGAGTTGCCATATTTCCCATTGGCTTTAGAGCATTGGCCAGAGCATAAATACGGTAGAGTGCCTGTCCCTACAGAGAGTGCAGTTCACTTAAACTGTGAAATGTCATTTTGTTAAAAGTGAACGTATGAAATACTCAAATTCATGATAATATTTTTATTTGTGGACTGAAAACTATGTGTTTTTCTGTTCATTGTCTCTTTGGGGGTTACCCATCCTTCATTGTTGGTCAGTGTAACCCAGAGGACTGAACTCACTGGCTCCAGGGCTGGGTGTGTGGTCCAAGTCTTACCAATCAGTATGACACACACTTGGACAGAACAAACAATTCAGAGCTGGGTGTTTACTCAAGCTCAATCCGAGTCAGTTTGAGATTTTCGCAGAAACTACTGGGAGAGAGACATTCCCTTTCCACTTGGGTTACTAAACTGATAGAAAATCCTCTTGGAGCTATCAGGGGGCATCCTTACTGCGTGGAGAAGGCATATTTGACAGTAAAGCAGACGGAGGAAAATAGGGTTAAGATATAAAGAGACAGGAACAGTGTTCCAATGAATTTATTGAAGCAACTGGATTCAGCACACGATTTAATCATGTGAGGTGGTAGATTCCTTTTATCTTTTAAGCTGGTTTGAGTTGGTTTTTTTTTTTAATAGATCTTTATTGGAGTATAATTGCCTAACATCATACACAAAAGTAAACTCCAAATGGATTAAAGACTTAAATGTAAGACCAGACACTATAAAACTCTTAGAGGAAAACATAGGAAAAACACTCTTGGACATAAACCACAGCAAGATCTTTTTTGACCCACCTCCTAGAGTAATGGAAATAAAACAAAAATAAACAAATGGGACTTAATTAAACTTAAAAGCTTTTGCACAGCAAAGGAAACCATAAACAAGACAAAAGACAACCCTCAGAATGGGAGAAAATATTTGCAAATGAAACAATGGACAAAGGATTAATCTCCAGAATATACAAACACCTCATGGCGCTCAATATCAAAAAAACAATTAAGTTAAAAAATGGGCGGAAGACCTAAACAGACATTTCACCAAGGAAGACATACAGATGGCTAAGAGGCACATGAAAAGATGCTCTACATCACTAATTATTAGAGAAATGCAAATCAAAACTACAATGAGGTATCACCTCATACAGGTCAAAATGGCCATTTTCAAAAAAGCTAGAAACAATAAACGCTGGAAAGGGTGTGGTGAAAAGGGAACCCTGCACTGTTGGTGGGAATGTAAATTGATACAACCACTATGGAAAACAGTACGGAGGTTCCTTAAAAAACTAAAAATAGAACTACCATATGAGCCAGCAATCCCACTACTGGGCATATACCCTGAGAAAACCATAATTCAAAAAGCGTCATGTACCACAGTGTTCACTGCAGCACTATTTACAATAGCGGGGACATGGAACCAACCTAAATGTCTATCGACAGATGAATGGATAAAGAAGATGTGGCACATATATACTATTGAGTTGGGTTTTTGTCCTCTGTAACTAAAAGAAACTGGCCAAGTCGGTCATTTGAATATAGCCTTTAGATGAGACATTTAATAGTTTTGTAATTGATAGGCTTACTTTTCTTCTTGGAAATAATGTAAGGCTTTAAAGCCATTTTTCTTGTTTTTCTTACAAAATATGAAGTCCCTCTGAGAAGATACTATCTTGCTAACAAGACAGTTGATTACATCTTGCTGAATTTTTAAAATGCAGTGGTTTTCAGACAAATTTGAAAACAAATTATTTACCTTGTCTTCTACTTGGGCTCTATGGATCATAAGCATCCGTTTCCTGAACATTATGGGGAACACCTTTTTTCTTTATTTTCTGTGATTGTATATAAGTAGTTAATGATCCTTTTAGAATGTACCTAAACAGTGGAAACTTGCTTAAATCCATTTAAAGTTTCTCTGGACCTGGAATTGTATATGTCCTATAACGGTTAAAGACATCATTAGCTGAAGGATTTTCTACCTTCTGTGTCTTGGGAATCATTTCACTCTTTGACCCGTCACTGAACTTGAGAAGGCACAGTGGCCATTTCTTAAGTCAGATCTTATCTTTTCAGATTTCTAAGGCTGCCTTTTGAACTTCTTTGTTGTTTTATGACTATATAGGCTTGTCTCTGAGTAAATTTCCAGAATGAAAGGGAGCTTGGAAAACATCTCATTATCACGAAAACACGGTTTCTTATGAGCTCTATTCCATATGTAAATACCCACTCATTTGAGTTTCTTTTCAATGTTTGGCATTTCAGTTTGTATACATCTACATATTTATATATAAATTATTCCACACATTTTAGGAGAAACTATTATGGGGGTGGGAAACATTATGTTAAATAATTATCATTTTACAATTTGAAAGACTTTCCTTTTCTGTTTTAAAAACACTACCCTTTAGAGCTTATGTAGTAGTGACATTGCAAGTTCTACATTTCAGATCCCTGGAATTCAAATAACATATTTTATTCTTGCATAATTAAAGTTCATTGTAATTGGAGATTTCTGTGGAGACTATTCAGCATATTTCCATGGTCTCTCTACCTTGTCTGTTCAACTGATGAGTTACTGTTTCCAAACTTCTCTGAAAGAAATGCACCTAATAGCTTGTGATGCAAATTATGCACATGCAGGATTATATATTTATACACATATAGCAGTATTTGTGGTGGCACTTGGGTATGAAAATGATGCTTCTGACCTCTGGTTACTACCTGTTCACATTACACCACTGCTTGAAATTAGGAAATGACACTCCATGGTCAGAAAGATAAGCTCCAGCAGCCGTGCATGCTGACATGCCTTGTGTCTTGCATTCCCTGGTTCCAGTCCCATTAACATATCCTAGGCTCTCATGTGGTTTTAGGCTGTGGGCTTTTACACAGGCTGTTGTCTCAGTCTGCAGTGCTCTCTCTGCCTGCTTTTGTACCTGGCAAGCTCAAGGCTCAGTTTAAGTGTAGTATCTTAGATGAGGCCTTTATTGACTGCTCTGAGTAATCTTTTCCTCTTTGACCCTGGTGTACTTTTTACACACTATTATCAGAGCAATTATAGTATTCATATTTGTTGAGATGTAATATTAATATGGTAGAATAAGAAATGAGGCAAACTTTGACTACTCTTACTTTGCTGAATCTTAAGGCAGGGTGACTTTAATTAAGGAGTCATGGTTTCTTTCCTCACAGCTGGTGGAAATAGAATACTTTGTGCAATAAACATACTTCCAAATCTAGACCTCTTTTACAGAACTTGCTTTAAACAAGTATGATTTTATAGTTTTGGATTTGTTTACCCCTCCATGATTCAATCACATCTACTTCCAAGGACCTTTCATCAAAGAATATTCTACTCTTTCCCTTGATTTGGACCCATAGGACAAATGCATGCAGTTATCTGTATCTAAGTTCAAGGCCTTGGTTTATATGTGAGACAAAAGTTCAAGGTGACATGATTAGAGGTAGGCTCTAGATCTGTCTTCTGGGCTCTGTCCCAAAGTACTTAGCCCTGGCAAAGTCAGGGCAGAGCCAACACTCAGATGAATCCATCCTCTGCTTGATTTATAAGCATATAAAACTCATTCCCAGGAATTACGACAACTGTTCTTCTCGTTGATATAGGTGGTGATTGGCTGTGGGATACAGACACTGCTTTGGGCCTTACCGTCTCATATGCCTTAAGGATGCTCAGCTCTGTTTGACTCAACCCATGTGGACAAGTGACCTCTCTTTAATGACCTAGGACACTATAAAGCCAAGAGTGGAGGTGGGTTTGGGATACAGGGACCACAGCCTGCACAGTGTTAGACCATAGCAAAGGTGTTGAGGGGGAAAACACCAGCTTTTTCCCTCAGTGTTTCTAGACGGATGAAAACGATCACACTATATCAATGAAACTGAAAATGACCGGGTAGAATCAGACATCTCTCAGGGTGAAGGACAAAGGGTGTGAGCCCTCCTGATTACATTCCGTCTCACGCTCTTGGCTTTGTATGAGTGGTGCACTGAGAGAGTGGTGGGGTTGGTAGGAGGAGACTCAGAGAAGTCATTGCAATTTAAGAATTGGTCTAAAATGGGACCTGACTCCTAGATATAGATGCTAAAATGTCTCTTAAGATTATGGAGGTCAAATGTCTCTACCTCCCATATCTTTATTTCTGTTATTCCAAGACCCAGGGGCCTGACTGCAGGGGGAAATGAGTCCTCAGGAGCAGTAAAAATACTCTATTTGTCTGTTACATGTCTTTTTAAATGTCTTTTTCCCCTTTCCATATGAACATATTGTAACATATACTTAGTCTTTTCATATCTGTGTCCTCATCATCTAGCATAATGCCCAGGTCTCCATAAAGTAAATGAATGCTGAGTGAATGAATGGCGACACATGGTTTGCTTTGATGAAAAACATACATTTGATGAGACTGCTGGTGTGCTTATTTGTATCAAATTTTTGACCTCTGAGCACGGCACTCTGTAAATGTTCCTATATGAACATGCCCATTGCTAACTTTTGTTTCAAGACCTTTTTGCAGTTTTGTAAGCTAGCAAGATCAATGCAGGATTCTATGAATGCCATTATTTTCAGCATTCACTCATTTTAGAAGAAAAGGAAGCTTCTTTTCCTCACCTCCCACAGCCTGAAGAAAATTTCCTTTTTGAGAACAAAATTACCATTTGTTTCAAGCTTTCTCTTCATTTATAGCAATTTCCACATGTTTTAAACTATTCTCAGCAAAAGAAAAATCAACACGTGCACTTTTGATACGTAGACTAATCTGGTTGACACAGGTTTAAAGGCATCGTGGCTGCAACACGTAAGTTGGAAGATTTTTCTTTATTTGCTCTTGGCTATTGCCAGTGCTGTCTATGAACTCAGAAGCAGGACAAACTGAACTTTGTTTTTTTTTTTTTTTAGTGTCCCTTCGAGAAAGGGGCTGGGAGGGCTTATGGATGCCCGTCTCACTTGCCCTTTGCCTTGTGCTGGCTGTCCGTCTTCTTGGGGAGCAACATGGCCTAGAAAACGGAGCTGTTTTTTGAGTGCTGTTAAATGGGCCACATAAAGTGGACCTTGAACTGTACTATCAAATAGCTCAATCTCTTCTTAAGGATGAGACAGCATACCATTTAGCTCAAGTTTTGCCTGCATATTTTTTATCATCCTCCGCAGTCACCCAGCTGTGGCCTGCCAATTCCAGCTCCTGACAGGTAGCAAGCTGGATTCTTGGCTGTAGAGAATCTCAAAGCAGTTTCGATATGCTCTAGGGAGGGCAACTGTTTAGCCTAAGCAATTCAAAGAAGCATAATTGTGCTTCACACTACACAGAAAGTCACCACATCTGTTTCATATTTTTGGCTTTTAGAACTGAACTAGAACAGAGAAATAAACATACAGCTTTGAATATAGAGTAAAAACAAGTTCATGGTGCACAGATGAGCATATTGTATGTAACTCAGTGAAAATTTCCTTAATGAGGGTTTCTTTTGGTTAAGTGAGAAATATTTCTGGTGTTAATCAAGGTTTTTTAAAAAAGATTTAATAGAAAATATTATCTATTTAAATGTCAAGGCAGCCTATCATTCCCCCTTAAATCTATTACAGTCAATTGTTGAGATGCTGCAGTGGTGTTCACGTGACCTATTGCAAATATTTGGGGAGTCATCTGCACTGCATTAGCCTTTCTAGTGGCAGTTATTTAAAAAAAATAATTTGGATGTAGTAGGCTAAAAACATTCAAGGCAATGAATTAGAACTTCATTAACCACTTTCATCTTTTATTTTGGTTCAAATGTAAATGCAGTCATTTGATATCTAAGTGTATATAATATGTGATGACTGTCTTTTAAAAATGTAATCTAGCAGAAAATACATCTTAATTTGAATGTAACAGTGTCTTAAATATAATTTTAATATTCTTCAACATCTGGCGTCTCAAAGAATGAGGTCATTTGAGGTTAAGAAACTTTTCCCTGAAAAAATAATAATAATAATAATCTTCAGACAAACAGTGAAAAAAGCAAGCACTTATCTAAATGATCAGATACCATGGAGAAAGTAGAAGAAAGAAACTAACCTGCACCAAGGTTTTCCTTTTATAGGGGGTTTTACATTATAATCCTTATGTATTTCCTACAATAACTATTATATAGGTAACATTTTTGAAATCTTTCAGAAGAAGAATCTGACATGAAATAATTAGCTGAGATATCACGAGATCTGCTGTCCTCTCTTACTTTCTTTCAATTTTGCAATTATGTGTTTTTGTGTTTATTTTTTAATGTCTATCTTCCAGCAATCTGCAAGCTTCATGAGGCCAAAGGACTCACTGTGTACTCAGGGACCGGCTCACATATGAATAGCAACTAATTGATATATATTGATAGTAATAGATGCCAGGCCCTGTTCTAAACTACTCAAATATATTGACACATTTGGTACCCCCCAACAAAACTTTGAATGGATTATTATTACCCCTACATTATAAGTGAATAAAGACAGGCACAGAGAAGTTAAGTAACTTGCCAAAGTTAACACAGCTGTAGGTGGAGGAAGCAGGGTTTAAGCCTCAGCAGTCTGATTCTATCTAGGTCCAAGCTTTTAACTACCAAATGGACTCTTGACAAAATAAGAAATACTCTGAAGTTCATCAAGATTGAAAAAACCTCGTAGAGAAAATTACTCACTTAAATGTTAAGATAGCTTATCATTACCTCTTGAAAGCAGGCTTGCCCAACTCCAAAATCAGTGCTCTGTGTCATCGTGAAGTGCTCAAATCTCTTTCCCTTCTCTGATTATTAATCCAGTAGAGGTAGGTCTTTTTAGCCAAAATGTGGTGACACCTAGGAAGATATTAATCTCCTTGATTTTTGGCTTCCTTTTTTCTTATTTAAAGATTTGGGCTTTGTGAGTAACATGGGTCTGTTTTTTCCTTGCCTTGAAGGAAAAGTAAGATGGGGCAGAGGCTCACCTTTGTGACAGATTTAGGCTGACGGGAGTTTAAAGTGTATCCCTGAAGTTACGGGCCTAGAGCCGCCATGGTTCTGTGCAGTAAGCCAGAAGGAATAAATTATTCTCTTCCCTTCTTCTGTCATTTTAAATCTGCAAAGGAATTGTGTGCTATAAAAACTCAAAACCTGTTCCTCTATTGTTAACATCTAATTTTTTTATAGGCTGTCAGAGATTAGAGAGAGGCTGCACAGTTCAAGTGTCATTTTCAATCAGGTACCTATCACGCATTTTATATCAGAAAGCCAATGAGTATTTGTTAATTACAGCGAGCATATAATCTTTCAAATGCAAATAGTCTGACTCAGATTTCAGTTTGTTTGGTACCAAGTGATGATGAAAGAATGGTATAGCCTGAACGTTGTTTTACTCCCATCTGTGTGCACCAGGCAATCACCACTTACAGATGGTTGTGATTCAGAGACAGGTTGCCACATGCGAAAAAAGTATGTTTCAGTTATTTTAATAAGATTTATTGCAGTAGTCACAGTTAAATGCTTAAACCTTAATGATAATTGCTGCTAATCTTTCAAGAAAATGATTAGAGTTTAATAAACCTCAAGAAGGATATTTTGCTGTAAACTTAAGCAAAATTACAAAGGTAAATTTTATGTTTACTCCCTGATCTCATAAATTATAACTCTGCTTATACCCTTTTCCAGTCTCTGAAATTAGATTTTGTATATATATATACACACACGTTTATATTATATGTATTGGGGACAAATTAAGACACGAAGCTGCTCTGAAAAACATAATTGGGCAAGTGGCAATGAATAATTCTGAACAAATATACTAAAACAATTTCTATTAGCCTTGAGCTTTTTTGTGGTAAAATATATATAACATATTTATCCTTTTAACCGTTTTTTAAGTGTACAACTCAGTGGTATTAAGCACACATATGATGTTGTGCATCTATCACCACTATCCATTTCCAGAACCCTTTCATTTTCCCAAGCAGAAACCTTGTACCCATTAAATAGTTAATCCCCATGCCCCCTTAGCCCACCTCCCGGTAACCTCTATTCTACTTTGTATCTCTATGAATTTGCGTGTTCTCAGGACCTCATATAAGTGGAATCATACAATTTTTGTCCTTTTGTGTCTGGCTTATTTCATTTAGCATAATTTTTTCACTTAGCATAATGTCTTCAGGTTCCTTCATTTATCAGAATTTCATTCCCCTTTATGGCTGAAGAATATTTCATTGTGTGTATATACCACATTTAAAAATCCGCTTGTCTGTTGATGGACATTGGCATGGACATTGGGAATAATGCTGCAATGAACGTGGGTGTAAATCTTTGAGTCTATCCTTCCAGTTCTTTTGGGTATAAACCTATGAGTGGGATTGTTGGGTCATATAGTAGTTCTATGTTTAACTTTTTGAGGAGCTGACAAATGTTTTTCACATTGGCTGCACCATTTTATATTTCTACTGGCTATGCACGAAGGTTCCAATTTCTCCACATCCTTGCCAAAACATGGGTAAAGGGTATTTCTCCCCTTTTTAAAAAATAACAACCATCCTGATGGGTATTAACCTTATGATTTTTACGTTAAATAAATACTTGGATAATTGTATGAAAATTTTTATTTACTAATTTTGTGCAAATGGTCACAAAGTTGTTAACATAGAATGATCTTAATTTTAATTATTCCATTATCTTTATGTGTTTGGTTAATTTCCTGAATTAACTCTGACTCTGAATAGGAAAGTTGCTTTAGTTAAAGGTGATGCCAAAAAGGCAAGTATAAATAATTTTTAACCCTTTATGAAAACCTAAATATTTTATCTTAATGTATAAAATAAGGACAGCAATAAAATGCATAAATACATGAAAGAGATAAAGCAGCATAGCTTATAATTCAGGGCATTTCAGTTGTTCAGGCAAGAGGCTGTGTTTGCTTAGTAGGTTGAAATAGTATATACATATATGTGTGTGTATATGTGTATATACATACATACAAACAGACCCACACACATACACAGAAATCTCTATAACCAGGAGACTATTGCAGAGGCGATATGGGTAGATTAATTGTGATCCTGATAGGTATCAAAACCTGGGATACCCTCGTTGACCTTGGATTTCAGGATTTGTCTTTACTGAGGAGGCACTTGTTTTCTGAGGTTGGCCTAACAAACAGGTGTAATCTGTTAGGCACATTCTAATTATGGCTATTTCCTTTTCAAGCCAGGAACCAAATCTGCTGCCTCTTGATTTGAGTGAAATTAGTGCCTCTTTAAAGATGGTGTTGTGTTAAGTCCATACTTTTGACTGGGGGAAATGTGGAGAGTGGGTGTTGGGGAAGAGTTCCACATGACAGAGGCCACTCAGAGGGGAAACTGGACCTCCTGTTTTGGGAAAAAATCAGTGGGTACTGAGTTTTGATTGAAGATGGCTACAATCCATCCGTTAGACACATTTTAAGGTTTAATGTTTCATTTCTTGTACTAAGCACCAACATTTTATCACCATATAATTCTAGGTTTATATGGATTTGGAGCTTCAACTTTGGGTTCATGTCTGAAATAAAAGTCCTTAACTTATTTATTTGTAGTTTTCAGATGAAATAACTTAGCTGTATTTTTTTCAGAATCAAGTTCAACATGTTTTGTAGAACTATTATGTGGAAAAACTCATTTAAGAAAGTAGATACAAATGAAATAATTCTTCTTTCAGATCTACAATTTTGGTAGCATTTTCATTGATACCATTCAATGTTTATTTATTTATTTTTATTTTAATTTTTAAATTATTATTTATTTATTTATTTATTTATTTTTGGCTGTGTTGGGTCTTCGTTTCCGTGCGAGGGCTTCCTCCAGTTGCGGCAAGCGGGGGCCACTCTTCATCGCAGTGCGCGGGCCTCTCACTATCGTGGCCTCCCTTGTTGAGGAGCACAGGCTCCAGACGCGCAGGCTCAGTAGTTGTGGCTCACGGGCCTAGCCGCTCTGCGGCATGTGAGATCTTCTCAGACCGGGGCTCGAACCTGTGTCCCCTGCATTAGCAGGCAGACTCTCAACCACTGCGCCACCAGGGAAGCCCCAATGTTTATTTTTAAGTACATTAGTTTATAATAACACTTAATAAGATGCTAGCACTGAAACAAATGTTTTGCACCTCTGATCGGGGCACTGAAAAATATAAATTAAAAAAATCGTGTTCTTTTCTCGGGCAACTTACCTTCCAAACTGCACTGAAGTGCACTGCAAGGTGAGCTATTGTACACGTATTTAAAATGCAACCATAAATGAGAGACCACATTGTCAGGAATAGCCAATATTCTCATTGTACTGGAAATGCATGTTAGCCTGGGTAGTTGTGGAAAGGAATGAATCATAGCCTCTTTTCCAATGAATGAGTCATGGCTGGCTGAATGGAGGTGGGAGTTTCAAGCGCTCTTTCTTTCAGTGATGGAAAGAATTTTTCATTGTTTTATATATTATTCAATATCTCTGTCACTATCGCTGTTGAAAAATGATATGAAAAATGATCATTTATCATTTAAAATCAATTGAGATATTTACAACTATACTTTTTTTCCATGGATCTAAAAGTGCTTTCCAAAAATCAGTTAATTTGCAGAATATACTACTGTAAGGTTAGTCTTATTATCACCATTTTATGGACAAATTCAAAGCAAGAGAGGTTAATTAACCCATCACAGAGTCCAAAGGGCCAGAGTGGCAAGGCAAAATGGACTGAGCACCAACTTGAAGGCCAGGAACTCTGCTTTTAGCATGAATTTTAATTGATTTAGATCAGTTTCTCTAGCCTAAAAAGCACAAGCAATAATTCTGAATTATCATGTAGCAATATAGTGTGGATTAAATAATTAATATTCTGAAGCCCTTTATAAATGTGAATTATTATTACTCATTCTAGCCTAGACCGCTAAGTCGGCCAAGCTACCTTCCAGCACTGGTGACTAAAGTGTAAATTAATTGACTAAGTGAGAAATTCATCTCATACATTTCCTGCTGAGAGATAAGACTCCTCTGTTCTGTTTGGAAATATATATATACAGGGGTGCATTTTACTCTGCTTCCCTTAATGTATATATTTGCATCTGATTCCCTAACAAACTGGGAATTCATCTTACACAGAGAGATACATGTTTAAAATACCAGTATAAAATGCTCATGCTATTAGAAAAGCATATCTCTCATCTTTTAGAGATGTACTGTTAAGAATATTGTCATGTGGCTAGCCAAACAGTAATTTGCTTTACTAGTCTTTTACACACGTTTGGAAGGATTACCAAAAATAGTATTTTCTCCACAAATATACTGTCCAGGGCTATTAAGCTTTGTGCTTATGTTTGGTGCTTTTTCTATAAGTATACTTAGGGAACATTGCAATATTGGAAATCCAAGGGTTGCTTGATTGACAGTTTTTTCCCCCTAACCATTTGATTAGAAAAGTTATTGTTAGAGCGGAAAAAAGCCCAAAACACTTCGTTTAAAGGAAAGGAGGGCTAGGGATTGAAAGGTATGAGGACTAAAACTAATTAGTGTTTTATGCCTTTTCAGAGGCATAAGGAAGACCATCTAAATGAGTCTCCACATATTATTGGATAGATGATAAGAATAATTTTCAAGATTCTGTTAAGACAGCATTTCAGTCATTTATTCAACAAATATCTTTTGAGCACCTATTATATGCTTGGCACGGTTCTAAATGCTAAGAATAAGAAGCAGGCCTGTGACTGTCTGCTATCACTTGCAGTAAACAAAAGAATGAAAGTGTGTATGTATGTATATATGTATTCTAAGTTGATGAGATAAGGGCTAGGATGAAATGATGAAATGGTGAAAGGGGACAGAGTATAGTGGGAGTACTATCTTCAAAGGAGTGGCCAAGAAAGGAGGAGATTGACAGTTGAGCAGAAGTTTGAACAAAGTGAGGATGCAAGCCTTATGCGTGTGTTTGGCAAGCACATACCACCACACAGAGGCAATAGTCATGCAAGAGCCCTGGGAAGGTGGCACGTGGCAGGAGTAAGCATGGTGGTGATTCTGTGGGTCATCACAGGGCTTAGATATTTGGAAGTGTACTCAATTCTCAGAAAACAGCTAAGAGACCTTTGGAGAAGGTAATTGTGCACATGTACCTGTGGGAAGACAAACTGTAAACAACTTGAACATTGGTACAGACTATCAAGAGCTAGCAGACGCCTGGTTTATATAAAGCTAGCAGAAGCTTGACATTAATTTCAAGGATATGTAGAGAATAATTCTTAAATTTTCAAAACATATTCAAGAATCTGATTTTGAAGACAGAAGAGTAAATATATACTGGAGAAATCTATATAATTTGGACAACTGCAGGTTGGGGCAAAAGGTCCATTGGATAACCCAGACAAACCAGTGGAGTATACAGTGATTCATGAATCAGTAGATCATAATTTTTGCTTTCAATTCTTTTTATTAGGATAAAATTCACATGCCATAAAATTCACCCTTTTAAGTATACTATTTAGTAGTTTATAGTATATTCACAAAGTTGTAGAAACATGACAACTATCTAATTCCCCGAGGTTTTCATGATGCCACAAAAACCCATGTACCTGTTAGCAGTCACTCCTCTTTTCCCCTCTCCCCAGCTGCTTGTAGTCCTTAATATACTTTTTGTTTCTGTGAATTTGCCTACTCTGAACATTTCATATAGATGGGATCATACAGAAGGTGGTTTTTTGTGTCTGCCTTCTAAAACATATCATAATAATTTCAAGGTCATCCATGTTATAGTATGAATAAGTAATACTTCATTCTTTCTTATGGCTCAATAATATTCCATTGTATGGATATATCACATTTTGTTTATCCATTCATCTGTCGATGGACATTTGGGCTATTATGAATAATATTGCTATGAATATACCTGTCCAAGTTTTTGTGTGGATATATGTTTCCAATTCTTATGTGTATATACCTAGGAGTGGAATTGCTGGGTCGTATGGGAACACTGTGTTCAGCTTTTTGAGGAACTGCCAAACGGTTTTCCAACCTGGCTACACCATTCTGCATTCCCACCAGTCATGTATGAGGGTTCCAGTTTCCCCACATCCTCTTCCATACTTTCTGTCTTTTTGATTACAGCCATTCTAGTGTGTACAAAGTGATATCTATCTCACTGTGGTTTTTATTTGTGTCTGTAATAACTGACAGTATTGAGCATCTTTTCATGGGCATGTTAGCTAGTTGTAATATTTTTTTTGGAGAAGTTTTTATTCAAATCTTTTGCCCATTTAAAAAATTGGGTTATCTGTTTATATGTTGTTGAGTTGAAAGAGTTCTGTATTCCTTCTGGATGCTAGATCCAGATATGCGATTTGCAACTGTTTTCTCCCATTCTGTGGGTTGTTTGATAGTGTCCTTTGAGGCATAAATGTTTTTAATTTTGTTGAAATCTTATTTATCTTTTTTTCCCTATACTGGATCCCTTGCATTTCCATATTCATTTTAGGATCAGCTTGTCAATTTCTGCAAAAAAGTCAGCTGGGAATTTGATAGGGATTATATTGAATCTGTAGACCTATTTGGGGAGTATTACCATCTTGACAATCCATGAGCACAAGATATAGTTCCATTTATTTTAGGTTTTCTTTAATTTCTTTCCACAGTGTTTTATAGTTTTCAGTGTATATCTTGCACTTCTTTTGTTAAATTCATTCCTAACTATTCTTTTTAATGCTATGGTAGATAGAATTGTTTTCATAATTTAATTTTCAGATTGTTTATTGCTAGTATATGGAAATATAGTTGATTTTGGTGTATTGTTCTTGTACCCTGAAACCTTGCTGAAGTAGTTTATTAATTCGAATAGATTTTTAGTGGATCTCTTAGAATTTCCTATATGCAAGATCATGTCATTTGAAAGTATAGTTTAATTTTTCCTTTCCAATCTCGATAACCTTTTGTTGTTTTTTCTTGCCTAATTGCCTTGACTAGAATCTGTACAATGTTGAATAGAAGTGACTTGAGTGAATATGCTTGTCTTTTTTGTGATCTTAGGAGAAAAGTGTTCAGTTTTTCACTGTATGATATACCTGTAGATTTTTTTGTAGATAGCAGTTGAGGAATTTTTCTTCTAATCTTGGAGTTTTGACTGTTTTTTTAAAAAATCTTGAAAGGGTGTTGCATTTGTCAAATGCATTTTCTGAAATGGTTAATTTTTCGTCCTTTGTTCTATTTCTGTGGTGTATTACATTGATTAATTTTCATATGCTGGTTGCATCTTTGCATTCCTTGAATAAATCCCTCTTAGTCATAATGTATAGTCATTTTTATAAGTTGTTGGATTTGGTTTGCTAGCATTTTGTTGAGGATTTTTGTAATGTCTTTGTTTTTTTATATCAGGGTAATTCTGGTCTGATAGAATGAATTGGAAAGTGTTCCCTCCTCTTCTATTTTAAATTTTTAGGGAAAAATTTGTAAAGGATTGGTTATTGGTTATTTTTTCTTTAAACATTTGGTAAATGACCAGTGATGATTTCTTGTCCTGGGGTTTCTTTTGTGAAAAGTTTTAAAGACTACTCTTTCAATCTCTTTACTTGTTGTAGGTGTATTTATATTTTCCACTGCTTCTTGAGTAAGTTTTGATAGTTTGTCTTTTTAGGTGTTTGTCCATTTCAGCTGGGTTATCTAATTTGTTGTCATATAATTATTCAGAGTATTCCCTAATAATTTTTTTATTTCTGTAAGGTCGGTAATAACATGTATGCCCATAGATACAGATTTATAATTATGGTTTTAGGCTGTTGTCTTTTAAATCATATAAGAGAAAAATAGAGTTAAGATAAAAAATAGGTTTATACTGCCTTTTAAATTTACTTATGTAGTTAGCTTTACCAGTGCATTTTATTTCTTTATGTAAATTTGAGTTACTGTCTAGTGTCATTTTCATATCAGCCTGAAGGACTGACTTCTTTTTGATTTCTTGTAGATCAGGTCTGCTAGGAACAAATTCTCTCAAACTTTGTTTAGCTGTGAATGTATTAATTTCTCCTTCATTTTTGAGTGATAGGTTTACTAGATATAGAATCCTTGGTTGACAGTCTTTTTCTTTCAGCACCTTGAGCGTCATCCCACTGTTTTCCTACCTCCATGATTTCTGATGAGAAATTAACTGTTAAGCTTTTTGAGGGTCCCTGTATATGAAGATTTACTTCTCTGTTTCTGCTTTCAAGATTCTTTCTTTGTCTTTAACTTTCAGTGTGTATCTAAGGTGTAGACCTCTTTAAGTTTATCCTACTTGGATTTCATTGAGGTTCTTGGTTGAGATGTATAGCTTAATATTTCTCATCAGCTGGAGAAGTTTTGGGAAATTATTTCTTCAAATATTTTTTTTCTGCCTTGTTCTCTCTCTCCTCTCTTTCTAAGACTCCTATTAAATGTATGGTGGCATGCTCAGTCATGTCCCCAGTTCTGAGGTCTGTTCACTTTTCTTCATTCTTTTTATTTTTTTTTAATTTTTATTTTTTTTTCACACACACACACTGTATTTTATTTTTACAAGAGATAAATAGACTGACACCAAGCATTGTAAATGGATGACCACAACAAAAGCAACAATGATTGCAATTACCAAACACGAAACACACTCATACTATGTCATAATATTGACTTTCAATCCAGTAATCCTCCACTGTAACAGCTCCTTTACTTTGCAGTGAAAATTGATTTCTATATTCTTTGCCTCTGAGTCCTTGTGGGATTTTTTTTTTTTAATTCAAACTGAAAGTCACAAAAATTATAATCATCCTCATCAGTTCACTCAGTCCCATGTAATTAATTTTTTTTTCATCTTCATCTTTTGTTAGCACTTTTATGAGTTCATCAGTTTTTCATTAGAGTTCTGAAAATGCTTATTCATTCAGTTCAGCAGTACAGATACCAGAAACCTGTACTTGTCAGAGTCTTTTCTATGAATTCCTTGAAGATGAAACCCTTTTATAGGAACATATTTGCAAAAGCATCAGAGTACACCCAGAACTGTCTGTAACTGACAAAGGACTTAAAAATGACCACGGTTAAAGATTTGATGAAAGTTCATAATAGTGCAATTGACAAGGAAATTTAGTTTTTTCTGAGATATACATTTTAAAGTAATAACTAGAATTATGACTTATAACATTATACCAGAACATATAAGATTTTTAGAAATTTCACGTAATGTCTGAAACATTTATATTAACGTATTTCCATACAGATAACCCAATGAAAGTTTAGTATTAGTTGTTTTGTTTGTTTGTTTTTTTATACTGCAGGTTCTTATTAGTCATCAATTTTATACAAATAAGTGTATACATGTCAATCCCAATCGCCCAATTCAGCACACCACCATCCGCACCCCACCGCAGTTTTCCCCCCTTGGTGTCCATATGACCGTTCTCTACATCTGTGTCTCAACTTCTACCCTGCAAACCGGCTCATCTGTACCATTTTTCTAGGTTCCACATACATGCGTTAATATACGATATTTGTATTTCTCTTTCTGACTTACTTCACTCTGTATGACAGTCTCTAGATCCATCCACGTCTCAACAAATGACTCAATTTCGTTCCTTTTTATGGCTGAGTAATAGTCCATTGTATATACGTACCACAACTTCTTTATCCATTCGTCTGTCGATGGGCATTTAGGTTGCTTCCATGTCCTGGCTATTGTAAATAGTGCTGCAATGAACATTGGGGTGCATGTGTCTTTTTTTTTTTTTTTTATAATGCTTATTTCTCGTACATGTTTTGGCTTCATCATCTCTGACTGCTTCTTTTTTTTTTTTTTTTTTCCACACACACACACTGTATTTTATTTTTACAAGAGATAAATAGACTGACACCAAGCATTGTACATGGATGACCACAACAAAAGCAACAATGATTGCAATTACCAAACATGAAACACACTCATACTATGTCATAATATTGACATTCAGTCCAGTAATCCTCCACTGTAACAGCTCCTTTACTTTGCAGTGAAAATTGATTTGTATATTCTTTGCCTCTGAGACCTTGTGGGATTTTTTTTTTTAAATTCAGACAGAAAGTCACAAAAATTATACTCATCCTCATCAGTTCACTCAGTCCCATGTAATTAATTTTTTTTCATCTTGATCTTTTTTTTAGCACTTTTATGAGTTCATCAGTTTTTCATTAGAGTTCTGAAAATGCTTATTCATTCAGTTCAGCAGTACAGTCAGTTACCAGAAACCTGTACTTGTCAGAGTCTTTTCCATGAATTTCTTGAAGATGAAACCCTTTTATAGGAACATATTTGCAAAAGCATCAGAGTACACCCAGAACTGTCTGTAAATGACAAAAGACTTAAAAATGACCACAGTTAAAGATTTGATGAAAGTTCATAATAATGCAGTTGACAAGAAAATTAGTTATTTCTGAGATATACATTTTAAAGTAATAACTAGGATTATTACTTATAACTTTATACCAGAACATATAAGATTTTTAGAAATTTCATGTAATGTCTGAAACATTTATATTAACATATTTGCATACATATTTCCATACAAATACAAATATAAGATTTTTAGAAATTTCATGTAATGTCTGAAACATTTATATTAACATATTTCCATACAAATAACCCAATGAAAGTTTAGTGTTAGTTGTTTTGTTTGTTTGTTTTTTTATACTGCAGGTTCTTATTAGGCATCAATTTTATACACATCAGTGTATACATGTCAATCCCAATCGCCCAATTCAGCACACCACCATCCCCACCCCACCGCAGTTTTCCCCCCTTGGTGTCCATATGTCCATTCTCTACATCTGTGTCTCAAATTCTGCCCTGCAAACCGGCTCATCTGTACCATTTTTCTAGGTTCCACATACATGCGTTAATATACGATATTTGTTTTTCTCTTTCTGACTTACTTCACTCTGTATGACAGTCTCTAGATCCATCCACTTCTCAACAAATGACTCAATTTCGTTCCTTTTTATGGCTGAGTAATATTCCATTGTATATATGTACCACAACTTCTTTATCCATTCGTCTGTCGATGGGCATTTAGGTTGCTTCCATGACCTGGCTATTGTAAATAGTGCTGCAATGAACATTCGGGTGCATGTGTCTTTTTGAATTATGGTTTTCTCTGGGTATGTGCCCAGTAGTGGGATTGCTGGGTCATATGGTAAATCTATTTTTAGTTTTTTGAGGAACCTCCATACTGTTCTCCATAGTGGCTGTATCAATTTACATTCCCACCAACAGTGCAAGAGGGTTCCCTTTCCTCCACACCCTCTCCAGCATTTGTTGTTTGTAGATTTTCTGATGATGCCCATTCTAACTGGTGTGAGGTGATACCTCATTGTAGTTTTGATTTGCATTTCTCTAATAATTAGTGATGTTGAGCAGCTTTTCATGTGCTTCTTGGCCATCTGTATGTCTTCATTGGAGAAATGTCTATTTAGGTCTTCTGCCCATTTTTGGATTGGGTTGTTTGTTTCTTTAATATTGAGCTGAATGAGCTGTTTATATATTTTGGAGATTAATCCTTTGTCCGTTGATTCGTTTGCAAATATTTTCTCCCATTCTGAGGGTTGTCTTTTTGTCTTATTTATGGTTTCCTTTGCTGTGCAAAAGCTTTGAAGTTTCATTAGGTCCCATTTGTTTATTTTTGTTTTTATTTCCATTACTCTAGGAGGTGGATCAAAAAAAATCTTGCTGTGATTTATGTCAAAGAGTGTTCTTCCTATGTTTTCCTCTAAGAGTTTTATAGTGTCTGGTCTTACATTTAGGTCTTGAATCCATTTTGAGTTCATTTTTGTGTATGGTGTTAGGGAGTGTTCTAATTTCATTCTTTTCATGTAGCTGTCCAGTTTTCCCAGCACCACTTATTGAAGAGACTGTCTTTTCTCCATTGTATATCTTTGCCTCCTTTGTCATAGATTAGTTGACCATAGGTGCGTGGGTTTATCTCTGGGCTTTCTATCTTGTTCCATTGATCTATGTTTCGGTTTTTGTGCCAGTACCATATTGTCTTGATTACTGTAGCTTTGTAGTATAGTCTGAAGTCAGGGAGTCTGATTCCTCCAGCTCCATTTTTTTCCCTCAAGACTGCTTTGTCTATTCGGGGTCTTTTGTGTCTCCATACAAACTTTAAGATGATTTGTTCTAGTTCCATAAAAAATGCCATTGGTAATTTGATAGGGATTGCATTGAATCTGTAGATTGCTTTGGGTAGTATAGTCATTTTCACAATATTGATTCTTCCAATCCAAGAACATGGTATATCTCTCCACCTGTTGGTATCATCTTTAATTTCTTTCATCAGTGTCTTATAGTTTTCTGCATACAGGTCTTTCGTCTCCCTAGGTAGGTTTATTCCTAGGTATTTTATTCTTTTTGTTGCAATGGTAAATGGGAGTGTTTCCTTAATTTCTCTTTCAGATTTTTCATCATTAGTGTATAGGAATGCAAGAGATTTCTGTGCATTAATTTTGTATCCTGCAACTTTACCAAATTCATTGATTAGCTCTAGTAGTTTTCTGGTGGCATCTTTAGGATTCTCTATATATAGTATCATGTCATCTGCAAACAGTGACAGTTTTACTTCTTCTTTTCCAATTTGTATTCCTTTTATCTCTTTTTCTTCTCTGATTGCCGTGGCTAGGACTTCCAAAACTATGTTGAATAATAGTGGTGAGAGTGGACATCCTTGTCTTGTTCCTGATCTTAGAGGAAATGCTTCCAGTTTTTCACCATTGAGGATGATGTTTGCCGTGGGTTTGTCGTATATGGCCTTTATTATGTTGAGGTAGGTTTCCTCTCTGCCCACTTTCTGGAGAGTTTTTATCATAAATGGGTGTTGAATTTTGTCAAAAGCTTTTTCTGCATCTATTGAGATGATCCTATGGTTTTTATTCTTCAATTTGTTAATATGGTGTATCACATTGATTGATTTGCGTATATTGAAGAATCCTTGCATCCCTGGGATAAATCCCACTTGATCGTGGTGTATGATCCTTTTAATGTGTTGTTGGATTCTGTTTGCTAGTATTTTGTTGAGGATTTTTGCATCTATATTCATCAGTGATATTGGTCTGTAATTTTCTTTTTTTGTAGTATCTTTGTCTGGTTTTGGTATCAGGGTGATGGTGGCCTCATAGAATGAGTTTGGTAGTGTTCCTTCCTCTGCAGTTTTTTGGAAGAATTTGAGAAGGATGGGTGTTAGCTCTTCTCTAAATGTTTGATAGAATTCACCTGTGAAGCCATCTGGACCTGGACTTTTGTTTGTTGGAAGATTTTTAATCACAGTTTCAGTTTCGTTACTTGTGATTGGTCTGTTCATATTTTCTATTTCTTCCTGGTTCAGTCTTGGAAGGTTATACCTTTCTAAGAATTTGTCCATTTCTTCCAGGTTGTCCATTTTATTGGCATAGAGTTGCTTGTAGTAGTCTCTTAGGATGCTTTGTATTTCTGCGGTGTCTGTTGTAACTTCTCCTTTTTTGTTTCTAATTTTATTGATTTGAGTCCTCTCCCTCTTTTTCTTGATGAGTCTGACTAATGGCTTATCAATTTTGCTTATCTTCTCAAAGAACCAGCTTTTAGTTTTATTGATCTTTGCTATTGTTTTCTTTGTTTCTATTTCATTTATTTCTGCTCTGATCTTTATGATTTCTTTCCTTCTGCTAACTCTGGGTTTTGTTTGTTCTTCTTTCTCTAGTTCCTTTGGGTGTAAGGTTAGATTGTTTATTTGAGATTTTTCTTGTTTCTTGAGGTAGGCTTGTATAGCTATAAACTTCCCTCTTAGAACTGCTTTTGCTGCATCCCATAGGTTTTGGATCGTTGTGTTTTCATTGTCATGTGTCTCTAGGTATTTTTTGATTTCTTCTTTGATTTCTTCAGTGATCTCTTGGTTATTTAGTAACGTATTGTTTAGCCTCCATGTGTTTGTGTTTTTTACGTTTTTTTCCCTGTAATTCATTTCTAATCTCATAGCGTTGTGGTCAGAAAAGATGCTTGATATGATTTCAATTTTCTTAAATTTACTGAGGCTTGATTTGTGACCCAAGATGTGATCTATCCTGGAGAATGTTCCGTGCGCACTCGAGAAGAAAGTGTAATCTGCTGTTTTTGGATGGAATGTCCTATAAATATCAATTAAATCTATCTGGTCTATTGTGTCATTTAAAGCTTCTGTTTCCTTATTTATTTTCATTTTGGATGATCTGTCCATTGGTGTAAGTGAGGTGTTAAAGTCCCCCACTATTATTGTGTTACTGTTGATTTCCTCTTTTAGAGCTGTTAGCAGTTGCCTTATGTAATGAGGTGCTCCTATGTTGTGTGCATATATATATTTATAATTGTTATATCTTCTTCTTGGATTGATCCCTTGATCATTATGTAGTGTCCTTCCTTGTCTCTTGTAACCTTCTTTATTTTAAAGTCTATTTTATCTGATATGAGTATAGCTACTCCAGCTTTCTTTTGATTTCCATTTGCATGGAATATCTTTTTCCATCCCCTCACTTTCAGTCTGTGTGTGTCCCTAGGTCTGAAGTGGGTCTCTTGTAGACAGCATATATATGGGTCTTGTTTTTGTATCCATTCAGCCAGCCTTTGTCTTTTGGTTGGAGCATTTAATCCATTCACATTTAAGGTAATTATCGATATGTATGTTCCTATGACCATTTTCTTAATTGTTTTGGGGTTTGTTTTTGTAGGTCCTTTTCTTCTCTTGTGTTTCCCACTTAGAGAAGTTCCTTTAGCATCTGTTGTAGAGCTGGTTTGGTGGTGCTGAATTCTCTTAGCTTTTGCTCGTCTGTAAAGCTTTTGATTTCTCCATCAAATCTGAATGAGATCCTTGCAGGGTAGAGTAATCTTGGTTGTAGGTTCTTCCCTTTCATCACTTTAAGTATATCATGCCACTCCCTTCTGGCTTGTAGAGTTTCTGCTGAGAAATCAGCTGTTAACCTTATGGGAGTTCCCTTGTATGTTATTTGTCATTTTTCCCTTGCTGCTTTCAATAATTTTTCTTTGTCTTTAATTTTTGCCCCTTTGATTACTATGTGTCTCGGCGTGTTTCTCCTTGGGTTTATCCTGTATGGGACTCTCTGTGCTTCCTGGACTTGGGTGGCTATTTCCTTTCCCATGTTAGGGAAGTTTTCGACTATAATCTCTTCAAATATTTTCTCTGGTCCTTTCTCTCTCTCTTCTCCTTCTGGGACCCCTATAATGTGAATGTTGTTGCGTTTAATGTTGTCCCAGAGGTCTCTTAGGCTGTCTTCATTTCTTTTCATTCTTTTTTCTTTAGTCTGTTCCGCAGCAGTGAATTCCACCATTCTGTCTTCCAGGTCACTTATCCGTTCTTCTGCCTCAGTTATTCTGCTATTGATTCCTTCTAGTGTAGTTTTCATTTCAGTTATTGTATTGTTCATCTCTGTTTGTTTGTTCTTTAATTCTTCTAGGTCTTTGTTAAACATTTCTTGCATCTTCTCGATCTTTGTCTCCATTCTTATTCCGAGGTCCTGGATCATCTTCACTATCATTATTCTGAATTCTTTTTCTGGAAGCTTGCCTATCTCCACTTCATTTAGTTGTTTTTCTGGGGTTTTATCTTGTTCCTTCATCTGGTATACAGCCCTCTGCCTTTTCATTTTGTCTGTCTTTCTGTGAATGTGGTTTTTGTTCCACGGGCTGCAGGATTATAGTTTTTCTTGCTTTTGCTGTCTGCCCTCTGGTGGTTGAGGCTATCTAAGAGGCTTGATGGGAGGCTCTGGTGGTGGGTAGAGCTGACTGTTGCTGTGGCAGTCAGAGCTCAGTAAAACTTTAATCCACTTGACTGTTCATGGGTGGGGCTGGGTTCCCTCCTTGTTGGTTGTTTTGCCTGAGGCAACCCAACACTGGAGCCTACCTGGGCTCTTTGGTGGAGCTAATGGCGGACTCTGGGAGGGCTCACGCCAAGGAGTACTTCCCAGAACTTCTGCTGCCAGTGTCCTTGTCCCCATGGTGAAACAGAGCCACCCCCCACCTCTGCAGGAGACCTTCCAACACTAGCAGGTAGGTCTGGTTCAGTCTCCCCCAGGGTCACTGCTCCTTCCTCTGGGTCCTGATGCGCACACTATTTTGTGTGCGCCCTCCAAGAGTGGGGTCTCTGTTTCCCCCAGTCCTGTCGAAGTCCAGCAATCAATTCCCACTAAGCTTCAAAGTCTGATACTCTATGAATTCCTCCTCCCGTTGCCGGACCCCCAGGTTGGGAAGCCTGGCGTGGGGCTCAGAACCTTCACTCCAGTGGGTGGACTTCTGTGGTATAAGTGTTCGCCAGTCTGTGAGTCACCCACCCAGCAGTTATGGGATTTGATTTTACTCTGATTGCGCCCCTCCTACTGTCTCATTGTGGTTTCTCCCTTGTCTTTGGATGTGGGGATCGTTTTTGGTGAGTTCCAGCATCCTCCTGTCGATGATTGTCCAGCAGCTAGTTGTGATTCTGCTGTTCTCACAGGAGGGAATGAGAGCACGTCCTTCTACTCTGCCATCTTGGTTCAATTCCTCTCTTCATTCTTTTTAAAATCTCTGTTCTTCCGATTGGATAATATTGATTGACCTGTCTTCAAGTTCACGAATTCTTTCTTCTGTCTGTTTAAATCTGGTGTTGAGCCCTTTTAGTAAATTTTTAATTTCAGTTATTGTACTTTTCAACTCCAGAATTTTTATTTGGTTCTTTAAAACTTTTTTTCTGTCTCTTTATTGATATTCTGGATTTGGTGAGACATAATTCTCATACTTTCCTTTAATTGTTTGAACATGGTTTCTCTTAGTTTCTTTAATATAATTAAAATAGTTAAAATAAAGTATTTGTCTACTTAGTTCAGCATCTGAGCCTTCTCAGGAACAGTTTCAATTGGTTGATTTTTTTCTCACTGTGTATGTGCCACACTCTCTTGTTTATTTGCATGTCACTTGTATTTTTGTTGAAAACTAGACATTTAATATAACGAGGCAACTGAAAAATCAGATTCTTCCCAGTATTTGTTGTTGCTGTTGCCTGCTTGCTTCATAACTTTTCCTAACTAATTTTGTAAAGTCTATTCTTTGTTATATGTAGCCACTGAGGTCTCTGTTCAATAAGCTCAGTGGTCAGATAATGATTCAACAAATATTTCCTTAGATTCTTAGAACCAGTAAGTCTCCCTATCTTTTCTGAGGGGCTCTTTGTGTCATGGGGCATGTCTTCAACACTTAGCCATGAAGTTGACAACTCTACTTTAACCTTCACTTCCTGTTGTGCAGAGTGTCAAAGTCTGACAGAGGTGAGAGTTTATGATCTTCCCAGGTCTTTCTTGAGTATATGTACAGCTTTGGTTATGTGCACAGCCCTATGAATGCATGACCTTCCAGATTCCCAGGAACATATCAGAGCTTTTCAAAGTTATCTGTGGACATCTCATTCCTCATATTTTCCTTTCAAGCTTTTTGATTAGCTTATTGTTTTTCTCAACCATTATCCACTGCCTCAGACAGCTGATTTGTTCAACAATTGCTTCTGATTGTTTTCAACAAACACCCGCAGGATAAAGGCTATTCTGCAGTGAGCAAGCTCTGATTCAGGTAGCATAAAGCCAGTCTTGCTAGTGGGGTCTTCTAAGAAATCAGATCAAGTAATGACATTTGTCTGGGAACGGAACTTTGAAAGCACTTCAACCATGTTTTTTCCCCTCCAGTGACTGCCAGGCTGCTGATTTTCACCATGAGTGCAGATTTTTGGCTTTTAAGATTACCATGGATTAGCAGAGGGAGGAATGAAAATAAAGCAAGTCCAAATGTCACAAAGCTTATCAGGACTCAGCTGTTTTTCTTGAATAAACACTCCCCAGATTGCTACAAGCCTTTGGTTAATTTAAATTTGAAAAAATTGAATCTGACAATTTTTGCCAATATTCTTGTTGCTTTTATGGAGGAGAGAATTTTCAGAGGTCCTTACTTGCTATTTTCACTGATGTCACTAGAACACATATTGTAAATCAATTTGATCTCTCACCTTTTGTTACATTGTTCCAAGTTAAAGTCAGTTATCTTAGCTTGGGTTTTATTGGAAGCAGAGCCTGAGGTAAAGACTTGCATGCAGGTAGTTTATTTGAAAGTTGATTCTAGGGAGCAGGGGTGAAGTAGAAAAAATGAGGATGGGAAGGAGGACAAGCCAATATAAGACTGTGTTACTGAGGTAACTGCTACAAACAATTGAGGCTTAGCTGCACCAAGACCTCCATGTAAGCACATCTTCCCAGACCAGAGGTTAATGCATTTATCCATCAGCCTTTGTCTTTCATTGGTTGAGGATTACCTGCAAGTTTCTTAACTCCCTTACACTTCCAAGTCCCAAATTGCTATGGAGTTAATGTGCCATCCAGACATTAGTGGGAGAGGATAGTACTTGCAGGAGACACTATCAGCACAAAATTAATCAAAGCTTTCAATGATATTGTCTTCCCTAGCTGAGATGGCAATCAGAGGTGAGGGCAAGAGGACATGAATTGGAGTACCTATGTGTATTGGTCAGGGTTGTCCAAAGAAACAGAACCTGAAAGAGAAACAGAACCAATAGGGTGTGTGGATGTGTGTGCATGCACGTGTGTGGTGTGTATATAATAAAGAACTGGCTTACACAGTCAGGGGGGCTGGCAAGTCCCAAGATATGCAAGGTTAGCCTGAAAGCTGGAGATAAAGGAGAGCTGATGATGTAGTTCCTGTCTGAAGTTCA
Source organism: Balaenoptera musculus (assembly GCF_009873245.2). Lineage (NCBI taxonomy): Eukaryota > Metazoa > Chordata > Mammalia > Artiodactyla > Balaenopteridae > Balaenoptera > Balaenoptera musculus. The sequence goes on from NC_045787.1 coordinate 72,326,612, forward strand.
GCAACCTTGAGACCCAGGAAGAGCTGATGTTTCAGTTTGAGTCCAAAAGCAGGAAAAAGGCCCATGTCCCAGAATGAAGGCAGTCGAGAAGGAAGAAATTTCTCTTACCTGGAAATGAGTCAACCCTTTTGTTTTATTCAGACCATCAACTGATTGGATGAGGCCCACCACTTTAGGGAGTACAGTCTACTATACTAAATCTACCAGTGCTAATCTCATCCAAAAACATCATCACAAAACACCCACAGTAATGTTTGACCAAATATCTGGGCACCCTGTGGCCCAGTCAAGTTGACACATACATTAGCCATTATGCTATAACAGTTAATAAGCCAGTCTACTTGTCAGGCATAACCGGAACAAACTAGTTAATGATTACTTTACATGACAGTATAATATATGGCGTTAGAAAATTCTAAGCCTTAGCTAATCAATGTCCATAGATAAGAATAGAGCTCAAGTACTCAGGTAAGGTTGAATGACATTCCCAAAGTAATATAATGCATTGGAGGAAAAATAAGCATTAAAATATTCTGTTTTGGTTAAGACAACTCATTAGTAGCTGTAGTTGTAAAGGTAATTTATGAAATAAATAAATTATAATAAAAGCAATATAAACATTTTTGACTATGAATAACATATATACTATATTTCATGTCTCCATCATCTCAAGTGTATATATTATTATTATATTATTATTATTAAGGTGTACTTTATATAAATTTATATAGTATATCAATGTTTATTAATTTATGACCCAAGTTTCTCTAAGTACAGCTGTGAGTTATTTTCCATTTTATTTGCTACCATAATTTTAGGTGCTATTTTATATTAATGCTGCAATTCATTAAATTTGTCCTTAACAATCTAAGGTTCTTCAATTTTAGTGCCATGTAACAGAATTAGATTTCTAGTCCTAGGGTACTGAAAGGTGGCAGCAATGTTCTGTTGCATTTTTGCAATTTATTAGATATGTTTGGAAGAAAGAGATACCAGATGCTTAGATTAAAAAAATTTGGACTTCCAAGTTCCTTACAGTCCTGAAGAAAAAAAAATGTATTAGTAAAGAAGTTTCAACTCTCCAACTGTTTCTATAATTTTCTTCTTCTTTTTTTAATAACAAAAAATTTATGGAGTTATAAGTTACGTTACCTTGCCCTAGATTCTGTCAGGTGGATAAGATATTTATTTCATGCCAATGAAGTACTTTTTTCAGATTATTAAGTTATTATCTCTCTATTAGGTAATATTTACCTGTGATTAAAAAATGACTTCCAAATTAATGACCAAAAGGGCAGGGCTGCCCTAGAGGGCCCAGAGGACAGAGTGTCGAAACAGCATTATTCTCAGGCCTTGAAACCAAATGGAATTTTCTCTGCTGGATTTTGGACTCCTTAGGGAACTGTGACACCTTTCCGCTTCCCAATTTCTTCCTTTTGTAATGGGAATGTCTATCTTATGCCTGTCCCACCATTGTATTTTAGAAGAGGATAACTTGTGTTCTAGTTTTCACAGATTCACAGATGGAGAGGAATTTTGCTTCACAGTGGACCATACCCAGAGTCTCAACCATACCTGATTTAGATGATTTAGATGACCAGATTTGGAACATTTCTTACTGATATTTAGATGAGATTTTGAATTTAGAATTAATGCTAGAAATGTTTAAGACTTCTGAGGATGTTGAGATGCGATGAATGTATTTTGCATGTGGTATAGACAGAAATTTTGGGGGAGGGCAGAGGTGGACCATATGGCATTGGGTAGTGTCCTTCCAACATTCCTGTCCACTGTGAACCTCAGGATGTGATCTTACTTGGAGATAAGATCTTTGCAGATATAATTAGTTAAGATGAGGTCATACTGAATTAGGATGGGTCCTAAAGCCAATGACTGGTGACTTTATAAGAAGGCCACGTGAAGACACAGAAATACACATACACACAGGTGAGATGTTCATGTGAAGACAGAGGTAGAGATTGGAGGGATGCATCTATAAGTCAAGGAACACCAAGGATTGTTGGCTGTCACCAGAAGCTGATGGAGGCAAAGAAGGATTCTTCCCTAGAGTCCTCACAAGGAGCATAGCATTGCTGACACCTTAATTTTAGACTTCTAGCCTCCATAACTTTAAGAGAATAAATTTCTGTTATTTTAAGACTTCTAGTTTGCAGTATTTTATTACAGCAGCCTGAGGGAATTAGTGCAATTTCGGGCTCAGGCATGATAGGAGTGACTAAGTAAACAGGAGTTGGAGGTTTTAGAACACATAGATACAGACAATCAAGCATTTACATGTCAGATATAGCACTGATGACTAAATTCACACTGTAGTATTGTTAGCAAGTTGCTAGTTTATATACAAAGACTATGTACTTTCAACTATTTAAGAAATTGTGCTCTTATAACACTTTTTTAGGGATCCAGGACCCAATTAAAACAAATTTCCCAAGGATCTCTACCAAGTATATGCTTATCAGGTAGCACCAGGTATATCCTTGGAGAATGCCCAAATGTACCTACCCAATTTGCCGCTGCTAAGTTAACTAGAGACTAAAAATTTTTGTTTTCACCTAGCCTTGCATAGTTCATGACCATGTGTGCTTCATCCATAAAACAAAAAAACATTTAACAGTGAAGCCTGAAAAAAGGAAAGGGAATAAATATATATGTGAAAAGGACATATGTCATTGAACATTTCTCATAAGCAGAAACTATAGTGGAGCAGATTAAAATGTTATTTTTAACAATACTATGAAGCTAACCAACCAAAACTAATTTTTAGAGGGCTCATCCTTTTCTGCTTGGAGTTTTATCTCTATTGTCATCTTACTTCAGGACACATCAGGGGCATGATTTCTTCCAGGATGCTTTCCTTGAACTCCAGTTCTAGATAATCACCCCACAGCTGGTGGCTGGCTCTTCACTGCTCTTTCAGATCTCTTATTGCAGTGTAATTATTTGTTTCTGCGATTGTCCTCTCCACTTGACTATCAGCCCCGAGGAAGTTCATTGGACTAAAAAAGACTGGTTAATTATTTTTTTCTGTCTGAACATTATTTATTTTTTAAAACAGCTTTAACAGTGTGAGTGACATAAAATAAAATGCTTATATTTAAAGTGTACAATCTGATAAGTTTTGACATAGGTATGCGCTCATTGGACCATCACAACAGGAGAGCAAACATATCCATCATCCCCGAAAGTTCCCTCATGTAGATGAGATATATTCAAATGAAGCTCTAGAAGAGAAGTTTATTGTAGAGAATTTAAAGAATTCTGGCCAAAAAGGTCAGTGAGTTGGTGGGAATTTATATAATTTGTAGCAGCTAAGTCAGAAGCATCAGGCAGACCGTTGAGCTAGATTTCAGAAACTCATTCTGACCTGTTGAAATCCTTTCCCTGAACCACATCTAGTCAATAAATGGTGTCTTGGGTTTGATGCCAACCTTTGTGAGTCTGGAGCTCAGTAAGAGGCAATAAAAGCCAATACTGTTGTTCATTAATTCTAAGTTGTACATATTTTGTTCACATATTAACTCCTTGAAATGAGAATGCATCTTGCAATCATAATATATTAATAATATGTCATAGTTTAATTAGCATTTTTCTTGTCATTAGTATATAAAGTAATAGTCTTAATATCAATTTTGCCTTATATCTTACCACAAAATCTTCTGCTTCTCCATGGTTAAGAGATCAGAGGCAGAATGCCCATATATTTTCTGTAAGTGTCAGTTCCCTCCTCAGCATGCTTGACTTTGTGTTCTTGGCCAGTCTCCAGAGGTTTGGATTGTGGGGCTGTTGCCATAAGGTGCAGTGACAGTCAGTTGGAAAGACCCAGGAAAATAATAGAACCATATGATGTTAAAATGACCTGATGTACAATTGAGATGTTTCTTTTTCCAAAAAGAAATTAAAACCATATTAGAAATTCTTCCAAGTCATAGTATAAAAAAAGACGTTTCAGGGCCCCACCAAAAATAGGAAAATAAGTGGGACCAGAGTAAAGGACTAATCAAAGGGTGGCAAGGAGAATATGAAAAATGAACCTTTTTACAAGTTTTATCTGGAGCCACTCTGTCAAAGTAGAAGTTATAGATCAGAAAATGTATATTCTTGTTGTTGTTGAGTGTGTTTGGGGATGCTGCTCATTTAGGTGCACCAGTTTGTTGCCTGGCAAGTTCCATAGACTGTTGTAATTTGAATGAAAAGACAGTAGTAAAGAAATGATACTGATTGCATGACTGGCTGGCTGGCCTGGTGATGTCGAGGTGGAATTTACTTTGTGTATGAACCTCAATTCAGGGTCTTTTGTCTTGTTCCTTAAGATCAGAAATTTGATTTTGTTGCACTAAAAGTGGATCTATTTCTCAGCATCAGAGTTATGTTAGTCAAGGACATAAGACCAAATTGTTAATGAACAATGAGAAATGTGACTGTCAAATGGACTGACCTATTCATGTTGGCATGACTAACACATTCTTTCATTTTAGACAGAGCTACATGGGAAACTAAATTATAATCAGAAGACCATATGATGAGGACAGAATCATTACAAGCAGAGTTAATTGTGTGATAAACATCTGAAATAGTGCATAAATCAGTGGTTCAGGACATCCTCTCTCCATGTTATGCTTGTTCAAAAATCAACCTCTGGTGTTTAATCTTCTTTTAATTGTGCTCCAAAGTTGACCATCTATGTACCTTCTATTTCTACCATCCTTTTTAGGCTACTGTGCAATTAGTTATGTTTCAGATTGACTCACTTGTCATTTCATGTCTGTCTTAATTGATGTGTTTATGGTACCTGAACTCTGTAGTTATGTATCACAGACAATATCTTGATTCACTCTTACATTTGAATAACCACTTCTGCTCTGTGTGTTTGTGACTGTGTACATACAGGTTTGTGTGTATTTAAATGCTTAATATTTTAATAGTTTATTTTTCAGATCATGATCTAATTCTTGGACAGGGAGACACTTTATCATTGCCCAAACATATTATAATAAGATATCACACTCCACAGTACTTTCAGATATTTCTGGTCCTTGGAAATGTTTCTGGAATTTGGGTAGGCCATGTGAAAAAAGGAGATTTAAAGAGAGGCAAAAACATTGGTTTGGCAATTTCCTTAAAGCAAGTTTCAATGTTCTGGTACAATCAAAGAGATGGCTTAAAAATGAGGTGGGTACATCAAGCTTTTCTCGAATATCCATGTTTCCTCCATTATAGTCACTCTGACAGATTTATTAGTCTCTTTATCTTCCTTTTTTGTTTCACTTTTTTTTCCATCAGTAATGGAGAATGATTCTCAATTCATGCAAATGAATATTACTGTACAGATAAGTGTAGCTGACATTCACTGAATGCTAATTTTATTATTCAGATTTAGCATGTGCATAAATTAAGTTGTGTTGTTCAAGTTTCTTTATACAATTGTTATGAAATGAATACTTCCTAAGCTAAAGTCATTCTCTACTAACTTTGTTTTTACACTTCTTTATAAATATACCCATGAAAACTATTTTCCTTTCCTATTTTTTAGAAAGGAAGAATTGTAAGTAGAAAGTTAACAATGGGAAGGATGTGCACTCATTTGCATAAAATTATTGTTAAGGAGAAAATTACAAGTATTGTAATGTTGAGATTGCATGCAGTACATAATGATTACGTTATTATACTTTGAATATTCTGTTATTGGTCATAATTGTCAACTTTTAAGAGTAACCTTTGAGGAAAAATAAGTTAAGGGAAATGGTTAGAGTAGATCAGTGAGAAATCTTACTGGAGAGGTAGTGGTGTGGTAGAGACCGACTAGCTATTCACCAAACCAGTTTCTCTTCTTCTTGACCACACAGTTAAACCACATTTTCTAGTCTCCTTTGCACCCAGGTATAGCCATGTGTTGGAGATCTATCCATTGTTATGTGACCAGAAGTGACAAGTTCCATTTCTAGCTTTGGCTTGTAGATTCTGATAGATAATTCTCCAACCTCTTCTTCCACCAACCTGGCATAGGTAGGCCCAGGGTCCTTGGAAACTACATGCTGGAGATAAGAAGTCACAAAAAGGCTCCCTGAATGGCTACTTAGGTGAAGTTTCCTTGCTGCTCAGAAAAAAAATAAGTTGGATTTTATATGAGAAATTAACTTCTATTGCATTTGAGCCATCATACATTTTTTAGTTTGTTACTATAGCTAGTATTACCTTAATGCATACAAGTGGTAACAAAGAATTTCTAGGTAATTCTTTCTTAATTTTTAGTATGTTATTAAATCCATCAAAACTGTACATGGCCTCAAAAAGATATCTTTTTTTTATTTGTGAAGGACTTTATTGTAATGAAACAAGCAGTTATTATTTGTAGGGACTCTATTATTAGTAGGTGGCAACAAAAATCGGGAAATCTTTGACTTGTAAGGGGACTTTAAAATTGTGTAGAAGCAAAAGTCATAGGTCTTTATTATATGCACTGACTCTTAAAAAGAAGAAAAAAATGAACACCATGAGAAACATGTTGATTTCTTCATTGTTGATGTTGTGTTTGGATTGTATATGTTATCTTTGTATTCGGCAGTATGTGTATGATTTCCCTCCCTGCCTTCCTCCTTCTCTCCCTTCTCTCCCTCCCTTCTTTCCTTTCTTCCTTCCTTAACACACAGAGTATGCCAGGCAAGCACAGCATGGTTGGGATACAGCCATTTTGAGACAAACACATTTTCTGCTTACAAAAACTAAGTTTATCATTAAAAAAACCCCAATAATTGATTAATGACATGTGACATGCACAGGAGAATTACATAGTACTAAGTGAGCATAGAATGAGAGATTCTATCTGAAGAGAGGGTTGGGGAGAATCAGAGAAGTCTTTTATGAGAAGTTAACACTGACGCTGAGAACGAAAGAATGAGTATGAGCTATCCAGGCAAGTAAGTGAGGGAAGTGGACTGGGACCATTAAAGGAACTAGGAAGCCAGAAGGGTTGGAGAATGGAAATCATGCATCAGCAAGGTATGAGGAGAAGTTGCAGAAGGAGATAGGCATTGGGTGAGGCAGGGGCTTCCTTAGGTATGTTGAAGACTTGGTCTTCGTATTAATAGTAGCAGGCTACTCTGTCTTTTTAAGCAGATATATAGCATGATGAGATTTGTATTTTAAAGTGATCACTCTGTCTCCAGTGAGGTGAGGGATTTAGAGAAGGGAAACAACGACAGTGAGTCTCGTTTGGAAATGATGTCAATAGTCAAGGTGAGAGATCATGGTGATTTGGATTAGGGTGATGGCAGTGTCTATAGAGACCTGAGGACCAATTTGAAAGATATTTTGGGGAAGAATTATCAACATTTTGTGATGAATTGGATAAGAGGGTAAGAGAGGAATCAAGGATAATTTCCTGTTTTCTGGGTTGTGTCACTGGGTAGATGACATGACACTTTACCAAGACAGGGAACACTGACAGAAAAAAAAGGAAGAAAGACAAGTTTATTTTCAGACACTTTGAATTTAGACCTCTTTAACGTAGCCAAGTGACTTAAATATTTATATACTTACCTAATGTGTGTCCATAATTAGACAGTTGGATTAAGGGTTTGAGATTCAGAAGATGGATCTGGGCTGGAGGTAATATTAGAATTTAATGGATCCTTAGAAAAAGTTTCATCCTACCTCATTATTTTATAGATGAGGGAAATTATTCCTAGGAGGCATGTATTCTTATAGAATTCACTGTTTACATAACACTTTATATCATCTCATTTATTCTTTACAAATTATCATTTGAGGCATTATCTCCATATTTGTAATTGAGAAGTTCAAGACTTAAAAGTAAACATTTGTACGGTTTCCTACTACTTTGAAGATGATGAGCCCTTCAGCAAAGGATTAAAGTGATTTACACACCTAGTGACAGATATAGACATTGTAAGAGCAAGGACAGAGATTTAGCTGGTCCTGCAAGGTCCATTTTCTTCATTTCCCTTCATTTCCTTCCCATGGAGACTGAGTGAAATTGCTGAGTAGAGCAAGGGCAAAGTAATGGAGTGTGTTACCTGCTCTTGAGACAAAATAACCTCCCCTCTAATTCATGGGACACTCCTAACTGGAAGTCCAGCCTTCATGGCTGCTTTTTCATTGGTGAAAAGAGTAAGGGATGTGTCTTCATCTGTTCAGCTGCTTTAACATAATATCATAAACTGGGTGGCTTATAAACAGCAGAAATTTATTTCTCAAAGTTCTGGAGGCTAGAAGTCCAAGATCAAGGTGCTGGCAGATTCAATGTCTGGTGCGGATCTGCTTCCTGGCTCATAGATGCTGTATTCTCCTTATGTCCTTACATGTTGGAAGGGGCCAGGACACTCTGGCGTCTCTTTTGTAAGGACATTAATTCCATTCATGAGGGCTCCACCTTCATAACCTAATCACTCCCCAAAGGTGCTACCTCCAAATATTATCACATTGAACCCCCAGTTTTCTAGGGGATCATCATCTCATGTTCTAACTACCTAATTGTTACATAAGCCAGAGTTGTGTCCCATGTTTTAAACCCATTCCCCAGTTAAAGAGTACCTGTGGTTTCACTTCCTCAGAATCCTTATTTCTGAAATTAACCGAGTTGATAAATTAGCTTATGTGAAGATACTAACAGGCTTCCAAGTACCATTTCTGGTTCTGTGTTAAATTCTAAACTGGACCTTGCTTTCATCAATTCATAAACTTTTAGATTTGTAGAGGAGATCATCTAATTTCGAATACTAATTTTGTAAATAAGGAAAATGAGGGCAGGAAATTTAAGTAAATGATATTTCTGATTCACTTTCAAGACCTTGTCTGCTGATGCTCAAACCAGTTAGTAGTCATAGATATACTAACTGCTTTAACTATAAGATGGTACTTTATATCCATAATAGAGGGAATTGTTTATAAGTACAAGAAAATCTATTGTTGACTGGAATATGAGGATATATATAGTCACCTACCATAGGAATGGAAATTTATACTGTTACAGATGTCTTGAAAGCAATATGACATCTATTAAAAGTAAAGATACATACACCTTTGACGTAATAATCCCCACTTACAGTAGTCTAGCCCACAGAAATGAAAGCTTCAGTATATAAGGATCTATTAACTGTTTATTGTAACATTATTTTTATAGAATATATAACCTATAACAAGTTGAATACTTATTTCATAGGCAAATGGTTAATTAATTAATTCAACAAATATTTATTAGGTACTTTCTATGTGCCAGGAACTGCTTTAGGTACTTGGAATACACTAGTGGACAAAACAGTTGAAGATGGAGCTTACATTATAGTATGGGGGAGAAAAATAAATGAATCATATAGTGTGACATAAGTAAGTGTGTAGAATAATCAAATGAGATGGTGATGCAGGGTAACATTTTAAATAGTGTGTCATGATGGCTTATTTGGGAAGGTGACATTTTAGCAAAAAAAAATGCAAGACATTATCAGAAGAATATTCCAGACAGAGGGATTAGGTAGAGCAAATGCCTTGAGAAAGAAACATCTCTGATGTGATTTGTATGAGGAAGTACTATGAACAATGAAGAGAAGCGTAGGAGATACATCAAACATCAAAGTAGAAAACGGCACCACCCATGAGACGGAGTGGTATCATCAATGGAGTGCAAAGCTCTGGAGAACTGGGTCCTAGGACTGCATCCTGGAGTACTCAAATATTAAGAATTTGGGGAAAAGAATAGGAACCAGCAAAGGAGACAGAGTAGCAGCAAACAGTGAGGTAGAAGGGAAAACCAAACAAAGTGAGGAAAAAGGAAAACTTGGAAAAAAAAGTGAAGAAAATGTGTCGAGGAGAAGGAATTGATAAACAGGATTAAGTGCCATGGATAGGTTAATTAAGGTGAAGACTGAGAATTGATTACTTCTGTAATGATTTTGGAGGTCATTGGTAAACTAGATTAGGACAACTTTAGAGGAGATATAGGGGCAGTATGGAGGAGGAGGAGGAGATATGTCCAGGATATATTATGAGTGAAAACATGCATGTTTGGAGCAATATGTATTTAATGATTCTATTTCAGTATAAACAATGAAACAAAAAAAAAATCAAAACTCTTTAGCATCATATATATGCTTTATATATACATATCAACTTGTATATATCTGTGAACAAGGAGAAATATATGAAAGTTACCACACTAAGCTGTTATTGCCAGTCACTTGGTATGATAAGTGGGAATAAGCGACTTAGTGGAGGGTATGGGTGTTGTTGGAAGGGGATGTTGTTTAGCTTTGCCTTAAAATATTTTTGTATTTTATAATTTTACTGGCTTCAAAGAGCACGTATTAGAGTTAAAATTTGATTTTTATTTAAAGAAGTAAAATATGTTTAAACCAAAGAATTTATGAATTATCAAAGATAATTATTTTACAATTTCTTTCATTTACAAAGAAATTATTTTACAATCCAGAGCAAGGATTTGCAGCGTGTAATTGAGAACTTGCAATAAAACTGGGCATTAACAAAATGATTTGTATATTAGAAGTTTAAATAAGAAAACAGTAGTTTCATATTTGTAAATACTAAACCTGAATTGACACAGAAGAAAATGAATATATCTTAGCTCTCTCCATGAGGGAGCCTTAGGGGCTGCACTGCTTTCTGATCAGTTTTGATAGTGTTTATCTTAAGACATAACAAAGAGAAAGCTACCAACATCAACAATTCAAGTACAGTTATAGATCTCTTGTCTATGGACTTTTGAGACTAAACGACAGCAAGATTACCCATGGAAAGACCTATTTGGAAAATAACTTTATTAAATCTGCATATTATTCAAGCATATGTTGCCTTTCTCTTTTCTTTCCTCAGTTCTAACCAGGAAAAAGACCTGCTCAGGATTTCAGGAACTGTGATTGATATACATTCCCAGAACTAAAAGAGTTTTAGAGAATGTACCATTTACCTAACCTGGTTGAAGTCACCCATTTACATGGTTGTACAGTGATCAGGATTTAGAGGTTTTCAACTTTAAGAACGTTTAGGGGGCTGTTAGGTAACTGAGTCTGAAAGATAGGCTTAAGAAAACAGTCTCAGGTGTCTGTCATCCTGGAGTGCACATGCTCCATTCAAATTTATTTTATAACGCCATGAAAACCAAATAAAGCGTTATAGATTGGGCTTAAAATGTTAATTTTTAACTTTAATGGGTCCATGTAGTACTACTGACATTTTGGACAATTCTTCCTTGTAAAGGACTGTCCTGCACATTGCAAGATGATTATCATTGTGTCGCCTCACTGGGTTTTGCAACTATATGCATGTAGCACCCCACTTTCACCCCCATCTCCCAGCTCTGGATATTACAACAAGCACTTTCCTCTACATTTTAGTACTCCTGCTAGGGGTACAGGTCCACCCTGGGTTATGGGCCTAGTGTTAGGATTAGGAAATGAATAGTGTTATTTTGTAGTAATGTGTGTTGTTTCAACTAGACCAAATCTGAAATGTTGAACAAGTAATTTAATTTTGCCTTTGCTATTGAGGTCTGTGACATTCAGTGACATTGACTCATCTTTCAATGGAGACATTACCTCTTACATGGACAAAAGTCTTTTAAAAATGTTAAAGTTTAGGGCTTCCCTGGTGGCACAGTGGTTAAGAATCCACCTGCCAATACAAGGGACACGGGTTCGAGCCCTGGTCCGGGAAGATCCCACATGCCGCGGAGCAACTAAGCCTGTGTGCCACAACTACTGAGCCTGAGCTCTAGAGCCCACCAGCCACAACTACTGAGACCGCGTGCCACAACTACTGAAGCCCGCGTGCCTAGAGCCCGTGCTCCGCAACAAGAGAAGCCACCGCAATGAGAAGCCCATGCACCAAAACCAAGAGTAGCCCCTGCTCGCCACAGCTAGAGAAAGCCAATGTGCAGCAACAAAGACCCAATGCAGGCAAAAATAAATAAATAAATAAATGTTAAAGTTTATTATCTTAGCCAAACATTAATTAAGTTTATATATTTCTTGTATGTATGAATATATTCCAACAATTCATTAAAGGTTGATGGGTTTTCCTCTCAATTAGGCACTCAAAAAAACTTACTGATTAATTTTTTAAAAAGCTAATGAATCAAAGAACTGTTTAAGGCACAGGAAGTGAACTAAGTCTCTGACCTTTCTGGCACAGGCTTTACCCCCATCAATAGAGCTTCACATTTACAATACTACATAAATAAAAAATAACAGTGGGTGACAAACCCAGAGGGAGAAAAAAGCAGGAGGTGAGGCATTCTACAGTCTTTCTGTGCATTATCCTCAACACATTTGTTGCACTGCGGTTTTTTGAAGACTAGGCTTCCAGAGTGTTGCTTGCTTGCTAATCAATACTAACTAGAAGGTGAGAAATCTCTCTGTCATTTACTGTGGTCAGAGAAGGAAAAGATATTTGTTGAATGCTTAGGCACATTTTGTAGTCAACTGACTGTCTATTGCAGGATTTATCGGAAGGAGTTGAACCTTCCCCACAGGACAGAACTTGGCTTTAAGCACGTGTTGATATTATTCCTAAATCAAAAAGTAGGTGGCAGGAGAAGGTATCCTGGGGATGAGAAAAGGGGACATGGACTTTGGATTCAGCAAAGACCTGGATTTAAATACCAATTCTGTTATGCATTTACCTTGAAAAGAATGTATTTCCAAGCTAGTTTTTTCATATATAAAATATAGACAATAACATCTCTCCCTTATAAGAGTCTGATGTGAACCGATGGAGGTGATGTCTGCAGAATGCTTAGTTCCTTCCAGGCTTTCTTCTTTGTCTCCTCTTCTCTTTCCTTCCTTTCCCTTCAATTTTCTTTCTTCTTTCCTTCCAAATGTTACATGGTAAATTTGACTATAATGCACTGAAGTATTTCCATACAAGTATTTCTTGTACGTAATACTTCATGTAGAATTTCTTTCTACAAAAAGGATAGTAGAACTAGAAATGATTTTCCATATCAGATTCTATGTATTTGGTAGTGATATTAAAATAAATGTACAGTGCTGTGGCTTAGTTTGTAGCAATATCAACATGTGCTCAATTCTTAGGAATATTGCACAAGATTGACTTAATTTCTTAGCACCAGTTTCTTCATGTTGCACATATTGATATAATCAGTTTTTCTCTTGAGGGGCCTTTGTGGCAACCACAGCAGTTTGTCTAGGGCCATATGTAATAATTATTAACAAATAGTAATTGAATAGATTGAGTATTAAAAAGAAGTAGAGAGAAAACAAACTTTTTTTTTGAACCTGCTATCCAAATACTCAGCAGGAAAAAATTCTATTGCTTATAACTTTGCCACGGGGTCCATCAGATATCCTAGAACTCTAGTTCAGAGTTTATTATAGAATTATTTTTAATTCTGGTTTTTGAAGTTTTGGAAATACTTAGCTTTGATTTTTTTAGATCATATTAGATTTTGTCAGGCTTGTGTTGTGCTCTCTAGGATACAAGATTAAAGTCAAATTACCACAGTAAGAGTATCTAAGAGGCAATGAAATCCTGGTAAAGGAAATTTCAAATCTGCTTCTTTCTATAAAGAAAATGATGGCAAATATACATGCATGTGCATATGTTATGTATACATTTTTACACTAATAATGAGTCAATTTATTCTCAATAATAATTTTTTACAAACTGATCAAGAGCAAGTTAGTGGTGTTGAAATATTTAAATGTGAAAGAGAAAGTAAATAGTAAAGGGAGAAGGTCCTAGAAAATTACTATTCATGAACATAAGTGTGTCAGGAAGCTCTTTTTTATTAGAAACACTTACTGAACATAGGAAAAAAATAGGTAATTTAAATAAGTGTTTTATATAATAATAAGGTTTAAATATTCTGGATACTAAGTTTATTCCATTTTAACTAGGTATCATATTTCATATGAAAAATATTAATCTATTTTTATAACTGCAGAGTGATGTTTCACATATTTGAGTTTGATATATATGATTTTTTTGCCTTAAATGATACTGTGCATTCCGTCTCTACTGTCTCTGTCTCTGTTCAGCCAGGACTAGCAGGGTGTAGCATTATAAAGTACTATATTTTAAACTAGGTACTTATAAGTTGTAGTATTTTCTGATATTGGATGCCTTTTAAATATAAACAAGATCATACTTTTACTTGTCCTCTTTTAGCAAATGTATTTAATGTTTTAATTATGAAATATCTGATGCTGAAATTTGAGGAAATTCTTGGTGCTTGGAATCAAGTTCACTTGGAAGGCAGAGAAGAAATTTTAATAATTGTAAAAAAGGAAATTTTATCCATTTCTACTAGTAAGTTATACCTATAACAGCATGCTTGCTGCCCCATATCAGGCTAAGGGTGCCATTCATGAATGAGACATTCTCTGTTCATGCTTCTTTTTCATGTAGTACATGCAAGTTTTACTGAAAAATCAAGTAATGTGCCTTTTTCTTTTAAGAACATACAACATGAAAAGGGCATGCTCCAACATTAAGTGGTGTCTCTATCAGTATAATGACAGATTTTTTTTTTTTTACATCTTTATTGGAGTATAATTGCTTTACAATGTTGTGTTAGTTTCTGCTGTATAACGAAGTGAATCAGCTCATACGTATACGTATGTCACCATATCTCCTGCCTCTTGCGTCTCCCTCCCACCCTCCCTATCCCACCCCTCTAGGTGGTCACAAGGCACCGAGGTGATCTCCCTGTGCTATGCGGCTGCTTCCCACTAGCTATCTATTTTACATTTGGTAGTGTATACATGTCCATGCCACTCTCTCACTTCGTCCCACCTTACCCTTCCCCCTTCCCTTGTCAAGTCTATTCTCTACGTCTGCGTCTTTATTCCTGTCCTGCCCCGAGATTCTTCAGAACCATTTTTTTTTTTATAATGACAGATTTTTTCAAGCTCTTTCCCGCATTATGAAAGCAGCATTCAGTTTACTTTAATATAACAGCTTTATTGAGCTTTATTTTAAAATATAACTGTTTTATTTATTTTTTTTAAATAGGCTTTGTTATTCAGAGCAGTTTTAGGTTCAAAGCAAAATTAGAGGGAGGTACAGAGCTTTCCCACGTACCCCCTGCCTCCCCATGTGCACACCCTTCCCCTTTATCAACATCCTCCACCAGAGTGGTACGTTTATTACCATTGATGAACCTACACTGACACCTCATAATCATCCAAAGACCATAGTGTACAATAGGGTTTACTCTCAACTTCTCTTTTTGAATCAATACGTATAATAGCATTTTCTTAGATCTCAATTTGCATATTACAGGGATCTGATGTTCCCCAGTATATTTGAATCATTGTGATGGCTTTCTGATCTGGGTAGGCAAAGTGGTGAGTGCAATGGAAGCTACAGTTCTTTGTTTCCAGAGATGGTCTTATTGATTTTGAACATTTTGTGAAAGACAAAAAAAGAAGACCAAATAGTAATCCTCTTTAATTAATTTAACTAGTAATATGAATTATGAAGAATATTTCTTTGAATCCTAAAGGATAATATTCAGATTACATTCTTCTTTACTTTAAATTCAAAAAACAGCTATATATGTTTCTCAAACTGGAGCAACATGCATTGATATTTGACATCCAGAATCTCTTCTGTCTTTCTAAACTGAATCTTAGATGCAAAGTCTTTTGATACTTTTCTACCCTTTAGACTTAACACTCTGTCTGTCTTCTACCAATGTTGCTAATACTGCTATTAATGATGACCAATATTTACTGTTTTCTACATGGTGGACATTCTGCTAAGCAACTTACATATAGTTGCTCAATTTTCCCCCCAAACCTGTAAGTTAAATATTATTTTACTCTTAAGCAGAGTTAAAAAAATAAAAAAACAGAGAGAGAGAGAGAGAGATCTAATATCTTTCTCAAGACTCAATTTGAATGGGATTTTTCTGAATAAAGAGCTCATATCCTTAACTTATACAGTGATTCTTAGCCTCTGGTGTAGGACAGTTCTTTGTTTAACTCTTTGTTGAGTGTTGCAGGACAGTTAGGATCTTTGGTCCACTCTTTAAATGATAGGATCTTTGGTCCACTCTTTAAATGATTCCCCCCATCAATGTGTACCAGTAAATACCTCCACATTTCCAAACATCCCCTGGAGAAGGTAGGGTCCCAATAAAGCCCTGCTGGGGGAAAATCATTGCTGTAGTTATATGGTCAAAGAATAAAAAGTTAAAACAGACAAAAAAAAGGAAAGGCCCAATTAGTTGTGTAGTCATCATATCTTTGAATCTGACTATGCTTGGCTCTCTTAGCAGGAGTAGGTGTATGGAAGGGACCAAAAGGTAGGACTACTTCCAGACTTGAGAGGCTCAACTGCTTTTATAAAAACTACAGTGTCCTCAAGGTATTGCTGGCAACTATGTGTATTTTATGATCATAGTCAGCAACGGGAGAGTTTTAACAGTCCAAAGCCAAAGCTGAACCCCAGTCCCTAGAAGAGTTAGCCAGGGTTATAGAAGGGATAGAGTTACCAGAACTATACACAAGGTAGAATGCCCTCATTTTTATTAAAAAGCCTTCTGTGCAGCTCTTAGATATGAGATATGAGGTTCAGAACAGTCCCTAGCAGAGAGCATGACACACTACTGAGTATTGGGGACAGACAAGGTAAATTTTTACACATTCATCTCAGGTCAGGATTGGTCACAAGGACTGGGCAGGACTGAATATATTCAAGATGCTAGAAACCAGATAAGACTTGTGAATAATGAGTATGAAAAAGACATACTGAGGAATTTAGCTACCTCTGAGCCAGGGTGGTCTGGTAGCCTGAAGCAGGTTTATATGGAAATTGCAGGGGGTGAGATGAAAGTGCACAATGGGAAAACAGTTTAACCATATTCTTAGTGCCTGAATTGTTCACAGTGTACTGCAGGCAGGAGCCAGGGCTGTAGGCAAGTCTGATACAGAAACTCTCGCTAACAGTAGTGTTCACATTTAGCATTTGATCTCTAAAAATATTCTCATTTTAAAACTTAAAAAAAAATTTTGATGGTTAGTGTTTTCACCCTGATATATGACACAGTTATAAGTGAGTTTGGAGGATATTTGTTAAGTCTTTTTGACCTTTCAGTGTCTGAAGTCTCCTCCTATGTGTGAAGGATTACTTGCAAGAGGTAGAGTTTACTTCCTGAAAATGCCAGTTACTCACTTTCTAAGCTTCCCTTCCGTGGACACATAACCTGGGTGCTGTCAATCAGATCCCTTCCCCAGAGTCTTTGACAAGAAGCCGGTGAAGGGACAAAGGATGGACCTTATAGAACCTACTCAGGAGATGATGACTACAATTGTGTCACTATGTCCAGTTTACAGAGGCAGCCTTCATGGTGTCCCCAGTGGCTGCAGCCACAGTCCAGTGATGGTCGTATCGATGAGCCAATCTGTGACATACTGTGTGAAGTAGAAGTTGTGAGCATTGTTCTTGGCTGTTGAGTTTCTTGTTTTTTTTAAAAAAATATTTATTTATTTATTTGTCTGTGCCAGGTCTTAGTTGCAGCATGTGGGATCTTCGTTGCCACGTGCGGGATTTCGCTGAAGCATACGGGATCTTTTAGCTGTGGCATGCGGACTCTTTTAGTTGTGGCATGTGGTATCTAGTTCCCTGACCAGGGATCAAACCCGGGCCCCCTGCATTGGGAGTGTGGAGTCTTAGCCACGGGACCAACAGGGAAGTCCCCTTGACTGTTGAGTTTTTGACTTGGTGTGCAGCCCTTGCAAAAATTCTATGGGTACTTGAAACTGAGGTATAATTTATATATGTTAAATTGCATACATCTTAAGTGTTTACTTTGATCAGTTTTGACAGCTTTATGTACCTGGAGACCACAACCCCCCAAAAGATATAGAATGTTACATCATCCTGTGCTCCCTTCTAGTCAATACAACCTGATCTTCTCACAAAAGAAAAGCAGTTTCTCATTTCTACTACCATAAATTAGTTTTGCCTATTCATGGGCTTCATATAAATGGAATCCTAAAGTAAATATTCTTTTGTGTCTGGCTTCTTTTGCTTTGAGATTCATCCAGGATGCTGTGCCTTTCCATAGTTCATTTCTTTTTGTCACTGGCTAGTATTTAATTGTATAAATATGCTATAATTCATGTAACTATTCTATTATTGGTGTCTTGTTTCCAGTTTTTGACTAAGGCATCATAATCATTCTTACAGATATCCTCTGTGAGCATATATTTTCAATTCTCTTGGGTAAATAACTGGGAGTAGAATTTCTGGTTAATATCTATATTCCCAAATTTTGATATGCTTTATTTTCACTATGATTCTGTTAAAAATATTTTCCAATTTTCCTGGAATTTTCTTCTTTGACCTGTGGGTTATTTAGAAGTGTGTTGCTTAATTTCCAAATATTTAGGAATTATCTTAGAGAACTTTTTGTTATTGATTTTTAGTTTAATTCTACCATAGTCATTGTTTAGTTTTCTATGGCTGCTGTAACAAATTACAACAAACTTAATAAATTTGTGTTAAGCCATTATCTTTCAAGTTAGTAGTTCAGGATTCCAAAGTGGGTCTCACTGGGCTAAAATCAAGAGGACAGCAGAGCTACATTTCTGTCTGGAGGCTCTAGGGGAGAATCCATTTCCTTGTTCTTTCCAGCTTTTTGAGGCTGCCCACAGTTCTTGGCCCATGGGCCCCTTCCTCCATCTTTAGAGTCAGCAATGTTGGGCAGAGTCCTTCTCATGTTGCTTTCTTTCTGATTCACCCTCTTCTGCTTCCTCCTACTTTTAAGAACCTTGTAGACAACACTGGGCACACCTAGAAAATCCAAGATGCTGTCCCTCTTCTAAGGTCAGTTATTTAGCAATCTTAATTCCATTGGCAACCTTATTTCCTATTTTTTGTGTAACCCAGTATATTTACAGGCTGCAGGGATTAGGATGTGGATATCTTTGGGGTGGGGGGTTCATTGTTCTGCCCACCCCACTCAGAAAACATACATTGTATGAGTTTAATCCTTCAAAATTTTGAGATTTGCTTTATGGACAGGAATATGGTGGCTCTTGATGAATGCTCCATGTGCATTTGTTTTCTGCTGTTTTGAGTTGGAGTATAAAAAGTGTCAGGTCAAGTAGATTACATCCTCACTGATTTTGCTGTCTATTTGTTTTATTAACCACTGAGAGAAGAATGTTGAAATTTCCAACTAAATTAGATATTTTCTATTTCTCCTTTCAGTTCTATCAGTTTTTGCTTTAATATATCGAAGCTTTATTATTAGATACGTACACATTTAGGATTATCTTGTCCTCTGGTCCTTTTTGTCACTCTGAAATGTTCTTTATCTGGTAATATTCCTTGTTCTGAAAAGTACTTTGTCTGAAATTAACATAGTCACTCTAGCTTACTTAGGATTCATTTTTCATCCCTTTATCTTATCTGTGTCATTATATTTAAAGTAGATTTCTTGTATGTAGTATATAGTTGGATTTTCTTCTTTTTAAATATATTCAATAATTTGACAACTCTGCCTTTTAATTTAGGCTTTCAGACCATTTGTATTTAATAGAATTATCTATATGATCAGATTTAAACCTATTACCTTGCAATTTTTTAAGTAGACTTAATTTTTTTAGAGCAGCTTTAGGTTCACAGCAAAATTGAGCAGAGACTACAGAGAGTTTCCACATACCTTCTGTACCCACCTCCGCAGTCTCTATCAACATCCTACACCAGTGTGGTACATTTATTACAATTGATGAACCTGTATTGACATATCATTATCACCTAAAGTCCAGAGTTTATACTAGGGGTCACTCCTGGTGCTGTACATTCAATGGGTTTCAACAAATGTACAATGACATGTATCTGCAATTACAGTATTGTATAGAATTGTTTCACTGCCCTAAAAATCCTCTTTTCTCTGCCACTGATTCCGTCCTCCCTCCCAACCTTAGTAACCACCTTGATCTCCTTGTCATCTCCACAGCTTTGCCTTTTTCAGAATGTCATATAGTTGGAATCACACAGTATATAGCTTTTTCAGATAGGCTTTTTTCACTTAATAAAATGTATTTAAGGTTCCTCCATGTCGTTTCATGACTTGGTGGCTCATTTCTTTCTAGTGCAGAATAAGATTCACCTGTCTGGATGTACCAGTTCACTTATCTGTTCACCTACTGAAAGACATCTTGTTTGTTTACAAGTTTTGGTAATTATGAATAAAGCAACTACAAACATTTGTGTGCAGGTTTTTGGGTGGATGTAAGTTTTCAGCTCTTTTGGGTAAATGCCAAGAAGCATGATTGTTGGATTGTATGGTATGTTTAGTTTTGTAAGAAACTACCAAACTGTCTTCCAAAGTGTCTGTACTTTCTTGCATTTTCACCAGCAATGAATGAGAGTTCTTGTTGCTCCACATCTTTGTTAGCATTTGGTGTTGTCAGTGTTTGGATTTTGGCCATTCTAATAGGTGTGCAGTGGTATCTCATTATTGTTTTAATTTGTATTTCTCTAATGACATAGGATATGGAACATCTTTCCATATGATTTTTTGCCATCTCTATAGCTTTCTTGGTGAGATTTCTGTTCAGGTCTTGTGCCTATTTTTTGTTATTGTTGAGTTTTATGAGCTCTTTGTATATTTTGGATAACATTCATTTATCAGATATGTCTTTTGCAAATATTTTCTCCCAGTCTGACTGTCTTCTATTTCTCTTGACGGTGTCTTTTGCAGAGCAAAAGTTTTTAAATTTAATAAAGTCAAGCTTATGTTTTTCACGGGTTGCACTTCTAGTGTTGTAAAAGAAGTCATTGCCACGCCCAAGGTCATTAAATTTTCTCCTATTATCCTCCCGTAGTTTTATAGTTTTGTGCTTTGCATTTAGATCTAAAATTAATTTTGAGTTAGTTTTTGTGAAGGGTGTAAGGGCTATTTTTAATTTACTTGTTCTTTGTTCCATATTTTTTCTACTTTCTTTTGAGTTAATTGAACATTAAAACATCATTTCATTTTATCTATTCTATTGAATTATAAGCTATACTTCTCTGTATTGTTTCATCTTAGTGGTTGCTCTAGGATTTATAATATAAATCTTTAACATATCACAGAGTATCTTCAAATAATATTATACCTCTTGTATAATGGAAGAACTTTATAACAGGATGCGGTCAGTTCTCCTATCTTTTGTGCAGTTATTGTCATATATTTTATTTCATCATATTTTATAAACCCTACAATATGTTGTTGGTTTTTCCATAAATAGTTAATTTTTAAAGAGACTTAAAAAAACAAGAAAAATAACTTTTATATCTGCCCACATATTTACCATTTCAGGTTCTCGTCATTCCTTTGTGTTTCCAAATTTTCATCTGGTATCATTTTTCTTCTTTCTGAAGAACTTCCCTTAAGAATTTGTAGTGCAGGTCTAATGCAATCAATTCTCAACTTTTGTTTGTTTGAAAATGTCTTTATTTCACCTTCATTTTTGAAAGATAGTATCACTGGGTATAGAGTTCTAGCTTTACAGTTTTCTTTCAGTATTTTAAAGATGTTACTCTCTTTTCTTCCAGCTTAAGTAGTTTCTAATGAGAACTATGCTTCCATCCTTATTTTTGTTTCCCTGTGCATAATGTTCTTCCCTCTCCCCTGACCCCAAGTACTTTTTTATTTTTATTAAATTAATTAATTAATTTATTTCTGGCTGTGTTGGGTCTTCGTTTCTGTGAGGGCTTTCTCTAGTTGCGGCAAGCGGGGGCCACTCTTCATCGCGGTGCACGGGCCTCTCACTATCGTGGCCTCTCTAGTTGTGGAGTGCAGGCTCAGTAGTTGTGGCTCATGGGCCTAGTTGCTCTGCGGCATGTGGGATCTTCCCAGACCAGGGCTCGAACCCGTGTCCCCTCCATTAGCAGGCAGATTCTCAACCACTGCGCCACCAGGGAAGCCCCCAAGTACTTTTAATGTCATCACTTTATCAAAAGTTTTCAGCAATTCAGTTATGATGTGCATTGTTATATATTTCCTTATGTTTATTATTTTATGGTATATTGATATTCATGGACCTGCTTTTATAATTTTTATCAAATTTGGAAATTGTGTGGCCACTCTTTAAATATGTTTCTCTCTTTTTTCTCCCTGCTCATTTTTTTTTTTTTTTCTTCCCTGCTCTTTGTGAGGCTGCAATTACAAGTTTATTAGACCACTTGCCATTGTCCCACAGGCCACTGATCTCTGTACATTTCTTTGCTTTTTCCCTTGTGTGCTTCATTTGTGATAATTTTTCTTGCTGTGTCTTCAAGTTCACAGATCTTTTCTTCTGCACTGTATACTCTATTGATCTCATTTGAATATTTTTATGTCAGACATTGTAATTTTCATCTCTAGGAGTTTATTATATTTTTGTTTGTTTCTTTTGTGTTTTTGTTTAGTTTTGATATATCTTTTATTTCTCTCCTCATCATGCTCGTGTTTTCCTCTACATTCCTGAACAGGTTAAGGATATTTAAAATAGCTGTTTTAACAGCTTTGTTTGCTAATTCTATTATCTACGTAATTTCTGCATCTGTTTCTATTGATTTTTCTCCTGGTTATGGGTCATATTTTTTCAGTCTCTATATATAACTGATAATTTTGTCTGGGTGCCAGACGTGAATTTTTTTGGTTGTAGAATTTCATTACATTCCTTATAATATTCAAGTTAAAAATGTCATGCAGTTAAATTTTTTGAGATCAGTTTGATCTATTTGAGGCTTGCTTTAATGCTTTGTTAGTGAGGGTCTAGAGCATCCTTTAGTCTAGGGCTAAGTTAGTTCCACTTCTAGATACACCCTTCTGAGGATTCTAATTCATTGTACCATGAATTATGAGATCTTTCCACTCTGACTGATGGGAACACAAACATTTCTCAACCTTTTACCATCTGCGAGAATTATTCTGTCTACTTCTCCAGGGGTGGGGCGGGAGTTGGTCCCTGTTATTCTATCATGGTCAGGAATGAAAGTCCTATAAGATGTTTTTGAATTATGAATTTATTTTCTTTAATGGATATAGTCCTATTCAGATTTTCTATTTGTTTTCTCAGTTTATATAAGTTTTTTCAAAGAATTTGTTCACTTCATCTAAGCTATCACATTTATTTGCATAAGGTTGTTCATGATATCTCATTATTGATCTTCTAATGTCACTGGGATCTGTAATATCTCCTCTTCAATTCCCAGTATTGGTGAATGCAGGGCCCAGCAGTCCTAGAGAATTTCTCTCAGTTCTCCTCTGCCCTCCCCCAGCCTTTTGCAGGCCCTGCACACCCATGCCTCAGGGTGGGGAGGTCTCTCTCTTCCACTCCTCCCCTAATATTCTTCATGAACTTTTTTTTTTAGTTTTATTGATAAATAATTGACATACATTACTGTTTGACTTGTGTATATTGTGAAATGATTACCACAATAGAGTCAGCTAACATCCATCATCTCATATAAAAACAATAAAAAAGAAGGAAAAAAAAAAGAAAAAAATTCTCCTCATGATGAGAACTCTTAGGATTTACTCTCTTAACAGTTTTCCTGTATATCATGTAGCAGTGTTAACTATAGTCATCATGTTGGACATTACATCTCTAGTACTTGCTTATCCTATAACTGGAAGTTTATACCTTTTGACCACCTTCCTCCAGTTCCCCCTCCTTCCACCCCCTGCCTTTGGTAACCACGAATCTGATCTCTTTTTCTATGAGTTCATTTGTTTGTTGTTTTAGATTCCACATATAAGTGAAATCATACAGTATTTGTCTTTCTTTGTCTCACTTATTTCACTAAGCATAATGCCTTTAAGGCCCATCCTTGTTAAAAACAGTAGAATTTCCTCAATTTTATGGCTGAATAATATTTCATTGTATGTGTGTATGTATGTATGTATGTATGTATATATATATATATATATATATATATATATATATATATATATATATATGCCCCACAACTTCTTTATCCATTCATCCATTTAAAACTTTTATTTGTTTATAATTGAAGTATAGTTGATTTACAGTGTTATATTAGTTTCAGGTGTGCAACATAGTGATTCAATATTTTTATAGATTGTGCTCCATTTAAAGTTATCATAAAATATTGGTTATATCCCCTGTGCTGTACGTTACATCCTTGTATCTTACTATTTTATACCTAGCAGTCTGTACCTTTTAATCCACTTCTCCTATCTTGCTCCTCCCCCCACCCATCTCCCCACTGGTAACCACTGTTTTTTCCTCTGTATCTATGAGTCTATGTCTATTTTGTCATATCATTTGTTTGCTTTATTTTTTAGATTCCCATGTAAGTGAAAACATACAGTATTTGTCTTACTCTGTCTGACTTATTTCACTTAGCATAATGCTTTCAAGGTCCCTCCATGTTGTTGCAAATGGTAGGATTTTGTCTTTTCTTTTCATAGCTGAATAATATTCCATTGTGTGTATGTGTGTTTGTGTGTGTGTGTTTGCCATAACTTCTTTATTCATTCATCCATTGATGGACACCTAAGTTGTTTCCATGTCTTGGCTATTGTACATAATGCTGTTATGAACATGGGGGTGTGATATTTTTTTAATTTAGTGTTTTCATTTCCTTTGGATGTATTCTCAGAAGTGCCTCATGAACACTTGATGGAGGCTTATGGAAGAGGTGCAGACTCTCTTTTTGTTTAGTTCTCCTAGGGAGTCTTTTCCATCCCCTAAGTGGTGTTTAAAAATTAGCTTAAATTTCACCTGTTTTCTTCTTACCTGTGTCTAAGTTGGCTTCCTCCTACTTCCATTTCTCCACAAAGATGTAAGCAGCCAAGGAGGGTCAGCACTTTCTGGATTGTAGCTCATTGAGCTTCTTTGAATCCTCAGCACACTAATGGACATAAAAACATTTATGATTTTATAGATAATATGACTTGTTATTACTAGGGCATAGGTGATACTCTCTTTCTAGTTTATACACTTTTTTTTTTTTTTCTTCACTGCTCATGCTAAAGGTTTCTGCTGGAGACCAATGCTGGCACTGAGGACAAGGAAGAGTAGGGATGAATGGAATGGCTTTTCTCTAGGGGCTGCTTTTCACTGCCAACTGCAACTTTGACTCGCATGTTCCCACTCCCTGTTCCCATAGGTCACCTGTTGTTGCATCTGGAGACTTCTGCAGGCTCTCTGTTCCATGCCCTAAAACCTGACATCATTTTAATAATATTTTCTGCTTAGAGTTGGTTTCTCCTGCCTATAATTAAGTACCTTGATGATAGGAGTGTTATCAAGATAGACTTAAAAAATAATTGAGTGTAACATTGAATGTATTTGTTATCTATGCTACTTCAACTGTGTTTATGTTTTGTCCCTCATTTCCTTGCATATTACTGAAAATTAATGCTTGGGTGAGTTGTTTTTCTTCCTCACCTTATAACTTATAACTAAATAACTTATAACTAAAGGTTTCTTCAGTTATAATAATGACTGCTATTTAAGATATCCTGATGTTTGTACTATGATACCTCCTATTTAGAATGTTGTAAAGAGGCTTTAGATCACTTTTATGGGGTGGATTCCTTCTGATCTAATACCACTCAAAATATGGAGAGTTTCCTTGAAGGATGCCCAAATATCTCTTGCTTATCTCTTGCAGTTCTGCTGAAATATGCCACTGGAAAATCATTGAAAACTTAATTGTTTTCTTATTGTTATGTTTTAGTGAATAAGGAAAAAATAAACTTGGTAAATGGAGAATTTGTCTTGAATGGTTCATGAAGTTTATTAAGCCTACACATTTCCCTTTCTTCTTCATCTTGATTAACTGAATTTTTATGCAATGAGTCAGTCATTTAAATCAGTTATTCATGATTCCTACGTTATCCTCCAAATTCAATTGTCATGAAGTCCTATCTTGTGAATATGTCATCTCCTCCCCATCTTCTCTCCATGTCACTATCCTAGTCCAAGCCTTCATTGCTTCTCATTTTACTTTTATTGACTGCAATAGAAGGCGGCTACATGACTTTGTAGTTTTCAAAAAAGAGTCTCATTACTGATAATGCTTATGGTTCAGCTTTGCACTACAAAGAAGGCAATTTTCAAAAGTTAACTGAAAAGAGCACATATGAATTTATCATCAGCAGCTATTGGTACAAAACCACTTTTGGCTTTAGCTCTCATTTACAAAGAGAGTAGCCTAGAGGGGTATGTTTTAATAGGCAACTCAGATTTTCAGAAAGCTGTTGACAGTGGGCTATTTCTGGATAAAGGCAAGTTTAGAAATGGGATTCCTGGAGTTTAAACTATCTGGAATCCTAGAAACCTAGAAGACTGACTTGGACTTGGGAAGACGTTCTCCACTGAGTTTCAAATGCTGGTGTAACTCAGTCGACGTTAGTAGGCGTAATGTACTAGGTAATTTTTCTTTGCCCTTCCAGAGATGCTCTCCACCCTCCTCTTCTCTGCTTTCTGCTCCGTAGGTGCAAAGAACCTTGATTTCTGCATCAGTGGGTTTTTCTTGGACTTTAGCTTCCAGTTGGGCGTGGCCAGTGAGAGACACTGGCAAAAGATCAAAGTGTGACAACTCAGTGAGGTTCAGGGTATTTATTCACCAAGTTTTGTCCTGCCACATTCACCAAAGTGTTGACTGTGTCTCTCTCTTGTGGCTCTTCTTGCCTCTTCAGTTTTAGGGGTGGTTGCAGTCTCACAAGTACTGGCTCCAAGGTATTGCACTATACCTTGATGGTTTCTCTTACTCCTACCTGCACTTTCTGAATAGTTCTTCTCTTCAGTTACCTTGTTTGAGTATCTCATATGTTTTGTGCTAGGACTGTGACTAATACAGGTGATGCTCAAAATATTTAATAACTTGTAAGGCAAGGGCAGCAACTAGTTAGAACAGATGCAGCTGTAAATAATCAGGAAGGTGACACCAGGATATACTGTGTAAATATCAGTGCTGTTTGTGCAATGTTGAAGAGGTATTTTGTAAGTACTAGTAGGTAATGTGTCAGAGTTCACAATTTTTAAAGAAATAAAGTGGATTCAAGATCTGTGATACCAGCTTTCCTACTCCAATGTGCTACTTAAGTCGTAGAGAAAGAGGATGGCATAGCCGTCAGCTGAGGAGGGGGCACCCCGTAACCAGAGTGTGGCAATCGCATACTCTTGGCTCCTGTCTATTGGGTTGAACGCCAGGTGTGTTTTTGGCCTACAGGGTTCTTGTGAGGCCATGAAAGTAAACATTCCTCCAAATCTAGGATCCTAATTTTACTGAGACATTTTGTTCTTAAATCCACTAATACATTCTATTTCTAGTTACATAGAAACCGTTTTTAAGCATACATGATCAGGTAATTACAACTCCACATAACTTCAACCAAATATTTACATCCACTGTGTTTATATCCTCAGTGTATCTTCCTCTCCCAATACAATAGATTTCCATTTGATTAATACTTCCCATCAGATCACATTCCATTCTGTCTGTTGGTGAAACGCTCACAATACCCAGCACAGCTATTGCCATGTCTGAGAACCTTTCCTGGAAAC
The DNA here is from genome assembly GCF_009873245.2 of Balaenoptera musculus. Lineage (NCBI taxonomy): Eukaryota > Metazoa > Chordata > Mammalia > Artiodactyla > Balaenopteridae > Balaenoptera > Balaenoptera musculus. Next base: position 72,354,154 of record NC_045787.1, read on the forward strand.
CATCAGGCAAAATTGATCACCGTTCTCTGTGCTTGAAAGCACTTCTCACTCTGTGTTGTGATTAATAGTGTGTTTCTGTCACCATTGCTAGATTTTGACCTCCTTGAAAACAGGGATCAAATCTTTTTCAACTTTATGACCTCAGGGCTTACAACACTGTACACAATGGAACTCCGTAAATGTCGTTGAACTGAATTCAATGAATTTGGTTCCTGCAGGTTTGATGGTGAGTACTTGACAGAGCAGGGATTCCAACCCAGTTCTCTTCTCACTCCTGGGTCCAAGCTCTTACCCACTATAATATGGGGTGTTTTCTAATGGTTTCACATCTGGTAGACGCAAGTTTATGTTTGTTAATGTTAAATTTTCCATATAGTTTAGGAACTTGATGATTTCCTGTGTGGATTCTCACGTCTAATTTACATGTGCATTGGTTAGTTTTGTGTTCTTTGTACCATAAATCCAAATAGTAAGAAGAGTTTCAAAACATATCACTGAATCTATGATTTTTTAAGAAGCTTTATTTCAGTTTCTTTTCTTTCATGGCGGGGAGCAAGAATAAAATGAAAGGCAGAGGTATATAAACTATTTGCAGAACACCACAGAGAGCCTGATGTATAGTAATGGGTCCAGGATCGTAAACGTCTCTCTTGGCACTCTTACCACTGTCAGATTATTACTGTGTTCTCAAATTCAGCTGAGTGTGTTCAAGGATCTTCTTTGGTCTGAAAGGTCAGCTGCTTTTAGTTGTGCACTGGTAGAATACTAATATGTCCTTATTCAAATTACCTGCTGCAGCACTTATTAAATTGATGGCCTTGTGCTCTAATTTAATACTGATGTCGTTCAGTGGCAGGCTGCGGCAGCACTCTGTGCTGAACTGGGTGATGCCGAGGCAAAGTTCAAGATGAAACCGTGGTTTGGGGCTGCATTTTCCCACTAAATTAGCAGTCAGATGCAGTGTATAATTAATTAGCACAAACCAGGGAAAGCTTGTCATTTAATAAGGCTTTTTTATTTCTACATTACACAAACAGTGGGAATTGATCCATCAAGTGCCTGGCTATTAATGCTGTTTAATGTATGCCTGGTTGTTAAATTGAGATGTCGAGGTACATACATCCAGAGTTTAAGAGCTCCTCATAGTTTGTTCAGTATTTGCTCAGATCTGAAGTCATGTTCCACAGAATCAATAATAGCTTCATTCCCGAATCTGAACCCGGTTCAAACATGCATATGGATGGAAACTGATAGTTTCATCATGATCTCAGAAATAAGATTTCGTATATGTCTTTCTATGTCTTAAAATTCAGCTAGTCCCCCTCCTCCAATATTAAATATTGCATTGTGTTTGCAGCATTCTCTCTTTACTTTCTTTTTTATGTAGTCCTTGCTCACAATTGCCTTAGGCAGAGAGTATCTTTATCTTTGCAGTATTCAGCATAGTATCATGGAATTGTAGAGCTGGAAGGAGCCTTATGAAATATACAGAATGAGATTTCAGCTGTCCTGCCAAGATTTCTAGAAGGACACACAGTCTTACTTGTGGTCTAAGAATAATCCAAAGTGTTGAATATTTGAAACAGTCCTTAATCTAATGTTTTTTTCTAAAAATGATTAAGGATGATTCACACTGTTTTGTGAACTGGCTGTATTGTTAAGTTATGAGGTGATTAACAAATGTGTTCTTTAGAATGTGTCATTACATCTTATACACAAATGAAAACATTAAATGCTTTTTTTTCTTTTTTTTAGTTAATGCAGATAGGAAAACTAAAAACCTGAATGTGAAATTACTTCAAGAATAGGGTAATTTGTTTGAACAGTTGATGAAGGTCATTTGCTACATGGAGAAATTATTATATTTACCAGTGTCAGTAACATTTAAATTAGTGAAATTAGTCCCTATATAAACTGCTAAATATCAAAGAAGTTAATTGTGTGTGTGTGTATATGTGTGTATGTGTACACACATATATATGAAGAGGTACCTTGAGGACTTTTAAGAAGACCAACAAACATAATCATAAAACTACATTAACATCTCTGATTTTTTTCTTATAAACTGAGAAAACTTTCTGCAGGTTTACACAGGGAAGGTTAAGAATGCATTTTTGTTAAAGGATACCACTTGGGATTATTTTTCCTTCTGTAATTAGAAGAAATATTTGCTCTGCAGAAATTGCTTAAGCTGTGAACATTTATTTTGAAAAACATGGTGAAGTAAAATCCCTGTGGCACAAAATACGCATGTTTTGGGGCCAGTTCAGATCTGTGTAACTGTACTTATCTCATTCTGCTCTATATTGCAATCAGATGTTTCTGTGCTTGTTTCCTATCCCAACTGAAAAGTCCTCTAATGCTGGGACAAGTCTAAATATGGCATTATACTTTAAAAAAATTTTTTTTCTGCAGAATCAAGAACAGTATTACATATTTGGGTAGTACTGAGGGGAACATTGTTTAAGTGGATGTACAATTACCATAAAAGGAAGGCAAGTTAGGAAAATATTTTATTTCCCCATGCTTAATTCACATAATGTCAAAAAAGTAATTTATTGCGCTAGCAAATACAAAATTTTGAATCTTCCATTAAATTTTCTGCCTGGCCAATTTCTCGTACAATTTTAGAATTACCTTCATGATGTCATTGTCTTTTTCTCAGTGAGAAAGGTTTGTGATTGTTTACTCATTAACCAACTCATTCACTCATTGATTAATTCTCCAACATTTAAGAAAGGCCTATGTTATGGCAATAACTCAATGCACAAATGCATTGAGAGTTTTTTTTGTTTTTTTTGTTTTTTTGTTTTTTTTTTACTATTTCTGTATTATGGTATACACTGCTTTTTCATTAATTGTCCAATAAAAAGCATTTTTATCACCTACCTAGCTTGTTAAGTTTTTCTGCTAGAATTAAAGCCAATCACCCAATATTTCCAGTTCTTCTTTGCCCCCTCAGAGTTAGGTATATAAAGTGTAGCTTTGGCAAATGGGTTGTGAGAAGTGTGTGATTTGTCACATTCTCTACTCCCTGGCATTGTGATCATGGAATCTGTGTTGAGATAATCTTCATCAATCTGGGTCCTGGGGCCTCTACAATGAATAGAACCTTTTATCCACCTGTTGACTAGGACTAATTGTGTGAGCTAGAAATAAAATTTTGTTAGCATAAGCCACTAATGTTGGGTATTGTTTGTTTCTGCTACATAATCTTGTCTATCCTAATCTGTACAATCATTGTAGATATGTTTTCTTCTTGAATGCAATACCTGAAAAGTATGCTAAGATAAAGGAAAATCTTTGAAATGTATATTCAAAAACATTTTAGCTCCATATAATAAAATTTGGTGGAGTATCCACATTTATCATGATTTTTAGATTGTACATAAAAATAGTAGCTTATGTACTAACATTTAAACTATGCTGTGACAATTTTTTATTTTTAGTTAACCAAAAAAGTGCTACCAATGACTCTTCCTAAACCCCAACAAAATTGTGATTTACCTAATTCTGTGAATGGCATGTCTAATTTGTAAAACTGGGTCAAAAGAAAAAATGACATATCTTATTTTTCATATAGTTGATCTATCTAGTAGTCTTTTTCAGTATATTTGGATAATTTGGATAATTGTTAATCTAAAAATGAGCAAATAAAACTCACAAACAACATTAGGTTTGGTTATAAATAAAATTTACTTCACAGTGAATTCTGTCAACTTTATCCTTTGAATATTTTCGGTATATAGTGTTTATTGATATTAACAGTTCTAAATTAAAATTTTCATAATTAGTAATATGATCTAAAAACTTCTATTCTATTGATTTTTGCATGATCAAAATCAATCAAATATCACTTTAATACAATTATTTTCAAACTTGGCATCTGAAAAATGTTGACTAACTACTGATGTGTTAATGTGAGAATATTTGAGTTATTTTTTAATGTCTTTGGATTAAAGGGCAACTTGATTTGTACATGTATATAATAACAAATATTTAAAGTTAATTTTAAATTAATGAATGTTGATAAACAAGCAAAGGGCAATATATAAATACTTAATTTTTTTCATTTAATTCCATACTGTAGAAAGGAAATTATACCAAAAATACTTTAATTTGGATTTTGTTTTCTGTTGGGATTTGGAAATAATGATTTTTTTATGTCGAATTTCCCAACCAAGTTGACTTTAACTCATCTAAATAAGATTTGTGGTTTGGTACTTATTCATTTTATTCCTGTACATTGTACTGAATAATACATAATCTCAGTAATAGAGTCAAACTGTGTCTTTAAAATGGCTACAAACTTAAGAATCTAGGACATTCTAGAAGGGTATATGCTTGTTATACTGTATTCAACCTTTAAAAGCTGATGAAACTTTCATAATTTCCCATTGTGTGACTGAGGAAGGTTATATCCAGTATTGCCTATTAAAAATAAATTTTTGAACAAAATAGTGAGTGGAAACTTATTAGTTATTGACTACTAAGAAAAATATTAGAACATATAAAGCCTACTATGGAGCATATTACAGTATCAGGGAAATTAATGTGTTTAGAATGGTCAAAAATGTTTCCTTCCTTATTTGCTTCCTGAAGTTAACAATGAAAATTTTCATAATTTAAGACATTACTCCTCCACCCTGTCTGAAGTTTTATGACTTTTTGTATCCTTCGTGCCTCTGATTTTTTTTCTAGGATATTTTTCCTAAGTAAACTTAGTTGAAAATATGTTTATCACAGCTTCATCTGTAATAGTAATAAAAGGAAAATGATTTTAATGCTTAAGAGGAGAAAGAATGGCTAACCAAATTACTGTGGTAGATCAATAAAGTAAAATTTGATATAATCATTAATATCATACCTAAAAATACATAAGTATGTGCAAAGATATTCATAGTGTATTCCTAGGAAAAAAATTAAGTTAAAAAATGATATGTACTACTCTGACCCCATTACAAACACATTATATTTTAGATATTTTTTGCATATACATACGTATAGTGTATATATGTCTATATCTTTGTACACATATATACAAAATGGTGTATGGATAAATACATAAGGTTAAAGGTCTTTTAATTTTATTTTTTGCTTATTTGAATTTAGTTTTTAAAAATTTAAAAATATTTTTCCAGCTTTATTGAGATAAAATAGACATAACATTGTGTAAGTTTAAGGTGTATACGGTGATGATTTGAAATACTTATATATTGCTAAATGGTTACCACAGTAGCATTAGTTAACACCTGTATCACCTCACATAATTACAATTTCTTTTTTTGTAGTGAGAACACACAAGATCTATTCTCTTAGCAAGTTTCAAGTATATAATACCATGTTGTTTATTATAGTCACCATGCTGTACTTAATTTTCTTAATTTTGTAAAGTGAACAAGTATTGTCTTTGTATTGAGTAAAAAAAATATACTTTATTATCATTTTGTGACTCATTAGTGAACATTGTTATAGAAAATTCATTATTAGAATATCTGGCAACTTCATTACAATAATAGTTTGAACCGTTGAATAAAGGTTTTGTGAATACTTTTGACTAATAATTTTGAAAATATAAAGGAAAGGGTTTTTTTTTTTTCCTTTTTCCTATTTAGGTATTTTGAAATTGATATACTAAAGGGACTTAGTTACAGACGTGTTCCACAACAATTATCAAAAAATCAGCCCATTAAGCTTGCTGTCCTGACCTAGGTGATGTTTTTATCGAGAGAAGCACAGTACTCAAGATAATTCCCATATAAGGCACTAAAATCAGCATTAAAGGGTTTTGAATTATGGCTAATGAGTGTGCAAGGCTGAAAGGAGACATTAATTTTTTTAAAGTTCTTAATAGTTTTTAACTTCTCGGCTTAAGCACTTATTTGTTGGTGCAGGACTCTCTAGTGCTGTCTTTTCCTGCCTCAGTCATATAAGCACATACAGAGAGAGGAGCCACAAGTCAGAACAGTCTGGAATGCCCAGCCCCCCACACTAGGGAGGGGTATCTGTTCAGGGGAGTCCCCCAGACCTATAATGGACTTTGTAGGAATAAGAAATAAACTTTTTTGTGTTAAAAAAAAAAAAAAATTTCTAAGAGCTGCATTAATAGAGATTCATAGATACCTTTTTCTCCCTTTTTTTTTTGCACATATGAACACATAAAAGAAGAGTAGAAAAGACAATGACCACACATATTGTTTTTTTATACTTTGTTAGGATCTGAAGACACAATTACTATTGAAATAAAAAAAGTACACTCTTAAAAATGTTTTATCTCAGTCTTACTTAAACCTGAACAATTGTTTATATTTCATAATTATTATGACTATAGGCAAAAAACAATGTAGCACATTTTATTCTGGTCATTATATACATTTAAATGCAATTGTAAAACTCAAAATATGCAAATATTTTATTAGCCATTCAAAATGATCACATTATTTGTAATTCATTTAGCAGTATTTGAAATGCAAAATTAGACATGCACATATTTTCTTTTTAGGCTACTTGTTTATCCATTTCTGAATTAATTGACCTATATTTCCCAGTAATTATCTTTAGCCTGAAGTACAGTGTATGGGAAACTTATTGAGTAAAAACACCTTTGGAAGATTCTTGAAACATCCAATCTTATCTACTCACAGTCTTTTCTTTCGGGTGCTTAGGTCACTAATGCTATTTTTGCTAAAAATAAGCCAATGTATTTAGTCTGTTGCTCTTTTTGTCTTATTTTCAAAAGCTTTGTTCTTAATTACCTTTCTTTTTTTTTCTATTATAGGTCATTTTCTATCATATGGCCTATAAAATCATTTCCACTGGGAAAGAATTGCAGAAAAGTCATCATCCTTTGAAGACAAGTTTGATTAAAAGGTAAATTCAGGCCTCTGGACATCATATAGGTGATTGCTGTGCAACGAAATTGTTGTTCACATCAAAAGTACTGATTGTTACCCATTTTGTTTGTTTATAAGGCAAACCCTGTTGTTGAGGACTAAAAATAAGTTTTCTTGAATTATACAAATGCAAAAGTTATTTTTAATGCATAACGTTTTACATATACATTAAAATAATTGTTTAAAATAGTTTGCAGTAGGATTTCTGAATTAATCATTGTTTTAAATAGTTTAGATTAAGAGTTCTGAAAACTGTATCTCCTATGAAAAGAGGGAGTGGAAGGCAGAAAATTTATATTGGAGTGCTTTACATACTAATCATCTAGAATGGGATGTAATAAACTGTTTCAAATATCCTTCCACTTGTAATGATAGGATGTCTTTGGATAAATTCACAGAATTTATTTTATTTTACTAATTAATTGGTATATATAATTCATCCACAGATATATTAGTGAAAGCTGGATTCTAAATGACTTTCCTATGATAAGCTTTCCAATTAATTCTTCTCACACTGTTTTCCTGGTGACATTTGAACTTCTTTCATTATATAAAACACATCTGGAATGAGGCATTGCTGAATAATAATCATGGATGCTAACATGTTAAAGATTGAACCCCTGACATAGTCAAATGTGTTCTGGTTTAAAACAGTGACCTCAACTAATGCTGCTTTAAGTGAATCATATTTAGAAAGAATATATAGGCATATCTGTTCATCTTCCCTGTCTTGTGCTAGAACTGGTGAAAAAGAAAGAAATCGAATTACAAACTGCATCTTCATTGTTTAGTAGAGTTGACTATATTAATTCATATTTTTCCTGCCATCTGTAAATATTTTTCCTTTTTCTTGTCTGATATGAAAAATATTGCATTAAGTGAATATTAAAAAGTATTATCTAAAACATATGTTAAATCATGTATTACTTATAATTTACATTTGTGTCATAGGGTTACTAAATTTTGTCCATGGTGTATTTCATAAAAGAGATGATGCTGGTAAGATCTTGTTTAAATGGCTTGCTGATACAAGAGGCAGATCATTTAAAATGAACCTTACGTCTTCATAGGATGTTAGTTAGAAATGAAGACATTACCTCAAAATGTAGGTAATTATTGCCTCCTGTTTTATCAGTGCTCTTTTCTGAGGTATTATCATAAGAGAGCACTTTAGTATTAAGCAGGGCCTTCGAGTGGCAATAAATCAGTCCAACTGAGTCATTATTGTCCAAGGCATCTGAACTACTGCAATGTTGTGGATCCTACTGAGAGTGTGAAATCACTTGACCCTTGGCATTAACCTTTGCTGAATGAATAGACACTGCTTTCCACATCGAGGAACAAAGCAGAAGACTATTGATTAAACACCACATTCACTTGATATTAAATACTGGCTGAACTCACTTCTTGCTTCCAATTCCAGAGGGAGAAACCCAGAGAGTTGCTGAGTCTCACGAGAATGGATGTTTGTAATTCAGAGCAATGTTTTTCCTGCAAAGTACTTTTTTTCTCCTTTGATCAATAACTAACAGCCATGATCAGCCATGAGTATGTATTCTCAATTCTGACCTGTGTATTTTATCACCTAAGGTGAAAGGTCACAGTGCTGTGACTAATGTTTCAGTTCTAAGCATGAATTGTTTCCTGACTTCAACATCTCTTTGAAAAAGCAATTTGTTTTATTTTATTTCTTGCTTATGAGTCATTATTTTGGCAATTGATTTGTTTGCATTAGTAAAATACATGATTTTTCTAAAATTCTTTGGTTTAATAACTGTTTTTGCAGATGTTGAATTTTCTATAACTCGACATTATTAGACGAAATCATTAAAAAGTACATTTTAGGATTTATGATTTATGTTATTTGGGAAAGAGAAACATTACAGTTAAATAAATTTCTCAAGTTAGAAGAAAGCAAAAGCTTTGGAATCGAGTGTAGCAATACCTATGAGCATACAGAGAACAAGAAAAGATATTTTACCAGAAATCTCAAGCGAATTACCTTCTGATCCATTCCTTGTCCTGCACTATTGACAGCAGTTTGACAGCTTCTTTGTAGACCTATTTTAACCAGAAGGAGAACATGTCTTATTGACAGATAAATCAATTCAATTCAAGGAACTAAAGTTAAATTTTAAAATTTTACCCACAGTTGAAAAAATCATTTTTATTTTAAATTTAAATAGTTTCTTTGTGCTCATATAACTGGAATTACTTTACTGTAGGAAGCAACATAATAGCTACAAGGGTTTTCTTCTTTCTCCAAAATCTCATATTCTTTTGGACTCAGGATATTGCACCAGTAAAACTCTTTATAAATAATTGTTTTCATTGCTGACTGGCTTGTGTTCAACACCAGGAATTCTAGATCAGGTAGCGGCGAATCCATCATGGTTGAGCTAAGATCATTCCTTGGCTGAATAATAGAAAATATTTCCTCTGAGGATATAATGGTGTAATACACTCGCAGTCTCACACAGTTTGCACAGTTTTTGAAAAGGAGTATTAGAAGGCTGGGGAAAGTTGATAAGATGAATCATGCAGCTAAACTTAATAGTCAATCCTTTTGATTTGATGCTTTCCACAGGATGTGTAGCCCCTGAGATCTTTCTTTGAAAGCTACTGAAGCTGTGAAAAATATGAAAAACATTCTATGTCATATATTCTGTTTTCTTTATTCCTAAGGACATTTGTATAGAAGTCATTTTTACTTCACTATTATTTTGAGCACAGACATGCTATATGCACACAAGAACCTTGAACTTGACTTGAGGGTACCTACGTACAATTTACTTGACTGATATAATATAGTACCAACTTGCTTCTTGCATGACAAATATGATAATTGTTTGCAAATTCTAATATTTTTAAGGTTATATTTAATGAAAACATTTAACTAGAATTTGCTGCTTTGAAGTACCAAATAATTGTTTGTTATTCTGCTGCACGTGCCAGTGAAGGAGATATTTTTGTGATATTTTAGACTAATCAAACTGAGTGGAGAAGTGGCTGGGTCAAGGTCACACAGTAAGTCTGTGACATAGCTGTGATTAGAATCCATGGAGCACATACTGCAAACCCATTTATAATCTCTTTGGTGTCTGTATGGGACTTCTAAATGGAAATTATTGTAAAATGAGGTTGGTGAGATACAATAAAATGATAAATAATTATAATTTATTGTAACAGAAATATTAGAATATTCCAGGTTAAAATTGGAAGAATAAGGAAGCAAAAGAGAGAAAGAGGAAAGAGAAGAGAAAGAGAAAGAAGAAAAAGGAAAACACTTTTGGCTTTACTATACCGATTTCAAAAGAAAAGATCAGATAAGCATCTCACTTGAGACATATGCAGAAATAGTGTTTATGCTAACAGGGGTGAGGAGTTTGTAAATTTTTTTAATGCTCAGAAGAGTAAGTAGGTCCTCATTCAAACTTCTGCTAGATTAACGCCCCCCAACCTGCCATCCCTGTTCTTAAAAATAATCCAGAGATTGTTTAGAACACACTTCCATAAAGTGAAGAGCAACTCTTTCTACTGTTTAGAGGTGAGGTCCAGGACGAGTTACTCATGAAAGTGTGTTGTTTCTATATTAAAAACAAAAGTTCCTACGGGGGGTTTGGAAAAGTTGAGATAGTAAAAGCTCCAAAAGTATTCTGCCTCAGGTAGATTATTCAAAATTGATCTTTTCTGAGGTTTGTCGTGATTCCCATTTTTATCTGCTACCTCATGAGAAACTTCTTTTTAAAAGTTATCTATAACTGTTCATCGCTAAAAAGGATGGCTCTCAAGATGTCCATAGCTCTGAACATAACAGTCTCTCTCTAGCCTGGTCAGGAATCTTTTTAGTGTGAGTTTTTTGTTTCCTTGAATTAGAAGAAGACTTTGAAATTGACTACATGTTGTTAAATCTTTGCTTGGGATCTAGTAAAACCCCATATAGTTTATCTGACACAGTAGAGTTTATCTTTTTTACATTTGTCATTCCTCATAAAAGATATTGACCAGAATTTTTGTGACTTTGACCAGCAGAAAACATTAGCTGATGCACTCAAGGCTGAAATGCAGTCAGCGGAAGTGGAAACACTTCAACCCTGCCCCTGTGGCAAGAATGGCTTCCCGTTAGACAATCTGGTCAGATTCTTTATGGACCCAAAGGGAGGTACTTATGCTGGGCATTGCGTTTGTATTTTTCTTGAACTACCTGCTCCCTAGAGCTGCGTCCTAAGACTGCTGCTTGTGTAAAACCTTTCACAACTATGCATCATTGATCTAGCTATAATCACACTGATCTGTTGGCTTTTCACTAAACTTTACTTAAGTGAAAACTAACCCTCTTCTTCCTGTTTGGGGTTATGATTGACTGTATGTCTTTTGAATGGTGTGAAGATGCTGACTGTGAAACTGGAACACTGCTTTTAAATGTCTTTAAAAGAAGGAAAGAAAAATGTATCCCCTCAACCACTATAGAGCAAGATAAAAGAAAATAATGACGGTGCACACTGCATTGTCAATGCTGAACTTTAGAGAATCTTCTTAGAACCTCTCAACAGCTTGAAAAAACTTTTCACCCTCCCCCCCCACATTTATTTATTCCCAAATTATTTTTTAAAACAAGAATTTTACAAGGGTAAATTTTAATTCAGTGATGCATTTTTTCAATTATGCTACACACATATTTATTGAGAGTCCCTTAAATATTTCAGTTTCCTGGATGGCAAACAGATGCCACTCCCCACCTGAGATATAGAACCAGGATAGCTGACAGAAAGGAAAAGGAAACACAGGGCCATTAGGACATGAAAAACTGGTTAGAAAAAAGAATAAGACAACCAGGAAGCTATGGGCATGAGATCTAGTATAGAAGGTTACCAGTCCTGTTCTCCATCCTGACCCTCCCACATCACTTAGAATCTGTAGACTGGATATATGAAGTTAAGCTTCACCAATACATAGGTAGCAAAATATAAAGTGCATAATAATAAAAACTGTGTTAAGTGTCTTTTATGTGGGCAGAGTTGATTTTAGTTGCTAAGCTTTTACTATATGCATCTGTAACTTCATGACACTAAGGGAGTCTAAGCACTTAGTAATATTTATGGGCCTCAGTCATTTCTCTCAGTACATGTATGTAATTTTTCTACAACTAATAGCTTATTCTTTTATAAAGAATGGTAATGGGAATGAGTAATTATCCTCTAGTTGCTTAGGACTGTACTTTTGTGTATGCAAGGGCAGACCTCTTGCTCCACCTTTCAAAATAGCATTCCTAAACATCACAGCGCACCCAGAGCTGCTGAGTGGGGGCATGTGTGCTGACCCAGATTATTAGCTCATCCATCCAGCCAGCAACACTATGAAATACTTTCCATTTTGCACTTTGCACATCTTTTATGTGAAAACACACACACACACACACACACACACAATGGCAGCTTTAATCAACAACGTAACTCTGTTTAAGAATTAATATTTACAGTCATGATTTCTTTTCACATGTTATCCTAGTAATAATAAATAATAACTATCCTAGTTCTAAAATTAATAATAATAAAATATGGTGCTTAAATAAGCAAATATTAAAAAAATCTTGGTTTCTTTCACATTTTTCTTTAGATTATTTCTTTTTCCTTGTTTTGTTTTCAATTTTACTATAAAGGTGGGTGTTTAAAAAAAGTACTTTCTGGTTGGGTCTAAAAATGGTCTACCTGGGTGTAAATAAAGACTGGTGAGTCATTCACCATTACCTCCAGATTAGTTTAATAAGTAGGTTAGAGAGCACCCAGGAACCAAAACAGTGGCTGTAATATATTGACGCAAGGGTATATTTTTAACAGTCTGTTACATAATAGTCAACTGTGACTCTTGTTAAGGGAATAGTTTTATACCATAATGAAAGGAATGATATCTGATACCCAGGGAAGAAGTAAAACTTTCAGAGAACTTTGAAACATATTTAAGGTCTTCTTTGAGAAAAGAACCTAAAGACTGACTTTATCAAAGAACTGTTATTCTTCCATTTCTCCAGTGTTCAAGCTACTACATTTAATGTTCTTTGAATCCATTTGTTTCCTGGTACGGTAAAAAATTTCCTTTTATGATTTTTAGAATGGCCATGATTCTCACATCAGGTTACCAAATATTATTAAATTAGGCGATAGCATTATCTATTTAGAATTAATGTGAGGTAACATCCTTCCTGATTTATAGTATCTATTCTAGAAGATACTTCTGGGGTGTATTACTGTCATGAGTGTAAGTGATAAGGAATATGAAACCATTCTTGGCAAAGAACGTATCACAAGATATTCAGTGCAAAGGGATATCTGATTCTTATCAACATGTTATAAAGAACTTTAAGTAAAAAAAAATGTCTTGGGATTTTGTGTGAGAGACAGCCTTCAAGATAAGTTTGGGCGGTTCACATTTTGTAAGGAAATTTAAACCTCACTGTCAAATGGCATTTTCATCTGTTTGAGAAGTTATTTTATCCATCAAAGGGGACCCTATAGCAGATGTACAATCCATATCTTAGCCCATATCATACTTGATTATAATTGCTTTCCACCTCTCCCACTAGGCTGTGACTCCATGAGAGAAAAGAAGAGTAGGGTCTGTCAGTGTAATTGAATTCTAGTCTCAGAAATTGGATGTTTGTATATATCCTTAGCATCTTTGAAGGGGTCCTGAAACTTCAAGCAAAGTGGGCAAAGGGAGCCCTAGAACATTAGACCTAATTTAAACGTGCAGGTGTGACATGGAGACTTTCTTTTTAAAATACCTTCAACATTCTCAGCTAGTTTTTTCCCAGAGTCATTGTTAAGTCTCAATCAAGTTAGATCCCTTTTTAAAGACATTCATCGAAGTAGTAACTTCCTACTAACAAAAAATAAAACATAGGTTAACAATGTATGTGACTCTAATCGAATTTGTTATCACAAACTACAAGTATAGTTTTTAAACAAGTGGAGTTGTATTCCTTAAGGCATTCACAGTGTTTGTCCCAGGTGAGCTGATTGTTCATCAGTACTAAGGGATCCTTTGTGAATTATTATTTGATGTAGAATCCTAGATTGTGTGTGAAGGGTCAGATAGCTTACAAGATATTTCTAGATGGATCTACCTTCAAGAAAATAAACTTATACTAGTACTCCATCCTAGTATTTGCACTTTAACTCATTTTAAGTGTCCCTATATCTAATTTGCTGATATCAACATTTTATTTTCTGTTTTCTGTGTAATTTAAAATTTAGGCACTCTGTTTTCATTTATATCTTCTCGTCTTTAGAACAAACTTTTTTCTTCCCTTGGGAATGTACCACTGGCTATTAATGGAACATCTTGTTTCTTTACAGATATCTTAAAACAGGTTTTCATAAATAATCTCATTCATGCCATGAAATTTACTAATATGGAAGTCTTTTGACTAGAACACTAACACTTCTAGTTAACCTTTGTCTTCAGTACAGCAAAGGGTATGCATTAGTAAGGGTATTTGTGGTTTAGCTGCAGATTGGTTAAATAGAGCTACAGTTTGTTAAGGAAATAATGTATACAGGCATTATGCCAAGCACTTGATGGACGTTGTAACATTACTTTTTACAGTTACCTGGAGAGGAAAGTATTATACCCAATCTCTTCACTCCGTTTGCAGAGGAGGAATAAACTAAGACTCTAGCTCAAAGATGTTAAGTAACTTTCCCCAAACCACAAAGCTAATAAGTGACAGACCCAGGATATAATTCCAAGGTAATTCCACTTTTTTTTTTTTTTTAAACGTCTCTATTGGAGTATAATTGCTTTACAGTGGTGTGTTAGTTTCTGCTTTTCACATTATTCTTCCTTCCCATCACTTTTTATGATAAGACGAATGCTTGTTTCATAAATAGAATTTAGGTTTTATGTTTATATTTTCTGTGTCTGTGCATAGTAGTGAAAATATTGCTGGGAAACAGAATTAAAGAGCTTTTCCATTTCTTGGTTTGGAACATGTTTGCTTACTTAGTCCTTTGGTCAAAATCATAGTTTATCTTCTTTTCTTATTTTACTAAAAATGCCCTTTCTGTATCACTCTCAGCTTTGAGTCAGTATATTATTATTCATTAATATAATGAATAATCATTAGCAGCTTTTTGATAATATACTTCTCTATATATAATGGGAGAAAATTCATTATAGAATGCTAATATAGTAATTTAAAATTAATTTTTATTTTCTTTTAAAAAAGGCTAAAAAATAAATTTTCACTATAAAAGGTACACGTGTAAACTAATTTGATTTAAGGATAGTACACATTTTCAAGGTAAAGAAGGAAAATATGGATCTACAGTAACACCAGGACTTTTATACCTGAGCGTACTTGCCCAGACCTTGTATATTTTCTTGTCTGTCACCATTTGTCATTTAGATAAAATTTCAAGGTATTGATTTTTTGAATTAAAGAAATCCTTGTATTATTTTTCCTAATTTTGTCACTGAAATAAACAAGCAACTTATCACAATTATGATCTACAGTTTCCCCACAAGAGAAAATCATTAAAAAAAAATTTTTTTTTATTGAAGTATAGTTGATTTACAATGTTGTGTTAGTTTCAGGTGTACAGCAAAGTGATTCAGATATATATATATATATATATTCTTTTTCAGATTCTTTTTCCTTATAGGTTATTACAAAATATTGAGTATAGTTCTCTGTGCTATACAGTAGGTCCCTGTTGGTTATCTATTTTATATATAGTAATATGCATATATTAACCCCAAACTCCTGATTTACCTAATTTATGCCTCCCCCCCTTCCCCTTTGGTAACCATAAGTTTGTTTTCTATGACTGTGGGTCTGTTTCTGTTTTGTATATAAGGTCATTTGTGTCATTTTTTGTTTGTTTGTTTCCATATATAAGCAATATCATATGATATTTATCTTTCTCTGTCTGGCTTACTTCCCTCAGTATGATCATCTCTAGGTCCACCCATGTTGCTGCAAATGGCATTATTTCATTCTTTTTCTATGGCTCAGTAGTATTCCATTGTATATATGTATGACATCTTCTCTAGCCGTTCATCTGTCGATGGACACTTAGGTTGCTTCCATGTCCTGGCTATTGTAAATAGTGCTGCAGTGAACATTGAGGTGCATGTATCTTTTTGAATTATGGTTTTCTCCAGATATATGCCCAGTAGTGGGACTGCAGGATCAGAGAAAAGCATTTTTAATTTTATTTAATTGATCCGTACAAACACTGAGCAGTTACTCCTATGTGTTAGGCACTGATCTGGCACTGGGAATATAATAGTGAACCAAATAGACAAAAAGTCCTGCTCTCAAGGAAATTATATGACAATAAACAAGAGTGAGAAGTATATAGTATGACACATAGTAATGAGTGCTAAGAAAATAATAAAGAAAAGAGGTAGAGGGAGTATTGGGGATGGTCAGTCTTAGATATGGTGGCCAAGGAGGGCCTAAATGCGGTGGTGTCATTTAAGTAAAGACTGGAAAGATGCGTGAAGTAGCAAGTCACACAATCTTCTTTTTAAAATTTTTGTCCTACAAAATGTATCTTATAAGTTAATGTAGGTGTCTTGTTTACTTGGCATTATGTAACTACTATAGTGACATTAGTGTTTAAGTGTCTTGCTATCAACCCAATTTTAATAATTTTTAAATGATACTCTCTATGTGTGTGTATTTGTGTACATTCCTTAGGCTCACTTGGTGTGGTTTTTTTTTTTGCTTTTGTTTTATTTATTTATTTATTTATTTTTACTAGTGCCTGAGGAATTTAGAGGCAATTGGTTAAATATCGAGAAAAGTAGTATCCTTGCCATTCAATATGTTGACTGTAGAATATTGGGATTTAAGACAGAATCCCAGACTACGTTTTTTTTTTCCTATCAAACGAATGCATATTGCCAGAAGACTAGAGATCTCCTCTTTTCTCCAAAGTAAGCAGTCGCTAAATCTCATCTCCTTATTGCGTCCAACCGAAAGTTTAGAATTTCTAGGTGGTGAACAGTTCTCTTCATTGGTCAAGGTGTGGTTTCCCATGACTGAGATTCCTAAAACCAAAACTTTTCTGCCCCCTACATGCCCAATACACAATGGCAGAGAAAAATCAAATCTGTAATTTGATTGAAAATACTTTATTTTAAGCATGGAGCTATATAGGTAGTCCCCAACTTATGAGGATTCAACTTACAATTTTTTGACTTTACAATGATGTGAAAGCAATATTCCTTCAGTAAAAAACATACTTTAACTTTTGAGTTTTGGCCTTTTCCTCGGTGAGTGTTATGTGGCACATACTCTCTAGTGATGCTGGGTAGAGGTAGTGAACTACAGGTCCTAGTCAGCCACTCCATCAAGAGGGTAAACAGCTGATAACAGTTACACCGTTAAGTACCCATACAACTTCTGTTTTTCAATTCCAGTACAGTATTCAGTAAATTACATGAACTGTTCAGCACTTCATTATAAAATAGTCTTTGTGTTAGAAGATTTTGCCCAACTATAGGCTAACGTAAGGGTTCTGAGCACATTTAAGGTAGGCTAGTCTAAGTTATGATGTCCGTTGATTTAGGTATATTAAATGCATTTTCAATTTATATTTTTGACTTACGATGGCTTTATCTGGACATAACCCCATTGTAAGTTGAGGAAGATCTCTGTGTGTGTGTCATTTAAATATATATCCTATGAGTAATTGGTTAACATTTGAAGCACTTTACTTGTGCTTGCATTCACTAAAACTTAGCTCCACCGCTGAAGCTGTGATAAGCCCTTGGATTTTTTTTACCTCACCACCAACAAAGGATTTATGAATGGTTGACTTTAGAAATGATTACTCATTCATGAAATAAGCGATCTTTAAGATATGTGGACTGTCTAGAAGTGTTCACGCTTACCTCTGTCCTTGCATAAATAGAGTCTAAGAATCTAGCGACTTCAGTAGCCTTACCTTTCTATTTGTTTCCCATTCCCTTTGAAATGGCACTCCAGGCCTGGGATTTTGCATAGTTCTGTGTTTAGATACATATGGAGGGGCTCACTGACTTAATCCAACTCTATGTACAGTTGAATCCTGCTGCTAGAATATTTTCTCAATGGAAAAGTCCTGTTTGGAATGGGGAGAAGGGAGCACATGGCAGTCACGTGGTCCTGCAATGTTTGAGTCTCATTGGAAGTAGCAGTGGGCCTTCCTGTCTTACAGCTCCTAGTCCTGTTTTATCTTTGCGAGGAGCTTCGATACCCAATGTCATGAAGGCCACATCTGATCTACGTTTTAGGGTGAGCCCCCTTGGTAGTTATGCACCTTTCCTCCCACTTCCTGTGGTGCAGATCTGGAGGCCTGGGGATTCCTTTGCCAAGTGCGTAGTCACAAGTAGTTCTCGGCCATCTGGTTTACTTCGTAGTTCAGTTCCCTACAGATCTTAGTTGGAATTCGGTCTGTTTCTACCTATGAAGAAACTCAGCCAAAGATCCTGCCTAGATGTAGCCTTAAACCCAATAGTTTTGCATCTTGGGGATTGGCCTCCATGCTCTGACCTTTTCTCCCTGTATTTAAGAACCCCAGCCTTGAAGCCAATCAGAACAATAGGATGCTGTGGCGAGGCTCTTCCCCAGTCTTTGCTGGGTTACACTTGTTCCCATTGTTCAGCAGAGGACTCTTAAGGGAGTGTGCCCCCTGACAACATTTAGGGCATAAGTTTTTCTATTTCCAAGCCTACCATTTTTGAATAATCTTTTAATTTTAGAGCAGCTTTAGATTTATTGAGAAATTATGAAGGTAGTAAAGAGAATTCCCATATACACGGTAAACAGGTTTTCCTATTTTTAGCTTTTTATGTTAGCATGATACATTTCATTAATTAGTAATCTTGATAATTATTAGTATCTGCATACTTTATTCAGATTAACTTTTTCTATTCCGGGGCCTCATCCAGGATGCCACATTGTATTTAGTCCTTTGGTTTCCTTTGGTTAATCTCGGCTGTGACCTTTTCCCAGACTTTCCTAGTTTTGTGATGACTTAGATGGCTTTGAGGAGTGCTGGTTAGGTATTTTGTAGACTGTTCCTCAACTAAGAATTTTCTGATGTTTTTCTCATGATTAGACTGGTGTTGTACATTTTTGGGAGGCAGGTGACAGAGGTCAAGTGCCGTTTTTATGACATCATATCATATCAAGAGTATATACTATCAACATGAGTTGTTTTTGAAGTTGACCTCAGTTGCCTGAATAAGGTGGTGACTGTTGGAATTCTCCACTATATTCTCTAGAAAGAAGTCACTATGCACAGCCCACACTTTAGGAGTGGGAGTTATGCACCACCTTTTTGAGGGTGAGGTATCTACAGAAATTACTTGGAATTCTTCTGCATTGGAGATTTGTCTTTTCTTTCCTATTTGTGTATTTATTAAATCATCTGTTTATATCAGCATATTTATTGTATACCTTGTGTTATAATCCAATATTCATTCATCTATTGTGGTTCTCAGTGTTCCAGCTTGGCCACTGGGAGCTCCAGGCTTATCTTGTATATTTCTTGCCCCAGTCTTAGAAGTAGCTTTCTCTAAGGAGCCCTGGTTCCTTTTTTTGAACGACGCTATTAGAAACTAAAATCTGGGTACTAGGCATGCACGTTATTAAATGAGGTCTTCTTAATACTTCTAGGCCCTCTTAGCTGACAGAGCAAGAAAGTACATGTGTGTGTACTAACCATACACATTTATACATGTAGATAAATATTTCTATATATAGTCATCTGTATATTTAGACAGATGCAACTCCAATCTATTACTACATGGATCATTTTAGCCTCTTCCCCTTGTTCATCTGTAACCTCCTACTACTATAGTAAGAAGCTAGCTTCCTCCATCCACCTTCCATTCACTTAACTGTTCAAGTCCGGTATACATGTATTGAGATATCAGAATTACAAAAACATACCACCTTAGAAAAGAACCTTATCAACTAGAGTACAGCGCTTATGTATAGTTTCCTTTATCTTTAGTCTTATAGGTTCCACTCATTTCCAAAGTGAGTTTGCTGCATACATTTGTAATACAGTTAGATATTTTGTACTTTCTGCATTCCATCCCCTGACCCCTTAAATAATTTTAAAAACCCTGCGTACATTGAGGTTTGTTCTCTGTGTAATACATTCTATGACTTTTGACAAATGGCTAGTGTCATGTATTTACTGTTATAGTATCATTCAGAATAGTTTCCCTGCTCCCCCAAATCCCCTGTGCTTCACCTATTCAACCCTTCCCTCCTCAAATCCTGAAATCACTGATCTTTTTTACCAACTCTGTAGTTTTGCTATTCCAGAATTTCATATAACTGGAATCAGAATGGCTTCTTTTACTTAGCAATGTGTTTAAGATCCACCTACATCTTTTTATGGCTTGATAGCTCATTTCTTTTTATCACTAAATAATATTCCATTGTATATATGTACCACAGTTTGTTTATCCACTCAGCTGTTGAAGGTCATCTTAGTTTCTTCTGGTTTTTGGCATTTGCGAATAAAGCTGCTACTGTTTATGTGCAGGTTTTTGTGTGGGCATATGTTTTCCAATCAGCTGGGTAAATAATTAAGATCATGATTGCTAGTTTGTATGGTAAGACTATTTTTAGCTTTGTTAGAAACTACTGAACTGTCTTCCAAAGTGGCTTTACCATTATGCACTCTCACCAGCAATGAATGAGAGTGCCTATTGCTTCAGACCAGCCATTAGTATTATCAGATTTTTGGATTTTAGGCATCTAACAGATGTGTAGTGGTATCTCATTATTTTAATTTGCAGTGCCCTAATGACAAATGACGTTGAGCGTCTTTTCATATGTTTATTTATCATCTGTTTATCTTCTTTGATGAAATGTGTGTCTGTTCAGATCTTGTGCCCATTTTTAAATACGGTTTTTGTTTCCTTATTGTTGAGTTGTTTTTTTTTTTTAATTGAATGCAAACTAAGACCACTTGACTGTTACTGAAATGAATAGCGCAGTTTTGCTTTTTTATTTTTTATAGAAATTCACGTTCTTTTATTTATTTATTTATTTATTTATGACTGTGTTGAGTCTTCGTTTCTGTGCGAGGGCTTTCTCTAGTTGCGGCAAGTGGGGACCACTCTTCATCGCGGTGCACGGGCCTCTCACCATCGCGGCCTCTCTTGTTGCGGAGCACAGGCTCCAGACGCGCAGGCTCAGTAATTGTGGCTCACGGGCCCAGTTGCTCCGTGGCATGTGGGATCTTCCCAGACCAGGGCTCGAACCCGTGTCCCCTGCATTAGCAGGCAGATTCTCAACCACTGCGCCACCAGGGAAGCCCCTTATTGTTGAGTTTTAAGAGATCTTTTTATATTTTGAATACAAGTCCTTTATCAGATACATGTTTTGAAAATATTCTCTCATAGTGATTTGCTTGTCTTTTCATTCTCTTAACAGTGTCTTTTGCAGAAAAGAAGTTTTAATCTTCAAACTTACCAATTTTTCTTTCATAAATCATGCTTTTATTGTTTTGTCTTCTTGGCCTGTGATGTGTGTGTGTGTGTGTATATATATATATATATATTTTTTTTTTTTTTTAAATTGGGGTATAGTTGCTTTACAATGATGTGTTAGCTTCAGCTGTACAATGAAGTGAATCAGCTATATGTATATATATATCTAAAAATTCATTATGAAACTTCAGGTGGCATGAATTTTTCTTCTATGTTTTAGAAGTTTTATAATTTGCATTTTAAATTTAGTGCTATTACTGTTTTGAATTACTTTTTGTGAAAGGTGTAAGATCTGTGCCCAGGTTTGTTTGTTTGTTTGTTTATTTGTATTTGGACATCCAGTTGCTTCAGCACTGTTGGTTGAAAAGACTATCCTTTTTCCATTAAATTGCATTGCATTTGTTTCTTTGTCAAAGGTCAGTTGACTATATTTGTATAGGTTTATCTCTGGGTTTTCTATTCTGTTTTATTGATCGATGTGTCTATTTTTTGGTTAATACCATGATGTCTTGATTATCATAGTTCTAGAAGTCTTCAAATTGAGTAGTGTGAGTCTTTCATCTTTGTTCCTCTGAAATATTATGTTGGCTGATATAGGTCTTTTACCTTTCCTTGTAAATGTTAGAATCAGTTTGTAGATATTCACAAAATAACTTGCTGTGTTTTTGCTTGGGGTTGTGTTGAGCCTATAGATCAAGATGGAAAGAACTGACATCTTAATAATATTATCTTCTTATCCATGAACATGAACCATTTATTAAGATCTTTGTATTTTTCATAAACATTTTATAGTTTTCCTTCTATAGATCTTGTTATATTTTGTTAGCTTTATACCTATGTGTTTTGTTTATTTTTGTAGTGCTAATGTAATGGCATTGTGTTTTTAATTTCACATTCCAATTATTGAATGTTGGTATATAAGAAAGTATATTAACTTTATATCCTACAGCATTGCTATAATCACTTATTAATTCCAGGAGTTTTTTCTGTTGATTTTTTACATACACAATCATGTCGTCTGTGAACATAGACAGTTTTATTTCTTCCTTTCCAATCTGTATACCTCTTATTTCCATTTTTTTGTCTTACTGCGTTAGCTAGGATTTGCTGTACAATGTTGAAGAGGAGTGGTGGTAGTGGCATCTTTGCCTTGTTCCTGATCTTAGAGGGAAAGAAAGCATCTGGTTTCTCACCATAAAGTATGTTAGCTGTAGGTTTATTGTAGATGTTCTTCATCAAGTTCAGGAAGTTCCTTTCTATTCCTAATTTGCTGAGCATTTTTTATCATTAGGTATAGCTTTTTGTTATCTCTTTAGGTGAGACAGAAAGGTTGGAGGGGCTGCAATTAGAGAAATGCTCTTCCCTCCAGCTGTGATAAGAATAAGGTAACGAATAAGAATAATAAGGTTAAGTCTTTTCCCCTGGAAAGAAGATCTTTGTTATGCAGAATGCTTTGGGCATATCTCACAATAATTACTCGTCCTCTTCTTCTGCTGCAACCATGAGAGGATTTTTCTTGGATTTTCACCATGAGAACCTCGTGACATTTCTAGAGGTAAATCTCACAAAACTCCGGGGGCTCTCCTAAGACTGATGCCCCCCCCAGGAGTTTCTCACTTTCATGCTAGTCAACAGTCAGTCTACAGCAGTTCATCAAAATTACCATTTAAGTGTTATTACCACTTTATATTCCAGTGGCTTCCATCACCGGTAGACAGTTCTTGTGTAACTTTCTGGATTCTCCTATCTCTCCAGATTTTGGAGTGGCAGTTTTTCTTGCAACTTATGTTTTCTGATGGGTCTAAGAAAAGTCATTGAGTGTAAGTCCAAGCATGAAATTTTTGATTGCTTCTATTTGGACTATAGGAACAACTTGTACATATCCAAAACAAAGAACATTCAGTCTATTTAGATTTTGCCTTAGGAACTAGGGCTATATTTCAAATCTAAGAAAATGGCACATACCACGCTCCCTTTATAAGATGCAGGAAAACAGGGCTGCAGTTCTGCTGCTACCCTGTGTTAACTGTGGCACTTATGACTTTCAGTTAGCTTCTACGATTCTGATTTTCCTTGTTGGCAATAAGTTATGTTCAGATAACATTATGTATTCATTAATTACTTTTATGCTTGTTTGTAGGGCACTGTGTTAGATATTAGAGAGAGAGGAGTCATTAAAAAATGAGCCAGATATGAATTTGCCATCAGTCTCAGACTATAAGAACGGAGATGAGATAAATGCCCCAAAGTGGAACAGGTGAAGTGTTATTGGAAAGGTCACTATTGACCAGTAGGAATTGGGAAGAGAGGATTAAAAGAGGTGTCATTGGAACTCTTCATTCTTGAAGAATAGGTAGGATTTAGGCATGCTGGAACAGGAAGTAAGGGCATGCCAGGCAGAGCCATCTGGTATATATGTTGGAGGCAAGTTTAATTTTTAGAGAACAGGCTGAATGGAAAAGAAAAAAAGAAGAAACTTCTATTGAGCATCTACCATGTGTTAAGAAATACACTTTTCAAAACCAGTTTCACTTAGTGGCACAAATAACCCTTCAAATTTGGTAGTATTAGCTCCATTTAAAAGATAAAATAGAAGACTTCATTTTTATTGTGTGTGATTTATCTAAAGTTACTATAGCTAATAAGTGACACAGCTTATTGGTCAAACAAATTGCCTCCTATAGTCCTAATTAAGCTATAAGTGATACACACACACACACGTAGGTTAAATAAACAAATAAATAAATAAGTAAATAAATTTTACTATATCTTATCTATTCACAGTGTAATTAATGGCCTGGAATCCAAATGAATTCTCTTTTCAATTACCAAGCAACTATTTTTTGAGCACTCTGATGTTGTAGGCCTAGGATTGCATCAATAAACAAAATTGACAAAAGTGTCTGTTTTCCTACTTATGTTACTTCCCCATCATATTTCTATTTCACTATTTCTTCTACTTCACACTCCCTAGAGAAGGTAGGGGGCATGAAAATCATATTAGAAAATAATATTGTGGGCAGATGTGGGAATGTTGGCAGATTTGAACATTAGACTGAGGAGCTGAGACATCAGTAATTTTTTCCTTTGATTTATTTGTTTCACCTCTTAAAGACATTTTAGTTGGAGGTATGTTCTGCTGTCAACATATAGTTTTTTGAGTAGTGAGTAGAGTTTAGAGCTGTGCTTTAAACAAATTCAATGGGCAAAAATGGGAAGATTAAATACTAGATGAAAACGTAGGAGGTAGGGAACCAATTAGGGAGCAAGTGAAATAGAACAGACAAGAGAGACTAATGGACTGGATGAGGATAGAGATTTGGGCAGTAAAGGGGAAGGGGAGGACGCAGCTGGACTTGGAAGGGCTGGGTGTCATAGACAAGGAAAGGGATGTCTCTGGTAAGTCAAAGTATTGAGCCTGTTGCTAGGAGGGTATTAATACCATTCTTACGACTAGGGGTACAAGAAGAAAACTAAGCTTGGAACGAAAATGAATTTTTTTCTGGACATACAATACTTTTGGAGTTCTGGTAGAGCACACGGATTGTTTTGCTCAAGAGAAAGTGGGGAAATGGAGGCTAGAGCTTTAGAGAGAGCTTGGCGTTGCAGGTGATAATCGAGGCTGTGAAATAGCTCAAAGGATGGAATGGTTTTGCATGTGGGGGCTGTGGGAGAGAGGAAGAGGGGGGAGAGAATGGGTGAGCACTGAGTATTAAGAACTACCTCTGGGCTTCCCTGGTGGCGCAGTGGTTGAGAATCTGCCTGCTAATGCAGAGGACGCGGGTTCGAGCCCTGGTCTGGGAAGATCCCACATGCCGCGGAGCAACTAGGCCCGTGAGCCACAATTACTGAGCATGCGCGTCTGGAGCCTGTGCTCCACAACAAGAGAGGCCGCGATAATGAGAGGTCCGCGCACCGCGATGAAGAGTGGCCCCCACTTGCCGCAACTAGAGAAAGCCCTCGCACAGAAACGAAGACCCAACACAGCCATAAATAATAAATAAATAAATAAATAAAAATTAAAAAAAAAACAAACCTGCATTAAAAAAAAAAAAAAAAAAAGA